>NW_025765891.1:1200000-1922500 GCF_003918875.1 Haliotis rubra
GATTAAATGTGGATGTCCTTCACTTCCTTTGAGTAGTATATCGTAATATTAAAGGGACACTAAGAGGGGACTTAATACCTGTGGCTTGTGGGCATCGAACTCAAACCCTGCACAGCCATGAAGTTCTTCAACACCTGGACAACACCTGGGCTCCACAGAATTTGCTGCCACTTGCTGCCCAAAGAGAAATGATCACCACCTCACAGGGCAATGATCTGTATTGATTATTAATTTATCTCCCGCATTTTCCTCCCCCCGGCCCCACCCTCAAGGCAGTTGTACCTGTGTACCTTGAACAACAGAGGTGAGGGAAAGGTCAGCTGAAGTTAGTATCACCTTGATCACTATCTCAATACCTGATGGTCAGTTTGGGAACTGCAGTCTGTCACAGTGTAATGAAGGTCTTACACCCACTCAACACCTGTCTCAATACAGGTAGAAGACTGCAATTAAAAAACACCACCACCAGAGTTACATCAATCAATATCTTCATGTAAAGCTGATAATTGCACACAGAAATTCCACATCAATGACTGTGACAACAGTAAGGCATTCTTCAATAACCCTTTAGAATTAGGTGTACATGGTGAATGAGTGAGTTGGTTTAACGCCGATTTGAACAGTACTGTGGCTGTATTGTGGCAGGTGGTGTTATGCTCAGTGACAGCTTGTAGAAGTTTACCTGAGCGTAAGTGTCAGGTGCAAACACATGAAGGATCTGTTATTACCAGTCTCTTTCACAGGTTCAAGGCCACCAAGTGCCCTACAGAACATGCATAAGGGATGGGAACAATGCTGTCATATCTGTTTTCACAAAAGTGAGTGAGCTGAGAGTGAGCTTTTAGCAATATTCCAGCAATATCACGGTAGGGGGCACCAGAAATGGGTTTCACACAATGTACCCATGTGGGGAATCGAACCCGGGTTTTCGGCGTGATGAGCGAACCCTTTAACCACCAGGCTACCCCACCGTCCTGAGTGAGTGAGTGGGTGGGCGGGCGAGGTTTTATGACACAGTTTACCCAACCTGTAAAGTAATCACACCCGAGTGATAATCAATTTGTATCGATTCCCAACATGTGGGTTTACAAACAGTGTCAGTCACGTGACAGCTGCAAGTTGGTCCGCCCAGTTGGCTGAAATCACTGCATAAACAGTGGTTCAAGGATGTATGTCAAGGGGTCCTTTTCATAACCCTCTTATTAAAATAACCACTGAGTGTTATAGCTCACCTTGCAGGGGACACCATTGTAGGAGATTATTGAGATCAGTTGGATCCACGCAGCGGTTTGTGACAACTGGTCATCAATATAGGTAGTGTATGAAATAACCCCAAAACCCAGCCAGACATCAGGGCTGGTAACTTTAAAATGTTACCAGATCAAAATGGATTTAACTAGACCAGACACCAAGATATGGTGAATTTACTCAGACGTATGAAACATCTAAAACCTTTTACCAGACCATCGGGCTGGCTCGCTGTTTCCAAATTTAGGCCGTCCGTAAAAAATCTAGCCCGTCTCGGGCGGTCGGACGGGCCTTATTTCATACACTGATATAGGTCAGAGATCGGTAATCAACAGAATATCGATTGATTACCAATCAATGAATATAAGAGACGTAACTTTGAGCAAAATTGCCAAAAAAGTTTGAAAGAAATCGACATATGTCACATAACATGTGAATAATGATACTTACAAAATAGTGTTCAGAACATAAATCCAAAGTGGCTCATGGATAAAAATTTATCAATAATTGTAAACAATTCTTCCCAAATAGAGGTTTCCAATCATTAGTCTTTTCAGCCACCACTACTGTTTGAAGGTATGCTGTATATCTTCTTCAAAGACAAACAATGTTAGTTATATAAAAAAAAGATAAGTACATGTTTTGGCATACATTATGCAGCCTGGGACATGTTATTTCTTGGAGTACACCCTCTGTAAAAAACATGCATGAATAAGAAATAGGTAACTTCCCTGTATTCTTACACTGATAATTATTGAAAAGCGAAACAGCACTGTACTGCTTACTGTGAACTACTTAGAAGATTTTTCGGAGGAATGCACTTTGATACGGAAACAGGAAACACATTAAGATCAGTCCATTTGATGTACATAGCATACCCAGGGAAAACAGTGGGACTTGGGACCTGTCCCGTCCCAGAATTATGGAGACAGTCATGGGATACTTGTGATCTTTACAGTAATACCCACATGGCAACGTTCATGAGATACATCCGACATATTTTTTCCCAGATAAATGCAAGACCCAAAACTGCTCCCAAATATCAACACACAGACATTCATGAAATATCATATGTGAGAAATCCTGAATGAGAATCCCCAAACACAGACACTCAAGAGAAACATCAGACCTATCCTGCCCAATAATCCCCACACACAGACACACATGCGAAACATCAGACCTATCCTGCCCAATAATCCCCACACAGACACACACGAGAAACATCAGACCTATCCTGCCAAAGAATCCCCAAACACAGACACACATGAGAAACATCAGACCTATCCTGCCCAATAATCCCAACACACAGACACACATGCAAAACATCAGACCTATCCTGCCCAATAATCCCCACACAGACACACGAGAAACATCAGACCTATCCTGCCCAATAATCCCCACACAGACACACGAGAAACATCAGACCTATCCTGCCAAAGAATCCCCAAACACAGACACACATGAGAAACATCAGACCTATCCTGCCAAAGAATCCCCACACACAGACACACATGAGAAACATCAGACCTATCCTGCCAAAGAATCCCAACACACAGACACACATGCGAAACATCAGACCTATCCTGCCAAAGAATCCCAACACACAGACACACATGCAAAACATCAGACCTATCCTGCCCAATAATCCCAACACACAGACACACATGCAAAACATCAGACCTATCCTGCCCAATAATCCCCACACAGACACACGAGAAACATCAGACCTATCCTGCCAAAGAATCCCAACACACAGACACACATGCGAAACATCAGACCTATCCTGCCAAAGAATCCCAACACACAGACACACAAGCGAAACATCAGACCTATCCTGCCCAATAATCCCCAAACACAGACACACATGAGAAACATCAGACCTTTCCTGCCAAAGAATCCCCACACACAGACACACATGCGAAACATCAGACCTATCCTGCCCAAGAATCCCCACACACAGACACACATGAGAAACATCAGATCTGCCTTGCTGTGGAGTGACAGTTCATTAAGGTCATATCCCCAAGGATCATTTTCAAGAAGACAAAAAAATGGTAATTGAATATATACAGTCATGATCATCAGATCCTGACTATCGAGTAAGCAAACTGTTAAAACTCACACTATTTATCTGGCCCTCAACACAACAACTCTCTGTCACAGCCCACCCCCACATACACAGCCATTAAAGGCCTTTCTTTATCAGCCCTGTGACAACCAATACTGTCACGGGACAATTAATTGAAAGAAAATCCACTCGTTATTCTCCTTGGCATAAAAAGGTATAGAAAATAATCTGAATACTACCATTAACATTTACATTTGTACACAGCACATTGGAAATGGAAGACGTGTTATCTATAATCTTTCTGTATTTGTACGAACACCTGTATTTGTGAGATATGATCTTCAAGTATATTTACACATCAAACCATGTAGAGCATGTAGTCTGTTTATTTCATGCAGAGTGCTGGCCACCATTTCTTGTCACTGAGGAAGACTGTATTACTACGGTCTAAAAAGTTATCCCAAAAATGTATACTGGCTCAAGGCCACTTTCTAGCAAAAAGGGGCCAGACTAAAAGTCGAGGTTTTGTTAGGACACCACTGCAAAGCCCGAGTTAAGGAAAATTTCTTCACTCTTTTAAGTTCAGATTATTCAGAGTCATATGGTAAAACTAAAATCTACAGGAAATAATGCATTGATTCTGTTTGAAGTCATTAAAATCAAAGTTAAAATACCTTTAAATGTAAGACTGAGTGAGTGTAGTTTTACGCCACTATTAGCAATATTGCAGCATTAGCATGAGGGGGGACACCAGAAATGGGCTTTACACATTATACCCATGTGGGGAATCAAACCCGGTGTGACAAGTGAACGCTTTAACGACTAGGTTACCCCACCAGCCCTTTTAAATGTAAGAATATGAAAACCCAGGTCACCATCAGAAGTGTTTCACTTTCCAACAAATCTGTATCAGTGAGTGAGCATGGTGAGTTGGGTTTTACGTCGCTTTTAGCAATATTCCAACAATATCACGGTGGGGCACACCATAAATGGGCTTCACACATTGTACCCTTGTGGGAAATCGAACCAGGGTCTTGGGCGTGACAAGCGAACACTTTACCCACAAGGCTACCCTACCGCCCCTGAATCTGTATCAAGACTGGCTCCATGAAGTGACAACCAATCTGCTACACTTCGACTGTCATATTTTGCTCACATACAGCAAAGAGGCCGTCTGAGAACGACCCCACTGATCGGCTTCGGACTCCATTAACCACTAGACCAGTATATCAGCATCAGATTCCTTGGAATGGTGTCCCAGCAGCGGAAGCATGGAAAGTGTAGAATTCCATTACACTTCAACGTGATATTTGGGGCATCCTGTCATGAAACAGTTCTGGGATGAGCAGAAAATGTGATTAGGGATGACCTCCTGCAAATCACAGTTAAGAGTTTACAAGAATTTGTAAATATATATTGTACAGTAAAAAAGTAAAAGGAATTCTATCCATGATCCTGACAAGCCTGAGTACAAACCTCAACTGACGTAAACGATGCATCCCACAACCCAATTATCCCATTGACCCTTTACCAACAGATAAACTCTCAGTTTTACAAGCAGTAATAACACTGACTGACTGACTGAGTTTGGTTTTACGACGCTTTTAGCAATATTCCAGCAACATCACGGCAGGGGAACACCAGAAATGGGCTTCACACATTGTACCCATGTGGGGATTCGAACCCGGGACTTCGGCGTGACGAGCCAACGCTTTAACCACTAGGCTACCCCACCGCCCCCAGCAGTAATAACAAGAGTAGTGGACACTGATGGTAGACATGGTGGAGGTATTTGTCAAACATTTAGACACCACCTTGTATCTGTTCTAGCATTAGGTCATGTCAAGATTCATGTAGATAATGAAACACTAAAGGTCATGGCATTTTCAAAGCTGTCCACTTTACTCAAGGTTGTTTTAGCTTGATTATCAACTCTAGTTTGTCAGACCTAAAAAGCAGTTTGAATAATAAGTAATTTTTTCAACAAGATTTGATTTCACAATCAACAAGAATTAAGTATATCATCAATCTAATACTTTTATCAACAACTAAACGCCTCTGTCATTTTAAGGCCTTTTAAGCTATTATGATTTTCAAGGTTTTCAAGGCTGTCACCAAAATTCTACGTTTTTCAAGGACTTCAAAATTCAAGGCCTGTATTACCTTTTCTGTGTCAAGGTAATGCTGACTTTAATAAATAATAAGACTACAACTGGGATTCTTAAAATATTATCCTGACATTTTATTGAACTTACAAACTTTACAATAAAATGTCTTTGGTATAGCACCAACCATCAATCAAAACTGACAACAAATTTTGCATCTTGTGGAGTGGGCATGGACGTCTACTTCTAAATGTGTTATGAAAGCAGACGTCAAACAGGTGCCAAAGGGTGTCACTGATCAGTTTTAGCATCAATGCACAGATTCACAGGTATCACAGAATTATCGACATATTATGTCAATAAATAATACGTTATTATTCTACATGCTATTTGTAAAATGTTTAAAAATTGAATGTTCTGCCTTCTTACTGTCCAACTTAACAATGGTAAACCCACGTAGACATTTCTGCGACAGTAAATTAATCATTTAATTTCAAGTATATAAATACAGTAATGATGTTAAAAATTTCCCAATTATACAACTAAATTTTGACTCAAGTAATTATTGAGTGAGTGAGTGAGTATGGTTTTACACCACCTCTAACAACATTCTAGCAATATTACAGAGGGGGGAATCGAGCCCGGGTCTTCAGCGTGATAAGCTAACACTTAAACCACTAAGCTACCTACCAACCCAAAGAAATTATTGGCATTGAGTATAACAACGAAAAGTTTTCTTTATATCTTCCAAAATCATCCGATAAGTTCTTCTCAATCAATCTATAAACTACATAAGCTGGTTGGGTGACCTGAAAGAAATGTAACCTTAATGGCACAATCAGTTTACGTCGGGGCACTTCACGCATGCAATAATTATTCAGCCTCAAAAGGGTGTCATGCCAGTATGCCATGGGGCTAGCATGTCCTCTTTATCCCAGCCTATAGTATGCATGACAAGTTAACTGTTGGCTCTTCTGAACTATAACGGACCCAACAGTAACTCTAGCTCCCTCTATTGTCACTTTACCACATTAAAATGCTTATCACATTAAAGATCCCAACCAGATTCAGTTTGCCGGATCACATGACTCGCCTGTCGACTGGGAGGTATTTAATAAACACATGCTTTTGTCATGCTGAATATGATAGCCCTAGGGCACTGGCCTTCAGACAGCTGCAGGAGCGTAATATACATTCCTTGAAGCATGATTGTAGTTGAACTAACAATACAAATAGCTAACACCTAGAACAGGAGAACAGTAGGAATGCTATTATATCAACTCTGAAACTGAACATTGGATATCATTTGAACCTCAAGATCCAGCAGTCATTGTTAAATGTGTAAAGAAATGTCACTGATGACATGAACACCATCTCCTAAAACATATTTCCCTATACATCCCACAAACATGATGCATTTGGATATTTTGTGTAACAATCAAGACTAGTAATATGAGTATCATATGTGTGTACACAAAGAGGACACGTTGATCATTATTACACTTATACCACAGCATGTCATCTTCGTGTGGGAGGGAAGGCAACATGATGCAGGTCTCACATATTTACCACTTTGCTGACAAATTTAGAAACATAATCAGCATGAACCACGATTCAAAACCACTATCATAGGGCCTAAAAAGATATATGCTGTGGTTCCGTTTACCCGACCGACCCTTGAGTTCTGGTGCCGACCCTAGTTTTTTTAAGAGGTATAATAAAATAAGCTTTCAGACACCATTGTTTGTTCCTGGCACCAACGGACATTGGTCATTCTGATAGAGAAAGTCAACATGATGGCCACAAGATTGATTGAATAAACAATTACACATTGATAAATGTATTATTTGTTCATACTTTACTTCTAAATAAAAAAAGTGAAAAAAAGAATTCTTACCTACCTACCCTAAATTTTAAAGAGGTGTAATCAGAACCACAACATTGTTTTTGTTTGGCCTAGGCTTCTGGAGTATACAAGGGACGCAACTCAATGAACTGAAATGTCATAGATGGCTGTGTCACCTGTGCTCCCTGTATGCAAAGAAGATATGCTGTGGCACAGTGAGTGTAGAGAGGATATAGTGTATGGCAGATAGTGCATTTACAGTGCATACAAAGAGGATATTCTGTAGGAATACAGTGTGTATACAAAGATGACATACTGTGTGTCACAGTGAGTGCAGAGAGCATATACTGTAAGGCATACAATGTGTATACAAAGAGGATATGACACATGTCATACAGTGTACACATTTATATGTTATATCATATGGCATACAGTATATACAAAGAAGATATGCTGCAGGGCACACCGAGTATATACAATAATATGTTATATGGCATACAGTATATACAAAGAAGATATGCTGTAGGACATACAGTGTTTATACAATATGTTATATGGCATACAGTATATACAAAGAAGATTTGCTGCAGGGCACACCGGTATATACAATAACATGTTATATGGCATACAGTATATACAAAGAAGATATGCTGCAGGGCACACCGAGTATATACAATAATATGTTATATGGCATACAGTATATACAATGAAGATATGCACACCGAGTATATACAATAATATGTTATATGGCATACAGTATATACAAAGAAGATATGCTGCAGGGCACACCGAGTATATACAATAATATGTTTTATGGCATACAGTATATACAAAGAAGATATGCTGCAGGGCACACCGAGTATATACAATAATATGTTATATGGCATACAGTATATACAAAGAAGATATGCTGCAGGGCACACCGAGTATATACAATAATATGTTATATGGCATACAGTATATACAAAGAAGATATGCTGCAGGGCACACCGAGTATATACAATAACATCTTATATGGCATACAGTATATACAAAGAAGATATGCTGCAGGGCACACCGAGTATATACAATAACATCTTATATGGCACACAGTGTACATGAAGAATACAGCAATACCCAGGATGTACATTATACATTCTCCTGTTAATGCCTTGCCCTTGAAAAATCTATTACTGAGTCCTAAAGCTTCACAAATACATGAGTCCTAAAGCTTCACAAATACAGGAGTCCTAAAGCTTCACAAATACAGGAGTCCTAAAGCTTCACAAACACAGGAGTCCTAAAGCCTCACAAATACAGGAGTCCTAAAGCTTCACAAACACAGGAGTCCTAAAGCTTCACAAATACAGGAGTCCTAAAGCTTCACAAATACACAAAGCTTCACAAATACACAGAGTCCTAAAGCTTCACAAATACATGAGTCCTAAAGCTTCACAAACACATGAGTCCTGAGTCCTAAAGGAGTCCACAAAGCTTCACAAATACAGGAGTCCTAAAGCTTCACAAATACAGGAGTCCTAAAGCCTCACAAATAAAGGAATCCTAAAGCTTCACAAATACATTGACCAAAGTAAATCCAATTGGGCCTTAAGAGTTAATCATCTGGACATTGCCCTGCCAGACCTCAAAATAATCAACAAAAGCTATGCATGACTTAATTTATGGAAAACTTTGGAAACAGTAATAACCTTGTTGCACCAGACACAGATGGCAGTGCAAAATATAATTACATGTTATGCTTGGATTTTGATATTGATGAATTAGAACAGAATCATAATAGAATTTTTCTGGGTCTGATAAGCTCTTTTTTTCTCACTTCATAAAAATTCATAACATGAACAGTAACAGATGGCCAGTTCACAGGGCTCGATTTAAGAGATGTTAACCTACAAACCAGGTGCAACCTAAGATTACATAGTTGCACCAGTCAAATTCCAGTTTTTGCTTTTATTGCAATATGTAATGTAAGAAATATGGTATTTAATTATTTAGATGTTTTATTGTGAGTTTACCCATAAGTTGCACCAGGTGCAGAAGTTCAGCTAATAGCTAGATTGCTGTTGCACCAGTGCAAGTAACAAAGTCGAGCCCTGGTTCATCATCATTCTGTTCTCCAGCTGAAGTCTGTGTAACAGTCATTCAACCTCATGAATTCGTAATCCCTGCTCCAAGCCAGTTCATCATCATTCTGTCATAAGTCTGTGTAACAGTCATTCAACCTATGTTCATGAAGAGATCGCAATCCCTGCTCCAAGCCAGTTCATCATCATTCTGTTCTCCAGCTGAAGTCTGTGTAACAGTCATTCAACCTATGTTCATGAAGAGATCGCAATCCCTGCTCCAAGCCAGTTCATCTTCATTCTGTTCTCCAGCTGAATCTGTGTAACAGTCATTCAACCTATGTTCATGAAGAGATCGCAATCCCTGCTCCAAGCCAGTTCATCATCATTCTGTTCTCCAGCTGAATCTGTGTAACAGTCATTCAACCTATGTTCATGAAGAGATCGCAATCCCTGCTCCAAGCCAGTTCATCATCATTCTGTTCTCCAGCTGAATCTGTGTAACAGTCATTCAACCTATGTTCATGAAGAGATCGCAATCCCTGCTCCAAGCCAGTTCATCTTCATTCTGTTCTCCAGCTGAATCTGTGTAACAGTCATTCAACCTATGTTCATGAAGAGATCGCAATCCCTGCTCCAAGCCAGTTCATCATCATTCTGTTCTCCAGCTGAAGTCTGTGTAACAGTCATTCAACCTATGTTCATGAAGAGATCGCAATCCCTGCTCCAAGCCAGTTCATCATTCTGTTCTCCAGCTGAAGTCTGTGTAAAAGTCATTCAACCTATGTTCATGAAGAGATCGCAATCCCTGCTCCAAGCCAGTTCATCATCATTCTGTTCTCCAGCTGAAGTCTTCGTTATTTGAACAGCAAACTATTGGCATGCGCTGGGTGCAAGTTAGTATAAAATTAAGGTTGCAGTTTGCAGTTTCAGGGTACACCAGTTCCGGTTCTTGATGCTTAGCCTGTTATTTGTTTGATTGTTGGATGCAGCAGTCTGAAAGTTCCAGTAAAATATCCAGTCTGGACAAGACAATCCAGTGATTGACACAATGAACACAGGATGAACTCCATGAAAAATGACAAAAACTCCTAACAAACTTTAAACACAAGTTCCTGGGGATTCAAGCCAGGCATAAGATAGAGACTTTGGACCACATTACTTTTCAATATGTCGCGCACTGATGACAAAAACATGTTTCATTTCATTTCTTAAAAGTCACGAGGCTAAAACTGGTTTCAAAGCTAGCCATGCATATAGGTGGCTCATCAATATCTGCTACCACTGCAAATGTATTTGAATATTTGTATACGGTGGCAGCTCGGCTCACAGACAAGAAGATAACAAATCTTTACCCTGTACTAGCAACTAGGTGATGTGAAATGGGGGTCAAAGTCACAGTCGAGATTATCTCCCTCATATAGTGATGTGTGTGGATTCTTGCATTAGTATGGAATAATTCCTGTTTTTCAGTGCCAGCCTGACTGACATCCTGGTACAGTTTAACAAGGGGTGAGTGAGTGAGTATGGTTTTACACGCTTTTAGCAATATTCCAGCAATATCATGGCAGGGGACACCAGAAATGGGATTCATACATTGTACCCATGTGGGGAATAGAACCTGGGTCTTTGGCATGACGAGCAAACGCTTTAAACCCAAGCTACCGCCCCCCTTTTGGTATGATGTGGGTGAGATTGGTTTTATGCTGCTTTTAGCAATATTCCAGCAATATCACAGTGGGGGACACCAGAAATGGACTTCATACATTGTACCCATGTGGGAATCAAACCCGGGTCTTCAGTGTGTGCACGCTTGTGCAGGATTGATGGATGCGTGGGTATGTTTTGCAAATTTGCCATGTTGCACTTTGTCATGTGACAATCGAAATTCATTTAATACAATTCAATTGATCAGCCTAATTTACTCTTGCATTACGTACATTTATTGAGGGTGATTAACTGAAACCGATATAACATAATCTTGTTAATCATATAATTATAATATTTCCAATCATGAACACCCCTATCAGGTTATTTAAGATTTTCAAGGAGATTTATACATATGTATAATCGTTACAATATACATTTTATATGGATCTTACGAGGCATATTCAATAGCCACAATCTGTCATTGACCAAGAAACTTAGACAAAAGATAAAAATATTAACCCATCTTAAACCTTGTATGTATGAAAATAAAAGTGATCAGGTTAGGTTATTGCGTCTATCAAAATTAAAATAGCATTGATCACTATTGACCAACTGGTCTGCATGGCGTGATACACTCACTTGTACATCACCATGACGCCATGTAGACCTCATATTCTGCTACTTTATGTATTACCTAACAATGCAAAATGTTTCATATGACAGCATGTCAAGGTGACCCTCCACAAAGATGCCTCAAATTGACAAGGCAGTCTCACATGTCACTGAAGTGCAGATGATTTCTGAGTGACATAACACACTTTCACAAAGTAAAGAGGGATACATATATTAAGGTGGAAACTTTCACTTGACAGTCTAGAAATTAATGTGCATTCCTAACTGTGGAAAAAAAGTACATTTGAAACCTAATCAATCAAACTAAGTGCCTTTTAATGTCATTTTCTTTTGATAAGTGAAATACATGGTTTTCATTTAAACAATTATATCCTGACAACACATGAAATCTCAAGCTTGATAACTCTGTTCTAAGCTTCTGAAACAGGAAGCAGTAATTATTTCTCTTGAAACAAAATCTGCCACATTGTGGGGTCTCAAATTTTAGTGTGCAGCTCTCAGAAAGCGCATTGACACACATTGGTCTATTTATAGAGCAGTTCCTCTAAGCAGATGAATGGAAGTGGTTCAGTGAGGGGAAACAGCACAATGGGAGGATAGTTGTCGCATAACATCCAACTAAATAAAGTATTGGGGGGCCAATACTCACTTCTACTTTGATGCGACCCTTTGGACGCAGATTTTCACCATTAACAGTCAGGTTTCGCCATCAAACACCTGCCCGACGTGCAGCTCCCATGCAGCTATGTCGGTGAATGCACGGTGACGTCATCTGTCACTCAACCAATCAGGGCGGAGTTAAGCTGCACACCCGATTGTCGATTGAATGCAATTTGGCCGAGTGTCAAAAAGCGTCGTACCTCTTTTTTTAGAAATTCGATCCATTTCTTGAAACTGATTGTTGGTAGATACACCTAATCTGTTCAATTTTATTCTTTTTCTCTGAAAGTAGTGAACAAAGCTCGCGGGGATAGCAATGCCATTCCCAACCTTGACCCTGATGGCGGGAAATTGAAATTAACATAAATATTGATTGACAAACCGTTACGTGAAATAAGCGAGGTTGTCAATATCTAGTCTCAGAAAATACGTTAATGCCAAGGATAAATATGGGTTGGTTATAAGAAGCAAGTCATATATAGATCGCTTCTAATACAGATCAATGTCGGGTATAAAAGTAAAGTATTTTCAGTGCAATGAAATAGGATAACGGACCGCAGCTATATATGTTTATGTCACAAATAAATTATGAATAAATTGATATCTTTCACCTGAGATGCTTTAAGGAAACTGAATAAACAGTTTGACAAACTTTCTTCATTTTATATAGGCC
This sequence comes from Haliotis rubra, assembly GCF_003918875.1. Classification (NCBI taxonomy): domain Eukaryota; kingdom Metazoa; phylum Mollusca; class Gastropoda; order Lepetellida; family Haliotidae; genus Haliotis; species Haliotis rubra. The sequence continues at coordinate 1,212,944 of NW_025765891.1, forward strand.
TCTTCGACATTTACGTTTTTCTCATTTGTGGGTTGCTCATATTAAAAGTCACAAGTTCTAACCAGACTCAGTTGTATTTAAATGCAGTGCAAAAACATATTGAATAAATTTATATCCTTAGGCTAATTAAAATCTCTCGATTTTAATATTTTGCCGGTTATTCCCATATTCGTAATTCCTGTGATATATTCAGAGAGTGCACATGGCCTCATATTCTGTAGTTATGGTACGCCATGGCCAGTTATACTATGAAAACGTCTGCCTTAAAAGACGCGAGCAAAACTGGATAGCGTGATTTAAAAATAGCCCCAAAACATTAAGAACCACTTCGATTTAAAATAACGCACAAATTCGTACGCAAAAATAGTAATTAAAAATACGATCGAAATGAATTCAAGAACCGGAGGGAAGACATTGTATAAAGCAATGCAGCTGCATATCGAGTATGGCCTACAAATCCCAGTATCGGTGGAAAGTATTTTTTTCTTATTCGTTTCCCTGTTGTATGTATATGCATCAGGTGTTGAAACAACAAACATTCTACATTCACAGTATGTACATTCCGTTTAATGTACGGAAATAATTTTGACAAAAATAACTGACTATACAGTCGAGAATACTGAGAAATTATTTGCATTGCAACGGTAGATTCCTCCACGAAAAATTAAATTATGCATTGCTCCAGTTATAGGAACTGTACAGATGATTGAATTGTAATTGTGTGGAGTGCGAAACTGAGAGCGAGACCTGTGGCGTTTTGGCTGTGAGTATCTAATATACTGCTGGGATGCATGATAATACCTCATTTAGGAGACTAACGAAGTGGCGATTGACTATGGATCGAGTCTGTAATTAATAGCGTTTATGATAATAACTACCACTATTGAAGCTTATACGTATGAACAGCTGATAGAAATGTTTTAAAAAGAACAACAAAAACATTCGGCCACCACTAAAGTCTTATTGAAATCCATTTGAGCGATGATGAATAACGTACATTTGCCTGACAAAAGTTTACTTTCACTATATAGCAAGGAAATGAAAGCATGAGGACACGTTTAGTGTAGTAAGAGGGGTAACTCTAATATGGTGCTCAGTAAATAACAAAACATCCCTAATTCGGTCATATTCTCATCAATTATCAATAATATTAATTATATCCATGTTGTCTATTACCAATCCACTGGTCTACGGTAGATATTGGCTGATCCTTTCGAAAACATAATTTTGACAGGTTGCAACACGTGGTTGAAACTTTTGTAAACAAAGAACTCTCTAGAACTGGAGTATGGAAACTCCGCAGTATCCAATAAACAACATGGCGTCATCGTGGTTGGAAAAACTGAAAGAGGCACAGAAAACGTGCTTAGTTCAAGATGGTGAGTGTTCTTCGAAGCATTGAGCAACTACCTGAGACACATAATACATCGGAGAATATGTTCACTATAAAAGCAAATATCCAATGAGCCAAGGGCAAAGGATTTTGTATAACCTGCCCTACCCAGTGCCCTAAACCAGGGAGACTATATAGAGTATCCCTGCCTAAACTAACCATAGGGATCAAGCCTGAAGGAGGCACGAGAGAACATTGAAACGATACCTAAGAATTTGTCTTGCGATATACCTACTTCTTACTCTACAGAACTCCGTTGCTGGCTTGACCGCACACAGCCGATTAGGTACCACGACAGCAGCGTGCGAAATAGTTTCAAAATTTTGCTAGCCAGCCGGGCTAGCTGTGCCTGAGAGTTGCTAACCCACAAAGTAATTCACTAGTCCGAAAACTGAATGTAGACACAGGTTTCATCATTAAACTGCTAATATGGTGAAATTTTTATCAGGCCATAATCTTGCATGATTTAAAAGTGTGTTATAACTTAACAAGTCAGAGAGAGTGATATATTTACATAATGACCCATGAAAATTCACTAGCCAGTCGGGCCAGTGACTGTGGCGATTTACTAGCCCGACTGGATATTTACTCGGTGGACTATCTGAAAATACCTTTACAAAATTACGTGGGTCAGGTTTATTTTATAGAATTTCACATCCTTACATGCACTGCTTTTGCCAATCACCATGCTCTTATGTCATGACATTGTATTGGGCCTGTGAGAAGGCATATGAGAAGAACCAATAAGACAAACATTGGGGAAACTTTCCCAGTAAAAATTATGTTGAAACTTCATTGGTTTAACTAGTGTTAGTTTTTATTTGTGTGCAGGCCCTTGGTATGTTTTTTCAGATGCTGTAAAGTATCTATCATCCACTGTCAAATTGAAGTGCTAGACATTTTGAATAACCTTTTGAGTTTTCCTTGTAATAAATAATCTGTACAGACAGTTGTGGATTTCAATCTGATTCAATCCTGATTATTACTTTACTTGTTTGGTTCTGGTAAGTGGTAAATGTCTCCTATCTGGGTCACTGCATGCTTTTATCAGACTGTAAGAAGACATGATCTTGATGATTTAATTGAAATTCTGCCCAGGGCACTGTTGATCTCACTACAGGCAAAGTTGACATGTTTCTAACTGGATGCCTATTTAAGTTGAGAGGATATGCATACCTTTTCTTTATATTATCAAACGCAATCATCACCAATAATGTGTGTGACTAATTGTACTAAAAGTTAATCTGTTTTATTGAATTGTAGGCAGAAGGAAGATACACTTCACCTTTAAAGATGGGGCAGAGATGACAGAGGAATATGACCTTCAGACCAGCGAGCTTGTCGGTAAGTAACACAAAGACCATTAAAAAAACAGGAAACAAGGACAGGTCATCTTGGAGTCAGTATCCTGTGTCTATGTTACGTATTATTATGATTTTGAAATTGTGGCTTACACTTTACTGCAATAGAACTTTGTTGTATCGAACTGGGATATGCTGAATTCCTTGTCTTGAATTCACCCTTTAGTCCCTTTGAAATTTCTTCAATATTTATCATCATTTGTACACAGATGTGTCCCACTAAAATGTGTCAATTTCCCAGTCGACTCAGTTGACAGATATCACAGACTGAGGCTTATGACATCAGTCACTTGATTGTCCAGTTCAGACTCAATTGTCTTCAGTCCACATTAAAAAGCTGGAATATTGCAACCAACCAAAAAGGCAATAATTACTACATACACGTCTTAAAATGGTCTTTCATTTTTTATTTGTTGCATGATTTTGTTTGTATTACATAGAGGCAGTTTCCTTTTGTAGAGACTGAATATGTACATGTATTTATTTTTGTTTGAAAATAGTTCGTCGATGGCGTCGTCAAGGGAAGCTGGGCGGGGCAGGCAAGTGGGAGACAGAGGTGGGAGAGGAAGGTGTGCCCCGGATGCTGGAAATGGAGGGCATAGTGGAAAGTAGCAGCAATGTAAGTCACATATCTGTACAGGTTTCTGTGTATTACTAATCACAACCACTTACTCCAACACAACATAGATTCATCTGTCACCAGTCAGATACCATCTGATATAGTGTGAAATATTTGTGGAAGAATTGAAATAATGATTATTGGATGGCTACAATGAATCTTCATCCTACATAGTTGGGTGGTTAACGTGGTATCACTCACTTTTGTACCGGGACAGAATGATGTTAAGGCAGCATTGATGAAACAGTAAGTCATTCATCAATATGATCACTATTGCCATCTAGGGGCCCACTCGTCTAAGCTGCTGCAAATTGCTTTGCAGAGTGACATCCCTTGGGCACAAGATATAGTTCTTGGTCTGAATCTTGTCTCACCTGAATTATGATTCTAGGTTTGTCAGTCAGAACTTGTGGGTTTCACCAAAGTTGTCTTAGACCTGCATCCCTTGAGGTTTTCCTCCCTCATTTACGCTTTGATATACCAGAAACGGAAATACTAATGAAAGCAGCGCTAAATCATCCTCACCCACTATTCTGCCTGTTAGAGCTGAAGATAGCATAAAAAAGTAAAGAAAGTTTTGTAAGTGTTTAAAAAGGTTTACCTCTTTAGTTTCATCCACATTATGTTTGAGGGGGTGATTTAATGTTACTTCAATATTGTTCATAAAAACTAATTAAGCTCTCCCTTTGCAGCCAATGTTTGTCAGGAAAGACATCAAGAGCAAGTTCCAGTGGCGAGTGAGAAACCTGCCCTACCCTGTTGAGACATACAATGCTAGCCTAGATGATTCCTCCACACAGGTCATCATCAGAACAACAAACAAAAAGTAAGAACAGTCCATTTTTGTTGTTGTTTAAAATTGCACTCAACAATATTCCAGTTAAGAGAGGTGGTCTGTAAATATCTGGAAGAGATGATCCAGTGACGGACATCAGGTACATTGATGGAGATATGTATCAACCAAGTCAGCAGCCCTGACAACACAATTCCATTAGATGCCTCTTATGACAACCCTCGATTGCAAAAGACTGATTCTTACCAATATCAGAACCATTACATGATTATCTTAAGCATGCGTAACACTTGTACTCACTTCAATCTCTTCCTGAAATGCTTCTTCAACCCATGCTTGTCAACTAACAGGTGGTTGTGGTTACTTACTTGGTTCATGTATGTTATTGCACCCTAATTGTGTTGATTGATGTTCATGATGGGTCACTGTACTATCTGGTCCAGATTTATGTACATACTGACAACATATAACTGTGATGGGTCACTGTACTATCTGGTCCAGATTTATGTACATACTGACAACATATAACTGTACTGTAACTGTGATGGGTCACTGTACTATCTGGTCCAGATTTATGTACATACTGACAATATATAACTGTGATGGGTCACTGTACTATCTGGTCCAGATTTATGTACATACTGACAATATATAACTGTGATGGGTCACTGTACTATCTGGTCCAGATTTATGTACATACTGACAATATATAACTGTGATGGGTCACTGTACTATCTGGTCCAGATTTATGTACATACTGACAACATATAACTGTGATGGGTCACTGTACTATCTGGTCCAGATTTATGTACATACTGACAACATATAACTGTGATGGGTCACTGTACTATCTGGTCCAGATTTATGTACATACTGACAACATATAACTGTGATGGGTCACTGTACTATCTGGTCCAGATTTATGTACATACTGACAACATATAACTGTGATGGGTCACTGTACTATCTGGTCCAGATTTATGACAACATATAACTGTGATGGGTCACTGTATTACTGTACATACTGACAACATATAATCACTGTATTACAGATTTATGTACATACTGACAACATATAACTGTGATGGGTCACAACATACTGACAACATATAACTGTGATGGGTCACTGACAACATATAACTATCTATCTGGTCCAGATTTATGTACATACTGACAACATATAACTGTGATGGGTCACTGTACTATCTGGTCCAGATTTATGTACATACTGACAACATATAACTGTGATGGGTCATATTACTGTGATGGGTCACTGTACTATCTGGTCCAGATTTATGTACATACTGACAACATATAACTGTGATGGGTCACTGTACTATCTGGTCCAGATTTATGTACATACTGACAACATATAACTGTGATGGGTCACTGTACTATCTGGTCCAGATTTATGTACATACTGACAACATATAACTGTGATGGGTCACTGTACTATCTGGTCGACAACAGATTTATGTACTGTACTATCTGGTCCAGATACTGACAACATATAATATAACTGTGATGGGTCACTGTACTATCTGGTCCAGATTTATGTACATACTGACAACATATAACTGTGATGGGTCACTGTATTATCTGGTCCAGATTTATGTACATACTGACAACATATAACTGTGATGGGTCACTGTACTATCTGGTCCAGATTTATGTACATACTGACAACATATAACTGTGATGGGTCACTGTACTATCTGGTCCAGATTTATGTACATACTGACAACATATAACTGGAATATTGCAGCAGGCATTAAACAACAATGAACAGAAGAAAGGTCTCATGACCTACCAAATATAAACGACGTTGTACATGTTGTTATAAAAATACAGGCCTATTGGTCAACTTGTTTTACTGAGACTTTCATAGCAAAGTCAGATAAGATATTTTGACCACAGCTGGTAAATAACTCTAGATATTGCATGGTCCTGTTAGGAATCATTGTGGTTGCTCAGGTTGTCTTTGGTCATACGGGGCAGTGGGGTAGCTTAGTGGTTTAAGCATTCCCTCGTCATGTCGAAGACCCGGGTTCGATTCCCCACATGGGTACAATATGTGAAGTCCATTTCTGGTGTCCCCGTCATGATATAGCTGGTATATTGCTAAAAGCGGTGTAAAACCAAACTCACTCACCTACTTTGGCCATACTTTCACACATTTTTCTAGTGGTTTGCCAGTCATCTATGGTGCCATACAGAGTTATGTCCCTTAGATGTTCGATGTGGTGATCAGAGTTGAATCCAAGACTGGCACCAAAGACCATCTATCATATGGTCTCTGTTGGCACCAAATATAATCATTGGATGCCAACAATATGTGGCAGATGACTAGTACATGTGTGACATTAGGTTTTCATCTCACATAAAGAAGACGCACTAGGTCATTTTTGTGTTTATAAATGTATATTCTGTCAATTCTGATTTTTTTAATTTTCAGTTTTTGTTCCTCAGTTCATTAAATGTTGGAGCCACATAAGAAAGTTTACGTTACTTGTTCTGCTGTGATTTCAGATACTACAAGAAGTTTAACATCCCAGACATGGAGCGCTTGGGACTGAAATTGTCAGCTGATCAGATCCACTTGGCTCATGCCAATAACACACTTATAATATCAGTAGGTTCGATTTTGCTTGTTTGACATTTTTAGAAGAAATTTGTTTGATGTTATTCAACAAAGTTTAGACATTAAGCCATTCTCACTAGTTTGATTGCTGATATCACTGATGTCTGAATTGAGCAGTGATTGTAATGACATGATAAATTTTAAAGATTTTCTGTTCTCCGAATATGCATAGATTTTGGTGCCATTTGCTCTGATAAAGTTGGGTATACTGCCCGTCACACTTGGACTGTGTCTTATATGCGAGACTGAAAGTGAGGACATTGTAAAACATCAACTCCTATACTGTGACAAGCTGGTAGAAAACAGGAACGCACTGAGCGAGCATCTGTTTGATAACGTGTCTCTTGACACGTATATGAGACTCGAAGATGCTGAAGACGAGGTTAAAATCCTCACATACCTTGGTTCCATTACTCCGGTTGTGCAGGACATGACCCTTGATAGCTGGGCTAGGTTCATGAGCATTATTGCAAAACGCATCAGTGCATGGAACTTAGCCAGCATTCTGTATTTATAAGAATAGCATGCAATGCGTTGTAGATATTGCCCAGTGATCATCTGTTGCCAAGAGCTATGATTTCTTATGTTCTGTTGAATGTTTCAAATATTATTGAACTTTCCATTTTGTCAAAAATATATACATAACTGGATGTATAACTCTCCAAACCATTGGTGGAAATAAAGAACATTCATTCATTCATTCATTCATTCATTCATTCATTCATTCATTCCTCAACCACAATATTTTATTCTATGCTTAATTTTTCACAGTATAAAAAACCCAAAGAAATACTGGATATAGAGAAACAACTGCAGGAAGAGTTCAAGAAGATGAAAGCTACCAGTGATGGGGACATGGACTGCCGGCCGAGCTGATGGTACTCACAGACCAATGGTTTCTACTGTGGAGCTGAACAATGGCTGCACCAAGTCAAACATTTTTCAGAAAGGGACATAACTCTCATAAACTAATCGAAAATCTGTTCTTTTCAGGTTTCATTCTTTTGGGGTTTTTTGTAGACATTTGGAAGTATTTGGAAAGATTGATGTGTCTGTGTGGTTTTGATGACATCATAGGAAACTTGTCTCACTGGCAAGATGTCAGAATTGTATAGCATGAATGAGTGCCTGTTAAGTTGCTTTAGGATAATTAATGTTTTCAGTTGACTGCATTCCATCATGCTTGATACAAGCTACATAAAATACTGTGTCAGTGTTGATAATTACATGAAGATGTGTAACAGCCAGCCAGGACTCCCCAGGTAGTAAACATGCATCACAAAGAGACCTGCACAGGGTAGTTCCTGCTGTCCAGATGAAGTGTCTGACCTGAACTGTTGCAAGTACTCTTAATTACTAGTTCTTGTTAACTGACAAAGCTCCTCATGTTGCCTTAGGAACTGGAATTTGATTTACGAGTGAGTGAGTGAGTATGGTTTAACGCCGCTTTTAGCAATATATTCCTTGATTTACAAGCGATGAATCTAATTCAGGGATCAAGTGAATAGGGGATCAAGTGAATAGTGAATAGGACCGCACAGTTTTCCAGTATACCATACCAATACAATTTCCAAAATATGTTTATTTTTCCTTATCCTGACTCATGCTCTTTTGCTTGTCTTCTTCTTCTTGCTAACATAGTGGAACACTTGTATCTCCTTATTTGAAGCTCCCTTCAAAATAAAATCACTAATTGGTACTCACCACGAGTTGCTCCCCTTTGTCTCCCCTGGCGGGAAAAGGTGTCGCCACCCTCTGGCCATGTGCTTCACTCTCTCCTTCTTCGCCCAGTGAGCAGGATGTGAGAGCGCCTTTTGTCTCCTTACACACATATCCTTTGATAATCTCTTAGTTTTTACCTCTCATAGGTTACTATAGAGGTATAGCTAGTATCCTTTATTATTTGTATTGATTAATTATCGATTTCTACTGTTTATTCACGTGTATTCGGATTGTTCAGCTAGCTTTACGCTCATGAAAATCTGTACGATTTGTAGATTACGCGTTTTCTGCCTCCGATCCACATGTAATATGCCCTAGTTGTTCTACTGCCGTGGTGCGTTTAATTCACGTTGCAGTTACTGCATTAATTTATCTCATTCTGCATTTAATAAATATCATCTTTTAGGCTCTTAAGACGTGCTGCAGATAGATCACGCAAACAAGGGCAAAACATGGCAGAGAGTCCAGATATTCCTTCCAGTCAGCTGCTAGCGATCTCGACCCTCTCCCGCCTGGTGTTCTGCTAGAGACCCTGCGGCAGAGGAACGGGACGAGTCCGTTACTTCGAAGAAACGACCGGCCTCCCAGACATCCCGCCATTGCAGACTAAGTCTAAGAGGGCCTCATCGTGCGTCTCAACGCAGATTGAGGACACCCAGGGCAGCAGACTTCCAAAGGGAAATCTCACGAAGACAGCAAGAACTTTCTCAGCCGAGATCGCTCCAGCAGCAGAGTTGGGCCTCTACGATGATCAGCCGATAATCATCCCCGACTTACGGCAGAAGAAGCGACCGTGTCAGCGACTGTGACTTCTGCAGAGATCTCCATGCAGCCTGATGCCTCTACACCGACGCCAGACGCCATTGATGTGAACCCCATCGCAGAAAAGATCGCCCGGCGACTTCGCCACAGATCATCCCAGAAGACATGATGCGCAGATTATGAACATCATGGAGGACCACTACAAACTGGCGCTAGTAGGTCCGAAAGCCTTCGCGAAGGCTCCAACGTGAGACAGCACCCCAGAGGCACCCCCGTCAACGTAGCAGCCAAGACGATGTCACCTTCGAAGGAAGTCCCCGCACCACCTTGACGGCGACCTAGATGTACAGCTTTCAAGGCCTTCGCAAAGGCGGGGAGAGATCATCACCATCTTCGATTTCATCTCTAGATATGGACTCAGACCATCAGACATCACGGAAGCCTTCGCGAAGGTCATATCATCGATCCCCCGGACCGGACGCAAATGAAGCTTCGCGAAGGCATTCGCGAAGGACATATGATTCCAGATCTTCATCATCTAGAAGAACATCGAGGGACTGCCGAAGAGCTTCGCGAAGCTATCAACATTCACCTCACAAGTCTCCGAGAAGATCATCCCATAGACGATCTCCACTCCGTTCATCACCAGGTCGATCACCCATCAGATCTCCACATAGAGCGGCGCACAAGTCAACTAGATCGCCACAAACCTCATCAGATATACAGACAGCTACACGCAGTCCCGAAGAGCATCTACAATTTATTAATGATGATGGTTTTGAGGATGATGGAGGAATCATATTTTCTGATGCAGAGATACGGTATTGGATGGTCAATAACCTAGATCTCACATCACCATCTAAAAGTGGCAATACAGCTCAGACGTATTTGATGAAGGAAGATGATCCAGATGCAATCACTCTACCCCCGATCGACCCGATTGCGGCAGTGCCACAGAATCTAGATGCAGCTTTCCAGAAAGCTACGAAAGTTCAGATACCACATCTGCCCAACTTTCAAGCCAAGAAGTTCTCCACGCATAACATGGACTCCTTCTACAAGGCCCAGGACATCGATGAGAACTATAAGATCATCAGCGATGTAAAGAACAAGATTTACAAGATGGATGATCGCAGTTGGCTCATATAGAAACCATGACGAGACGATGTTCTTTGGGTTAAATAGATCTAGGACGATCAATGAGACTCTTATTACTAGATTCCGATTCCACGACGGAAGATGATAGAATGATTTATTCTGCCTTACTTATGCAAAAGAAAGATCAGCAGTTTTAACGGATCATCTTACATCTGTTTCAGCAGCACTGACCTTAGCTCGTCGTCAAGGCCTCCTCGCCTCCTGTAATTGGGGAGAACTTTACAGCCCCACTTTATACAGCCCGTGCGGTCGACAACATCCATCTTTGACGGAGAAATCGACAAGGTCGCCAAGGAAGTCTCTAAGGATTCCAGGGAAGTCCTTATGATTAGATCAATGGACACACTAGCCAGCGTCATTAGGTCAGACTTCACAAAGATACTCAGGCAGATCTAAGTTCACGGGCCTACAAAGAGCAAGAGAAAGGAAGATAGCCAGCTCTAGAGGTAAAGATTCTTTTCACGCCCATATGGCAACTATAGAGGAGGATCAGGAAGAGGCAGACACCCAGAGGTTCCCGCAATTATAGACGCTGAAACACAGGTTCGGAACGACTGGAGTCTTCCACCCCCAGCCGTTCCAGTACAACCAGCTCAAGTGGGTGGACGCCTCCAACTACACTGGGAAAACTGGGGAATACTGCAAGATCCTTACGTCTCCAACATTATTCAACACGGATTTCGTATCCCTCTACAGGCCAAGCCTCCGCTGACAATCAAACCCCCCAAGTTCGATTTACAAGCGCAACAACTACCAAAGATAAAAGAGGCTGTTTCATCACTCCTATCCAAGCAGGCCATAGAAGTAATAGATCAAGCAAACATCGAACCAGGTTTCTACTCCCCAGTTTTCCTAGTTCCCAAGAAAAACTCCACGGAGAAATACAGACTCATCTACAACATGAGCTTTTTCAACAAGAACTATCTCACGAAAACCACCGAAGTTTCGCATGATACATTTACCTCAGTTACGCCAGATGATTCGGCCCTATGGACTACATGGGCAGCATAGATCTACAGGATGCCTACTTGCACATCCCCATTCATCCCGATTCCAGGAAATACCTACGATTTACTCTAGAAGGGCTACATTACCAGTGGAAAGTACTCCCATTCGGAATATCATCAGCCCCCTGGCTATTCACGAGGATAACGAAACCGATTATCAAATTTCTACATCGTCAAGGGCTCACGAGTGCATTTTACCTCGACGACGGGATACAAGTAGATCAAGATCCACTGCGTCTCAAACTACAGTTAAATTACATCATAAAGCTACTAACACAACTAGGTTGGTTAGTAAACTTACGCAAGTCGGACCTAGTACCATCGCCAAGACCTACAGTTCCTAGGTATTCGATTCATCACAAATCGCAACCGTATTATGGTACCAGAAGACCGTTGGCTTCAAGATACAACAGACCATTCCACCAGCTCTACTCTCCGTTACCACTCGCCAATGGCAGAGCCTACTAGGTCTTCTCACATCAGCCCAAGACATGACTGTCACAGGCAGATTACAGTTACGCCCCTACAGGTCCTCATCAACACATCTCAACGATGTACAACCATTCAGTCTACGAAACATCTCAGACCACATCTACTATGGTGGACCAAGAAATCGAATGTCTGCGAGGGATTTGTTTAGCAGAGCAGGAATACAAACCCATCTGTATGTAGCGCCACTCCAAGGTTGGGGAGCTCATCTCACCAACCACACGATATCAGGGTTATGGAATCAGCAAGAATGCAAACTCCATATAAACAGTCTAGAAATGAAAGCTGTAATCAACGCCATTCTACATTGGAGCACATTTCTACAAAATGCTACTAATGATCCATACAGACAATTCGACAGTGGCGTTCTACATAAACAAGCAAGGCTCAACGAGATCGATGAACCTTTTGAACCTAAGCTTTCAACTGTTGATTTAATACAAGATCTAAATCTACATGTCAGAGCAGTGCACATTCCCGAGCCAGAAATATACTAGCAGGCGGCTCTCTCTCGGCCCTCATCTACCATCACCGACAGAGTGGATGATCAACAGAAATTTTTGCACAGATAATCAAGCAATTAGGAGCCGCTAATAGACCTATTCGCCACGCGATTCAACAATCAGCTACCGACATTCGTGTCACCAGTCCCAGACCCCCAAGCTTGGGCGCGGACGCTCTAAGTCTATCATGGAAGGCCTCAATGCGTGACGCAGCGTTTCGCCGCCAGCAATAATACCTCAAGTATTACAGAAAATCAGACAAACACAGAGCCTACAACTCACTTTGGTCGCTAGCCCTACTGGTCGGGCCAGAACGTGGTTTCCCATACTAATTCAAGAAATCGGTCAACCAACACTGGAGCTACCCGCCAAGAACCCTGTTAATTCATCCTCACACCAAACAAGTGCACGGAAACCCAGCAATGTTCCAACTACACGTATGGACTGTATACAAATGTGTTTAAACAAGAGAGGATATTCTGCCAGGGCGGCAAAAGCAGTCACGCTTTACGTTACTCAACTTCGTAACTTGTACGACGACAAGTGGCACAGTTTCAAAATTATGCAACAAAGAAAGGGTTTACAGCAAGAGAGGCTTCACAACCTCAAGTGGCAGACTATTTGTGTTACTACTACGCCAAAACAAACATTTAAAAGGTTCAACGATATCAACATATCTTGCCGCCGCTTAGCTCTGTAATCACCATGAGAACGGGTGTCAAATTGACAAGATCTCCAGAGTTACTGGCCTTACTAACGAGCCGTTCGATTGGAGGACCAAAAGCGGAAGTTCCACGCCCCAGCTTGGGATCTGAATGTAGTGTTACAACACCTCACGAGTGAGGTCTATGAACCCTTGGAATCGACAAACTTTGAATTTCTCTCACAGAAAACATTGTTTCTGCTATCGCTAGCCACAGCAGCAAGAATGTCTGAAATTCACGCTCTGGATTACTGAGAGGATACAGTTTGATGACAATCATAACACAGCGCACTCGGATTAAGATGGGATTTCATTGCAAAAATCAACTGCCAGGTCAACCAGACAGATTATTCCACATTCGGCTATCCTCTATTCTCGGATCACAAGATACACAAGACCTATCACTGTGTCCGTAAGAGCGCTCAAAGTTTATTTACGACGATCCAAAACAAGGAGAAGATTTCTCAAACGTTTATTCATCCCATTATCGCCTACGAATCAAACAGAAGTGTCACGGACCACAATATCTATTTGGATAAGGACTGTCATTCTCCGTGCCTACAAGGCAGCAGGCTTGGACCCACCAACAGCATCAAATCCACATGAGATCAGGGCACTGGCCTCTACCCTCGCCTACACGGTAACTGTTCCTTGAACACGATTATGGAAGGATGCTATTGAAATCTAACATGGTATTTGCTAATCACTACCTAAGAGACATCACTACAGAAGATGTCTCTGGCATTCACCATTTCGACCACTGGTCCTCGCCAGCAACTGACAGTCCCTCAGAGAGGCGTTAAAATATTAGCCTCACAAGATTAATATGTATTTTATACACACTCATCTAGCTTATAACTCTAAGGAGTTTTAGGGCTATGTATATATGTTCAGCTTAAGTATTCAACCTTAAGCATATACTTGGATATAGTCAATTTCAGTGCCTCTATCAGAGTCACCTATATATATATATATATATATAATTTATATGTATTGTTCAATATATTCATAATGTAATTCCCTTTAATGGCTTTATATAACCTATGGTTTCTTTATACAGGAAACATCCTAAATCTAAGGCTTCATGAAGTTCCCCGTAGGGGATATTACAGTATATCTATACAAAATCACTAATTATAAATCCAAAGTATTCTGTTACCCACCTGTTCGTGTAGGATGCTACAAGCAAAGAGCATGAGTCAGGATAAGGAAAAATATGTAATTTTAGAGTAAAATTGATATTTTATACTTATCCTGACTCATGAGGTTAGCCCTCCCATCCTCCCCACATAACACTTTGGATTTCCTGTAAATTCAAGTGTTGGGCTCAAGCTAAATCAGGAGAGAGTGGAGCACATGGCCAGAGGGTGTATGACAAAAATATCAATTATTGCTCTGGAATGTGGCATTATTGCTCTGGAAAATACTTTAATTAGTATGGTTTAACCTAAAATCTACACAGTATTCATCACAAAAGATGTTTTTCCTTAATTAAACTGAGCAAAACAATGAATATGTGGAAGTGATTTTTCTCTCACATTTTATCCACGAATTCAAACTAGCCATGACTGATCATACAGACTGAGTTTCATAAGAAATAAGACCTCTTTTGACACTCAGTGTCAAGCACTGCCAATACACCGTGCACCTCAAGACTAACTGGAGTACAGATACCCATATTCAGATGGATGGCAATACAGCGTCTTTGCCAGAACACGGCCTAGTAGACCACCATTGTCCTTGTATTGGTGATTGTAAAAGGCGACTAACAGGATCAGGTGGTCAGGCTTGCTGACTTGGTTGACACATGTCATTGTATCTCAGTTGCATGGATCGATGCTCATGCTGTTGATCACTGCATTGTCTGGTCCAGACTGGATTATTTACAGACTGCTGCCATAGAGCTGGAATATTGCTGAGTGTGGAGTTAAACAACAAACAAACCAAACCTTGGTGATAGCACTGTATTGATTAGGCAGATAAAGACTGACCAACTATGTGGGATACATATCATTTCCTGCCATTTCCAGCCAGCATCATACACACACTGCCATGGTCACTGCTGTTGAGGTCATCCGCTATGATACTGTTATGAGCTTAACACTGTTGTGTTTGTTACTTATGTTAGAATGTCTCATGTTTGAATTGTATGATCATAACAGTACACTTATCAGCATTGTTAATAGCAATCATTTATATATGAGTTTGTAAAATAAATATATTTTTTCATATTTTGATCTTGTGTGAGTATCCATGATTTAATGTGTTGATGTTGCCCTCAGCTGTAAATACGCTCTGAACAAGTTTGTATTATCAATAGGATTACTTAACTAATGTCAAAAGACTTCCGGAGTCTGTGAAGTTACATGGTTTTGGTACTGAGGATACAATTCACAACGCAGCATGGGGAAAATAACGTCAAAGAAACAAGGTTATTTCGTATTTTTTGTATTTTGAACATTCAAGTATATACATAAAGGTATATATACATACATACAATCGAGGGAGATGGCAATATATACACCGTCAGGAAATATACATACGGAGAACTGGATGGACATCAGTTGGTATCATGATTAGATCAATTGATTCACTATGTGATACATGGATTCTCTGTGAAGAAGTTACACAAGAGTAAGTCTCAGTTCTGGATGCTCTTGGTCATGCCCTAACCCAGGCCGCCAACCGTTGCCAAGAAACATCATAGCCACGAGTAGCTACAAGATCCCTAATGAGACACAAGACATAATCTCAAGTAAATTTGGGTATGTCAACCAGTACTCCAATGGTCCATCTTTAGCTACTGTGGTGTTTGTTTATGTGATGTCTCAGATCGCTCCTGGTAACGAAGGCCTTGCTGCAAGCCTTGCACCCGAATGGTTTGCCGGTGTGGAGCCTCTCATGGCGTCGGAAGGTTGTACGGTCCCGGAAGTCTCTGAAGCAGAATAGGCAAAGGTAAGGACGTTCCCCGTATGGATGCGCATGTGAATCCGGAGGTTTGAGGCGCTAGCCAGGATCTTGTGACAGATCTTGCACTCTCTGGATTTCTTCGAGGTCGGGTCCACGAGATGACTAAAGACGGGTGATGGTGATGGTTGCTGCTGCTTGTTGTCGTGATGTAGCTGTGGGGATGGCGTCGATGTTGAAGAGAGGACGTCAGAGGAGATTGAAGATTGAGATCCTGGAAGTGTGAAGACTGAGGAACATGGTGATGGAGGTGGGGCATCAGGGAAAAAGTCTAAAAAGTCTGTTAAAATGTCAGAGATGTTGGAAAAGGATGCTGAATTCGACGATGGCGTAGCAGAGACGGCTGTAGATTGCAGACGTGTTGGCGGCAAAGAGGAAAAGACGTCGTCAACTGGAGAAGATGATGCCGGGACAGCTGAGTAGACACAAATCTCTTCGGGCGACTGGAAGCCAATCGGGGCTGGAAATGGCGAGATATCCGGTAGACTGGGAGTTGATTTCACGGTCTTGGATCGCTCCGAGTCTCGATGCGGCACATCTGAGATAGGTTCAACCTTAGCCAGAATATTCACCATGACATCAACTAGTCTGTCCTCGAAGCGCTTCTGGTACTGGTTGAAACAGGTCTTGCCGTCAAAGGATGGGAGACTTGAAAATCCAGAGTCGGGTCTCATCTCTTCTGACAAGATGCTCTCCGCCAGATTAGGCTCCTCATCAATGTCTTTGGAGACGATGTGGTGGGTGCAGAAGCAGGGTTGAAGGTCATGTTGGCGTTGTTAGGTACGGAGGTGTCGCTGGACGCAGACGAGAATGAGAAGACCTGTCGGAAAAGGCGTTGCCTGACGTCGGTTATGCTGTTCCTTGACATTGGGATGATGTTATCCTGCGGAGAGACGCCTGATAGGTTGGGTGAGATCCACGCAAATGGTGTCCTGGTCACTCGTGGAGGTTCCGAGAGGTTAGTACTGTGGCTTGGGTAGTCATTAGACGTGCATCTGGCAACAGAAACACCACTATGTTAACACAAAACTAAATACATGCCCAATCAGAAGCCCAGTCACACGGATATTGGGTATACCGGGGTACACTACCTAGGTCCTTAGATTTAGATTTTCATGTACCAAATACTGACTCGTGTATTGTCTTTATGAAACATCCCGTGACATTGGAATATTCTAGATACGGATTAATGCCATTGTTGGCCACAACTGTGTGTCTTTGTCTGTGCGACGTAAAATTGAAGTTGAGACAACTAGTCGTTAATGAATTTCACTAACTCCAGACTAGAAGACTATCTAGAGCGGCAGTTCGATAGCTGTGGTTAAAATCTAAACCATTTCTCCAACCTAACCGTACCTTGTGCTGTTTGGGAAGGCGCTGGAAGCTTCACTGCTCCGACGTCTTGGGGGTCTGGAGTAGGGAGTCTTGAAGGCGGGGTCTGGTGTATCGTCTGCTGTGTACTGGGAGCTGTCAAGCTGGATACTGGAGGAGTCTCGTGGGCGCTGCAGCAAGGGCGTGTTCTGTCTTCCTCGAAAACGTCGTCGATGCCTCGGGTAGAACACTGATGATGAGTCGCTGTCGCTGGGTAGCCGTGCTCGTGGATACAAAGGTGTACTCTCACCAGTGAGCCGGGCTCGGGGCTGAAAGAAGACGTCATCGTCACTATCAAGACGACTGCGTTTGGTGCCTCTGGTTTGGAAGACGATGTCTGGGGCGAACGCGTCGTCGTCCTCGCTGGGCAAACGGTAACGCGGGATGCAGGAACTGACGCCGGTTGGAATGGTTCCAGGGCGTCTGCTGCCTACATGCGACTTCTGCTGCCAGTGAGTGGCGGGAACCTCCAGGAAGACTGGCGAGTCTGGGTCGCTGGAACACCTAAAGATATGAAACAGACACGTTGTAATCCAATCGTAGACGCATAATCATGTTTCTTGTACAAACGAGAACAGAGTTGCAGTAGATTCATCAAACTATATTGTATCTAAAAATGTTCCCCTATCCACGGTGATGTGTGGAATATTAGGCAATATTATTGCCAAAGGCAGTTTGTGCCCTAAGTTCTGTATTCCGGTTTAAAGAAACACGCACCTGTCCAGAATGTCATCTCTGTCTGGTTGGCTCTCCATGTCTTCAAGATCAGTACAGCAACTAAAAACATAACATATATAATCCATTAACATCAATATATCTGTAGGTAAAATGAGGTTTCATTTTATATTTTCCCAAGAGTTATTTTATTAACATCAGTACATGGCTTAATTTCCGTCGATCATCACATTACACAGTTCTATTTGTACAGTGTTGAGGATGGCGAAATACCGTTCTAAACTCCAACCCTTTACTAAATCAAAAGTGAAAACAATCCTGGGCTTGCTCGTTACAGACTAAATATTTCACTTTATGAATCACCTTATGTAATAAATGCTCCCATTAAACTGATGACGAAGATGGAAAAAAAAGTCGTTTTATTATCCTTACCATTTCTATGACACGACCATGAACCTACCTCAAAGCTCTGTGTTGAGAATCAGTTGTGTTGGAATCCAAGTGATGGTGGGTAGCACCCAGACCAGCGTTAATATACTGCACCCCTTCTCAGTGAAGGCGAGATGCAACACAGAACTGTTGACAGAACTGTTAATTTCGGAGAATACTAACTTATTGGTATAATGGCAAAACATATTAACTATACCTTTCTCGTGATCTTGATCAAATTAATTGCCCATTGTTGATTACCTTTGTATAAAAGTCAGTGATTGTTACTTTAATAGACGCTTAGTGGATGAAGACATCAAGTAGCTTGGATCTGTTATGAGAGTATGGGATGGAGACTCCACGCGCCGTAATGCAGTCAACACTGGGGCTGATCTTCACAACACACCAATTAAAGGCTCAACGACCTTGTTAACACCCAAACCGCCATGTGACACACTTCTCCTCCACTACGGATATCGTAAAGACAATAGCTGTAATACATGTGTTTGTACAGGGGGGAGGGGGAAGGGGGTTTATGGCCAAAACGCTGCTGTGTTCACTCGGGGGCATATCCGCGTGAACGTCATTCCGTTAAAGAATAACATGATGTAGAGGGGCAAAGATATTAAGGTGCAATTCGAATCTTTCTGAAAGCTCGATCAATCGCGAAAATCATACAAACACATCAAACATATAATACACATTTCTGATTGTGTGCTTTAAAAAGCATTTTGATGTCGCCATCTACAACGTGTAACTAAATATGACACTTTTTCTTCTAAGAAATATGGGGGTTTGTAAACAGATTACTAACCTTTGTATCCCCGAGTAATTACGTTATAATATATCATTTGACTGATACAGTTTTGTTAAACATGGATATCTAATATGTACCGACACCTGATGAAAACTGCAGCAAATGTTTCACCAGATGGTGCAAGGGCCGTGTCACCTGGATTACGATGCACGAGTGAGTGAGTGAGTATGGTTTTACGCCGCATTTCGCAATATTCCGGGAAGAGGTGTGTGTGTGTGTGTGTGTGTGTGTGTTTGCACCAGAAATGGGCTTCACACATTGTACCCATGTGGGGAATCTCACCGGGTCATCGGCGTGAGGAGCGAACGCTTTAACCACTAGGCTACCCCACCTCCCCCACGATGCACGAGGCAGCTATTCAGAAAAGTAAGTATGTCAGCAATTGAGCTTTACTTATGTGTTTCTTCGTGGATTTTGCTTTGAAAACATAACAAAAATGTTTCGTACAATTTCATTCAGAATGAATTATAGAATATTATTTTACCAAGGGCATCTGCCCTAGAAAATAGAACATAGGCATCAGTTAAGAAAAACTTCTTGTACTTGAACACCGTTAATGATAAGCTTGGCAGAAGGCTTTGGGATTGTTAACAGTGAGTGAGTTTAGTTTTACGCCGCACTCATCAATATTCCATCTATATGGCGGCGGTCTGTAAATAATTGAGTCAGCACCAGACAATCCAGTGATTAACAGCATGAACATCGATCTACCCAATTGGGATACGATGACATGTGTCATGTCAACCAAGTCAGCGAGCCTGACCACCTGATCGCGTTAGTCGCCTCTTACGACAAGCATGGGTTGTAGAAGATAAATTCTAACCCGGATCGGATTGTTAACAAGAAACAGAAATTGTGTGTATTTTTAAACCTTGGCTGAAAATCTGTGAAGATCATTATTTAGGTTTTCCTATCGACATGCAAGTCGTCAACAACACAAAACAAGACGTGATCAGCATAACAACGTAATGTTTGAAGACATGTTGAGTTTGAGCAGACAGCTTGAACGGCACTTGCTTCGCGGAGCAAACAAAAGTAAGGCACGTGCTCTCCAAGTACGTGCAAACTGAGACCATATGGACTTGGTCAAGTTTGGTTTCATATCTTATTTTGACGGATGATGCGACCGATTATTGGTCTGTCTTCTTTGTAGATTATTGTGTAGCACACGACAACGGACGTCATTTCATTACGTCTTCACGCAAAATGTGGTCTTTGGCAATTTCAACATAAGTACAGAGTGTGAATGTGTGAGCGAATGAGTGAGTGAGTTGGGTTTTACGCCGCTTTTAGCAATATTCCAGCAATATCACGAAGAGCACACCAGAAATGGACTCATCACATTGTACCCATGTGGGAAATTGAACACTGGTGTTCGATGTGACGAGCGAACGATCTAACCACTAGGCTACCCAACCGCCCCGTGAGCGAATGTGATGTCCATGTCTGATGTTATGAAAAAACAAAAACTCAGAAATTATCTTTTTAATTCTTTAATGCAATTGGGCTCCTGCTACCCTATACGTAACAGGGATTTCTGTAATAAAAAGGTAATTTTAAAAAAATCAACATAAGCACGTACTGACATAGTTTGACCTATTAGTTTTAAAGTGGTGATCCTTAGCAGACCCCGAGTCGCTGGTCAGTAGTATCAATCTATAAGGGGCACACAACCTTGGGGGCACACCGGCACCAGCAGAAGGTGAGTTGAAATGGGGTTTAACGTCGTACTTCAGATTACTTTGCTCATATGATGACGTGCATGCGTGTGTATGTGTGGCTGCTTGTACTAGTTCACTAAGATATAATGCCGCAGTTAAGCATGAATACGCCACTCAGACACATTATAATGACTCCGAGCCGACCAGTCCTTGTTGTACCCATTAATACGGCAGGCAAAGACCAACAAGAACCATATTGTAAACGTCGGTTGGTATGACGCGGCCGGGGATCGAACCAGCGACCTTTCTCTCTCCAGGCGGACGCTCTAACCACTACACCACGGAGGCGGCCTCACCAGCTGAAATAAGGCTTTAAATCGGATATCTTATGCCCAGTATCTTCATGTTGGTTGGGTGGAACTGGTAATTTAAAGTGAGTGAGTGAGTTTAGTTTTATGCCACTTTTAGCAATATTCCAGCAATTTAATTGTCAGAAACGGGCTTCACACATTTTACACATGTGGGGTAATTTAAAGGAAGAACTGAATGTAGTTAAGGAAGACATGCAAGTGAATTTACTGGGCCCACCTGCACAAAACTATTGTATCTCTACAATAGTTGTAACTCTGATTGTAGTGAGTTTAACTGAGAGAGTTTGTGTTAACCTGCTTTTAACAGTATTACAAATGTATCAGTCAGCTAACTTGACTTGACTTGACTTGTGAGGGATGAGTCAGACTTTACCACTTTACTGAAACATATGAGAAAGTGTATGCTACTGACAAGCCTAAAACTCAAATTCTGGGATCTTAAGGTTTGGGCAGAGCAAAGGGACACAACTCTGTACAGACAATTGTGGTTTCTTGTACAAGGTGAGGTGAAATTGGGTTTAACGTTGTGCTGGAGAATATTTCGCTCATATGACGACGTGCATGCATGAGTATGTGTATGTGGATGAATACCCCACTCAGACACATTATACTGACTCCAAGCCGACCAGTCCTTGTTGTACCCATTAATGCCGAGCGCCAGGCAGGGACCAACAAGTACCATATTTTAACGTCTTTTGGTATGACGCGGCCGGGGATCGAACCCGCGAAGTTCCGCTCTCCGGGCATACGCTCGGTCAGTTTCTTGTACAAATGGACCAGTTGTGCCATTAACTGTTCCCGCGATGTATTTGTTGATTAATTGTGAACAGGAACTTGAAAAACAACCAAACAGAGACAATATTTAAGTCATTTAATATCATGTTGCAAAGAATAACAACTTGTATATTGACAATTCTGTACACAAACTATGAACAAAGCAACATACTGTCATTGTTTCTGGAGAACATGTATACCAGTAAGTGTGACAGATTGACTACAAATACCTTAGAAACCATCCCTTTAACTGAAGACCCAGGGTAAAAAATATCGTCTCACACAGTAACATTGTATCATGAAATACAAGTACTAATATCTGAAAACTATTTGGTGATTCAGTAAACATATAAATAAGGCAAACCCATAGAAGAATTTACACCATGACACTCTCCCATACCCAAACCCCTTAACACTGACACCAAATGTTTAAGATGCTTCTAAAGTAACCTTATTTCAGTTATGAAGTATTGCTGCTGTGTAATATATGTGTTACTAAATGGGCTATAATAGTCCAAGGTCCCGTTCCTCAAAGCGATCAGTCTATGCTAAAGTATGGGAGTGCTACGACTGTCGTAAGTCTATGCTAAAGTATGGGAGTTACGATCATCTTAGAGCTATGGTCGCTTTGAGGAAAGGGGGCCCAGGACATTCATAAGGTACTGGTTCTCTTACTAAGAGAATGAATTTGGACCTCTTGGTAGATCTTCTCTCAGCACCATGACTTTCCCCATTTTAATGCCCATACTTTAACAAAAGCAAACGATCAAGGAAATTATAGGCAAGAATTACTAATTTTGTTCAAGAACTGATTGATAAAACAATGAAAATGGCATAGAAAAACATTAAAATAATAAGCAGGGAGGGTTTTGGATTGGAAACAATTTGATAACAGAAACAGACTTTGGTAACACTGAACAGCAAACAAGCAGTAAGAGAACGCTAATTTATTGCTCCACTGAAACAAAAGTATAACTTCAGAACAAAAATGATTCATTATTCCCACTTAAGTGACTGAATACACACAGCAAATATAACATGGGATGAGTGAGTGTCTCACTGGGATTGAAGAACGGAAATAGTGGACATTCCTTGTAGTGAAAACCGATCCAAATAAGAATAGAAATGATATAATCCCTTCACTAGATGTACTCCAGTGTATAACCAACCATAACACCCTGTTGTCTTTCTCCAACAAAACTTTATATCATGATTCCATCACCAGTATTTTACTAAAGGGGATATAGAACGTCTTTCATGATCATTCAAACCAAACTAATATTCTTTAAAGAAAAACACATTTCAAACTTTATGTATATAGATAATCAGGTTTGGTAAAAAAAATCAAAATCAGAATAGATCTGCGTCCGAAAGTTCTAGGCAGCCATGAGCGAGATGAACTATTTCAGGTTCAAGATGGCCACAAAGGTAAACTTGCAAATTAGTTAAGAAACCATGGTAACCCAGCCCTAGGCTGACAATCCAATGGGGTTATTGAGATGATAATTGGCAGAATTATTCCATGTCATTTCAGAGCTGAGAGGCCATTTTGCTATCTCAGCTCCTTAACACAGCAGTCTTTGTGACCATTAAATTCCTATTACATGTAAAGGACTCAGGAAGTCATTCTATTTTGCCACGTTTAGTTGATCAGGATTGCATTTTAAACAGAACTGATTTTTTCATTGACCAAAATGAGTGAGTTTAGTTTTACGCCACTTTTAGCAATATTCTAGCAATGTCACGGGGGAGACACCATAAATGGGCTTCACACATTGTATCCATGTAGGGAATCGAACCCGGGTCTTCGGCATGATGAGCGAACGCTTTAACCACTAGGCTACCCCACTGACCCTGACCAATATGAAATCCAATGTATTGAAATTATTATTCAGTAAACAAGCTAGCATGTTATGCTACTCCAGTAGACGTGGAGCTAGCGTGTTATGCTACTCCAGTAGACGTGGTGTTAGTGGGTATGACCTTGACCTAATACTACACATCCCCTGAGCTACAGCTACGGCTCAATGTAAACATGTGCTACAATAATGTACAAGGTTACAGGTATGTTTACACAAGCTACAGTTGTATATATACAGCATATGGGCACATTATTTACACACATATACACACTATAGTACAAACACAAGGTGTTTATTACATCCTGGTATCATTCTGTTGGGAAGAACAGTTTTCCATTATGTGGTAACAATGAGTGAGTTCTGCTTATGTAACTTTGATCAGAGTTTCCGTCATGTCAAGTTGCCAGATAAATATGAGCTGAGAATGACACAGGTTCTGTCTTGTTGTAATAATACATGGATGCTGGGGGTGGATCTGGCCAAATATTTTTCATCCTTATATCCTTTGATGAAACCCATTGGCCATGGGTGCCATTGTACACAGTGATTTTTGGGCTGAGGTGACAATAACGCCCATACCTTAACATAGACTAACGACTGTCATAGCGCTAAGGTTGTTTTGTACAACAACGCCCTTGTGGCACCAAACCACAGAAATGAGGGACCTGAACACATGACCAGCTGATTGTAGCTTGTCTTGATGTCGCCGACTTGTATCGGATGTGAACTAAAACAACGACTATGCTGACTGCCTTGAACTGCGTCTTTTCAACTGTGAGTTTAACTGTTGGCGGATCCATAAATTTAAGTTTTAAATCTGGCCTTGCCTTGTCATATGATTATGCTGAGGTGTTATTTAGCTATTATTCAAGCAGTATCTCCACAGCAGTAACTGACATGTGCATCTCCAAACCTTGCAGCAGTCTCACATTCCGAACCTTGCAGCAGAGTCACACATTCTGAAGTGTCCCTGCCATGAGAGTGGGAACATGATTTGCTCATATGAGTGCCCAGCAAACAAAAGGGTCGTTTCTTATCATTTTTTGACCATGCATTCTTTTACACTGTTTGTAGTCTAATATCACTTGATAACATTGTTCAATGACATTATTCATTGTTTGATGAAGTCATGCATTGTTTGACATTGTTTAATGTCTTACATCACTTGATAACACTGTTCAATTACATCATGCTTTGACAACACTGTTCAATGACATCATGCTTTGATTACACTGTTTAAGGACATCGTTTATTGATGATGTCATGCATTGTTTGAGACATTGTTAGACCATGTCATGCATTGTTCGATGACATTGTTTGATGTTATGAAGTGTTTTATGACACTGAACAAAGACATCATTGATTGTTGAATGAGGTCATGCATCATTCTGAGGCATCATGCATACAATACAAGTCAAAGTGACATATATTTTGCACAATTGAATTCAAAGACAAAAAAGTGCTGCCCAAAGGTATAAATTTCTTTTGTACTTTAAATTCTGATGTACATGCTGTTTACATGTCTAAAAGGGAGTATTTCATGCCAAGGTATCTTCACATTTGAACCTTCAGTCTCAAACCATTGAATCAAAATGAAATGTCTATGCATCGAACATGTCAATTACTACACACACTGTAGACAAAAATACTTACACGCAATTTATACGTGTGACCAATGGTGACAAGTAAATGTAAAAACACCAAGAATTTACCCTTTTACCCTGTAGCATGTTAACTGGGCTTGCTTGACAATTCTCCTCAAAGGTACATGAGGACTCCCAATCCAAGATGGGGGCCAAAACAACAGCAAAACATACCCTGATCCAGATTCCATCAAAATGTTATCCACTTGAGAAACACACACTATACTGCATTCCCGGACAAACCATGACATGCTCAGCCACCAGTCCAAACCAGCTCAAATTGCCAATTAGAACATGTCCTCCAACAGAAAGTTACGATCCCTAACCTGGTAGGTTCTCTGGCTTTCATCAACACCTTGGCAACAGTTACAACCAGCCGTGTTAATTACATCTGGTATAGTTTTCAAGATAATGCAGAATGAGACTGTTGGGTTTAATGTAGCCTTAAGGTCTCTATTCAAATCAGTTTAAGTGAGATGTGAGGTAAGCCAATGTGATACTGGTCATCGCCTTGTACCAGTTTGGTGAAGTCGTCCGTGAATATAAGTAAGATAGATGAGAGGTGTGGACTGGAGCAGACTTACAACTGACATCTACCGGTTCAAAACTACAACTGGCATATCCTGGCAAACCTGGCTCCAAACCTATCATTGGCATATCCTGGCGAAAAGGGGTCCAAACCTACTAGCATATCCTGGCAAACCTGGGTTAAAAAATACCGGCATATCCTAGGTTCAAACCTACAATCAGCATATCCTGGCAGACCTGGCTCCAAACCTACAGTCAGCATATCCTGGCAGACCTGGGTTCAAACCTACAATCAGCATATCCTGGCAGAACTGGGTTCAAACCTACAATCAGCATATCCTGGCAGAACTGGGTTCAAACCTACATTCAGCATATCCTGGCAGACCTGGGTTCAAACCTCCAGGTGCCATATCCTGGCAGACCTGGGTTCAAACCTAGAATCACCATAACCTGGCAAACCTGGGTTCAAACCTACAACTGCCATATCCTGGCAAACCTGGGTTCAAACCTACAACTGCCATATCCTGGCAGACCTGGGTTCAAACCTATGATGGGCATATCCTTGCAAACATTGATTCAAACCTATGAACAGCATATCCTGGTGAAGTTGGGTTCAAAGCCCTGACCTAGGACACAAGAACACAACACATGAGATGGTTACGGTAAATCTCATACATCCCAAACTCTGCCCCAGTCAAGAACACAACACATGAGATGGTGCGGCAAATCTCATACATCCCAAAGGGTTAAGGATACAACACAAGAGATGGTGTGGTAAGTCTCATACACCCCAAAGGGTTAAGGATACAACACATGACCCTCATCTTCCAACAGAAGCAACACAAAAACTCCAGTGTCTCTTTCACATCTTGGATTTTCTCTTCGTTTATCTTGAATTATTAGGGGATTGTAGTTTGCATATAATTACTGCATGATAACAGTTCAAATCCAAGCAAACAACTCCCCTCTGAGAAGTAACAGACTTATCCAGTCTCCTCATCAAAATTGTTCATGGAGGGGTTCCATTTAACCCCAAAGGGTCACAGGGAATTACTGCTTGATCTTGGGATTCTGAAAAAAAGTTAAAAAAAATAAGTGTTAATTATCAGGAAAATAGTTTTAACCAAAAAAAATTTACACAACAGGCGAAAATAGAAATCTGAGATGGGCCCATAATATTCCTGGTTCCCATAAAGTTGTGAAATGTGCAAGTCAATGATTAATCTTTATCAAGAATTTGGAACAGTGAATATTAATGTGCATCCCCAAGAACGTCATCTACATTTCTTTTGTTGTCATCTCTGCATACTGGACGTATATATCTGAGACCCGTGAAGGTCCGGGTTAGAATTGATCTTCAGTAACCCATGCTTGTCGTAAGAGGCGACTAACGGGATCTGGTGGTCAGGCTGACTGGGTTGACACATGTCATCGTATCCCAATTGCGTAGATTGATGCTCATGCTGTTGATCCCTGGACTGTCTGGTCCAGATGCCAATATAGCTGGAATATTGCTGAGTGCAGTGTAAAACTAAACTCACTCACTCACTATATATCTGAGTTGTGTAAAACCCAGCAGAGGTGTGATGTGAGGCATCATTGTGCATTGTTATATACCCATTGTATACCTCAGGTATACACTGTATGTATTGTATGGTACCCACCTTGTGTGCATTGAGAGGTACCCACCTTGTGTGTATTGAGAGGTACCCATCTTGTGTGTATTGAGAGGTACCCATCTTGTGTGTATTGAGAGGTACCCATCTTGTGTGTATTGAGAGGTACCCATCTTGTGTGTATTGAGAGGTACCCACCCTGTGTGTATTGAGAGGTACCCATCTTGTGTGTATTGAGAGGTACCCACCCTGTGTGCATTGAGAGGTACCCACCTTGTGTGCATTGAGAGGTACCCACCTTGTGTGCATTGTATGGCACCCACCTTGTGTGCATTGTATGGTACCCACCTTGTGTGCATTGTATGGTACCCAGATTGTGTGTATTGTGGTACCCATCTTGTGTGTATTGAGAGGTACCCATCTTGTGTGTATTGAGAGGTACCCACCCTGTGTGCATTGAGAGGTACCCACCTTGTGTGCATTGAGAGGTACCCACCTTGTGTGTATTGTGGTACCCATCTTTTGTGCATTGTATGGCACCCAACTTGTGTGTATTTAGAGGTACCCACCATGTGTGTATTGTATGGCACCCACCATGTGTGTATTGTGTGGCACCTACCATGTGTGTATTGTGTGGCACCCACCTTGTGTATCGTGTGGCACCCACCTTGTGTGTATTGTATGGTCCCAAACCCTGTGTGTATCGTGTGGCACCCATATTGTGTGGTACCCACTTTGTGTGCATTTTATGGTCCCCACCTTGTGTGTATTGTGTGGCATCCACCTTGTCTGTATTGTGGTACCCATCTTGTGTGCATTGTACGGTACCCACCATGTGTGTATTGTGTGGCACCAAGCTTGTGTGTATCGTGTGGCACCCACCTTGTGTGTATAGTATGGTACCCACCTTGTGTGTAAAGTGTGGCACCCACCTTGTGTGTATTGTGTGGTACCCATCTTGTGTGTATTGTATGGTACCCACCTTGTGTGTATTGTATGGTACCCACCTTGTGTGTATTGTATGGTACCCACCATGTGTGTATTGTGTGGTACCCATCTTGTGTGTATTGTGTGTATTGTATGGTACCCAACTTGTGTGTATTATTGAGGGAACCCATCTTGTGTGCATTGTATGGTACCCACCTTGTGTGACCCATGTGTTAGAGGTACCCACCTTGTGTGCATTGTATTGAGGTACCCACCCTGTGTGTGTATTGTGAGATACCCAGCTTGTGTGTGTATTGTGTGGCACCCACCTTGTGTGTGTATTGTGTGGCACCCACCTTGTGTGTATTGTGTGGTACCCACCTTGTGTGTGTGTTGTACCCAGGTGTGTGTATGGTACCAACCTTGTGTGTATTGCATCCACCTTGTGTGATGAGGTACCCACTTGTGTGTTGTGTGTACCGCGTTGTGTGGTATGGCACCCATCTGTGTGTGTACCCATTGTGTGAGGTACCCATCTTGTGTGTCTTGTGTGTATTGTATGGTATTGTGAGGTACCTTGTGTGTATTGTGAGGTACCCATCTTGTGTGTATTGTATGGTACCCACCTTGTGTGTGTATGTGTGAGGTACCCACCTTGTGTGTATTGTATGGCACCCACCTTGTGTGTGTATAGTATGGTACCCACATCTTGTGTGTATTGTAGGTATTGTGTGTATGCCAGTGTATTGTGGTACCCACCTGTGTGTGTATTGTGATGTGGTACCCACCTTGTGTGTGAGGTGTATAGTATGGCATCCACCTTGTGTGTATTGTGAGGTACCCACCTCGTGTGTGTGTGTACCCATCTTGTGTGTATTGTGAGGTACCCATCTTGTGTGTATTGTGAGGTACCCATCTTGTGTGTATTGTGAGGTACCCATCTTGTGTGTATTGTGAGGTACCCATCTTGTGTGTATTGTGAGGTACCCACCGTGTGTGTATTGTGAGGTACCCATCTTGTGTGTATTGTGAGGTACCCATCTTGTGTGTATAGTATGGTACCCATCTTGTGTGTATTGTATGGTACCCACCTTGTGTGCATTGTATTGTACCCACCTTGTGTCAATTGACAGATATGTCCTCCTCACACCCCCTCTTCCGGCTCTGATCATGGCTGAAATACAAATTGTCCATATCACTGTTTTGTAAGCCTATCCCCATGATGTCTGTTCTGTGAGCATGGTGAGAATATCCACATTTTGAAAAGCACAGCACTTTGTCTTTAGGGCCAACCATTTGCCATCTTTATCACTTCTGACAACAGGAATCAGACCATTCCCAGAGTTCATGTTCATTAAGTAAAATAAAATACGGTCTTCAGTTTGTAGCAAGACCTGTTAGAAAAAGACAAGAACCTTTTCTGGGCATGTGCTCTATTGGTGTACAAGCAAAACTGAAGCACTGAGAACAGGTTGAGTTCTTGCCAATGAGGACTACTATCAATGTATTTTACTTATTCTCAGTCTGTTGTCTTATATATACTTACTCTAATAGATTGTACAGGATTTGAAGGCTGTTTGACCCTCCCCTTACTAAATCTAGGACTGTAAGTATTATGCTGAATGATGCTGAATGATACAAGATGCTTTTCAATTTCCAGCAACAGTAGCATTGTGCCCATGTGGAGATTCGAAAGGTCTTTGACGCGTGGACGAGAAACTAATACAATCAATCAATCAAGACTGAGCATGCAAGAGAAACAATGAAAGCTTATTGAGTAAGTTTGATCAAAACACACAATGCTAATAACCCTTGTACTTACTACTTCAAAATGATATTACATCATTCAGTTCCACAGCCTATAACATGTTATCTGTTTATCAACAAGACGTTTTTGTGAAGTCGGGGACATTACTAATGTTTAAAAACAGTATCATATTTACATAATGGTTAATTTCTCCATAGTTGTTGGGTTTTCTGTTACCATGGTTACACATAATCCTAGCAACTCACTGTGCGAAGTCTGGTAGTAGGTGAATATCCCTCTGCATCTGCTGCACCTCGTCGATATATTTCTCTAAATCTGCCACAGAGGTCGGTGGAAGAACACTGGGTATGAACTTAGCAAATAAAGCTGGTTTTAATCTCACATACTCTGAAACCAGAAAGGACCAGTCATAATACAGTGATCTGCTCAATATTGATGAATGTAGTCAGCATCTGAATACATCGATTATCTTCTGGAAGCAAACCCTGACAACACAGGTGACAGGAAGACTGACTGACTGAATTTGGTTTTACGCCTCTTTTAGCAATATTCCAGCAACATCACGGCTGGGGACACCAGAAATAGGCTTTACACATTGTACCCATGTGGTGATTCGAACCCGGGTCTTCGGCGTGACGAGCCAACGCTTTAACCACTAGGCTACCCCACTGCCCCCGTGTCAGGAAGAACACCATTTGAATAGACACTACAGCCTACCTTGAGTTGAGCACAATGTAGCACTTTCCTATCCCCTCAGTGTGTGCTAATGACATGCTTCCTAACAATCACCGATGTCTTTGTGTATGTCTACAGGCCTATTATTCCACTTGTTATGGACACATTTGTCCCAACACATGTATTCTGTTAGATGTAGTCACCTCGCACACCTGATATAGATGCTGTCATCCATACAAATTGCTTCTGGTTTATTCTGTTATCATCCAGTGGCTGCTACTGTGCTTGGTGAGATCAAGTGATATCTCCTAGCGTTAGTGAGAGAGTGGATTTTACGAGTGTGAAGATGTGGGGAATCAAACGTGAGTTTTCAGTGATGAGTGATCTGTACACCTGTAGCTTCCTATGGTTGTGACATTTCCTAGACGATATCACTACAGTTATAATGCAGCATAATGTTTTGAAGGCAACTGTCATATACTAACACACTTGTGTGGGATTCTCAACACACTTCTACAGTGCTAATCAATAAATACTCTTTGTGTAACACACACAAAGCTCTGAGTGGAGGAAGACTTACCTGAGTTTAATGAGTGAAGATTTCTCATGAGGTTAGCCATCACAGGTGGTGCAATGGCAAATGGTTGGCAGCTAACTTCCTCCAACAGAGCTGAAGAATGATGAATATTATAAGACCGATTAACAATTTGGGTTACACAGAGGAGCAGGCCACAAATGCAGCTGATAAAGGAACACAAGGTACAGACCAACTTGATATACATTACATTTCAATGGCTACGGAAACATTCTTTTACTGACAAAATGTCTCTGACCTTGTTAGAACTAACAGTGTCCTTGACCTTGCCAGCACTTACTTAATGTCCTTGACCTAGTTCAAAATGACAATGAACTTACGCAGTAAGGTATTGATGTGATGGTCCGCCACATGGATTCGAAACAGTCGCCGTAATTCTTCATTCAAATCCTTCTTTAACTTGTTCTCAACATAAAACCGATTCTGAAATGAAGCCAAGCAAATTGATGATGATCTATATCTAACCTATTTCCAAGCAACCAATTGTAACATGAATATTATTCCTAAATTTACTCTTCATCATTGCTGTTTGTATTACAATGTGTTGTCAGTGTTGAATGTGGTCTTATAATACATGTGTTGCTTACAGGAATACTCCACATCCAGGGTGCTGGCTGGCTGGCCCTGATAGATCTATGGTGTGGATCTTTGCCAAGTTTAACTCAACATCTTAAACATGTTAATGATCAAACCCAACATGCTTCCACCCCAATTTCAAACCCCTGAAGTAGGTGGTGGGAGCCTGTCTGACTCACCATGTAGTTAAAGATGGGGACAATGACAGCCAGAGCTTGAAGATACTGGTGCATCGTGAAGGAGAAACATTCTATAAATTTTTTGGAATCCTCCATCTGAAACATTAAACACAAAGAATAGAAGAGATTTCATATAATAACTTTAGGGACCTCAGTACACGTGTCTTAAAAACATTAAATCAATTTGAGTTATCATACATTTCTACTCTCATCTACTGATAAGGATTGTGGAGTCTAAGCTAAAATTCATTTTTATTTTATGGAATTCAAACTTAGGTCTGGTAGGTATATAATATATTCCCTATCATAAACATGTCATCTTCAATCATAGCAGTATTTTAGTTTCTGCACATCACTTGTAATCAAGCTAGGAGCAGACACTTCAGCTTACATTGCCCTCGAGTTGTGTATTGAGCATCTGGACGTGCGACGTCATCAGGGCGAGCAGGTCCGAGTACAGCCTCTCTGAGAACTGCTTACAAACACACTTGTACACACAGCTGGAACACAGGAACAGGACACTATGCACACAGCAGGAAACTTCAAAATAACAACCAGATTACAATATCCCTGGAATAATGTACAAAACTACAGCGTGTGAGTGAGTGAGTTTGGTTTTATGCCGCTTTTAGCAATCAACTGAAATTTGCAAAGCTGCCATCATAATGTTTGCAAACAGTTCATAGATTTCATCATATGATATTTGGGCTGTGCATAGATTCATTAGCAGACGAAATACAAAGTTATCCATAATTCCAGCCTAGTCTGTAAGAAACAGGAGACTGGACTTTCAGTCAGGAAGATGTAAAAAATGATGACACTGACACTTCACAAACCCTTACCTGTACATCTGTTCATATGATATAGGGATATACATGTACCTGCCTGGGTCTATGGTCACAAACCCCTACCTGTACATCTGTTCATATGATATAGGGATATACCTGCCTGGGTCTATGGTCACAAACCCCTACCTGTACATCTGTTCATATGATATGGGGATATACCTGCCTGGGTCTATGGTCACAAACCTCTACCTGTACATCTGTTCATATGATATAGGGATATACCTGCCTGGGTCTATGGTCACAAACCCCTACCTGTACATCTGTTTATATAATATAGGGATATACCTGCCTGGGTCTATGGTCACAAACCCCTACCTGTACATCTGTTCATATGATATAGGGATATACCTGCCTGGGTCTATGGTCACAAACCCCTACCTGTACATCTGTTCATATGATATGGGGATATAACTGCCTGGGTCTATGGTCACAAACCCCTACCTGTACATCTGTTCATATGATATGGGGATATAACTGCCTGGGTCTATGGTCACAAACCCCTACCTGTACACCTGTTCATATGATATGGGGATATAACTGCCTGGGTCTATGGTCACAAACCCCTACCTGTACATCTGTTCATATGATATGGGGATATAACTGCCTGGGTCTATGGTCACAAACCCCTACCTGTACACCTGTTCATATGATATGGGGATATAACTGCCTGGGTCTATGGTCACAAACCCCTACCTGTACATCTGTTCATATGATATAGGGATATAACTGCCTGGGTCCATGGTCACAAACCCCTACCTGTACATCTGTTCATATGATATGGGGATATAACTGCCTGGGTCCATGGTCACAAACCCCTACCTGTACATCTGTTCATATGATATGGGGATATAACTGCCTGGGTCTATGGTCACAAACCCCTACCTGTACATCTGTTCATATGATATGGGGATATAACTGCCTGGGTCCATGGTCACAAACCCCTACCTGTACATCTGTTCATATGATATGGGGATATAACTGCCTGGGTCCATGGTCAGGAGTTGAGCAATGGCGCCTTGCAGCTTCGGCCAGTATTCATTTTGATAATCTTCTGGAGTCAGTGTCATCATCACTGGAATAGACAAAGAAGGAAAATCAACCTTGATCATAAGCCCGACAAAGAAAATCCTTAACTTAATTTCATTATCAGATGTTGAGGTGTGAAAGGATTCAAATTGTTTAACTTTGTTGATACAAATAAGATTGTCAACCTTGTGTATCTGTGCATGAAAAAGCTTTGACCCACCAAACCATGTAATACATGACTGGGTTTGACAACTTGATGTGAGCCACCAGGAAGGAAATGCATCAGGTGACAAAAGGGAATCCTGTATAACCAGGGATAACTGAATCTGTGCACTACTTTGAAATCAAACACCCACATGCTGCACCCTCCCTTCAAGGCCAGGATAGGGAAGATCATATCTACTTTTGTTATGTAAATCACCTCTTCACTGTTTAGTGCAACATAGTCAGGTAATGAAACTGAAAACATGCAAATGACATAACTATATACATATCTATATGTTTATATCACGCATGTTGTAACTGTCTTACTAATACCTAGCAACTTAATAAGAGATGTACAGAATAAACTCGCAGAAGCTGCATGCTTGTTTGTTACGTAATCAATATGATCAACGCCTCACACTCACTCAAGATCATGTTCATCTCATAATTAGCCAATAGTTGTGTTCACATACTCGTCAAACCATTAGGAAATTATTGATTTTTTTCTTCTTCTAAATTCAGAAGAATTTAACATTTATATAGCAGTGTAGTTACAAAACTGCACCGGGTGCAATAAAAAAATAAGCATTATTTTATGTCCTCTTGCATTTTGTTGCATGGTCTGTGAAATACAAGCCATGATTACAAATTCATACTACAACATATGTTACAACTATGATTTAAGTGTGAAGTTGTTTATTCAAACTGGAAGGTTTGTGTATTGGCAAATAAAATGTAATTGCAATATATTGTGATATAGCATGTGTTTAGGTATGGGTGTTGTGATATAGTAGGAGCTAAAGTGTTTGACAGCGACACTGTACGTGCAGATCCATTTTCTACATACTGTGGCCCTTAATATAAATGTTATGGTTCTGATAACAGCAATCTCAAAATTGGTTGCATGGAAAGTTAGGGTTTCAATTTACTTTTAAAAACTATTTATTATATAAAGTATCCTATTTGTCAAAGAAGGTAAATATTAATTGTGAATGGAAGTCTGTGTAGATTTTTTTCTTAAACCACAGAGCTAATCACAAAACTTCATATATTCTTTAACATTATCTGAAAAATATACTGAGGTATACTAGTAACAGAGTGCTGACGTACGAACTGGGGATTCTTAACTGACATGAACTGCTGCCTTGTAGCTGAACACAAGGGCTTCTGAGCAGGTGTAAGACCTGTAATCACTGTTATGACCCTCCAAAACTAGTCTGGCTATATATATACGTTGCTATTTGGCATTCCATCTCGTGTACCTGCTGAAGCTATGTTCTAAGTTTTATTGGTTGGGTCATGTTTAATCATTAAAGTATTGGGACACTGAAGGGACAGCGCCTCGTGGTATTTACCTCTGAAGAAACTGTTTTTAAACGAGAAATAGTTATCTCGACTATAATTCTCTAAGTCTGATGTTACGGGTGAATTTGATAAGACAATTCATAAGACAATTGATAACATGCACTGACAACAATCAATATGAGCTTCTATAATATTAATTAAACGTGCCTCTCCGTTTGTACACGATTGATGTTCAAGTCGTAAATCTAGCCCACGAGTCATCTTTAATCTTACCCATACTCCCTGGTCTCAAGAGGGGGGCACACGCTTTCCGTGTCGTTTCTGAGGATTGATTTTCTTGTGTAGAATCCGGTTGCATATCCTCCATCGGTTCGTCCATAATTGTCACTGTTTCTGGTCAAAAAATACCCTTTAATGCAGTGACAGTTGTCATTAGATGTCTTCTCGTGTTGACACCACGACCCGTTTACGCTAGGTGTTAACGACATTAGCAGGGGCAGATAACTCGTACGGGCACCTGTCGTTGATATTGCATGACTGTTCCAGAAAGTAAGAGTTGGCACCAAATATGAAAAACATTTCGTTTTGACTTTTTCAGTGAAGCACAGCTGTATTTTTATGATTTCAATCACGAAATAGAAAAGAAATACAAAATATCGGAAACTGTTGTAATTTTGTTGCTATTTTATGGTGAAATGTCATTAATTAATAATTTAATTAATGGGGTCAGCAATTTTGTACATAGAATGAGAAAAAAGTATGCTTAAAAATTATGGGAAGGTGGCTGGAGTCGTTGATTTCGTACATGACATGCAGATGTGGGGGGGGGGGGGGCACTTACTTTGTACATTATATTTAAGGTTGATCATTCACATTGTACATACTTCTCCATAAAAAATCATCATGACCCGCCCTAGCTATAAATTATGAACGGAGCTTCCCTTATTGGGTAGGGTTGAGGGTTGTTGTTGTTTTGTGTTTTTTTGTTTGGGGTTTGTGTGTTAAAATTCCGGGATAAAACAGCACATAGGCCTACCATGTGATGGTGTCAGCTTACTTTTAAAAATGTGTTGATTGTCATACCATCTGTCATGATAAAAAGCTCCGGCATAAAAATAAATTGCATTTGCTGGTCTATTTACTTACCTGTAACATATGTTATATTTGGGATTACACTTTCTTAATAAAGTACAGATTGTAGTACTTTTGGGGTTGAGTCCCATCCGGGATTCGATCCCACACCCTCAGAGTCGGGCACCTAATCGCCAGTACAGAAAGTCAGAAGCCTAGACCGCTCAGCCACCGCGCCTTCCACTAAATTTGGAGTCGGACAACTGGTAGTCTAGACTGCGGGCTTTGTGTACCCCTCTGATAAGTGTTCATTGGCACTGCTCCCACGGCCGAAAGCTATGAAATACACAATGCCATTTTAGAAAGTGATCAAATGTAACACATGTTCTAGACTACCAGTTGTCCGACTTCCATTTTTGTGGAAGGCGCGGTGGCTGAGCGGTCTAGGCGTCTGACTTTGTACTTGTGTGCTGGCGATTAGGTGCATGACTCTGAGGGTGTGGGTTCGAATTCCGGATGGGACTTAACCCAAAATGTACTAGAATCTGTACTTTACTAAGAAAGTGTTATCCCAAATATAACATATGTTACATTTGATCACTTTCTAAAACGGCATTGTGTATTTCATATTTACTTACCATTTATTCAAATAAAACTATATGTCGGGTTCTGTGCCATAAAGATCAATTGGGTACAATGTGTGAAGCCCATTTCTGGAGTTCCCCGCCGTGATATTGCAGAATATTGCTAAAAGCGGCTAAAAACTAAACTCACTCACTCATAAAGATTAATACATATACAACCTTCACACGGCCTCTTTTGTAAGGGGAGATAATCGTGTTCACCATGGCGCGAATGGAAACCATATCCGTCAGAACGAAGAGATCGAAGGCTATGTCAAACCTATTTGACTAGACAAAATACAACAGCTGTATTAATATTCTGTTGTTGTTGTTTTTATCTGGTACCGGTAAGTGCATCGCATATAAAATGCGTTTTCCCAAACGAAGTATATGTCAGTTTGTATATGTTTGTGTGCACACCGAAAACTGTGTTACTGTGTCGGATGTGTCGAATCAGCTGGTATGAAATCAATAGACAACATGTGATGGTGTTTTGTGGTACTTTGGTGATTATGTGATGATTTAGGATGCTGTCAAAATAAAAGAAACATGTAATTTGGGATTGTCGTCTGTTATATTCCGCTGTTCAAACACAAATGTTAGGTAGGGTTGTGGTCAAACCGGTGAGTATGCTTGGAACAGCCCCTGGATAAGAAGGGTGCCAGTCAAATCGCAGCAGCTACAAAATGCCCCCTGCAAATTCGGTCAAAATACATCAGATTATTGGTCAATTGGACCCATAATCTGATGTATTTTGACCAAATTTTATGACATGCCCCAGGTTTGGTCAAATTGCCCTAGGGGAGTAGTCAAAATGCCCCAATTTATTTAAAATGATTAAATATATACTCAGTACCATAAATGCATAGTTTATGTCAACTTCGATATTATATTCTTCATATGATATGTACTAATGTAGTAATATTTCTGATAAA
The DNA here is from genome assembly GCF_003918875.1 of Haliotis rubra. Lineage (NCBI taxonomy): Eukaryota > Metazoa > Mollusca > Gastropoda > Lepetellida > Haliotidae > Haliotis > Haliotis rubra. The sequence goes on from NW_025765891.1 coordinate 1,251,541, forward strand.
TGTTCTATTAAAGTTTTGTCGGAAATAGAAAAAAACCCTGTTTTTAGGCTGTTACTCTGTATCTCTAAAATTTACACAATTGCAAATAGCATATGTCGAAATAACCCACATCAGCCTAACTGGGCATTCAGTAGGATGCGTAATAGGATATCCAGAAAAGCATGTTTACTCATAAAATTGGGCAAAATGTAAGAAAAAATTTGAATAGCTGCTGAAAGCAATAGATGGGACTATAGACGGCAATGTTAGGTCGCTCAGCCAGGTATGACGATGGACTGTCGACTCACCTGGCATGAAATGCATGTGCTGCCTACAGGCACAAGGGGTCATCTCAAAAATATTTTATGCTTTTTCATGTGTGTTGAATATGTCTCATCTATTGATTAACATCTAAAGTAAGTTTATGTTGAGATATGTAAAAGAGTGTGATACCCATAGAAAAACTTAAAATCAGCCATCATATTAAATGTCTCAATATATTGGTGGCATGACCACCCAAAGATCGACAGGTCTGGATATGATTTGTAAATTGTTATGAGATGCCGTTTGCTTCCCCAGTTTAGTTCCCTAAAGGATTATCTTATCTCAGCTGATATCTCTATCCCCTAGCCCAACCCTAACCACCGTTTGTGACACCCGTCCTGGTTTTGCTTTTGAGACAACCCCTCCTACCTGTTTCTTTTTATTGTGATAGTGAGACTCCATGGTAGCTACATCCTTAATCGTTTCAGTATCAAAGTTATTATTTTTTATGTCAGCTATCGTTTATAATAAATCTCAGTTTAATTTCAAAATGGGCATTTGAAAAGTGTCCTTTGTAATACAATATCCTCACACACTAATTTGCATAAAGCCATGGTCTGTTCCAGTTAAGTCACTTTGGACTTAGAAAAAAACTGCATAGCTAATTTCTGCACTGATCTCTCCTCTGTAAAGTCCTTTTTCTATGTTTCCTATCTCCCTACCACTGAGACTGTAGTTAGGCCGAACTTACTTTAACAGATATTTCACCCTTTCACATATTAACTACATAAATTGTAGATATAAATGCGAACAAACAGTTTTTTTCTATTTCCGACAGTACTGTAGTAAACTGATTAGAGCAAAAGTAATATTAATGTATAGACAACATGGTAATACCAGTTATTTGCATGTTATGAATGCTTTTGTAAAGAATTACAAGAATAAAATGAAATGTTTGTATGATATGTTTATTGACTGTAAATGCATAGTTTTTGTCAACAAATGGCATTGTGTAATCATAACAAGTAGAGACGAGTCACTGAAAAAGAGCAGTCAGGGAAAATATCGGGTAATTAATAATCTACACATCACCAGAATCTAAAACTATATCGTATACATCCATAAGGGATCCGTGAAGTTTCATGTGAAATGTGATAGATATAGTGCTCCACAGAGCAAGGATTGGGACTTTATCACACCCTAGTGGTACCCGACACATCAGCCATGTTGACAGGTATACACCGTTCATCGCTGGTTCTGACATGTCGCTACGCTCGTCTGTGCATCTCATCTTATCATTCTCCCTGATTTGATATGTTGAACAGTGTGCGAGCTACAATGATCACCCAAGTGAGTTTTGCCATCCAGAAACTGTTCACATTTGTGTCCAAGCAGTGACGTCAGGGATAGCACACCCCGGCTCAGTATCAATCATATTCGTCTGCAATTACTATTGTAGCTTATGAAATGCCCAGTTGTAACTACACATGCATGTGAAGTAGTTATGCTACATGATTTCTGCATCTTTCATGTATATGAGTAATGTCTATTGAAGAGAAAAGGCAATGATTTTTTGATACCATGTATACAGCAACATGCTTTAAATTCTATTATCAGTGTTTCCATTGTAGAGATTTCTTTGGGCACGGTAGTAATGATTTAGCTTGCTGTCTGGAATGAGTGAGTGAGTGAGTTTGGTTCTACGCCGCTTTTAGCAATATTCTAGCAATATCACGGTGGGGGACACCAGAAATGGGCTTCACACATTGTACCCATGTGGGGAATCGAACCCGGGTCTTCGGTGTGATGAGCGCACGCTTTAACCACTGGGCTACCCCACCGCCCTGGAAGGAGTGACTGACACTGTGTGCTTTGTCTTAGTATTCATGTCATATCTGGTTGCCCCAAACATACATTCCATCCAACTTATTACATATATGTACGGCATATGAACCTCTGCTGATTGTCAGGGCTCCAGATAACTTTTTGGGTGTTGAGTGTACTTACACATCATATTGCAAGTGGAGGTGTACTGAGAATTTTGAAGGAGTACTGACATGTTTTTGTGTGAGCGAGTTGGTGATGTGGTTTGTCTGGACGATTCATCGATCACTATTTCCAACCATGTATTTGTATTTGAAGACGCGTGAGAAATAACTGAGCGACCGTGTGATGCTCGAAATGTCAGGTCCGACTGGATATAAATAGGAACAGTGTAGTTAATTATGCTTGTCTCCTTCCTCTTGCGAATGATAGTGGAACACTTGAAATCCCTTGAAGTTCCCTTTAAAAAAGCGGACGTAAAATCACTCACCCAGAGTAGCGTCCCTTTCCTCCCTTTGGCGCCCTTTTGGTCACCTGACCGACCATGCCTTGTCACTCTCTCCTTCTTCGCCCTTGAGGACGGTTGTGAGAGCACCTGGGTCCCTATACGGCACATATCCTTTTATATTTTCGGACCTTACATCAAAATTATTGCTGTATACGGTTTTTAGGATTATATTCTACATTACGGTTTGAAATTTGATCTAAATTTTCCGTTGTTTGACTTGTGTTTTCATTGTGTTTACATTTGATGAAAACCTGTATTCGTTGTAGGTACCGAGTGTCTGCGGCTGACCCTCATTTATTATGTCCTAATTGCACTATTTCATGTTCTTTCAGCTCTCGCTGTAAGTTTTGTGTAAATTTAACCTCTGTTGAATTTACTAATTACCTTTTTTCCATCCATAGACGTGCTAAGGACTGGGTACGTAGGTATTCACAAGTCATGTCTAAATCGAGTGATTGCGCTGATAACCGTGTGTTAACCACTGCTGCAGACATTCATAATTCCAGTGAATTGCCGAACGTTTCTCGGGAGCAGGTCGATGTACCAGTGGTGAACGCCGGAGGCCATAAGAGATCATCGTCTACTGAGCTGACCTCGTCGCAGATGAAGAAGGCTAAATCATCTTCTACGCAGAAGAAGAAGGCTACTACCTTGAAGACTTCATCGAAGTCTATGCTCAGCTCTACGCAGAAGACGAGGTCTTTCTCAGCCGAGATTGTTCCTCCGGAAGAAGCAGACGTTTATGATGATCCACCCATCCTCATACCGGAAGTCTCCATCGTCAGTAAGAAGACGAAGCCTGCTTCTACAGCTACATCGGCATTGTTATCAGCGCAGACATTGACAGAAGACCTTCTATCAACGCAGACATCGGGTACCAGAGATAGCAGCAGCGTCAACTCTTCACAAGTGCAGCGAGCCTTAGATGACGTCTCTTCAGTATCAGATGCATCATCCCTGCAGCAGTCTCTTCAGACAACGCAGAACTTCAACCCGGGACTGTTCATGCAACAGTTTACAGACCAGATGATGTCGATGATGGAACGTCGCTTCGCTCAGGAGAAGGCTGCTATGAAGACCTCTACAACGACTACTAGACTGAGTGAAGGTTCTACACTCTCTCCACCGCATCCGGATGAAGAGGGAAGCCTGCGCGAAGGCTCACGGACACGACGATCTTCCCCATCTGAAGTGAGGAGTCTGGACACCGCTACCAACGTCAGTTCAGCCGTAGACGCTCCAGAGATTGCTGCTAAGAAGTCTCCACGCAGGAAGAAATCGAGGCGTTCTCCTGAACCCCATAGACGTCGCAGATATGAGTCTTCATCTCCATCGGACTCTGACGCCCATCGAGAACCTGCGCGAAGGCACTCCTACAGAGGGGAAGCTACGTCCAGAAACCCACCTTCACGAAGACCTAGAGAATCATCTCAAGACTCCAGAAAGGATACACGATCGCATCGGGATCGCTCTCGCCTGCGCGAAGCTCCTCATACAAAGCATCTCACAGAGACTCAAGTCGTCGTGGATCCATAGAGTGAGAGATGTCCAAATCAGAGGAAGAAGGTGAAGGCATATTCTCAGATATGGAAGTTAACTCCTGGATCGCCAATGGCTTGGACTTAGCATCACCTTCTAAGGACACAGATGAGGCGTTTACCTACAAGATGTCTAACGATGATTTCGACACGCTCACCTTTCCACCGATCGACCCGATGTCTCAAGTATCAGACAACCTCAGCGCAACTTTTGATAAAGCCACCAAGTGTCAGAGTCAGCACATCCCGACGTTCAACGCCAGGATATTCCCTCTACATAGGATGGCACCCTTCCTGAAGGCTCCAGAGGTGGATGATGACTACAAGATTATCACCGACTCCCCGTCAGAGAACTTACAAGATTGAGGATAAGAAGTTAGCGCAGCTGGATACAACCACCAGACGTACCTTCTTCGGATTAGCCAGATCGAGGGCTATCAACGAAACACTCATCTCGAAGTTCAAGAACTCCTCCGCCGAAGAAGACCGGATGATATACTCCGCTCTACTAATGCAGAAGAGGGATCATCAGTTTATGTCGGAGCACTTAGCATCCACATCAGCAGGCCTGACTCTCCTGAAAAGACAAGGGTTATTGTCAGCATGCACTGGGAGTGAACGCTTCACCAAGTCCTTATACAGAGCCCCATGGTCAGCATCTTACATCTTTGGAGGAGGAATTGAAGAAGTTGCCAGAGAAGTCTCTCACGACTCGAGGGAGGTTATGATGATTAAATCCATCAACACCTTGGCTAATGTGATTCGTTAGACATCCCAATGCTACTCCAACAAATCCAAGTTTGCAGGAGTCCAGAGAGTGCAAGAGGAATCAAGCGCTGAAGGCCAGGTTCGGAATGACTGGAGTCTTCCACCCCCAGCCGTTCCTGTACAACCTTCGACAGTGGGTGGACGTCTTTAACGATACTTGGAAAATTGGTGAATTCTACAAGACGACTATGTGTCCCAGATACTAAGCAGAGGGTACAAGATACAGTTGGAAGCCACCCCGCCGCTCACAAGCAACCCGATGGCCTTCAACTATGCAGCCGACCAGGTAGAGAAACTGGACGACGCTATCAAGACCCTGCTCGACAAAGAGGCAGTAGAAGAGATAGATCAAGATCTCATCATGCCCTGGGTTCTACTCCCCAATTTTCCTGGTACCGAAGAAGAATTCCAAGGAGAAATTTCGGCTCATCTACAACATGAGGAAGTTCAACCGGGAGTATCTACGCAGACCAGCAAAATTCAAGATGATACATCTTCCTCAGCTCCGACATCTCGTTTGTCCAGCAGACTACCTCGCCAGCATAGATCTGCAAGATATGTACCTCCACATCCCGATACATCCAGACTCAAGGAAATACCTACGATTCCTGTTCAACGGACATCACTTCCAGTGGAAGGTTCTACCGTTTGGAATATCGTCGGCCCCCTGGTTGTTTACTCGAGTGACCAAGCCCATTGTCACATATTTACATCGTCGAGGTCTACGCAGTGCGTTCTACCTGGTTCAAGCTCATCAAGATCCCAGTCAACTCAGACTGCAACTAGACTTCACCATCAGGCTGCTCACTCAACTAGGATGGCTAGTAAATCTCCTCAAGTCGGAACTGGAGCCGAAACAAGATCTGCAATTTCTAGGAATTCGACTCATCACACCAGTGAATCGCATAGCCGTTCCAGAGGATCGTTGGATCAAGATACAACAGATGAAATCTCAAGCAATGCTCTCTCCGTTGACACTACGTGCTTGGTCTACTCACTTCAGCTCAAGACATGACTCGCAGAGGGAGACTACAGTTGCGGCCACTACCAGTATTTGTTATCGCCCACATAGATAGCCTAGATCCGTTAATACTACTGGACAGCCTGAAACCATATCTCCTATGGTGGACTCGGAAGTCGAATGTTTAAGGAGGAACCTTTTTTGACAGAGCTGGTTTGCAACATTCATCTCTACATGGATGCCTCCCGACAAGGATGGGGTGCGCACTTCAACAACGAAGTGGCAGCAGGGAAGTGGTCGAGTCAGGATCAGAAGTCACACATCAATCTGTTGGAGATGAAAGCAGTAATCAACGCTTTACAACATTGGTCCAGCGTACTAAAGAACGCACGACTGATGGTACACACGGACAACTCCACAGTGGCGTTTTACATCAACAAACAAGGGTCAACAAGATCAACAAGTCTGCCATAACTCAGCTTTCACCTGTTCAGCATAGTCGACGACCTGAACATCTACATGAAGGCATGCCACATTCCAGGAGCAAAGAATGTCATAGCAGACGCCCTATCTCGTCCACTACAACCATCCCCGACGGAATGGATGTTGCATACAGAAGCATTCGTCTTCATCATACAGACTATAGGATCCCCACTAATAGACCTGTTGGCAACAAAGTTCAACAAACAGCTACCAACATTCGTCTCACCGATTCCAGATCTTCAGGCATGGGCAACAGACGCTCTAAGCATCTCATGGGAAGGACTAAACACTTATGAGTTTCCACCTCCTGCACTGCTACCAAAAGGTTCAACACTCTCAACTTACATGGCTGCCCTCAGTACAGTTATCACCATGAAAATGGGTATCAAGCTGACCAAAGTACCAGAGATTCTGGCACTACTACGCTCGTTCAAGTTGGAAGACCAACAAAAGAAATTAAGGCTCCTGCCTGGGATTTCAACATAGTTCTACAACATCTCACCATTGATGCCTACGAGCCTCTAGAACAGGCATCCTTTGAGCTACTAACTCAGAAAACGCTGTTCCTGATCGCCCTAGCAACAGCTGCACGGATGTCAGAAATACATGCTCTGGACTTTGAACGAACACGATTTGAAACAAGACATCGTGACATTGTACATCTTGGACTGAGATGGGATTTTATCGCCAAGAACCAACTGCCTGGTCAGCCTGACAGACAGTTCCACATCCCAGCACTATCTACAGTCCTTGGGCCACAGGATACGGAGGATCTATCCTTATGCCCAGTCAGAGCACTTAAAGTCTACCTACAGAGAACTAAAACAAGGAGACGAAAATTCAAGCGCCTATTCATCCCCTTATCCACTGAGACGCCCACGGAAGTCTCACGGACAACGATATCAATCTGGATGAGAGCCATTATACTAAGGGCCTATAAAGCAGCAGGACTTGAACCTCCACGAGCCTCCATCCAACACGAAGTCAGAGCCCTGGCGTCAACACTTGCTCTGCATGGAAACTGCTCAATTACAACTATAATGGAGGGCTGCTTTTGGAGATCGAACACGGTGTTTGCCAACCACTACCTCAGAGACATTGCCACCGAAGACGTCTCAGGCATTCACCAGTTTGGGCCACTTGTTGTAGCACAACAACTAATGGTTCCACAAAGGCGATGAGTAAATCTCACCCCTTTTATCACGTGACTTGTGAAAACCAACGCTCTGGAGAGCAATGGCTATAAGTCCATGCACACATCTAGGACAGACTAGCATGAGTGATAGACCCTGTACTTGTATAGGACATACAAGAAGAAGGGTCGCATCTCCACTTGATGTGTGCATCAAGAGATGGAGTTGCAATAGATAACTAATGGAATATTAGTATATCTTAATCCACACGAAAATGTCAGGAGAAGTTTCGGAAGAAATCTGACAAGTTGTGGTCCCCCCAGACTCATCAGAGAGAAGTTGAAAGAACAGAATCTTCAATAGTGCCGTCATAAGTTCCCATGGGGGGTAATACAAGACATAAATATACAACTAGTGAATCCAGAACGTGGCCTGACCCACCACCGTTTCCGACGGATTCTGCAAGCATAATTAGCATGAGTCAGGATAAGGAAAAATATGTAATTTTCTGACTATAATTGATATTTTATACTTATCCTGACTCATGAGGTCAGCCCTCCCAACCTCTCCTCTTGTGGCACTCTGGATTTCCCTATAAATCCGGGTGTCGGGCATTCATACGGAGAGAGTGACAAGGCATGGTCGGTCAGGTGACCAAAAGGAGGCCAAAGGGAGGAAGGGACGCTACTCTGGGTGAGTGATTTTACGTCCTCTTTTTTAAAGGGAACTTCAAGGGATTTCAAGTGTTCCACTATCATTCGCAAGAGGAAGGAGACAAGCATGATTAGCATGAGTCAGGATAAGAATAAAATATCAATTTTAGTCAGAAAATTACATTCCATTTTTATTTTTCAGATAACTTTATGGTAATCCTACCAGGATGAGACTGTGCCAAGTTCAGACAGATTGCCTCATAACACGTACGCGGAAGTTTTGTAGTCCACGCAAATGGCTGACAATCATTCAGGGTCCCCTACCTCATTGGAATCTACCGATGTTCAAAAGCCACTGAAGAATAACACAGCCATATTGATGATTAGTGATAGTGTTATTGCCTGCCAGAATCCTGAAGGAGAATTTCACACTTTAAGATTGGATGAAAATGGAGTTGTTAGCTTTGATGCCACCTCAGGCTAGATAATCCCAAATGGATGTTCCCTGAAATTGCAGGTCCCAAATGATGTAAGTAATATTTCTACTGGCAGTTCAGAGAGTATTGCAGAAACTCTGTCAATTGGAAGGGTCCAAGTTTGTAAAAAGAGTTCTGGGAATATGGCTTGTGATACTGATCTATCATCTGGAACCACTGCCCTAGAGGATAAAATATCCGAAAAATATGACCCTGGACCAGCACTAAACACTGCTGCTGGAGTGCCCTTGAAGATCAGGAATGAGCATTTTAAAGTACCCCATCAGAATCTTCAGAACACCCTCATGGAACACTGTGTGTTGGTCAGCCATATAACTCCGACCACATCACTGGCGCCAGATAATGTCGATAGCAATACATTCATGCTGAAATTAAATGACCATCAAGTTGTACAATCTAAACTAAAGCGCCGTCGCTACTCCCAGTATAAAGTACCGGTCCCTGGGACAGATCTGTCACGTGTACCTCAGACCTCAAAACTGCCACTTACGAACAGAGACTGTGTGAAATCTGTGAACAGTACAGCTAACATTCACAATCCAGATGATCGCCATGGTAAAGCAGGGAGTGGATCAAGTACTATTTGCCTAAGCACATTTCATAACAGTGAACAAGTACATATGAACAGTCACTGTGGAAATAGGACGGCACTTACAGAGGAGCGACCTCCTCCACCACTGTCTGGTAATGAGTGTGGTAGTCACATTCGAGATGATCACACAGGTGATTCTGTGGTCATAAATTTAGATATGAAAACAGATGAATTGCAGAAGCCACAAAGACATGGAGATAGTGAGACCCGAGCAGCTTCGTCCATGCCACATCAGCAGCAGCCAGTGAGGAAACAAGGAGCTGACCAGGTTGTCCTAGAACCAGTGGGACATACAGCTGGTGGTGATGACTTGGGAAGGGTTGGGCTGCCTCAGATGGATATTGCTCAGAGGATTGAGACAAAAGAAGTACCGTGGCAAGAAGAGGTGCTGAAGCCTTACTGTGACTGTCAGATATCCTCATTCACTGATGATATGGCTAGAGCATGTACTATCTCTTTTCAAGGATTCCCAGTAAGGCTTCCTCATGTAGGCTCTGTATTAATACAGGAACATGAGTTGGTAACATTTGTAAGAAATGGTAAAATGTATGTCAGTGTTTCTGAACTGAAATCCAAAAATATGATACACAACTTCACAAAGTTCTCTTCTCTGTTGCGAAGTCAGTCAAGATTGCTTCCATTGGCTCGGACAGAAGTGGAATTCCTCAAGCAAAAAGGAAGAGTGAAAGATTCCAGGAATGCACGGTTAGTATCACTAGATGACTTGAGGTGGATATACAGAACTCAGGCTGCTCTGCAACAGGATGCATTTAACACTGCAGTCTCACAATGTCCTTGGTACAGTCTAACACTTGGACATTCATGTCGCAAAGTTGCCATGTTGAATCCGACTCAAGATTATGTCTGTCCTCTGTGTTTACGAGTGGAACAGAGACCAATTGAAGCAACAACTCAAAGGTACGAATGTGACATATGCTTTCAAGCAAATGAGTCACCAAGTGTTCCACAATCTCAGATGCCCACTGTCAACAATTATGCAATCAAGACGCAGAAGGTGGAGCAGACGTCCTTTGTTGTCCGAGAAGATGGGAAACTGCAGACCGTGATAATGGGACACATAAAGGTTGGTGAGAAAAATGTGGCAGCCTTCTCGAAAGGTGAAGTGACATATGTTAGCTGTCGTCACCTCCTGGTACATCTTTACCAGTTCCCCTGGGAGAATTTTGTAAGCCTTGTGAAAAGCCTGGATCTTTGCTTCATGGAGGCTCCAGTGAAGGTGTGTCATTTCTTCCAAAAACTGGCATACCCCCAAGAACTTGTAAATGGGAGGGTTTGGTGTTCTGTGCAGAATTTGAGATGTATTGCTTGTTTTTCAGTGGGTCAGATGAACAACACACAATATCTAGAGAAGAACAAGATTCTTGCTTTGATAGCCCAAGGAAAATATGTTGAAGAATTTCCATATGATGCCAGAGGTGGTGAGACAGAAAAGTCTCTGACAGAACCTAAAAGGGTTCTTCCTTCACATGAAGTACACAACAGCCAAGTTAGTACAACCAACTCAAGTGCAAATAACGTCAGGAAAGCACCACCAGGCAAGACTGTTGTCAAAGTGGATGCAGCTAGAGGTCAAATACTTGTTTGTAGAGATGGGAAAACTGTGGGGAACCTCTGTCTACCTCAAACTGCAGGTCAAACTAGCATGAGAGTACACGACCAGAGAGGTTTAAGGTTGGATGCAAGTGATGGTCAGAGAGTTGTTGGTGGTAGTGTGAAAATTGTTGGGAACCTTTGTCAGACTCAGACTGTTGCTCAAAATAGGACCAGAACAGACGACCAGACGGGTTTGAACGTGAATGCAAGTGTTGGTCAGACGATAGTTAGTGGAGGAGATGTGGCAAATGTTGGGAATCTTAGTCAGACTCAAACTGTTGCTCAAAATAAGACCAAACAGATGTGTGTGAACTTTGATGGTTCTGGTCAGATAATGATTGTTGGAAATACGACCACTTCAACGAGACCCTCTGATCCTGTACCAGGCATTCAGTGTGTGTCAGGATTGACACAAAGTAACTCAGTAGAAAGGAGTCCAATAGTGCCACCCAATTCTGTTTTCTGTGGTGAGAGGTCACAGATTCCAGGAGGTAATTATTTTGTAAAGGAGAATGTGAATTTTACAGATTATAAAAGTGAAAGTGGACTTGTGTTTAGAGTCATGAAACAACCAACTGCTTCACAGAACAAAATTGATATTCTTAGTATTGCTGCTGAGGAGATCAGAGAGGTGGCATCTAAGAGTGAATATACCAGTGATATAGACAATTCTGGATTGAGTAATACAAATGGTTCATCTTGTCACCAGGGTTTCCAATCTACATCTATTGAGCAATGTTCAATCCTGCAACAACTGACGTCTGAACAGACAACTCAACCTCAATCTGTGCCAGGACTTGATGCTGTGACAACAAATGTAGGCACTGTGTGCAAAGACATTAAGACTGTAGAGCCAACTCCCGCCCTTTCCAATAACAATCCCAGCAGGCCGGAATCTGAATTATCAGATGGACAGGATAAACTTCTGTCCATGCCTGTCGACTTCTTCCAAGACTCTCCTATTGGGTCACCAAGGAGAAAATGTTTCTTGTCCCCAAACAAAATGCATGAAGTGACCAAACCTGGAGGTGATGTCGTAGTGTTCCAGAGTGAGGATGGGGAACATTATGAATGTACTGCACTGGGTCCTATGGATGAGCTGAAGGACTGTCTGTTGGTGGTATCTCCTGAAAAGGCAGAGAAAGAGAAACCGAAAACCATCAGCCCTGATTCAGCATGTTCCCAAAAGAGTGTTGACTCGGGTAGATCAGAAGGGAAGTCTGAATCGTGTACTGTTGGTCCCACAATGTCTTTAAATCAGAGCCAGAATTCCAGTGTTTGTGGAGAAGATAATTCTGAACCTTTATCTGCTGAGGGTGTCAAAAACATGAAATCAAAAACAGAGCAGGCGTCCCGAGTGACGTCTTTAGTTGTTGAAGAATACAAACCAGATACATCTGGAGTTTTAGAAGCTCAGGGTATGTGTGTTTATGTGTCTCAGTCCACTGAAACAAATGAAACAGATCCATCTAGTATGTCCCCTATTAAATCAATGGACACTCCATTTTCTACACCAACAAGACTGTCAGTAAGCTCACCAAATAAAAGTCCAGTTATCGCCATTATCTACAAGAAACTTGTAACTCGGTGTAATTTGGACAAGTCAAACTCTCCCAGTTCCTTGTCAGTACTGGCCAGTGTTGCTGAAGCCATCGATGAGGATGGAGATGGTAAAGACGCTGGGACTGATGGTGGTAGTTGCAAAGTACAATCAGTGACTGTTGACAATCAGCCCTGCAATGAATCAGGATCTGCTGATGGAAGATCCAACATTGCTAATGATGAAGCCACTGATGCTGATGCAAAAGAATCTTCACCATTGCTGCCAGAAACACAGAGTAATGCTAACAGTAGCATCTCCGCTGAAGATGAAGACATGGGTTCTGATTCAAAAGAAGATTCTTCACCTATTTTGCCTGAAACACTAAGTAACAGTCACATCTTTCCTGAAGATGAGTCCTATGTTTGTGATACAGAAGAGACTTCACCATTGTTGCAGGCAAAATGGAATAACACTGAAATCTTCCCAGATGATAGGTCCTCTGTTTGTGATACAGAAGAGACCTCACCTCTGTTGCAGGAAACAGAAAGTGACATCTTCACTGAACATGAGGTCTCTGTTGGTGATGCAGAAGAGGGTTCACCATTGTTGCGGTCAAAGTGTAAAAACACTATCATCTCTGATGAAGATGAGGCCATGGGTTCCGATATATTTGAGTCAGCTTGTTCAGATGGCTCTCCAGCAAGAACTGATCCACAAGCTAATAATTACACAGGCAGTGGAGGCTCCAGTCATACAGTAATGCCAGACCCTGGAGATCTGAAAGATCCCAACAGACGTAACCACCCAAATATGTGTAATCCCGATGATAAATTGGCAAAGTGCCATTCTGACAAGAGCTCACATTCTGACTGTTGTAGCGCGTGTAGCCATGATGAAAGATTGTCTGCTTCTGATACTGATCATTCAAGCTCATGTGGTCGGCCCCATGGAGGAGATAGCAGGTCACCAGGATTTTCTAGCAGTAGTATTGAATATGATATAGAAATCTGTACAGAGCTTGACTTGCAACTGAAAAGTTTGAATCCAAACCAAACTGTAGAGAAGTCTTCATCTGTGCCAGAGGAACAACGTGAGTGTTCAGAAGATGAAGGAAAGTGTATGCGCAAATGGAGGATGCCCAGATGTCAACTGAAGAAGTTCTTGAAAGAGATCTTCTCCATCATCAAGATTCACAGGAAAGAGGTCTTTTTCTTCATCAAGAGTCTGAACAAAGAAATACTTCTCTTCAAGATCCTGAAGAAAGAAATCCTTCTCATCATCATCAAGGGCCTGAGGACAAGGCAGCTGAGTTAGGGTTAGATGCAAGACGAAATGTGGATACAGACTTGATGATGGATGATACTTGCTATCAACTTCAGACTTCAGAGGGAATTGAGGAAACCAACTCTGGAAACAGTAGATGTTTTCAAGGTGAGACTGAGGGGGACAGATTTGTGCCATGGAGGCAGTGTGGAGCCAGATGCTGCTGTAGATGTAAGCAGTGTGGAGCCAAGTAATGCTGTAGATGTAAGCAGTAAGGTGTCAGAGAATGCTGTAGAGAGGAAAAGTAAGAAGAGGAAAAGAAGTCAGTCTATTCACAAACGGGTTAAAAGAAAGAAAACAATAATGCCAGAGATGGAATGTATGACTAATGAACTCAGTGTTACATCATCTCATCCAAGCTCCAAAGCTCCAAGTAAGAATGTAACTGTGGCTGCTGAATCTCCAGAGTTTTCTGTATGTGATAACAATCGAAGTCGTCCTGTAGAAGGAGCAATGTTTCCAGAAACTGACAAATCTCCCAAGTTTTCTGAAACTGATAATCATCAACATATTCCTGTAGAGACAACTGCTAAATCTCCAAAGTTTTCAACTGGTGGTAAATATGATCATATTTCTGCTGAAACTGTGAGTCCTTCAGAGTGTGCTACAAAGGAACATATTGCTGGTGACAAAAGTGAAGCTGAAATGGAGGGGCTGACGGAACATGCTGTGGAGGAGATGAAGCATGTCTTGGAGAAGGTACAGGTGGATGGACTTGTGGTTGCAGACAACAGACTCCAGTTCAAGCTGAAGCTGGACCCATCTCTCCACACACATTTCAAGGGTATGTAGCCTTCAAAATCACTGGTCTGCTAGCCCGAAACCACTAAACCTTAGACTATACCATTTGATGGTATTATTCTGAACCAGTTCTCAATTCTGATATTTGAACTGAACAAAATTGGCATAAAATATTAATGCAGTAAACACTTTAGTTGTGTTCAAGCAGGACTAGTTACAAACTCTTTTTTGTTTAGCATATTATTTGACTAATTGTAACCATGATAACAGTTTTGTGTGTCAGTGTGTGTGATGTCAGTTACAGTGGATTGTCTCTACATATGGAGGGCGATGGGGTAGCCTTGTGGTTAAAGAATTTGCTCATCACGCCGAAGACCTGGGTTCAATTTCCCACATGGGTACAATGTGTGAAGCCCATTTCTGGTGTCCCCCGCCGTGATATAGCTGGAATATTTCTAAAAGCAGCGTAAAACTAAACTCTCTCACTCTCTACATATGGGAACCTCCTGCTAGTTAGTAACATTTAAAAAAAGCTGAGCCGAAGAGGCCATGTCACTTTGTTGACCATAACCGATCAATCATATTCTTACATATGAAATATCAGTCAACTGTGCTTAGTTGTGATTTCTTTTCAAAGGACACTTTTGTTTGAATGGAATGATTGTTAATTTGATAGACAAAGGTTCATGGTTTGTTTTTTAATTTAGGTGAGCCACAGAAGAAGTTGGTTGAGAGGTTGAGCCGCTTGGTTAAGATCGGTTACATTCTGCAGCAGAGGAGACAAACAGCAGACGGAGATGAGCAGACGTCAACTTCCATGGAGTCTTAGCAGTTCCAGAGCAGTAACAGTATGAAGCACTCTGGGACCAATACAGATGTGTATTTCATTACCAAAGACTACAACAGAATGTTATATTTGAACTCTGAAACTGAAAGCCACTGGGACCATGTTGCAGTATTCATGCCAGCAGTTACTTTTGTTCTGCCAGTGAAACAGGATAAAACTGGGGGCCATTGAGAGCCATATAGTTTTCAGCATCTGTAAGAGATCCAGTGACTTTCAGTCCATTCCTCGAAAATCTTCCTCATGTGTCATTCAGTCCTGTTTGGGGAATGAAATGAAAAAACATAGTGCTGATTGTATTTCGGAACATGGAACTTAGGTGTTTTCATGATTTGATACCAAGACACAGATTATGCTATACAGTAGTTTATATGGCAAATTTGCAAGCACAGTGTTTCTAGAAGAAGAGCTTTATTCAGTATTTATGGCCACATGACCAAAAGTAAAATTCAATAAGCAGTGTTTCAAGACAATTGTGATAAGACTGACACGGGCATGATGCCATCAGAGACTTCCTATGGCAATTCCTACAATATGAGACAGACAGTAGCAAGGTGGCTATCACACAGATCATGCTAAGAAACAAAATGGACCAATAAAAACATTGTCATGAATTTCTTGATCTGTGATAAACAGCAGTCATATGAAGATATTTGTGCTCCTTGTTTTATATTTTCATCCCTCTGAACAGTGTCATGATCTAATCAGCATTGGAATTTTGTTTGTTATTGTTTATATTTCAGTCTTGTATATGATGTAGCCCACATCATCTTTACACATTAGTGCTTGATGAATTATACCCAACTGAGCATGTCCTTCGGGACTCACATTGAAAATGTTACTTTCACATGTTTTCTCATCCTTGTAAGTGCTATGTACTTGAGTGTACAGTTATGTTGAAGTTATTACCCAAGCCTGGTGGTAGTGGAACGACTCAGGATTCAGATTCTGATGCTATACCAATAAACCATTTCTACATTTTGCTAGTTTTTCTTGTGTCTGCAGTTTACTTCATATTTGTTAACATCATAGGACACAGGAGTGAGGAACCTCCAGCTTCAATGAGCCCCTGTTATTCAAACAGTTTGACATTTATATTTGTTTCATATCAGATGGCAATATACATCATATTAGATTGATCCCATAATCTGATATGGTGTTATATATCACACAATGGGTCAGATATGGTATAATTATGTTACCATATATCCAAAATGTGTTTTATATCATACCATGTGTGTGATTTCATGCTACATAGTTTACTATCGGTATACATCTGTTATGGAGTTATCTGTTATACCATGGGTGAGCATTGATGTTCCATAGATATTGATATATATCGACCGTGTGTGAAATATAGTTTTATGTTCCAAACCACATGTCCATCATGCTGTTACAGATCATACCACAGGTGAGACATGGTGGTATGTAGCATACCGTTTGTACAGGCTCCTTGCTTGACTGGCCTATCAAGGAGTTGTGTTGTACACAAAGTTGCAGTTAATAAGTCAGTCTTCCACAGACTGAAACTACTGAAGATTTGCAGTTTCATGTTTAACACATTAATATGCAGATCATTGCTATGTCATTGTGACGTTATAGCAACAATGTCACAACAACATCACTAATATCTCTGAAGTTAGTCAGCTGTACTTTTTACACTCAAGACTTTGGTCGTAAATGTTTACACACTGAACAGGTGTAAAGAATAATGATGTATGGCGTGGAGTTTAGACTTTCATTGACACGTGTTTATGTATTTGATACCAAAAGACACTTGAGTGAGATTCTTTATTAGTTTGTATTCATCAAAAACAACACAAGGACTCCAGTATGCTGGCTACCGAACAGTTACCACCATATTTTAGCGGTATTTACAAAAGTACTCCGCCGTTCGTTATATTTTTTATGCCCCCGCCATATATGGCTGGGGGCATATAGGGTTACCCTCCGTGTCCGTCCGTACGAAATAGGGAATGTACTCTATCCACTTCTCCACAAAAAACGCTCTGTGGAATTCAATGAACTTATACATGGACTTTCTTGGGACTCTAATGGTGTGCATCTCATATTTTGTTTTGTTTTTTTAATTGTTTTTTTGTAAGTTTAGAGACATTTGAACTTAGGTACATTTTGCTGAATTTCTCTCTGATGATAGTGAAATAGGGGATTAAGTCTATCCACTTCTCCACAAAAACTGCTCAACAGAATTGATTAAGCTTATACATGTGTTTCATTGGGACTCGAAAGGTGTGCATCTCATAGTTGCATAGATGTTTATTGAACTTGTTCGTGAATTTTGTTCAATTGTTGATCTTCACATGTCTTATGTATGTCAGCGGGGGCATCCGTGTCCCTGGACACAATTTATCTTGTGTTTTTGTTTATTTGTTTTTTTATTGACTTCAGTTGGATACAAACATCAATTTTGTAAGCCTTAAAGTGGGAGACAACATGCATAGAAAGGCACACTTACATATTCAATTACATTATGTGCTGGGAATAGTAGACTATATAGTTGGACATTCAATATATGCATGATAGATGTTCTCACTTACCGAACCACACGATGAACATAAATCATTATCAACCAGTTTCATTTTAAGCAACTCCCTCTTTGAATAAATGGCTTTACATATAAATTTATATTGAAAGTCTAGGAGTTTTGTGTCTTTGTTAGATTGTCTATATTGTAGAAATATAGTCTTCCAATTTAAATTATCACTCAATTTGCTGTCCCATTTATGACAGACTTTGGGAAAATTATTTTCAGATATGAAATTATCATGAAATAATCTTGAGCCTTTACTGGGGTTGCTCAATCAATTTGGAACAATTTTGATTTATTTGGATTCCATTCTTTTGGAATACTGAGAAGAACACAATTTAGGTCAAGTATCGTACCCCTAATATCAAATTTTCCTTTAAGTTCTGAAAATGTAAGGAAATCATGGTCATTACAAATATCCTTAATGTGTACTATTCCATTTTGGAACCAGTTCAATATAATCAAATTAGGGTGGTTACACAGGTGTTCGTTAAATTAATGAAACAGAATTCATTATGATACTTAATTAGCTATTCACCGATGTGTCCAGCCCGTTCACTGCTGCCAATCATGTGTTTATATAACGCGGCGGAAGAGAATCATGAGGTATTAATCGATGTTTGGTAAAAAGCCACAAGCACTGGTTTAATGCTGACAAGTGTGAAGCATTATGTCAAGGAAAACATGGAATTCGAACCCATGAGTGTGAAAATTGTTCATGAGCTGGTTCAATTTTGTGGTGGGGGGCTCATAATATCAGCCACTGGTTTATGTTACATGGCATGAATATTGCTAAGTGCGACGGTGTATGATAAAAGGCAGCAAATATTTCCAGGATTCGAACGCCTCCTTCGCTGTCAAACATTTAATATTTTAAAAATGTACGTCATGTACTGATTGCCTCCCTTAGAAAATTCCATTACGGTCACGTGATTAAACATTCCTCGGTGTGGCTGTTCCGCCTCCCACGTAAATTCAAAGAAATACGTTATATCTGAAAATAAAGATTTATAGCAGATGCCATCAGCACCATTGAATGTTCATATAGTCAGGAATATTTATGTTAAAAACAGAAAAACGACAATTATCAGCAATATAATTAACTGAAAACAAAATTTTGTTACCGAGGGAGTAAGCACGATAACTCAACTGGCGGAAGTACCCTGTTACTCATCGTCAGGTATTTGAACACCTTTATTTTGATGACATATTACACAGTTATTTGGACTCAGATCGGATATACATTGACGCCATAACCAAGGTAAGTTATCGAATTGTGTGCAAACGAAACCGATGAGAATATAAGGCTGGAATTATGGTGAATGAGGTTGAAGATTCCGTAACAAAAGCCTCGCACAAACACTTGTCATTTTCCTATAAATTCGGCTTGATACAATCTTGGCAGCGTTGATTTTAACGCAATACACATGGACGTGCATTTTCATTATCCATGATGGCATACATGTGTCTCGGTCCCCATGTCTCATTAGTACTGACAGACTCATACCATATAAGAAAGTAGAATATGTTTATTATTTCGTGGCTTAATTGTGAGGACACACGTGATCAGGAAGTCTCAGAAAAGATTTATTGCACCAAGATCAGTCTGTACAGTACGAGGACCTGAACCCATGTTTATGTGAAACAGTTGATCTGCATGATCTCTGAACACCGAAAATATTATGATTTTCATATACAATATTGATATGTTACCTATGTTGACATCTAAAGTTCAGCCCAAGAACCTAAAACTAATGCCCTGATAACAGTATGTTGTGTAGGTGCACACAAATGATGTCAATTAATAAGTTAGATAAAGCATAGAATATTTCTTATATAAAAATTATAGGTTTGGTACACCAGAGCAACTAATGATAAATGTGAGGAATTATCATGATTATAGAAGCCAATCCAAGGGCAGCTTCACTTGATTGGTTTACTGTAGTCTACTTATAGATCTAGTGATATAATGGCAAGCCTAAAACAAACATCTTTCACACTTGACCTTAGTCATGTTGATGACATCATGTCTCAAAGTGTAATCCAAAATACAATGTTTGTTACATACGACCACTTTCTGAAAAGCATAGCCATGTCATTTTACACTGATCTGACAGGTACACAGACTACATGATCTAGACTAACAGTTATCAAACTTGATGGCTGACTGGGTCAGATTGCAAGCTTTGTGCCCTGTTGTTTAGATGCTGCACTCTGCTGTACTAGAATTTGTACTTGATAGCAAAGAGTTATCTCAAGTATACATTTGTTACATCATGTCAGGTAATCATGGCTATGAATCATATTCTTTCATTACAGTACCATGTTAAATTGATATCAATCCACGCAATTAACGTGATCAAACATCCAGTAATGAAATTGGCAACACTGATCATGTTTATTTGCCAAACAGTAAAACGTAGGGCTGGGACGATACACTATGTCACGATACGATACATATCGCAATATGTTACCTGCGATACCATACGTATCACGATACATACACCTTGAAAGAATGACACGGTATCCAGATTTAAAATGATTTATTTCAAGGTATTTGTGTTTAAAAATAACATTATTGTGAAAAATAAACAAGTAACTCCATCATACATGCATATTTTTCTCTAAATAAGTACTGTAACATACTAATAACAATGTTAACCAACACTAATAACCATGTTAACCAACAATAATAACAAATAGCAACCCAAAGTAAGAAGACTCATAAAGCACTGGGGGATATTGATGCTATCTTACATGCTATCCCTATGCGAATAAAAAGTAAAGCTCCAAGAAACAGAAAACACACCATGAAGTGGTGTCACCATGAAACTGAACATGATGAAAGGTACAGACCAGCTGTACTCAGCAATACATACACAGGTCAGATATCTGTACTGATCAAGGAACACAGATAGTCTGAGTACATCTTCTATCCTCTTCTATCCTGCCTTAGCGAACCCATACCACTGACACCATTATCACCTTCATGAACTTCAAAGACGAAATCATACAGACAGTCACTACACAAGGAGACACCAATGCAGTTTCAACAGAGGAATCTAACATGATCAGTGTGTACACATCACATAAATAAACAACACTGGCTTCTTCCATCTTTCTTTGTGTCAGCATCTGCTTGTTCCATAATCATTTCAAATGTAGTCTGTTCTCATGGCTTCATAATTTTCATGATCATGACAATTGTACTGCATGTTTCTACAACCCATCATGTATACATATCCTGTTTGATGTTCACAACTCAAATGCTTGATAAAACATAAAACCACAACAACAGTGTAAGTATACAAATTGCTTGATATCATACAGTTTATCAATGGCAATGATGTGCATTTTGATATCACAAACTGAAATAGTTTATCATACATGGCAGTTGATGCTGGGATGATTCACTGAACCCTGTGATTCTTACTCGAAACAAGCTACAGTATTATCTTAAAACTGTAAATAGTATTGATCAGGTTCATTGACAGTTGACTAGGGCTAATCAGGGATGATTCACTGATGCATGAAAACAAACAGATAACATTTAAGTTTGATCCCTATATCAGTCTATCTGAATTCTGACGATTGACTAATGGTGTATTGATACACAACTTTTTCTAAACAGTATTATCGCTTAATGATGTACTGGTAAATAAAACTAATGAATAAATAAAATACTGCTGTATTGTCGCTTCATGGTGTTTTGGTTAACATGGTTATTAGTGTTGGTTAACATGTTATTAGTGTTGGTTAACATGGTTATTAGTGTTGGTTAACATGGTTATTAGTGTTGGTTAACATGGTTAAGAAAGCCTTTCTCTGGGGATGTTGGTTAAAAGATGAGTTCATTGATTGTTAACATGGTTATTAGACTTGCTGAATAGTTGTTGCAAAAACAAGCTGAATAGTTGTTGAAAACAAGCTGAACATATAGAAGGTCTTGTTTTACATTTGAATGGGTTTGCATGTTTCCAAAGGACCTCATTTACATGATTTATCATGTTTATTGGATATATCTCCAGCTTATTCAGTGGCAGGGAGATAGATGATATCCTTTGATTGTGATATCATGGTTATACACAGTGGCCTGCATAGCATGGTGATGCATTGTCATTGTAGTGGTATCTCCTGTGGAAGGTATAGGCTGTATCCAGCTCCATTAAAAAGTTATCTTACACAGATGCAGTACTTGTGTGAACAAATTTGACTCCCTTGACATTGAAAGTAGCACCAGGTGAACTTTGTAATCAGCATGATCAGTGACAGGTTTTCTTAATTATCATTTGAGTATCAGACCATCATATCTGACTTCTGCATCTTAAACATGTTGAAAACAAACTTAAAAGACCATCTCTTAATCTATTACAAATGATTATAATCATGATAGTATATTTTGGATAAGTGAGGGTGGAATGGAACTAAAGTTGTTATAAGGTCTTCCCTCCACCACGACGATGATGATGTTACAGTTGTTACTGTTGCAGCACGATGACCACCAGTCCTCCTCCAGGGAGCCTGCAGCTCAAGTGGGACCCCAAGAATCTAGAAATCCGCACAAAATCGGTGGAGAAGACCCTGGAACCACTTGTCACCCAAGTAAGAATGGAGGAGACATTGATGTTCAGCCACTGCACTATTTGCAATGTGGACATGATATGGACAAGATTTTCATACACAGCTGACTGATCATGCTGATATTACCATGACTGTGTATTAGTTTTAGATTGGAAACTTATTCCTACTGTCACAATGTCTAAAAGATGCCTGTGTTGTATATGTCCTTATCAGCTTAAGCTAATTGATTTGTAAAAACATTTTATTATTGTCATAGATTTGAATGTTAACTGTATTTGGTTTGCTGATACCTAGCATTAGGTCTGTGTCTTGGCTATTAAATTGTATTGTGATATATTGCTATTCTGGTAATACCGTGAGTCCTACTAGCATGATCTGTCAGTAGACATTGTACATGACAGATGTTGAAGTAAGTTATTATTGCTGATCTCCATCTGTTCAGGTGACAACATTAGTGAACCAGAATGGCCCCTCCAGTAAGAAGAAGGGAAGATCCAAGAAGGCACATGTCCTCAGTGCCACTGTTCAGAAAGCCACCGAACACTTCATCGAGCGGGGAGAGGAGATTGCCAGGGAGAACCCAGAGGTCCATGCTGACATGATGGCAGCAATAGAAGAAGTTAAAAACACAGGTCTGTCCTGTCTTAACATTAGTTCCCATGGTTACAGCTCAAGTCAGTGGCATGTTATTGAGTTTGGAGTGTATGCATGCCTCTGAGAGATCCAGGAACTCTGTCATTAGAAATTGTCTGAAGATGTACTGAATGCCATTTATGAATTGATGAAGAGAATACATGGCATCCCTGATTGACATAGATATGTAGATCCTAGCACATATCCTTGTATCATGGTTTGTGGTAGATTTTGTTATTACTCCTTCAAATGTCAAGCATGCTGGTTATTTTTTGATCTGGTGACATTAACATAATTAAGAGGAGGCAGTGGAATGGATTGTACTTTGCTGATTGATATCAGCACTAGCTTTCGTTTATGAACTTGACAAGGCTGAAAATGGCAGCTATTATGATTACTATATGTTGCTCCACATTAGGGAATTATCTATGTTGTGTGTGGTGTTGTAGGTGAAGCTATGGGGGAGGCCTCACGTGAGTTTGCTGGAGACCCATGTTCATCCATGAAGCGTGGGGCTATGGTGAGAGCTGCTCGAGGTCTTCTGTCAGCCGTCACGCGCCTCCTCATCCTGGCCGACATGGTAGATGTCCATCTCCTCCTCAAGTCTCTCCACTCGGTGAGTCCGCAAACACCGCAAACTCTTCTGTAATGTGGACTAGAGAACACTGCAGGCCCAGTTGTCTCAGACACCAAAATTTTTTCTGCAAAGTTGTCCCCCTTATGCTTGCCTGAAACCTATGATTGTTGTTTAATATCGCATGTTATTCCTCAGTATGTTTCTAGGTTTGACCTCTGTCATTTCAGACTTTCTTCCCATATCAAACTGACACTGCTTGAAAACTGAAATACTGTTAAAAGCTGTTTTGAAATATACCTACGATAATGGCTACCAATATAAGCCTTCTCATGCCTATTGTTGATGTTACTACATCTTTACAAACCATGGTTTTAATCAGTACTATGTCCTCACTAATGTGCAGTGCAGTTAGAATCTGAATATATAGCTTGAAATATATGTCAAAACCTTTTCATCATGTTTTGAAATCGTTGCTTTTTGCCTTCTCAATTTTAAAGATGAAAAGGTGTGACAAGTGCTCATTTGTTGTCATGCAAACTAGATTGCGGAAATATTCTTGAAGAAGCTCGTTTCAAAAGATTGTGTTAAAATGTGGTCGTAGCTTATTTACTAATCCAGACACCAACACGTGGCGTGACGTTAAAATCTTGTTGCAATGTACAGGTGGAGGACGACCTTGACCGCATCAAGAACGCCACTAGTCAGCAGGAGCTGATGGATAGTTTCAAGGAGTTCACCAAGAGCGTGAATGAGCTGTCTGAGAAAGCTGCAAAGAGACAAGCTGTGAGTTGATACCATGTTGTCTTCTTTCTTCAGGGGACACAGGTACGCGGTGTGCAAAATTGTCTCCCTTAGTTGCACCAGGATCCACTTGTTATGGTTAAATACCAGATTTTGACTTCATTATGCTCTTTTAGCTGTAAGGACCATATGTGAACTTGCTATGATATTTGTCTAAGATGATTTACATATAGGACAACACTGCATTGAGGATTTTTTTGCAGCATTAAGCTGATAATTGTTTTGACTGAAATATCTCGGGGCAAGGGTGGCCCTTTGGTGTAGGATGCAGAAATTCACTGTGCATGATTGCATTCTTTTTGGTTTTGGATCCTTTTTCAGTCCCGTAACATTTGTTTTGCAGGACCTAAAAGATCCCCGTCGACGTGACGACCTTGCAGCTGCAAGGGCTGTTCTGAAGAAAAACAGCATGATGCTGCTTACCACATCCAAGGTAGGTGTTACAATTACTACAGTAAGGATGGTTAACAGGTAGAGTGTCGTGTGACCAGGGCCCTGTTCCTCAAAGTTCCTCGTAGGGCTAAGATGATCGTAACTCCCATACTTTAACATAGACTTACGACAGTCGTAGCGCTATGATCGCTTTGAGGAGCGGCACCCAGGTCAGGAGTAGCTGAGATGAGGGAGTGTATCGGCCAGTCACCTGTCAGCACGGCCAAGGCATTTGTTTACAGACTGCCTTGATAAAGTTGAAATATTGTTGCCTTTGGCATTTAATTAATTCAGTTCATTCTGATTCTTATATTGCTGAAAAAGGAATTGCATGGTGGTAATTTGAAATTATGAAAACAGTAAAGGTATACGTGAGCAATGCACAGTCTGTGACTTTGGTCACAAGTCTGAAGTTTTGTTAAATTCTGCTTGGTAATAGGAAGCTAAGCTATGATAGTCCATATTATGTCACAAAAGTCTGCTGAAAGGATGCAAAGAGCAGTGCTTGAAAGGTTTTGGCACTGACTAAATGCATCTCACTTAATGATTACTACTAATCGGATTGTCACTGTATTCCAGGCTTATGTCCGACATCCAGAGCTGGCGGCAGCAAGAGCAAACCGGGACTATGCCTACAAACAGCTGTGTGATGCTGTGGGCACTATAGCAGGGGTTGCCCAGGAGACAGGTCCGTCCAAGGCTCATCCGTACGAAGGACCAGGGGAACTGGCAGCTGCTCTGGATGAACTAGATGTAAGTTGGGAAGCTAAACTCTTTCATTGTGTTGACTTTTTTGTTGCTGGTGTTGGAAATCTCTTGTAGGATCATGTCTTTATCATCCCAACCAATCGATCAGTAAAAATCTTTCCAGATCACACCCAGTATAAACAAACAATAGTTACTGCAACACTTACATTTTAAGATCAAGATAGCAGGCAAACCCATTTGTGTTTGATCATGGAAAATTGCTTTCTGTTGCTTGGTCGTAAGGACCAGTCTGGTTCAGTCATTTAATCCAAATCCTACTGTTTGTTTAGCATAGAAAGTAAGCTTGCATGATCTGAATTCATATGGTTTTGTTTAATTGACTCTCTGAAATTGTATTCCTTATGCCTCGTTGATGAGATCAGATCGACTACATGTGCTTGTACCTGTATTCCTTTATTGTGTTTGTTGAATATTTTACACATTACCCCCCAATAGTTACAGTGTATGAATTAATATCTACTTACCATTAATACTGTTAAATTTACCATTTAACTATAGGCCCTAGTTTAATGACTTGTTCCTGTTACAGCAAAAGATCATCATGGATCCGCTGTCGTACAACGAGGTCCGAAGTCGTCCGTCCCTGGAGGAGAGGGTAGAGAGCATAATCAGTGGTGCGGCACTCATGGCCGACTCCTCCTGTACCCGTGATGAGCGGAGGGAGAGGATTGTACAGGAGTGTAATGCTGTCCGACAGGCACTACAGGATCTCCTCACAGAGTACATGAACAATGTAAGTGTCACAAGGTCAAGGATGTATATTAAGGTCAAGGTTATGACTGTTGACCTCATGTACTGTTGTGGATTTGGTGTCACTATATGTTTTGTTAAGTTGATGGTACTTTGGTACTTTGATGTTTTTGAGTAATCAGCTCTGTTAATGAAACAATATTTGTTTCAGATGCAGGAGATGCAAATGATCTCTTGGAATTCTTGTATTTGTGAAATTTGTTGAATTTTGTTTTTTTCATTTTCATCACTATGGTCACCACAATTATGTTTTCTTTCTGTCACCATCATACCAACTCTACCTTTATACATTCTGTTGTATCAGTGCACTAAGAAACCACCGGCTACAGAAAATAAAGTCACTCAGACCAAGCTCTTTGTCCATTTTGCCAAGGTAACTTGGCATGACTGGAGTTATCTCCCCTGAACACGGTGTTCGCCTGCAGAATGAGACTGTTTGACATGGCTTGTGTCACAACTGTGCCTAACCTTGACTAAACCACTTGTCTTGACTGGATTTCAGATTGTAGATAGACTTTGATGTGCACTCATTTGTTTTGTTATTTTACCAATATTCGAATGATTTTTCTATGTCAAGCTGTATTGAAATAAAATGTAAATTGTTTATGCTTTGCTGAAACAGTAACTATGGCAATCATAGAACACAAATTTTTTATTGGTCTTCCCGCAAAAATATTCGCCTCAATACAGATCACCACATGGCTGATACAATCTCCTTCAGCCAATCACTGACAAGAATACAGATCATGTTTATTGGTACAATACAGAACAGGAACATGTCCTCTACAACGCTGAGTTGTCTTTCAGTTTTTAGTAATGTTATGATTTTGTTTACTATTTTTGCTTTGAGTGAATATTTTTGTCTTGTTTTTCTTGTCTTTCTTCATCAGTTGGGTTTGGATGAGAGTCTTGAGTTTAGTAGTTAGTCCTGTAAACGACACAGAGTATTGTTGTGGATCACAACCTCTTGCCCTTCACAACATTTCAGGACTATTTCTTGCTGGTGCATCACCTGATGAACCTTGCCCTGAAATGTGTATCTAGATTTAAGTAGTTGTCATTCATAATAATTCTCCGTGTTGTGTACATCTGGTTCTTGAGTGAATAGGGTGGATTTCTGCTTCAAATCACCCATGGCATGAATATTTAGCTGTGATTTGATTCCCTTGTCTTATTTTAATAATATCTACATTTTGGAGGGGCGGTGGGGTAGCCTGATGGTTATAAGCTCGTCATGCTGAAGACCCGGGTTCGATTCCCCACATGGGTACAATGTGTGAAGCTCATTTCTGGTGTCCCCCACCGTGCTATTGCTGGAATATTTCTAAAAGCGGGGTAAAACCAAACTCACTCACTCACTACATGTTGGATTAGAAATTCTGGCCTGGTTACGAATCATGTTTAAAGATGATCCTGCTGGATGCTGCTGTTCTTGCCTATCACAGGATAATATGATGTGTGTTTGTGACAAGCTTCACCAGAACCACTTCACATGCATGCAAGCATGGACAGTGTGACAAATCAAACAGGTTGAAATCAGAAATGTTGTTATGTTGCTAATTTTTGTTTCATATTATTCTGCTTTTATGTTTATTGTGCGTGTCATGAATCAAGGTTTACATCAGTGTTACAGTTGAAACAAGGTCCATCTTTCAATAAAATGTTTCATTTTCCCCCAAATTATTAACTAACCTGGTTACCATTCCAAAATAGTCTAGATCAGTTCATGTTGTGTGTATTGTTAGACTTGTGTGACGTGTGCTTGAAGTAAGGCATGTTGTGTCTGTGTTCTATGTTGGAGGTGAAGATGTCCAGATGTTGATATATTTATATGTTGTGTTCAGGCCGGTCAGAAGGAGCCCAGTGAATCTCTGGACCAGGCCATTGACAACATGTGCCAGAAGACTCGTGATCTACGCAGACAGGTAAAGAGTGTTACACTACACAGATATTTCAGATGAGCCTTGTGTTAACAATGGTGTTAAGATTGTTTGTGTTCACAAAGTCAGGTAGTGAGTAATGTAGCAGTTTGCTATGTAATATGAAAGACTGTTTCTTTGGGAAAAGTAAAAGTAAATTACTGGTAACATGTTTACCATTGGTGCCAGAACAGTTGCGATATATCTTTCAGCTTTTATGTAAGCACGCATTGGGTAAATTTACATCATACATATACACCTGAAAATGTTGATGATGCAGCATGCAGTAAAATGATAACTAGTTTTAACTACCTTTCTATAACCAAAATCACTTGCCTGTATTGGAATATTCCATAGATGCAAGTAAATGTTACACACTGCTGGCTGAAAGTTGAGGCTTGAGTAATACAACATCAATGATAAGGTGACTAATGTTCCAGCCATGTTGACTTGTGTTTTTGTGTCCAGCTACGCAAGGCGGTGGTGGACCATGTGTCGGACACCTTCCTGGAGACCAACGTCCCTCTGCTTGTCCTCATCGAGGCTGCCAAAGCTGGAGATGAGAAGGGAGTGGAGGAATATGCACAAGTCTTCTCAGAACATGCCAACAAACTAGTTGAGGTGAGTACACTGTGATTTTCATGGAGTCATTATGAAGTTTTGACACAAGTGTTCATTAAAGTGTTTAGCAAGAGTTGGGGGATGTAGAGTCATCCAGCTGATGTCGTCCTTACCATGACAGTATGCTGCTGGTTCATCTGTTTTTTCATGTGCACAAGGCACTCAGTGTCAGATGAGAAGGTTCACAGTGCGAATCAGATCACAGGACAGGGCACTTTTATAGCTGCTAAAACTTGTAATGATGTGAAGAATAGAAAATCTATTCAGTGTTGCTGATATTTCGTACTCCTATTATTTAGTAAAGTTTCAGCTTGTCAATAAAATTGATCAGGTAGAGTTTAGGAATTAGCAGGATGATGAATGAGTTGATGTAATTTTTAACAACTCTTTTTGTGATTATCTAGGTGGCGAACCTAGCCTGCTCGATGTCCAACAACGAGGAAGGTGTGAAGATGGTCAGAATGGCTGCCTTTGAAATAGAGGCTCTGTGTCCACAGGTGGGTGACCTACACTCATTCTACCAGTATAGAGGGTCTGACCATGATGTTTGCTTTGAAGTTTGGTTTGTAACTCGTGATTGGAATGTTTCCCCTTTACCAACAATATGACATGAACTCTTCTGGCGGGAGTGAAGATATTGAGTGATATGGCATATTTTGATTGGGATGTTGACTTCAGGACAAACTGATAAATACCTTCATACAGGGATCTTTTTGTTTGATTGAACATTGTTTTTACATCAACATGCAATACTCGCCAGTTATATCATGTATATGACAGGCATGTCAATAGAAGTGTTGAGGTTCAATATCTTCTTGGGTGAGAACAACAGGGTGTTGTTATAGTTAATCGTTTCTGTATGTTGCTATCTTTCATTTTCTAAATTAATAGTATTTTATGAATGAATTGCATGTGCATAGTAGTGTTAGAGCTAGTACGGACTCTTGATCTTGAATGTCAGGTGATCAACGCAGCCCGAGTGTTGTCTGCCAGACCCAGGTCGAAGATTGCCCAGGAGAACATGGAAGTGTTCAAGGATGCCTGGGAAAAACAAGTCCGTCTGCTGACCGAGGCTGTGGACGACATCACCACCATACATGACTTCCTGGCTGTCTCAGGTTGGTGTACACAGTCATGGGGTATAATTTTGGGGGATACAGAAGACTGTCTGCTAACCAAGGCTGTTGATGACATTGCCACTATGCATGACTTGCTGGATGTCTCAGGGCTTTGATTAAGAGAGAGAAAAAAAAAGGGAGAGAATTTGTGTCTGTTACTCAAAATAAGCAGTATCAAAGGCCTCAGATATAATTGTTGTTTTGGCAATAATGTTGATGATTCTTCCTTGAACAGAGAACCACATCTTGGAGGATGTGAACAAGTGTGTGATCGCCCTGCAGGAGGCAGACGCAGATACTCTAGACAGGACAGCTGGCGCTATCCGAGGTCGGTCAGCCCGTGTCTGCAACGTGGTTGGCGCCGAGATGGACAACTACGAGCCTGGACCATACACAGAGAGAGTGATGGAAGCCGTCATCATGCTCCGGGATCAGAGTGAGTAACTTCAGTCCTCTAAAACTTCCCAACTTCAATAGATGCTGTCAAGACCTTATTCAAGCACGCAGCAATTTGTATTTCTGACAAATTGTGAAGACAATTTAGAGTAACAAGATCCCTTTCACCAGTAGTGGTAAACTGACATGTCATGCATACACTGTATGTTTATTTATATATGCTGACTTATTTTGTGCGATGCTGTAATCTGGAGATTCTATTTGGCTAAGATAATCCAGAAGTGACATAATATATTCTTTCTCAAGAAGTGGGATCAAATACAGGCCTAGTGTTTGAGATTTTTAAAACTGCCAAAACTGTTGTAGCTTGTTCATATTGTGGTCTGTTCTATTGCTGCAGTCATGCCCAACTTTGCGGAGAAAGTTGAGGTAGCGGTGGATGCCCTGAGCTCTCACCCACATCGGGATATGGAGGAGAATGACTTCATTGAGGCAAGCAGGCTTGTTTATGATGGCGTCCGGGATATCAGACAGGCTGTCCTCATGAACAGGGTGAGTCATCGATGAGCAGCATGAACTGTTGTTTTTTCACTTGATGGACATTATTATGTGTTGAGTCCCATGTATATTATGTAACCTTGGTGTATGGGTTTGTCCTGCAGATCTCATGTTGAACTTTTTTCCTTTTCCAGTCGGTTGCAGAAATAGACTCTGACAGTGAAATTGAATATGAAGATGAACAAGAAGGGCTATGTGAGTAAACAACTTCCTGGTGTCGAAGTAAACACCACTTCACTGATAGCTTATTGAGACCCACACAATCTCCAAACAGTAACTGCTAAAGCATATTTGGTTGTACAATATATTTCTATTCAGTGTCATCAAATTAACAGTTAACATACTTTTACTCTGAAAAGCGTGTTTATCTCCCTAATGGTCTTTTGTCTTCTCCCAAACCTGTGTGCTCTCTCATTCCCACTTTTAATCTCCGTCTTCCATCCATGTGTTCTTCTCTAGTCACTAGTTTATGGCCCTCACTCATCCTTGTTTATCTTCCCACTCAACCATGTTTATCTCCCACTCACCCATGTTTATCTCCTTCACTCAACCATGTTTATCTCCTTCACTCAACCATGTTTATCTCCTTCACTCAACCATGTTTATCTCCTTCACTCACCCATGTTTATCTCCCTCACTCAACCATGTTTATCTCCTTCACTCACCCATGTTTATCTCCTTCACTCACCCATGTTTATCCCCTCACTCACCCATGTTTATCTCCTTCACTCACCCATGTTTATCCCCTCACTCACCAATGTTTATCCCCTCCCTCAACTATGTTTATCCCCTCACTCACTCATGTTTATCTCCTTCACTCACTCATATTATCTCCTCACTCACCCATGTTTATCTTCTCACTCACCCATGTTTATTTTCTCACTCACCCATGTGTATTTTCTCACTCACCCATGTTTATCTTCTCACTCACCCATGTTTATTTTCTCACTCACCCATGTTTATCTCCTTCACTCACTCATGTTTATCTTGCTCACTCACCCATGTTTATCTTCTCACTCACCCATGTTTATCTTCCTCACTCTCACCCATGTTTATTTTCTCACTCACCCATGTTTATCTTCTCCACTCACCCATGTTTATCTCCCTCCCACTCACCCATGTTTATCTCCCTCACTCACCCATGTTTATCTTCTCACTCACCCATGTTTATCTCCCTCACTCACCCATGTTTATCTTCTCACTCACCCATGTTTATCTCCCTCACTCACCCATGTTTATCTTCTCCCACTCACCCATGTTTATCTCCCTCACTCACCCATGTTTATCTCCTCACTCACCCATGTTTATCCCATGTTTATCTCCCACTCACCCATGTTTATCTCCCTCACTCACCCATGTTTATCCCTCACTCACCCATGTTATATCCCTCCTCTCTTCACCCATGTTTATCCCCTCACTCACCCATGTTTATCTCCCTCACTCACCCATGTTTATCTTCCCACTCACCCATGTTTATCCCCTCACTCACCCATGTTTATCTTCTCCTCATGTGTTATCTTCCCACTCACCCATGTTTATCTTCCTCACTCACCCATGTTTATCCTCTCACTCTCCATGTTTATCTCCCTCACTCACCCATGTTTATCTCCCCTCACTCACCCATGTTTATCTCCCTCACTCACCCATGTTTATCTTCTCACTCACCCATGTTTATCTCCCTCACACCATGTTTATCCTCTCACCCATGTTTATCTTCCCCTCCTCATGTTTATGTTTATCTCTCACTCACCCATGTTTATCTCCTTCACTCACTCATGTTATCTCCTCACTCACCCATGTTTATCTTCTCACTCACCCATGTTTATCTTCTCACTCACCCATGTTTAATTTCTCACTCACCCATGTTTATCTTCTCACTCACCCATGTTTATTTTCTCACTCACCCATGTTTATCTCCCTCACTCACCCATGTTTATCTCCCTCACTCACCCATGTTTATTCACTCACCCATGTTTATTTCCCTTGATCACCCATTTTTTTCCCTCAATCACCCATTCGTTTATCCCCTCACTCACCCACACGTTCATGTTGCAGCGAGTGTGATGGAGCAGGAGGCAATTGACCAGAGTGACCGCGCCCTCATGCGCAGTCTGCCGAAGGAGCAGAGGGAGTTGATCCAGCAGGAGGTGGAGATGTTCCGTGTGGAGAAGGACAAGCTGGACCGGGAGGTGGCCAAGTGGGACGACAGCGGCAATGACATCATCGTCCTGGCCAAGAAAATGTGTATGATTATGATGGAGATGACAGACTTCACCAGGTCAGTCTGTTACTGCTGAATGAGTTGGACTCATATGAATTGTCTTCACTAAATTGGGACTGTAAAAGCATGTTTTTGATATTGTCCAATGTTGTAAGGAATCTTATGGGGTGCAGGGTTAATGTATTTTAATGGATTCAAGATCACTTATTTGATATTTCTTTTGCATCAGCTATGACTCGTATGATATTATTTAGGGAGTAATTTACAAAATTGTTGTGACAAATACACAATGATTACGTGTCATGTAAAACCCTCATGATATATGTACTCTGTTACAGAGGTCGTGGTCCCTTGAAGAGCACCATGGATGTGATCAATGCTGCCAAGAAGATCTCCGAGGCTGGATCCAGATTAGACAAACTGTCACGAACAGTTGCAGACCAGGTATGTTATGTTACCCCACATTAATGCAGACCAGCTACAATACATACACATTAAACCTCCATGTCTGTGAAAAATGACTTCATCAGATATATATGCACAGTCCATGTGTGGTTTTGGTCATGTATATGTGTATACTGATGGGAAGACGTGAGGATACACACAGCCATCTTGTAGACCAGTGTTTACTGTTGTGTATGACAAATACTCAATGCCAGGCAAGGTGAGTGAGTGAGTTTAGTTTTATATCAAAGTTGCCTGTTGTTGTTGTTCTGGTGTGATATGTTGTTGTTTTGTGTTCTCAGTGCCCCGACTCTCAGTCAAAGAAGGACCTTGAGGCGTACATGCAGAGAATCGCCCTGTACTGTCATCAACTCAACATCACCAGCAAGGTGAAGGCTGACGTACAGAGTGTCAGTGGAGAGCTGATTGTCTCAGGGGTATGTACTTGTTTTAATCTCCGATACAGTTGGAAGTATTTAACATTTGCGTTTCTAACCAGATATTCACACTTCAAACTTACTGACTCCCAAACTGTCCAGTTCTGTGGTTTGTAAGCTGCTGTTTTTCTTTCTGAAAGAAGAGCATGGTGATGCCAAAGAAGTACAGTAATATATTGAATGTGTATTGTGTGGAACATGTTGGCACAGTGGTACAAGGAGCTCTCTCTGCAGAGTTGCCTTCCTTGTCAGATTTGTTGCAGGTTCTAATCCTGACCTATCCAGAATGTGAACATTGGTCTATAAGTTACTCTCATACACATATGTGTATGTCTCAAGTGTCCTAACTCTTATTAACTGGGAAATGAATTCTTTAGATATTCCCTTTTATTTTGCTGCAATGAGTATTTTTACTTCTGTGTGTTCGGGTTGGTAGGGTAGCCTAGTGGTTAAAGCGTTCGCTCGTCATGCCGAAGACCCGGGTTCAATTCCTCACATGGGTACAATGTGTGAAGCCCATTTCTGGTGTCCTTCTACCACGATATTGCTGGAATGTTGCTAAAAGTGGCGTAAAACCATACTCACTCACTCACTCACTCTGTGTGTGATAGCAAAGTAAGTACATTGTCCTGACCCACTACTGAACCAGACTATACACAGTTACCTGTTGTTGTTTTTCCAGCTGGACAGCGCGACCTCACTCATCCAGGCTGCCAAGAATCTGATGAACGCTGTTGTGTTGACTGTCAAAGCGTGCTATGTTGCTTCCACACGAAGGTGAGTCTTTTGAACATTTGTATTAGCAGGTGTTGAAGTAATGCAGAAATACAGACAATTTGAAAAGCAGGTACATGTAGCTTATTGTGGGAAAGGAAGATTTTATTCTCTACAGAAGCAAAGAGTGACATGAGTGTCCCATTTTGCTAAATTGTGTACACAGTTCTGTTCACTGTCCACAAATATATGAGCTGTGTCAAGCAGGGGAAACAGATGTTTCCTCTCAATTCTGAGAGTAGCTAACACTATCGTATAAAGCAGCAATCATTTTGTATTTTTCTATACCATATTTGCCATAACGTGTCCTTGGTGCTTAAAAGTTAACAAAGGGGGCGCATGTTAATACCATATTGAACTTCAGTTTGTTAGTGATTGAGTGGTAGGGCACAAACTTCGTTTGAAATGCAATTGTTTTTGAAAATATTTACTGGGCATTATATTCCCTTCTTATGTCTGTTTTATGTGAAGATTATTGTATATGGAAAATACATAAACAGTGATGTGCACATTGCAGATTAGTACTGGCACTGTTAAAGATTCTTCATAGACAGGTGTAGGAATTGATAAGGGGCAGTTACTATGGCAAGTACTGTCCACCTGTATAATCAAGTGAACTTTGTCATGTCAGATATTCTATTATAATTTTAAAGAATTGGGTGATCCTCCACTTCTCTTGAGTGGTATTGGTCGTAGCACATGATCATGTTTGCTTTGTCAGTTGTCTAATAACAGTTTCTATTTGATTTCAGTACCCCAAGAACAATCAGAATGTAAGTATTTGAATTCTGTATCTCAATGTAGTAAGTCGCATTTTGAAAATATATATTCTACCAGGAAATATGATATATTTCTGTTTACCTTTGTGGTAACGATCATGCTTCAAGTGAAAATATTTTTGTCTCCCATGTCAAAACATGTCTGTTAGAAGCAAGCTCATCCACCCTTATGTGTGCCGCTTGGAAACAAACTGAAAAGAGTCCAGTGATTTATCAAAATATTCAATAACATAATATAAGTGCATGTGATCAGATTGGGACTTGGCAGCTTATGATGAAAGAGATTGGACTGATAACCCCTAACTATAGGTTCTAGGAAACGAGCTGTTCGGTATCCAAGGTCACTCAATGACATCTGTGGGTGAGACATGAAAGGAGCTTATCATCCTGAGACTTAACCAGGATTCCAAATTAAGTGCCTTTGGCAGGCAATTTGTAACAAAATGTTATGTTACTCAGATAGGTCAGTGACATACAAGTCATTTTTACAAAGCAATAACATTAGTTTAAATATGTGACACAAAATGGAAGTTTATAATTCCAATTTTTGAAGTTTTACTGGCATTTGCTGCCAACTTGGGAGTGAATGGCCTCTGAGCAGGTCTTGATAAATCCCTGTCACAATTTAGAAATGTTGGTCCATATGCTATGTTCAGCTTGTCTAGAAATCCAAGTAGGGACGCTAACTGACTTACAGTGAGTGTAGCTGAATCTGGAGACATATTTGCTGCTAACAGGATTAGACTGACGCAACATAACCTATATAATTATTTATCAAAGGTCACATTTCACCAAAGTGTCTGGCCTGCATGTATTCCAGTGTCACAACAGTATCTGAACAAACTCTGGATTGGCCTCAAACCAGCACCACATATGAAAATTATCGTGACTTTTCAGCCATACCCTACACTTAGTGAACAGTATGAAGAGAGATGTGCAGTGTTAGTAAACTGGAGTGCCATATTGAAAATGGCCACATCTGGAAAAACCCTTTCTTAGTGTCCTGTTTTGATAGTACTGGGATATGTTTAAAAGCCTAGTAAAGTCCAACTCACTGGCTCACCTGTTCACTATCTTCCTTCTGCTTCAGATTGTTCTGTGGAAAATGAAGGCACCAGCCAAGAAGCCTCTTGTCAGACGAGAAGATCCCGATGAACTACGCTCCAAAATCCGCAAGAGTGCACGAAAGGAAAGAATTGAACCAATCAAAGCTCTCAGTGAATTCCAGGAAATTACTCTAGACAGTTTCTGTTAACCTGAAGACTATAAGCAACTGTTTGCATGGAATGTGATTTGATCATGGAAACATGAACACTACAGACTGGGATCATTGTGAGATATCAGATAAATAGCTGGAGGAAAGTAGTTTCTCCTTTCAAGTTCTTGGACCAAGGTTACCATGGTTACAGTACCATCACACTCTTGAAAATGGTGCAGTTAAACTGTGAGGACAGACTAACACAGACTATTATGGCCCTGAGGAAGATGCTGAACTCCATATCAAAATATTTCTGTTAGATGATGTTTTCTTACTGCTGTAAACAATCTGATGTTTGTAGCGTTAAGTTGTCATTACCTCTAAGGTGTAAGCTTCTAATTGTATATCCACATGTGATTTAGCAAAACCTGTGTGATCTCAGCTTCACCTGCATGTCAGTGATACAGCCACCATTGCTCGAAGATAAGATGGTGGCTCATTTTATACCGCAAAATATTCAGATGCAGATAATATTTTTGAAGATATGTGTAAACAGGGTCAGACCTAACCACGAGTACGGCAGTGTAGAGGACTAGTTTCTCCCAGATGATCGCCTGAACTGACTACTGGACTAGTGGCATCCATGTCTTTGTTTATGTGACAGATCCCTTGGCACAATCCACTTAGATTTCATGCTTTTGACACAAAACTGTACAGCAAAGTAATGTTCATCAATAATTAGGTTGGTTACCATTGTTAAATATACTATTAACAATGTCAAAATAATATTTAACATTTATTTAATCCACTTAATTATTGGTTTGAGAACATGTACAACATATACAAAATTATAAACACTGCATGAAAGAATTAACAATGGCAGTAGGACTTTTAAAATATTTTTCATGTTTTTGTTGAAAACAAAAGCCATACACTTGTTGTTTTTTTCCTATCCAAGCTCATTGATCCCTATAATACTATGTCCCTTTGGAGCATTTTATTTGGTTGATAATAGAGTGAGCTTGGATTGATGCAGGACTTTCGAGATATATTTTTATTGACTGTAATGTTGATGCCCCCGAAACATTTCCCTTTATGAAGGCTTACATAAGTTTTGGTTCGTGTCAACTTCATTGTCAGGATTATTTGACGTTGGAGCAGGATCGCAAACACCTTTGACACAAGTCATGTGATCGAGTCTCTGTATTTCTTCCGCCTGTGTCCCGATGCTGTATA
The DNA here is from genome assembly GCF_003918875.1 of Haliotis rubra. NCBI lineage: Eukaryota > Metazoa > Mollusca > Gastropoda > Lepetellida > Haliotidae > Haliotis > Haliotis rubra. Next base: position 1,289,597 of record NW_025765891.1, read on the forward strand.
TATGAATGTGCTTGCTATGGTGCTGATCATGTCATAGATCATCTTCATTGACTATTTCCTTGTGAGACCGATCCTTGTGAAATATATTTACCGTGTAGAATAGAACGGAAATTCATGATGTATATAATACTGTAGGGACATATGTAAATGGCTGATGTGTATGTCAGATCCATGTCAGTAATTGTGTTGTCTTTGTCATCAGTTAGTTCAACAAGTCTTGTTAAGATGCTTTAAACCTGTATCCTGGGTTATCTCCCTTCCAGACAGTTTGTTAGCCCAGTGGGTGGTGTGTTTGTTTCACTTAACACCTGGTTCTATTCCCCAAATGGCACAAGTGGACCTATATTCATTCCTGATGTTATAGTATTGTTTAAGATAGGATGGTATACTAAGGGACATGGTCCCCCAGTCATCATGTCATAGCTACTCGCTGTGCAGTGTTCCGTCACTTAAGCTTAGCAACTTTATATCTTCGGTTTGAATCCTTGTTCAACATGATTATTTGACTAGGTTTGTCAGCATCACAACATTACTTCAGACTTACCTGTCACGTTAAGCTGTTATGACTACAATATAGCCCTAAGCTGCAGGAGACCCTACTGATATAAAGACAATGGGAACAGCCTTTAGGAGGTTTATTATCATTTTCTTCAAGCATAGTCGGCAAGAGTTGTATGAGCAATAGTTACTGAACTGTGAAGTGTGTTTTGTGTGTGCATGGTAGAGAGATGTGTACTTCAGCAGGATGTGTAGAATTGTCTGTTACCATGGTTACGTTTCTGTTTTGTCTTGTCTTGTGTTGTTGTTAACACTGATGTGTTCAAAAAAGAGAGGTGACTATTTAGGTAAGACAGATGATTTCATACAGAGTTTTGTTTTAATCAATATAATTGCAAAACCTGGCTTAGAAGGACAAAGTTGGTGTCGTTTAAATCTGTGAGACTGCTTGTTTACATACTTATTTCATATTTGGTATATATAATTTGAAAATTGAGAAGAAATATAAATGACTTTTGAACTGTTGACATGGTCCCCCATCAAGGATGCCATATGTAATGAGGTTTGAGTAATTTATTGTATTTAAGTGTTTTATATGGTTGTGTAGGCTGCATGATTGTCCATCTGTATACCCAGTATACACATTTACACTTTGACTTGACTCTATACAATATGGTTGTGCCCAGTTATATTTACTATGTTTTTTACCATATTTGCAAATTTTCTATTCTCAAGTTTTTCCAGTTAGTGATTTTCTTAAACTTTGGTTTTGATTGTAAAAATGCTGCTTCAAAACATTGATTTCTAGAATGTAATGCATTTTGAGTGGAATGTTTGCAACACAGATAATTGTCTTGTATTTTGCTCATTTAGATCATCCTGTTCATGATCATTGTCATACAATATATGTTACCTGAAAATGTCTCTACAAGATTTTGTAAGAACAGAATCTCATTGCCTTGTGAATCTAAAACATATTACAGAAAGCTTACCTAATAATGACTATTTATTCAGAATCTTTGTCAGTGTTCTTGGTAAACGTGAAGAACATTTGTACTTAAACTTGATAGAACACTTGATTGCTGTGAAATGTTTGTTTTACATCTCGATGTTATAATTTTTATGTGAACAGGTAATTTAATGTCATGAATCAAGGCACTTGAAAGCGTTTCCTGAATGTAAATGTGACATTGAAATAACAATGTTGACATCATCATAGAAATATTTCTAAATAAAACATAATATATTATGAGATAGTTCCCCTTTATCTGTGTTACCTGTATGTAGCATATGCATGGGCCCTGGGCGCTGCTGTTTGTGGGTGTCGCCAGTCATACAGAACATTCCCTCACTCTGTACTCATGGCGAGATTCTTGGTCAAAATGGATCCTCATCGCATTTTGCATGCTTCCTGTGGGACTTTTGGGACAAGAGTAGGTTGTCAACAACCAGTAGACGACCAAATGTCATCCTACCTCAATCAAGTGGATTGATTCCTGGATGATCTGGTCCAGACATACAGGCCGCCGCCATATGGTTGGAACATTGCTCACTACAGGGTTAAACAACACAAACAATTAAGGGGAAGAATAAGTCCCGAATGTCTGCCTTTCCGTGGGGATTCCAGCGAAGACCCCAAATTCTTTGTACATCATGTAGGAATTATGGTATTGAACACGATTGATCAACTGAACAAAAATCAGACGAGATCCTTCCAAATTTAATGCTTGGTCACCAAGCCCCTTAAAACAGAATAAGGTGGCTGGGTTAGAAGACCTGGATAGGGTTGTCCTTTGTGTTCACTATACAAGCAGTTGTTTTATCAAATGAAACTATTAATACAATTACTATAACGAACACCACAGATGGATCTGATACGGGGACAAAGGATGTCCGAGTCATATAAAGCCTTGCAATTCGCTCTGATGAGTTGCGCTCATTACGCTTGATCGGAAATATGATCGCGGTTTCGAATCCCACATTTGCTCTGATTCTCGTGGTTTTTCATTAAAATGGTAAATGTTCATGGCGTGCAACACTTCCAACTGCCCTGTCCCATCAAGCTAACAAAACCTTTTATGAATCAATAACGCTTTAGCGTGACCTTACACCCGACTAACTCACTAATTCGCTCACTTCAAACTTCGCATGCAGACATTTTAATTCTTGACGAAGCCTCATGGAGAGTGAATTCGATCACGAGGCTTGTTCATGATGCAACTTTATGACTTTATCGACATTCATAAACGGGGCTGTATAAGACTTGAGCACCCATAAACCGCTCTAACCTGATCAGTAATGGTACAAAGTCGATTAGGCACGGCGTGCTCATATGCCGTGAGCCGTAAAAAGGCGATATAGGATTTATTCCTCCCCATCGAGAGTAGATACACCTTCATATTGTGACAGTTGTGTGCGATACGAACAGTTATGACTTAGGGCAAATAACACTTCTACTGCGCATGTCAATAAATGCCAGACAGTGGAGTGTTGATATTATCATTACAAATCCACTGTAAATCATTAGCTTGTCGCTTGGAAGAGGTCAATCTCTGTACGATAAACCTCTCTGTACGATAAACCTGTCATGACCTGTACACAAATGTTCCTTTTGAAAGCCTGTATTTTGAGTTCTGTAAAATGTAGTTGCTCAATTACCAGTTTGTCATAAGATGGTGTTTTGGGTTTCTGTTCTTTCCTATTTTTCTCAGCTATATCACGGCGGCAGGGAAAGCAAATATGTGCCGGACAATGCCGTGATTGATAACATGAACAGAACACAGACGTCGGGGCACGATGACCTCACCCATAGAATGTTGTCCCACAATTCCGTGAAGATGGCGAGTTGTCCCACTTACACCTACATCCCAGTAGAACTCAAAGAACCCATCAAGCAGTAAGGACATTGAAGCGATAAGTTTGTTGTGATTAGGATGTTTGTCTAAAAACTAGATTGGGCACCGTAGGCGCCCGATTTGCTGTGCAAAGGTGCTACCCTTGGACACACCGGAGACATGTGATCGTGGGCTTAACTCATGTTAAATGTTTTTGTAAACACCGTGAATGTACTTGTGGAATTCACTCAACCGGTACATATAGACCTGAATCACTCGGGGGTTTCCTCCCCGTCACACTGACACGCCCCGTGTAACTAAAATACTGTTGTAATACTAAGGCCTTTAACTCACTCACTCGCTTAGCTAGCCTGTCAGGTTCCAGTCACTGGTTGAACCAGCTGCAACATGGCCGATGTTTGCGCTGAACGCCCTAACCCCTAAGTACTGGAAGATAACAGAAGGACAAATACATTAATACAACTAAGCGTCGGGTTCTTTATATGTGTGGGAGCCCAGTCATATGAGTTTTTGGTGTTGCAGCGATGCGAGTCTTATGCGCTAGACGCCTAAAGTCAGGGGTTCGAATCCCGGTCCGCCCATGTTAAGTCTCTGGCTCTATCAGCAGCCGGTTGTGTGTTTTCTATTAGGACACGGACCACTTTGGACTTTGCTGTTATATCAAGTTGAAACACCGTGATATAGCCGGGGTACTGTTAAAAGTGGCGCTAACCAACCTGGTTTAGTATTACCAGACAAATGGCACTCGCCAAATACAACAGCTGGTACGTTGAAACACGTTAACATAGGAAACCTCTCTCATCACTCGCTATTCACACACTGTATGAGTGCGCGATCCGAACATGAGCGAACATTCGACGTCTGACATTGTTGCAAGAATTCTCACAATCAGCGGAACAAAGGCACTTTGTGGCAGGACTAATCTCCTTACCGACAGGTACGTCAGGTATACAATCATACACACACGCTCCTTGGGTCGCGGTAGTCGATGGAGGTGTTTCATAGAAAGCACAGCACGATCTGGTTCTGTTAACATTAAAGGGACACTACGTCCGGACAAAGTGGCAGTCCAAACAAAATTTCAAACTGGGCTTTGTCTAATGACTAAATGTTATGAGGTGATGTGACGTGACGTTATCACACAGAGGCAATGTTTCAGTCTCGCGCGTGGTACTATATACAACGTCCTGATATAAAATGGGTAAAATACTTTGTCACCACATCCGTGAAGATCCGGGTTAGAATTGGTCTTCAGCAACCCATGTTTGTCGTAAAAGGCGACTAGGTGGTCAGGCTCGCTAACGTGGCTGACACATATCATAGTATCCCAGTTGCGTAGATCGATGCTCATGCTGTTGATCACTGGATTGTCTGGTCCAGACACGATTATTTACAGACTGCCGCCATATAGCTGGAATATTTGCTGAGTGCGACGTTAAACACCAAAGCAACCAACCTTGTGACCATGTCTCCCTTGTGAAATAATGAGAAAAATAGGTAGTCAGAATGTAAGATATTAAGTGAGAGAGATTAGCATCACATTGAACGTATTTATCAACAGAGCTCACGCCGAAGACCCGGGTTCGAATCCCCACATGGGTACAACGTGTGAAGCCCATTTCTGGTGTCCCCCGCTGTGATGTTGCTGGAATATTGCTAAAAGCGGCGTAAAGCCAAACTCAGTCAGTATCAACAGAGCCTCGTTTTGGAGATTGTAGGTATGCGCCACCACCGTGAAAGCGAAGAGTAGGGATAGTGCGGTGACAGACCAAGTATAGCAATCGGAAGATCTGCGGATCCTTGACAGGCCAAGGGACGGCAATCCTTCATCATGTCGTCGAGAGAGTTATTAAGTATTTACAGTAAGATTAGTGCAAGAAATCTCTTGTATGTATACCAAGATTTATTATGTTCATAAATAGCTGTGGGCTTATGGGGCAGTATATCACGACTGGTGGGAGTGTTGTACAAAACACTCGTGATCTATGACACAAGAGTACGTCACTGTGTTTATCTCCTGAATGACCCCAACTATAACTCACATAGATGTTGTCCCTGCGGAACCTCCACACCCACACACTCCAGGTTAGAATTGGTCTTCAGCAACCTATATGCTTGTCGTAAGAGGCGACTAATGGGATCGGGTGGTCAGACTCGCTCACATAGATGTTGTCCCTGCGGAACCTCCACACCCACACACTCCAGGTTAGAATTGGTCTTCAGCAACCTATATGCTTGTCGTAAGAGGCGACTAATGGGATCGGGTGGTCAGACTCGCTCGCCTGGTTGACACATGTCATCGTATCCCAGCTGTGCAGATCGATGTTCATGCTGTTGATCACTGGAGTGTCTGGCCAAAATCGATTACTTATAAACCTCTGCCAAATAGCTAGAAGACTGCTGAGTACGGCGTTAACAACAAACACAAATCAAACATAGGCAGCGCTACCAGTGGGAGAGTGTATAAGCGTGTCAGTTACCGTGTGACGTGTCGTATTGTGTGTGACGCCGGCGATGATCCCGCGTGCCGTCGATGGGTATTACATCCGGGGACGTGAGGCTCCATGCAGGGGTATCGTGTCAGACCGCCCCAACCTCCGTGCGATACCAATCAGTGAATATTCATAACAACACCCCTACAATGGCGCGTAATTAATCTTTCAGTCACCAACTCAAGCTGTTATCATCCGTGTTTACTCGGGCCAACACAAACCTTTCATTATGTCGTGTAGAAATAATCCTGCTTGGTCCGGGATTTCGAAATGGAAACATTTAATATTTCTCGGCTGAGTCCCATGACGCCAATATAAATCCGGGACATAGTCAAGTAACTCATTGATAAACCAAATACTCTCCACGTAAACAAAGTGTAATAACAGAACAAACACTCTCTAATTTATGAGTTTAATGCATATTCATATAAACAATAATTACAGGCTTTTATGCGAACATACTTGTATATTGTGAGCCTCGTTCCTTAATTAGTCTTCCTTACTTTAACACAGTGAGAGAGTGAGTTGGGTTTTACACCGCTTTTAGCAAATTATTCCAGCACTATCACGTCTAGGGACACCAGAAATGGGCTTCGCACATTGTACCATTGTGGAGAATCGAACGCGAGTCTTCGGCGTGACGAGCGAACGCTTTAACCACTGGGCTACCCCACCGCAACTACTGTAACACAGACTACCAGAGGTTGTAGTGCTAAGATCGCCCTGTAAAACAGGACCTTGGTACATATGTTGCGTATGGTCATTTTATGTTCTCCAATTACCAGTGAGTGAGGATTATTACAATTACGGATGTATCGAAGTCGGCTGAAGCGAACCGACGTCAACCCTAGGAGGTACATGTAAATGTTAAATTGGTCATGGGAATACCGAACTTCTAATATCAGGAACTGATCACAATCTCTCCTAGCTCGCTATAAGAGAAGTCGGTCGAACACGCCAGGGTGACAGTCAGGTCCATGGTTTAACAACAAACGTTCTTAACACTTAAAAAGTTTTTAAAAAACATTGCATTGTCCTTTTGAGTAGAATCTGTTTAAAAGGGATTTCAATTTTGCCCGACTGACTGCCTTCCATATTTCTCGAGAGATACATTTAGCCATGAAGGAAACACCCGCAACAATAAGGTCGAGTCGTGCACATTCATAAGTAAAGTCATCTGCTGAGACTGAAAGCAGACGACACTCACCATGGAACTCTCGTCTCAGATATAGCAGCTAATACACCTTAGCCCTTATACTACAAGATGTGTAATATACTGCTCACACTTTGCAAAGGATCACAAAAATTCACAACTTTACTTAAAAACGTAGATTCATAATTTGAAATTGTATCCATTTAAAACTGGATAAATAATAATATGGTAACCCCCTTTAGGCAAACAGTCATTTGAATCTAACCTTATGCTCTTAATACGTTTGTAACCATAAAAATGGTTTTCACGGCACCAATCAACCACTTTGCATATCATGGAACGAGTCATTGACAAGTACACAACACCTGTCAATAGCAGGTATGGGTTCCACAAGATGAAAGGGCATACTGAAACCTGGGATCCATGCTTACAATAAGCTTATATATTGAAACCAAATTTGACCCCACATGATAGTTTTCTGTTAAAACCCATGATTTGATCCTCAGCAAAGTGTGAATAATAACTACTTTATGTATATTTTAGTCGAAATTCGTATAACGAACTCAGGTGATAACGAAATTAAATTAGCTGGCGCGCAGCAAGCCAAGTTTTTCGTGTAAGCCCGATAGGTTGCAAAGCTTTATATTTAGATAGTATTGATGGCTTGCCCAACATTTTTTAGCAGCAATCAAGTGTAAGCCCGGGCTTTCTTTATAATGGTAGCTACGCCCCTGATTAGTGGTCCCCTAGAGTTCGTTATAACCATAGTACACTGTATTAGGAGTTAGATTGATTGAGTACGGTTTTACGCCAGCAATATCACGGCGGGGGGCACCAGAAACGGCCTTCACACATTGTACCCATGTGGGGAATAGGCGTGACGAGCGAACACTTTAACCACTAGGCTACCCACCCGCCCCTGGTAGTTAGACTGACTGACTGACTGAGTTTGGTTTTACGCCACTTTTAGCAATATTCCAGCAACATCACGGCGGGGGACACCAGAAATGGGCTTCACATATTGTACCCATGTGGGGATTCGAACCCGGGTCTTCGGCGTGACGAGCCAATGCTTTAACCACTAGGCTACCCCACCGCCCCCCTGGTAGTTAGAACCTGGCACGATGAATAAGTGGTTTCTACACCACAGTCAGACATATTGCAGACATACCAGGTGTGTCTGTTATAAGGCGTGTACTGGACAAATTGATGGTTGAAACTGGGACACACTCGGCCTTCATAACCACCCGATTCCCATTCCAGTCGGGTGGTATGAACACAAAGCTGGCCATCGTTGCATATGGCGGATTGTACAATCATTTGTAAGTATATATTATATGAGTATAACAAGTATAATAATTGAATAATGATGCAAATATGAATTACAAGGATATGTATGACAATAATTCGTTGCTGGAACCGTGCATAAGAAGAAAGCAAATATTATATATGGCGACAGAAACATGCCGGGCAAGAGGAAGCATACACTTGAAAACTGGACTGACTGAGTTTAGTTTTCGCCGCTTTTAGCAATATTCCAGCAATATCACGGCGGGGGACACCAGAAATGGGCTTAACACATTGTGCCCATGTGGGGAATCGAACCCGGGTCTTCGGCGTGACGAGCCAACGCTTTAACCACTAGGCTACCCCACCGCCCCTTGAAAACTGGATGTAACGAAAACACCACATACACTACAAACGTTATCAAGAATACAAACAGCAGCTTAATTCCCAGCATACTTCAGGTTCGTCTAGACCATCGACTAAAGGTTTCTTTTCAGTTTCACGTTTGGTTCCATCATACATTACGGTGTACAGTCTTTTGCCCGGCAGTTTATTGCACCGAAAGACATGCGGAGCAGGCAGTCGCCATTGACAACTGTGAATATCACAATACTTGCTGTGGATGGCGTTAACGTCATCACGAAACATACAACATAGCTGATCCATCTGTCCATACAACCTGAGATCACCCGACAGCCCATCATGGGGGCACCATTCTCACGGACATTGAAACACACTTCTCTGGTTGCACTGACAGTCCTCATATATACGAACGTTCATATAAGACAAATGTGCTCACTGCACGTCTCCGGAAGCCGTAACACTATGTGCAGTCTTAAACAGCATGTGTCTCAACGAAACAGTTTGCAAGGTAGGTCTTCGGAATACGACGTCAAAAAAAGACTTTCCAAACGAAGACATTTCGACATCTTCGGACCATTAACTGGCGAATATTACAATCTTTACGACGATTATCACGAAAGTGACGGCTTCATAATTTTCAATGTCCAACGTTTTCACAACATCATCTCACCAGCGCCTCTTTGAATTTCTTGAGTCCGGGGCGAATATATCGGCACTCTTGGAGATCCTCCCATTCTTCATCAGTGATGGGCCCTCGGGTGGAGTTGGTGGAGAAGAAATACCTCGGCTGGAGGGGTGTGGGCTTGACTGTATATAGAGGGGGGAGGATGATAGGGGGTAGCCGAAGGGGTCGAGGCTTCTTGTTGGTTACTCTGTCACCATGGAATCCAAACTCGGACACATGTTCAAACTGTCTCGAACTGTCACTGATGGAGGGAATACCATCGTGTCGTCTGCTGCCGTGGACCTCAGACATATCGCTCCGAGCATCTCGCCACATCCGGTCATCAGGATCATACTTAGGTAGGTCCGACAGGTTGAGACTGTGAGCCAGGTAGCGGGGATACCTTCCGACAACGCTCACTCTCCTAGTGCGTTCCTTCCTCCCTCTGTTAGCCATGTCGAGGTCTGGGATTGTGAGAATCCGTTGCAGTAACCTCATGTCGATGTTGGCGAGGTTTGGGTCGTTGTCTTTGAGTCCCAACGATTGGATGAAGTCCTGCGTGACAGAAGGCATCCCCAGTTTCCAGCCACGCGTTCCAAGCCGCCAGTGATGTGTGTGGCTACAAGCCACAGGTCCTTCAGGTAATTAAACTTCACACCGATCTTGCGTGTGTCCAGTATCTCACAAACTGATTGAAGACGTTCAATCAAACTCGTCCGAAATTCATTAACCTGACACGTTTTTTTCTTCAATAAAACAAGCGACAACTAATTTGCTCCTTCACATAAACTTCATGCGCTGTTGGCTCTGGAACTGAATAAATCACAACCTTTTTGTCAGAGAATAGTACCAATCGATCAGCTCCCTAAGGGCGGAGCATGGGTCCAGTGCACTCACCACTTAGTCCAGTCTCTGTATGTGAGTTGACATTACTCTGGACTATTTATCAGCGAGCGGAAACCCCCAACGACGCATTGCCTCGTTATAACGCCCGCCACCCCGATATACCCCACGTCGAGTTGACAAACAGGTACGAGTTTCAGCGTTTGAATGACCCCCAGAGAAGTCCACTCGCGGAAATGGATTACGTTGTCGCGGCGGATTAGATCCGGGTATATTTGTAATATATTGAATATATAATGTTGATTGTAGTATTAGGACAAAGCTTTCCCAAACTTGTCGAGGAAGGTAAATGTTGGTATAGTGTCCTATTGTTTAGTCTAGGCTTGTGTTTGGCTGGAAGTATAGGTATCTGGATTCATTAGTGAGGTAAAACCTATACCAAGGCAGGTATTATGGTGATTATCGCTCTAAACTTCTACATTTGTGAAAAGTAGTAGGTACACGCACGCATCAGTATCCCATCCATTCCATTCCGCCACCCACACAACTATATATCGAATCCGCTTTCCTTCCCGTCATTCAAACCTCTCTACTCTCAAGTTTCCGCCCGGGCTCGACCTGAAATCCTTCATGTCACCCACACTACACCCCACCCTACATACCACCCACACTCTACCCCTCGTCCTGTACTCCTCCCACGCTGCTACTCACCCTCAGCCAAGCACCCCACCCACGTCCCACCTTATATCCAGCACTTTTATCTTCCCCAAGCTGTAAATCACCCAAGCTCCACCCTATAAACCACTCATTCTCCACCCTCCCTCCAGACCTCACCCCCTCGACCAAGACACGTCCACACACATCCGATTCCGTGCCAGGGAACACCCGTTTACATCATTAATTAATACGAGGAATTCTTTTCAGGATGTACACTGTTGGGCCTTATTTCCGAAAACATTCATGCCGGACATAGACATAAACCGGTGTTCTTGGTCACTGGGGTCACGAAGCACCGCGCACCCACTTCCTTCAAGAGTAATTCTTTGTGTAGAACATCTCGAAGCCTTTGGGTTGATGTCTGCCCAGAACAAGCGGTTGTTTCAATGTGTTCATCTGTACTAAGTCATGTTTCCCCACCTTGAACATTCAGAGTATTGTATCTCCATTTAGATATGTAACAAACACCCTGGTTCCATTTGATTTCCAGATGGCTGTTGTGTCCTCAGAGGTTCTCGTACCCATACCTTAACATATAACAGTCGTAGCGCTGAGGTCAATTTGTACAACGTCACCATGCACAACTCCAATTCCATTCGAACGAAGCGACTCTAAAATAGCTGTCCAATGAAACTGCATTCATGTGCGAGAGACATTGTGTGGAAAGTTAGTGATATACGAGATTAAAACGATGACGTAATTCAGAGTTACAGCAGCGAAGGCAGAGTATTAATCTGAAATGATACATTAGACACAAGACAATCGATGGTAATTATTGCCAGAAGGGAAGGTTTGTTTTAAACAAGGGTGTGTAAGTCTTGTATTCATACGAGACTTGTAGGTTCGCCTGACAGCCTGTCACGATGTATGTAAAGTGATCGCATTGTTACGTTATCACAGTCAGAGAGACGGTGTAGGGCCTATCACGTCTCATCCCCTACAGAGTGCTTCACTGATATCCACTCTCAAGACAAAGGTAAACATTCTTAGAGAAATATGAGAAGTTCCCATCTCCAACCCTTTCCGCGAGTATATTTCTACATTGACCGACAGTCAAAGGAATATACAATACTACTATATTTGTACCGCTCAAATGAAGTTAATGCACTGTAGATCCTCCCATATCATTTGTTAATATCTCATGCCAGTTAAATGAAACAATTGGGTTTTCCTTTACGTCCCTAGAGAGTGTGTTTGTGCGACTGGGTGTCTTAGTTCGGACTAATGTTTCATGTCGCTAGCCCACCGAGACATCATGTTGAAGATTAACATGGATTCCCCACTAAACACAGTATACTGAGCCGTCCATTCCTATTTTATCCCTTCAATGCAGAGGCACAATTCGGGGGTTAGACTAGCGCTTTGTGTCTGAATGCATATCATCTTGACAGTAACAATTACACCCATTTATATGGAAAGGAAGCCTGTGGTATGGGAAATTCTGAACCTGAAGAAATCTAGACTTGCTTCATTTAGGGCTTTATCATTGCAGGGAGGGCTAGGCAGTAGGGAACATAATGTGGTTCAGGGACTGTGACACATACTAGGCAGGGAGACAAGTAGATTGTTAACGTCTTTGGTACGACGCGGCCGGGTATACTAACATCGACCTTCCTCCCCACGCCTGTTGCGACGTTAAAGCTAGAGTGGTCTTAACAACACCGAGGCGGTTGCTGTCATCTGGGGCGTGATGACGGCTCATGGTGTGATGACGAGGGACAGATGTTGTATGATGAGTGAGTGAGTTTAGTTTTACGCCGCACTCAGCAATATTCCAGCTATATGGCGGCGGTCTGTAAATAATCGAGTCTGGACCAGACAATCCAGTGATCAACAGCATGAACATCGATCTAAACAATTGGGATACGATGACATGTGTTATCGAAGTCAGCGAGCCTGACCACCCGATCCCGTTAGTCGCCTCTTACGACAAGCATGGGTTACTGAAGATCAAATCTAACGCGGACCTTCATGGGTTTGGTGTACGATGACGTCAAACAGACACGATTAGTGACGGTGGACTGGCTGAAGGAAGAGAAACTCACACTCGTTCTAGATGAATTAAAACTAATCTTTGCCATCTCAGACAAAGCAGGCTTCAAAGTTGCGGCCGCATAGGTCACGGAAGCTCGAACTAAATGACACTCCAAACAATGGATGCGAGTGCTATCCTACCATTCATGACCAATTCGTGTTACGGAAAGGGGCGAGTGGTGACGAATGCTATCCTACCTCCATCCAGGTAGCCATAGCAACGACTACTCTTAGTCTTGTTCATCTACATACAAAAGAAAAAATGATGTGAATCTACTTCAAGCGTTAATTAGTTTCCACTAAATTTCCCGTGGTCAAAGTACCTTTCACTACCTGGAATCAATAAGCTACATCGTAGATATAACGTTCTCCACGACCTTGCCAAGCCTTTAATGGTTCGGGACGATTGAGTGAAGCGACTGTCTTCCATCAATAAACTATACAAGGACAGTATGACAGATATACAGGGTCACTCCGATGTCGTGTGTTGGGGTTAGTATGTTGTAATAGTATTCCGTCAATTCGCGACAGGGGCGGTAGGTTAGCCTAGTGGTTAAAGCGTTGGCTCGTCACGCCGAAGACCCGGGTTCGATTCCCCACATGGGCACAATGTGTTAAGCCCATTTCTGGTGTCCCCCGCCGTGATATTGCTGGAATATTGCTAAAAGCGGCGTAAAACTAAACTCAGTCAGTCAGTCAATTCGCGACGTGTCCCAGGAAAGACCGAAGTGACGCAGGTCGCTGTTTATGTCGCCAGCTGTTATTCGTTACGACTGACCGTCACACCCAATACCCGGGTTCGATTCCCCACAAGGGTACAATGTGTGAAGCCCATTTCTGTGTCCCCCGCCGTGATATTGCTGGAATATTGCTGAAAGCGGCGTAAAACTAAACTCTCTCACTCACTCGTTACGACTGACAATTATCTGTTCTGAGTTTGATTTAAATCTCTTAAAACTGTTTGCGTGTTTCAAAACTCGGGTTTTATTATATATTTGAAATTATTAAAGGTAAATATTGCCTTAATTACATAGTGTCACATTTTTCACAGTCTCCAATTACAACGCCGTGTTGAAGAGCCTTCCGACAATCCTATAAGTTCCCATAGATGTATTCAGTAAGCGTGGGAGTGGCAGTTCCGGGTCGTGCAGGAAGTGATTGGGAAATAATAGCTGATATCAACCACCTGACTCTCATATCACCTTCGCATTTCCATATGCGGACTTAAAGGGCTTTTCTTCATGATCGATGCCATTACGGTTTTCATTCATAAATAATTCCGTGTCGATGGAGAAAATACCCATTAAACTTTCAGGAGCGGTTGGTTGATCGGCCGGCCTTCCACAAGTAACGTGAGAAAATACTATTTGACGTGTTACTGTTTACTTCAGTGCCAAAACCAGCGGAAATAGTGTAGGTACTTGATAGATATGCCCCAGAGTTCAATCTAGTTTGCAGTATACGTGTTAATGTTTAATAATAATAGTTCACACGAAATATATCTTTGATCTACGTATAGGTTTGCTGCATATATATTTAAATAAAATTATTTTTTATGATTATATTGTTTTTTGTTTTCCTGAATAAGAATTTCCACTTTCAGTTTGGAGGTTGATAAGTTCATTGAGTGTGAGAGTTATAGCTGGGAACAAATCTCACTGAATACACTGGCAAAATAACATATATTACTCACGGCAGAAAGGAACATGGGGCCCATGGTTGTTTGAAAGTAAAACCTTGGTAAGAAAAAAACCCGTTGGAAAATAATGTTTTCATATTATTTCTTCCACTGTAATCGTTTTAAAATAACCATATATTTTTATATGAAATATAATGTACGGCCACTTTACATAATAGAATAATTCTAGTTTGTTTCAAAATGTTATTAAGGTACTTGAAGAAAACAACAACCATTTCGACATTTTTGCTCAGATTTTTATAAATACCTGAGACGATGAAAAACATTAAATTATTGTAAAATACAGAAGGCACATATATCAGCTAGATATGTCGCATTTCGGCCCGACCGTAAGAGGCGACTAACGGGATCGGGTGGTCAGGCTCGCTGGCTTGGCTGACACATGTCATCGGTTCCCAATTGCGCAGATCGATGCTCATGATGTTGATCACTGGATTGTCTGGTCCAGACTCGATTATTTACAGACCGCCGCCATATAGCTGGAAGAATGCTGAGTGAGGTGTAAAACTAAACTCACTCACTCATTTGGCCCAATGCACGTCTCAAGTAAAAAGAGAACGTTATCTGTGTGTTTACGTTAATTGGTCAGTGACGGCCGACGTTACACACAACAACCATGTAAGGAAGGTTTATCAAAGAGATATACAGTTGGTGAGGAGGGTTTTACGCCCTTTTGCAATATTCCCGCAATATCACGGCGGGGTGGGGTGGGGGTGGGGGTGTACCAGAAATCGGATTCGCACATTGTACCCATGTGTGGAATCGAACCCGGGTTTTGGCGTGACGAGCGAACGCTTCAACCACTAGGCTACTCCACCACCCTAGTTGGAAGTCAGTACGATATGACGATTATGCAAGTGAGTACAGGCTTCTATAGTATGACCAGAAATTATTGAGAATTTTAGGAATATGTTTAATTGGATTTCTAGTATAAACAACCTTGACCAGCTATCGGGCGCTTGGTTTCATTCAAGAGAGACAACTCCGTTAATCCTTTTCATTAGTTTCTGAAGAGTTATCCCCTTTGTTTACTTGCTAGCAGACGACATTTTCAGTGATCTTCAGTATGGATGATTGAGAGAAGAAGTTGATTTTAGAGTATTATAACAAGGACATCAGATCAGCTAAAGTGATTTCATGCAGAACAGGCATCCCTTTGTCCACTGTTTATCGTGTTTTGAAAAATATTGCAAATGGATATGGCATTGAGCACCAGGGAGGCGCAGTTAGGCCCAGAAAATTGACTGTTGGTGACGGGAGGCGGCTTGGTATTCTTGTTTCTAAAAACAAACGAAGGAGTTAAGGCTGGATATGATTGATAGAGGAACTGTGGCTGCCTGTAAGGAGACAATTAGAACTGAGCTGCATGCAATGGGTTGGCAGAAAAGTCGAGGAATTCCATCAGCGATCATGAAACCTGAACAAAAGGAGCGAAGGTTGAACTGGTGCTTACAGCATAGAAATTTTAACTGGGACAATGTGATTTTCTCAGATGAAAGTTCTGTGTGGCTGTTTCCTAATACACTGAAATTCTGGACCAAACAAACTGAAAAACCTTTGTATCAGTGCCCAAAGTACAGTCCGAAATTTAACATGTGGGGTGGCATATCTGTGTTAGGGGCAACGGTCCTCTGTGTATTTGAAGGGAATATGAACTGAAAAAATAAGAAATTTACAATCTTTAAATTCTCAATAATTTCTGGTTGTACTGTAGATGTAACGCGGCCGGTGTTAACGTTGTATTCATGCGGTCTTTCACACATGGGAACGCTTACTCGTGTTATGAGGTTTGTACCGTCACTGCCGATCACCCATTCTGCTATTAGCTGTAATCGATATTTGGATTTGTTAAGAGGCACAGTATTCAACAATAGACACATCCGGTATTAGCTTCTGTTTATTCTAATTCAGAATACCGCTGAGAGATTAAAATATTGCCAGTGCCTGTGTGTGCGTATGGTGACTGCGCTTGCATGTGCGCGCGCGTGTGTGCGTGACGTGATGGAATCCAGTGGGAGACATGTATGGACAATTGAGCGACTTCATGATCCATATTGCCCCGAGGCAAAGTGTTCAGCTAAGCTTTAGTAAATTAACGTGTTTCTTCCGATACACTGCATTGGTATTTATTGCCTGCTGACATTTACACCCTAATGGATATCGGGTCTTAAGATATAACAATAATAATGTACACAGAGCCGTTACCCAGCCATGCAGACAGCAAACAATTACATGATATATACTTTCATATGTCAGTAAACCCACTCAGAATCACGGCAACGTCCGACAATGATCCCGCTGGCATCACTCAGTATGGGATTGTTCTGGTACATCAATAGAGCACACTGGTTATGGTTAACCCAAGGTTTGTTTGATTGGATTCTTGTAATGCTTTATCTGAACAAGTTCGTGCGGCAATTATCACATGTCAATTATTGAATTTCGTTCAATAAAACCCGTCCTGAAATATTGATAGAAACATTACACCTCCATGAATATATTTGTTAAAGTAGACTGGATAGACTGTGTGCGGAGAAAACTGTGTAAACATGTATTAAATATATCTTTTAGATTATGTACCTTTGTTTGGTAAACGTAGGGGAGGGATATCCTGTATACTGTTTAACTGTCTTAATTCTGGTTGCCTGTAATTATTGCCTCCCATGAGAAAGCCTCTTTAATTTTAATTAAAAACAAAATAGCCTGTGTGCTTGCATCGAGAACTTACGTCTTACATATGGATATCGCATAGAACAGAACATGATTTAGCTAGCACTCATCTGCAACAAACAAAGTTGCCCTTTAGGTCCATACTTAATTTGGTCCCATTTAAAGCAATGTTCCCTTACACAGAACGACGTCCTTAAAATTCGTAACATATAACGCATTTGGAATACAACATGACGAGAGATGTTTATATACGTATCTGGTGCTGAAGTTGCATATACGGAAGCTTCTGTTCTTGAGATGAGAATTTTGATGCATTTACCCCTCCCATATATGACATACATTTACTCGTATCACCAGAATACAGGTACGATAGATACTAGAGACCTCTGTGTTTTACAAGAGAATCTACTCGAGTTAGACCATCCAAGTATGTTGAAGCAGCACGTCCAAGGAACAAGTGCGCGTCTGATCTACCCCGAAGCACGTCCTTGGAACAAGTGCGCGTCTGATCTACTTCAACTTGAACCATCGTCTTCTCACGGGTAATAATGAAACATGTCTGTGTTGATAAGACACACGTGCTAACACCAGCTTTTGTCTTTTTTTCCGAGTCTACGTCTTCACAGATGATAATTTATAAGGCGATTTACTGCTGAAACACGCACTTGTTGGGAGTATTGGCACGTGAGTCCGTGCACTGTGAAATGTTTGGAAGCTACATACATGGTTTTACGAGTGTTTTCAATGACATGGCTTAAGATGTAACACATATAAAGGTAGATATCATTGGTTTCAGCGAATTGCCTTAATGTATATCAAATCTTTAAGTTTGGCTCAAGGTTAGACGATTGAAGTCATTCTGTGTCAGCTTAAGTGGAACCCCAAAGCTGAGGAGACACTTAACATTATTGTCAAACATCAAGCACGAATGGGGGTGCTTACAACGTACAGCCTGTTTAGTAGTGAAGGATATTTGAAGGAATCAGGAGGGTTACATTTACACTGAAACCACGTTAAAGAGAGGGATAACCCGACAGACAAGGATCTTCAAAACTTCAAATCTGAGCCTGCCACAGCCAAGAGAATTTACGCAGAGAATTACCTTGTCACCATGCCCCCTATGCAGATAATGTAAACTCGTGTTTCTTTCGGACATGTGGGTGAATGTTGTTAAAGGCAGTTGGTAACAAGGATCGTTATAGTGCCAAGACCACCAGTAGCAATATAGGCCTATAACGTGATGTTACCAGTCCCTGTGGTTCATTGTGGGGACAGTGGGGACTGTGTAGAACTACAGCAAGTTCAATTTATTCCTTCCAGAGCCATGTTCAACATATATTTGGGATTACACTTTCTTAGTAAAGTACAAATTCTAGTACTTGTGTGTGTGTGTGTTTTGGGATCCGGGATTCGAACCCAAACCCTCAGAGCCAGGCACCAAATCGCAAGCACACAGCGCTTGACTCTGGGGGCGTGGGTTCGAATCCCGGATGGGACTCCCGAGAATTTGTACTTTACTAAGAAAGTGTAATCCCATATATTACATATGTTGCATTTGACCACTTTCTAAATGGCATTGGGTTATCAGAGCCATGTTGTCCACCTGCTTTCCCATCTCATGGCATACTTTTTTTTTGTAAGTCACCGTGAAGTGAAAGGGAAAAACAAGTATTGTGAGAAATATTTTACCTAGATTTCTTCAAGTGCTTATAAACACAATACTGATACAGTATGACTTCTATGGTTACGACCACGTGTCGGTGCAGTCTCCTCGCAGTGAGGTCGTGCTCCGTGTGACATGTTGACCAAACGCTCTGCTGACTTGTTGACCATAGTCCGAGTGAAAAGTTCACCAGTCAATAACCCCAAGGCCATCTAGAGGGTAGAGTGTCCCCCGTGTCCGGTCCTGCCCTGCTTATAACATGGAATCTGTTTGCATTGCATATCATACCTGGAAGCTTTTATACGCCATGTATGAATACTTTGTTTATGTTATATGGCCGAAGTAGGGTTAACACCAGACAAGGTACATCATATGGGTTCTTCGTGCCCAAATGGTCTGCATATTTACCTTGATATCAGTTTCGGAATAAAATTATTTAGAAAAGCAATTGTCATCTTTTTGACTAGACTTTCTCAGTAAGGTACAGATTCTACGCCTTCTATAGGGTTGGGTCCCGTCCAACCACAGTCTGAAAGTCAGGCAGCAAATCGTCAGCACACAAAGTCAGTGATCTGACCCACACCTACAGCCATCGTGATTTCCACAGAGATGATCTGGTAAATGGCAGTCTCGATCTCTAACTCCATGTACCACCTGATAATTGTAAATTGACACGGCTCTCCCCTGGTCAAAAGCTATGATTGTACAATGCCTTTAAGAAAATGGTCAAATGTAACACTTCTTGTATTTGGGGTTACGTCTCCTCGACCTCCCTCGTGATGGCATGAATCTGATTCCCCTCGATGCCCTGAGTTGTTTACCACGGCTTTTCCGACAATGTCACAAATGACATTCGTTAAAGGCCGACATCTGTTTGGAGTTTATTTCACACGATGCCGTGATATAACCGAAATACTGTATGTTCAAAGCGGCGGTAAAACCTGTCTCGCCCAGAGTGTGGAAGCCAAGAAAGCGTTCGACTGGTCACGGGGTCGATTCCCTACATGGGCACAATATGACAATCATTTCCGGGGTACGTGCTGTGATATTTCTTGAACACAGCTAAAGGCGACGTAGAAACATACTACATGAATGTCGTGGTGACAATATTGTAGAATACACTTAGTAGGGCGATACAAAGCTTATCCTTAAACTCACTGAACTGTCTACACCACTTATGAACATTACATATTTGGCAGTTACAGTGTAGAGCCTATGCTCAGCAGACCCCTCAATGATGTTGCTGAAAATGGCTGAATGAGGCGTAAAACAATTTTCATCACTGAAAACTGTCGAATGCCAAGTATGGGAACGTTCCGTCATTATTCTCTAAATCTGCGTGAAACAGTCACCTGACACGGAAATACTCCTTTCTCTACCGGTATTTCAGAGCTATCGATGGAAGTAGGATTAAACCCATATTAAACAAAATACCCCCGCGTACAGGCTTACTTGACGCCTTGTAAGACCCACTGACGGTCTCTCGAACATTCCAGACACCTGTTTCATTTTCTGTGTAGGAGTAGAAATATTTGTCACATTTATCATAAATATTTACGTGTACTGAATAGGTTTCTATTTATCACGAGGACTTAAAGCACTCTGTTCCCAGCCGAGCTACAGCCTTGAGCGGAATATCTAATCACCGGAACAATACTGCGCATTATTACAGTTCCGTGACAGTGGCGAAGAGAAACACTACACGTGATGGTCTCGATACAGGTAAACCAAGCTCGTGGAATGTTATCGTAGGGACTTGAAGATTATCATGAAACATAAACACCTACATTAGTAAACCCAGAGGGAAAGATTTAAACATTCACCTGACACGGAATACAGATGAAAGAACCGAAATTCTAGTAATGATCAAACACAGATCATAACATTACGTTTCCAGAAAAAAACACCGGGTTCCTTCTTTAGGTGTTTGATGCCGTGGGTCACTATTCTATTTACAGCAGTTGTTAATAATCACATTGGACCAGATGATCCAGTGATCAATACTGTGCGCAATTATAAACATCACTGGGCCACTAATGAACAATACCATGAACATTAAGTTTTGAGATGATTTCTTTCACCTGTTCAGGTTATTCTGGCCTGTCTCTTGTCAGAACTCCTTCTGCCTCTTTCAGAGTACCTCTGCAACAATATAATATTGTGTTGCCAAGTTTAATCGGTTAGATAATTTAAAAAGCGAAAGTGAGTTGTGATTGGTACCCTCAACTTCCCAGCGTAGACACCCGATTGGATAAAAAGCCAACCAAGGGAGGTAATAATATCATCGGCTCAAGCCGTAGATGCATCCAGGGTATAGTGGAGATTTATGAGGATGAGCCTGATGAGGCCATGACTGAATCAAGACTAGACCCAACTACATCCCAACTGGTGTACACTCAAGTGCGTGGCCTTTTAGCAATAGCTCCCCTCACCCGAACAAACCACAGACAATACATCCATCATATTTACACAATTTATTTTAATATAATTTGTACAAAGTATGAAGCATGATGGATGAAGCAATCATGATACATATCAAATATGATTTATAGGTTAAGTGATGCATCTACGGAACAGCACACAGTCACTTGACCCAAATGTATGTCCCTGCTGGGCCAGCTGTTAGCTAGCCACACACACTGATGATGAAGGAACAAACAATATGGTGAGGGGGACTGGAGGTAGTTAATTCTTCTTATTTTGTATTGGTCTTACAAAGTCTTCTTTGTGAAAAGTTACTGATTCCTTTCTCGTCTGTAGAAAGACATTATCTACAAACTACTGATCTTGTCGGGGCTCAGATAGCCACACTGCAGCAGGACGTTTATTTGTGGTTTCTCCAGTTATATGACTCCAGCCTGTAGCTGATTGGACCAGACACTCCAGTGACTGACATTATGACACAATACACCCAATCAAACACACCAGTCTGACCACATTCTGTTGCTTCTACAGGTCAGCCAAGGTAGCTAGCAACCAATAACAACCACTGAACAACTGACCCATTTCCGACTCCTACTGATTCCGCTTGCCCTTTATTTTGAGAGGTACGATTGCTGGAGAAGCTGATGACGTGTATCTGATGACACTGATGATGTAACTCATTGTGTAAGGTCAAGTAAGATTTGGACTCCTGGGCACTTAAAACATACTTGACCACATCAACACTCTGTTCAAGTATTCAAACCTCACAGCATGGCCATCTCCATCATACTTCCATCATGTTTACTGTGATTATTCAGTCACACTTCTCGTATCCATGATTGATCCAACGTAATTCACCGATTATACTGGTGCTTCCATGCATTACCCATCTCACACACACAGCACTAGTCTGATGCAGTGCTCGCACACATTTCCCATGAAACCATGCTTCCTGTCTAGAGTGATCTCCCCTACACCAGCTGGTAACCTAGGGGATCCTTGTTCTGGTCTAGGAGCGCCAGGGAAGAGTCACGTATGTGGCGCAGCAGGCGTTGCAAATCATCCTTGTTGAATTCCTGTAACACAACATCTGTCATCAGTACAATGTCATTAAGGATGAAGACATTTACCATTAAGGAAACTATTTTCTAAATCTTGTTTTATGAATATACCTTTTTCCAAAGAAAAAATGAAGATGAAATGTAAAAAAGAAAAGGAAAGGGAAAAAAGTGCTAATTGTGTGGACCAGGCGCAACTGTCTAAGTTAATGGCATTTTAGACCATTGAGCAAGGTGATGGATGCAGATATAGACGCAAATCTGGACCAGAAATACATGTTCTTGCATCTGCTTCTGATCTCCTAAACTTATCAATGGTGCACACTGCAACATGTAGGACAACATGTGATCGCATTGTTTGGACCAACAGGAGTCACGTGGCTGCAGTCTTACCGGAGGGGCTGTGTAATTACAAACATATTTTAAAACATAGATGGATCCATGTGTGTGTGTGTGTGTGTGTGTGTGCGTGCGTGTGCACCCCCCCCCTTTTGTCCTGAAATTATATAAAATGACCATTGAAACGCTCTTGAAAATGAAGTGGGCACCCCTCCTTTCGCAATAGTGCGCGCAGACACACACACACACACACCACTTCTCAAAAAGCTGTATCTGCCCCTGTAAATTAATCTTAAAATATATACATGAGAGATATGACCAATCATATGCCTCCTACCTTGTACAACTGATACCGTTCTGCTGACACATAGTCAGCCAGCTGGAGGCACTCGGCATACAGTTCACTTGTGTGTAGTACATAGTGCAAGTTCAGGCACAGTGATGGTAGGTGGAGCTGTCGTAGCAACCCCATCTGGTGGTGGCGGGACTCATCAACGTTCTCCTCCTGTAGAAAGATGACGACATATGATGACATGGATGACTATGACATGCATGAAGTGAGTGAAGGTTATAGCGGAATCATGCTGGAAAACATACAAACAAGAGACATTCATTCAAACTCAATGCAGTTGGTTCCAGGTATGTGATAGTGGTGTAATCTGGTCAGGCAAAGATGAGCTTAACAGCATATGCTGTGCTCAACAGAGTTGGACCAGGATGCTTGAGACAAGCACAGGTTACTTGGATATACTGCACCTCAGAATCCCAATGGGTGAGTAAGTGAATGTAGTTTTACCCCGCACTCAGCAATATTCCAGCTATATGGCAGAGGTCTGTAAATAATCGAGTCTGGACCAGACAATCCAGTGATCAACATCATGAGCATCGATCTACGCAATTGGGAACCGATGACGTGTCAACCAAGTCAGCGAGCCTAACCACCCATTCCCGTTAGTCGCCTCTTAAAACAAGCATGGGTTACTGAAGATCAATATTCTAACCCGGATCTTCATGTTTAGAATCCCAATGGGCATGATGTTACTGCAGATGAGGAGATTAGAGTGTGTACATACCTCCCTCTGATCCACCATCCAGCCTCCATCAGTGAACAGCAGTACATTGTATATATGGTCCTTGGTTGTCTGCAACACAAAAGAATAACGTTATACGCAGAGCAGCAAGAATTGTCTCCCTTAGCTGTACCACCACTGAGAGACAAATTAGTCATTGGATATGGAAAGAATACCAACACAATGCAAGAGAAATAACACACAACTGATCGAACCGAAGTGTTGTGCAGGATTATTTTCATATTTTTTCTGACACATTCAAACTTGATAAGAAAACATGCCCATCAAAGTATGATGTCTTACAAATTTTGCAGTTTGATATAGCATCCTGTCAATATATTTGTACTGTGTCAGTTTTGGTGCTTAACACCATATTCAATTTTTTCAATCTACATGACGGCAGTCTGTAAATAATCAAGTCTGGACCAAACAATCCAGTGGCTGATGTCATGAGCATGTCTAAACAATTGGGAACCGATGACATGTGTCAACCAAGTCAGCGAGCCTGACCACCCAATCCCGTTAGTCGCCTCTTATGACAAGCATGGGTTGCTGAAGACCAATTATAACCCAGATCTTTATAGGTCACAGAGTATAGCAATGATCAAACATGTATGTATTTGGTACACCACTACAAGCGACTGCATGTATCTGTGACTGCTGGTTATCATAGGGCCCCACCTTGGTCTGCATCAGGAGCGTGTGCTTCCATCTGTCCACCTCCATCTGATACTGCTTCATGCGATGTTCGTAGGCCACACGGTCTGTGAAGCTGGCGCCCACCGACAGATCGGGTCTGGCTGGCTTGCCGTGATGACAGAGTGAGAACCAGTCATTGAAACTCTCAATGGCATCCTGAAATTTACATAATGGTGATCAAAGTCTACTGTCCACTATCAACTGTGTGCAAAAGTGTTTCTGTATACTTTTCAAATGAATAACATCAATGAGTACAAGCATCAAATATAGGCTAAGCTCAGAGAAGTACATGTAGCGCTAAGATGATGCGCTCCTATGCTTTAACATCAGACTTATGACAGTTGTAGCGGTAAAATCGCTTTGTGAAAAGGGCCCCTTATCAGCAACTTCCATCCTTAGAATAAACAAAACATGAACAGGACATCCAATTCTGTGTAAACCCTCACCAAACACACAGAAATGCTCACCAGGTAGGCCTTGATACACATGTACTCTCGGATGGCGTTCTCCTCTGATGCTGGCAAGGATGTGGAACCTGTCTGGAAGAGGAAAGGAAAGATGTACTGAAAGGCTTATTCATAAAACTGATATTAGTGGAATATTCTAAATATTCTTTACTATATTTGCAAGTGGTGTCTATAGTGGTAAAGAATTTTCGTGGTTCAAGTTTGAAGGCTTTCTGACACAATGAAGTGAGAAAGTCGGCAATTACAGCAGACCGTCCTGATTGTTTTAACACAAGGCTGAACAAACAGATTCACTGACAATGATGGGAGAGAGGGGTTAGTGTCTTACAAAAAGAACATAATGTTGTAATGCATGGACATAGTCCAAAACTGAACAGTCTATTAACAGTTTGATATCCTGGTGTTCTGGATTACCTTTGAAAGCCAGATTCTATAGATGACGTCTACCGAGTCAGCGGGCAGCTTGTCAAACACCTCTCTTGCAGCTGCATGCTTCTTCACAGCTGCCAAGTACAGGTATCATTGTTAAGTTCAAGATTCCATAACAGATGAATCTCTGCTGGTCATAGTCCCATAAGCCACAGTAACTGGCATGTGCAGAATCCAATGTCCGCCAACATGTAGGAATGTAGATGATTTTTGTGAAGACATACAGTAAATTGTTATGAATTTGTTTACAAGGAAATGTCAAAATTATGAAGAAAAAAGTACCCTGTTGATAACTCCTACCCTGACCTGAATCCCCTGTGGGCTGAAAACAGCGGCAGCAAACCTACACCTCACTCTGGATAGGACAGACATAAGCAACCAATGACAACATAAGCCTCAGTAAACTCACCAATGAATGACCTCATGACAGCGTTGGCCTGTTTCACAGCCTCGGACCGCTGTGACTGGTCAAACACCAGCCAGTCTATTGCCTCGATCTTCTTGCGGTCGTCCTAAAAGAAAGAAAGAGAGCTCAATAAGAACCTCATCCAGAAGGACTTTCAACATGAACAATAGCATAAATGCATCCAGGATTCGAAAACTGAGTATCATTGGCAATGATATCTTTCTGAAACTCAACGTAAGAACATATTCCTCTTTGATAGTCCTAGCTGTTGTACAAGACACTTCTACAAAGTCATAACACTTCTACAAAGTCATAACACTTCTACAAAGTCATAACACTTCTACAAAGTCATAACACGTCTACAAATTCATAACACTTCTACAAAGTTATAACACTTCTACAAAGTCATAACATAAGTAAATTGGGAACTTTTTCAAAGGTACATATCAAGACAGAACTGCATAATTTGAATAGGTCACGACTGATCCCTGAAGAGAGTGCTCCCATAGTGGCAGATTCAGCAAGAATGTATGTCACAGCAACAAGGGCACTTAGGGGACACTAACACTGTACCAATCAAACCTTGGTCTGGCATAATCCGACAGAATTCAAAGCTCTTGTCATGTAAAAAGAATTTGAGCCTGTAATTCCTTCTTTAGGTGTTATCCTCCTTCAACCTGCTACTGACCTCTGACACTGCAGTTTCGACAGCCATGTCAGCTTTGACCTTGACCTCTCCCGAGTCCCGATGACGGATGTTCTCGACAACGGTCTTGGTGATGAGGGGGATGTTGAGGCCCTCCTCCTCTGCCAGCTGGAGACAATGCTGTCTCTCCTCCTTGTTGTCAATACCTTGAGATTGAAAATTATGAGTACCTGTACATTTTAACATAGTGAATACCTATATATTGTAATGTACCTGTATGTTCTCTCAGTACCTGTCTATAGTAACATTGTCAGTACCTGTACAATGTAACAATCAATACCTGTAGTTTGGAACATTATGAGCACGTGTATATTTAAATATTGTGAGTATATTGCAATACGCTCAATGCCTGTACAATGTAACAGTCAATACCTGTTCCTGTCACAATACCAATATAGAGTATTGTGAAATCGTCAATACAATGTACACTGAACCATCATCAACACCTGTATACTTAAGGATCGTCAGTACAGGTGCGTGTGACACTTTCAATACATACAACACTAAGGACTGAAAAGGTCAATACTTCAACCCTGTTTGATAACATTGACAGTAACGGCAAAATGCAAGATAACATTGTCATTATCTGTCCAAGTTGTGAAGGATGACGATTTATCAGATTCAAACCCACTTCATGTGGATCCTGACTTTAATATAGCACGAGGGCCATTATATCATAGTCCGTTTGGCTCAAAAGCGACCGATGAACTGCAATCTAACTCAAAATCTAATAAACATAAAATACTCAATGAAACGCTGATCATAATCAAAACATCATACCAACTCTGTGAGGTTTTCGCAGAATTTTTGTCCTAAAAATAAAAAAGTTGTTTAACAATCTATCATTAAAATATTGACACAGTTCACTATTTGTTACGAGGGAGGAGTGCAGAGAAAGGTACAGCCAGGTGTTCGAGAACGGATGGAGACGGCACAGCACAGGTTAATGAATAAATAACTTTGTCTGTGAACGTGCAATTCATCGGTCCGCTTTTGAGCCAAACGGACCATAGGTTCTAGTAATCAGACAATGATGTTACTTCTGGTCACAGCAGCTGTCATGTTCTAACCATTCAGATGGAAATGCTTCCCAACAAGTGGGCCTCCCCATACCCTGTAATATATTTTAAAGATGAAGCATGACTATTAACCTGGGAGGTCATGAGACTGTTCTTACCTTCCAGAAACTTGGCGTACCAGATGACCTGGGACTCCTTGGGGAGAGTAGCGAGACGTAGTGCGCCACCTGATGTTTGTGTCTGTTGTTGATGAGGTCCTCCACGTACGTTTCTAGGATGGTGGTGCATAGCTCCTCCTGACAAACACAGAGTCATCATTTATAAGCCATAGACGCAACCTGCTAACAACATCTAAAGGAGGTGGCATTGTGAGGAGCGAAAGGTTTGGCTCTGATTTCATCAGAATTATTAGTCATTGCAAAATGTATTAATTAAATTTTGGGGAAAGAGCAAAGTCATGCAGTGCTGACACACTCAGGTTCATAAGTTGGGGGAATACTGATTTGATCCTAGACCAAGAGACCAGGTAAAGGTGTTAAATCTGTATATCGAACAGCAGAAAATTAGACATCCAGGCCACCATTGCACAGTTCTAAAAGATATTCTGCCAGTGAACAAGTTTCAAAGTTTGTGTGTTGTTCTGACCTTTGTGCTGTGTCCAATAGCCCGCAGAAACAGAACCAGGTGAGCCATGAACCTTATGAGATGTGGAGGAAGCTTGTGGCGATCTCGCTTCACCCAGCTGTACATCACCTCTATGAGAGCTGGCAACACATACACATTGACATACCTGTATTAATAAATCTGGCAATGTCTTTTTTTCCACAGGAATTATTAAGCATCTCACATAAATGCATGACTTTCTTGGGTTGTGGTGTTTTCAGTGCCCCACTAAACAATATTCTATGTATATCAAAGTGACCTGTAAATATTTAGACCAGACAAACCATGACTGATATTATGAGCCATGATGCTTGGCTAAAAACAGCATGCAATCACCCAGCCTGACCACCTGATCCTTCTTTTCCACTCACGAAAGATGTAATTAGACAATTTCTAATGCCTAGTCTCTT
Organism: Haliotis rubra; assembly: GCF_003918875.1. NCBI lineage: Eukaryota > Metazoa > Mollusca > Gastropoda > Lepetellida > Haliotidae > Haliotis > Haliotis rubra. The sequence goes on from NW_025765891.1 coordinate 1,318,225, forward strand.
TGGAACGAGTCGTTCAAAATAATTTGGCAGGTTACAAACAGAGTGGAAATTTCCTGTACTGTTCCACAAAACCCAAAAATATCTCACCATAGCAGTTACTATGAGTCAGCATAAGCAAATATCTGAACAAATCATATTTGTTAAAGTTGGCCATTCTCCAGGTCACATGAGCACATGAAGGGATTCTGACCGACAGAGTGTTGACTCACCATCCACATCCCCCAGGATGATGTACTTCTGTATGACGTGGAACCACCTCTGGGACTCAGACCTCACCAACTGGCAGAAACACACGGTATGGCATCAACATATGGTTATACATATCAACAGATTTATAGTAGGCAAGATTCTTAAAAATGACTGATTCCTTATTTAAAACAATTTCAGAAATCTGACAAGGGTTTCGTAAGCTTTTACACTGAAATACTGATACATCTGCCTTTGTTTCTAAAACAAGCTGCTGAAACATTTAACTGTTTTAATCAAAGTACATATGACCCTAACATGACTACGCACATTACAATCATAGGGTTCATACAGATTATCATCATCATCATATTTTTTTGGTGTTTTCAAGGCCCAATCAACAACTTCAACTATAGAAACACATAACATATAAGGAGTTGAATACACACAAGGTTGGTCAAATGTGGGACCCACCATTAGAGGGAAATAACTTATAGCTACATTGCTGCCCTGGGAAAGTTTCACGCTTCGTGATGGAGATTAATTAACACCCAGTACAGATCATTTTAATTAATTTCCTGTAAAGACGTGACAAGTTTTGGTAAATATAGGGCCTTTAAATTGCAAATCACTGGCAATTAGGGTCTTTTCAAGGCTTAAATGAATGTAGGGCCTCCTGGGGTAAAATGTCAGATGTCAGTTTTTTCAAGCCCGTGTGAACTGTGAATCATTACCTCATCAAAACTTGCTTCGATATCTTGAAACACTTGACTTGGTTCCATCCTAAAACAAAGAAAGGCTGGTATATTAGACGATTGTAAAATACAAATACTGTATTACACTCTATAGTTAAGGATCCTGACATATCAATACCATGGTTCATAATCACACTCACTTGTCTGAAACCACATCTCATCACGAATATCATTCAGTCGCCGATAACGTTTGTTGTTTAATGCTGAACTCATTAATATCAGTCGCCTCTTAAGACTGGCATAGAACGTACTCCAACTGGAATAACTGAGGAAGTTGTTACACTATGGATAACTTTACATACTTTGATGGTCTCTAATACTTTTATTAGTGAAACTAATCCTTCACACCACATCATGCACCTCGTACAATGCCACCATGTAACATATCCTTTAAAAAGACATAAAACTTAAATGTCTCAAGTGAAGATAGTACATCTTTTCAAATGGGCTGAAGGGACTCCACCCCTCTAACCTCTAACCCCCATCCCCCTGTTGTTACAAGCCACTAATTAGTACCACTAGCCCATCGCCTGGCTGTTCTGTTAGCTTCACTCACTCCCCTGTAACCGGATTAACTGCTGCTATTAATTAACACGTAAGCTCGTTAGGTTAGGTGTTGGTAGTGAGTAGGTGACTACCGATACAATGAAACGAGGCCAATTATCAGGATTATTGACAGTTGTTTGCGCTTCATCATCTGAAGACAACGAATCATCAGATTCGTGTGAACATTTATTTAGTGGGAGTGCCATGGTGCCAATCTGAAAGCCTATTTTAGAGATATATGCTAGTTTTATTTCTTGATATTGTGATATTCTAGTCGGTTTTACTGTCCTTTCGATGACAGGTTTTTATAATTTACCATAAATTACTATGTAGAACAATTAAATGTTCTCGTCACGATATGGCTGAAATATTGCCGATGTGACGATAAATTATAACTCACTCACTCACTCAGATCTTGAAGGTAGAGTCAGATCAGTTGTTTGTATGCGACATACATATTGTCCATCGTATGTCCAATGGCACACAGGTATGAGTAAAGATTTCTTTCACATAACATGATCAGTTGTCCATGATTCTCTATTATCTCCCTAAGTACTGGTAGTCACCTAACGTATGTTATATTTGGGATTACACTTTCTTAGTAAAGTACAGATTCTAGTACTTTTTGGGTTGAGTCCCATCCGGGATTCGCCAGCACACAAAGTCAGACGCCTAGACCACTCAGCCACCGCAGCTTCCACAAAAATGGGAGTCACCTACTCACTACAAACACCTCACCCCCGACATAGTTAAATCAACAACCTTCTCACAACCATCAGCTGCTTAATGAACCAGTTAATCCGGTTACAGGGGAGTGATTCTCTACTATCTCCGTAAGTACTGGTAGTCACCTACTCACTCCCAACACCTCACCCCGACATGGTTAACGAGCTTAGCAGCAGTTAATCCGGTTACAGGGGAGTGAGTGAAGCTAACAGAACAGCCAGGCAAGAGTGAGTGAGTGAGTTTAGTTTTACGCCGCTTTTAGCAATATATCGAGCAATATCACGGCGGGGGACACCAGAAATGGGCTTCACACAATGTACCCATGTGGGGAATCTAACCCGGGTCTTCGGCGTGACGAGCGAACGCTTTAACCACTAGGCTACCCTACCGCCCGCCAGGCAAGAGGCTAGACGTACCACTTAGTGGCTTGTAACAACAGGGGGCTACGGGGAATGAACCCGCTGAAGGAATGATACAAGAAGTCTAAAAGAGAAGGGTCCAAATGTATGCAATATTTTTTGGTTGAAAATTCATTGATTAGTGCTCAATAAATTTTCCAGAAACAAAATACAGAACAGAAAACACACTCAAACACTGTTTCTATGATCGCCAACAGTGCTCACAGTTTTTCCCAGTACTCATTGGGCATGTCCTCCTGCAGCCTGTCGGCCTGGCTGTTGAGACGCAGCTCCTGCTCCACCTTCACATCAACCATGACCTTGAAGTACGCCCACAGATAGTCGTACCACGTCCGGCATACTGGCAGTACAGACTTCAGGTTCCCGCTCAACACAGCGTAGATGGCCTTCTCATACAAGTTGAACTTGGACTGGGAAACAACCGCAAACAGGTTTGTTTGGATGTCAAGTACAGGATAATGAATATTGGATATTGACTTGTAAATCTGAGTAGTGAGGATGGTTTTATGCTGCTTTTAGCAATATTCCAGCAATATCACGGTGGGGTACACCAGAAATGGACTTCACACATTGTACCCATGTGGGGTGCAAATCCGAAGATGAAACAGGTGGACAAAGACAAACAAGAAGACAAAGTCATCAATATCCCCCGCAATGGCAGAATACTCTTCATGAATATGTCTACGAGTTATGATTATGTCAAATGTTTTGGTGTGTATATAGAAAACTGGAAGGAGAGAATTGAAAGGTTTTAAAAGTTCTGCTCCAGAAAGGAGCACTACCACCAGTTTCAGTCTAAGTCAAACTTGTTGGCATGGAAATGCAAAGATATTTTATTCAGAAATCCAAAACTACCAAAAGGCACCAGTACACCACCAGATCTATCTATGTGCCAAGTTTGGCAAAGAAACATTGAATTGTTTTAGAGTTCTGCTCCAGAAAGGAGCACTACCACCAGTTTCAGTCTAAGTCGAACTTGTTGCCATGGAAACGCCAAAAATATTTTATTCAGAATTCCAAAACTACCAAAAGGCACCAGTACACCACCAGATCTATCCATGTGCCAAGTTTGGTGAAGAAATACTGAACGGTTTTAAAGTTCTGCTCCGGAAAAGACAAATGTGCATGGACGCACGGACGGACAGAGCCCATTTAAATGCCCCCCGCAAAACACGTTGCGGGGGATAAATAACTTCAGTTCATTTGGCTACAGCAGGTTGAAGATACGGAAAGAGACATTTTCCAGCACCTTAATCTCACTTTGACCTCAATTGGTCTTAAAAGAAACAAAATGCTGTAAATGGGGGTATAGTGCTGAAGAACTTCACAACGGGTCCAATACATAAACATCACATTGATATGTTGCTGTTTCTTTCAGATTCCAACCTAGTGATGTAGTAGAGCTCCTAATAGTCTTACAAAATCTTAACTATACACATTTGTAGAATTTGTATCAATAGTTTATGGGCATGATCATACAAACAAGGTATTGAGTATGTATGCAACAATAATCTGCTACGTTCTGTGAGTTATCCATCACAATAGTCAAGCGTTACTGAGGGTAACTCTCAACATCTTGCACTGTATTCTGAACTCAACATAAACACTGTATCTTGCATCTTATTTGAACACAAAAAAGTTGAACTGGCACACTGCACATCTGTAACTTACACAAGCCTTGTGTCCCATAAAGAGAATGTATGGAAGGCTGCACCTACCTCCTGCGCCATGTTCCAGCACACCAGCTTCCATACATCAGCGGTAGGGGTTGCCCTGCACTGAGCCGATCTGACCGTCTTGACCCAGACCCTCATAGTTGGGGTCGTGAAACAAGCGCCAGCCCTCTAGTGTTGCCGCTCGCCATGACTGACCGCATGTCTGACATACTTCTTGTGCCTATCACATATGAAACATGATTACTGAAAACCCCAACATTGTGTATGTTCCAGTACACTATACACAAGAATTGATCAATCTATGTCTGCCATCAGAACAAGCTGCCACAATGACCTTTCAGATTCAGGTAATCGTTTGTAACCAACTGTCTGGCAGTCTAACAGTTGTATACAAAGTTCTTATTATAGTGAAAACACAAGTTTGCATATGGTGCAAAACCAATGGTGTTTTATGGCTAATTAGTGATATAAAAAATATATAGTAAAACAAAGCAAGGTCGGTGGCTACCTTGTCCAGCTGGCCGGCCCTGATACAGGCAAACAGATGCTGCAAGAGCCTCGTCTCGTCCTCCTTGTCCAGGTCGTCAAGGATCTTATTCTGACGTATTGGGGCATCCGGGTCCTGCAGGGTAAAATTGACAAGCTATGGCCACAGACGACATGTTGGACAAGACAAGTTTGAAGCTCACTCTTTAATAAATGTCACAGATTGATCCTGCTGGGTTCTGGAGCTGAATAATTTTACAAGTCTTGCGGTAAACGAGAAAGGACAAACATGGCCAGGTGGTTCCCCAGACAGTAACAGGGGCAATGGACCATACCTCCTGGTTTGAGGTTCACTCCTACATCTAACCAATATCAGCTGCTTTTCATATTTATCACGGCAAACTTGTACATTACTGTTATTCAACAGAACATATTCAAGAAGTACTTTAATCAATTTCAATGATGCTTTTGGCAACACTCAGCTCTATATTTATGAATGGGGACAGCAAAAACGGTTTCATACAAGCTAGCTATAAGTGCAATCAAAGCAGGCCATTCAACAAGAGCAAAAAACGCTTTTACCCACAGACTACCTGACCACCTTGCTGTGTACTTACCAGCTGGTCCACCAGGGGTCGGTCACTGGTGGTGGGGACTCCCCGGGCCTTGTTCTGAAGCTGGTGAAGAGTGTTCTCCCTACACAACAGATGACACAATGTACTTAGAGGTGAAAAAAGTGAAATTGATGATTTTAAATTCAGTTATAATGAGGTGAGGTGAGGTGAAATTGGGTTTAACGTCGTGCTTGAGAATATTTCGCTCATATGACAACGTGCATGCGTGTGTGTGTTTATGTGTGGCTGCTTGTACTAGCCCAGACTGAAGCTGGTTTTATAGTGCTAGCCCACTGAGATACCATGCTGCAGTGAAGCATGAATACACCACTCAGACACATTATACTGACTCCGAGCCGACCAGTCCTTGTTGTACCCATTAATGCCGAGCGCCAGGCAGGGACCAACAAGTACCATATTTTAACGTCTTTTGGTATGACGCGATCAGGGATCGAACCCGTGACCTTCTGCTCTCACGGCGGACAGCTCTAACCACTACACCATGGAGGCGGTCTCAGTTATAATGAAATTATGGTCACTCCTGGTACATACTTAATAAGCCATGTTCACTGTTATTTAAATTTATCATAAATCAAACTGTTAAGTATTTTAATCAAATAAGCTAAGCAGCATATTTGTCAGACGTATATAAAATATGTTGCATTATGGGATGTCCTAGGATTGCAAAAACAGACATTTCATGAGGACCCTTGTGAATGGTTGATTACCAAGTTCAATTTTTATCAAGGTAAGATGGTAACAACTGGGATTTACTTCTCCAAAATATTGTTTTCTGAAAAGATAAATGCAAGGTTGACAATTCCCACTAAAATACTATCGCATGTACACACCATGCAACGGCCTGATCCGAGAAGAACTTGACGTTGTCAGCCAACATGGACAGGCTGTCCTCAGCACAGTTCTCCAACCAGTCCACAACCAGCTGGGGAGAGCAAACACACGATTTGGAGTGAGTGAGTGAACGAGTGAGTATAGATTTACGCCACTTTTAGCAATATTCCAGTAATAAAATGGTGGGGGCACCAGAAATGGGATTCACACATTGCTCAAATGTGGGGAATCAAACATGTGTCTGTGTCATCACAAGGGAACACTTTAACCACTAGGCTACCCATAACATGAAAAATATTTTAACTCTTACAATGAATTTCATGGTTATTTCAAACTAACTTAATAATATTCTAATATGAACAGAAACAATTATAAAGATTACAGGTAAGGTCATGTAACCATAGTAACTAAGCAAAAATATTTCAACTCTTTCCTGAAGTACTTAAGTTGAGTATGTAATTTCATATATTATTGAGGGTTTTCCCCTCCCATGAGATTGAGAAGGGAGACAACTATCTCATGAAAAATGATCATTGTTGCAATGACATCACATGAAATGTTTGTGATGTCATGAATGACATCATCTTTAACTGTTTGCAACAATACCTTCAAATACAAATCAGCCAACTACCATCAAGCTAATATCGTAATGTTCAGAGACAATGCCTGAAAGTATTTTCCCATATCCATACCCCCATGGGCAACAGATCCCTCCCCCACCAACTGTACATCTGTACATGGCTGACGTACCTGACTCTGCCTCACTGTGCTGTCCCTCTCAAACAACATCTTCATGATGTTCGATTCACTTGGACTTGACACCTGACACAAAGAAAACAAGAAGACAAAGTCATCAATATCCCCCGCAATGGCAGAATACTCTTCATGATTATGTCTACGAGTTGTGATTATGTCAAATATTTAGGTGTGTATATAGAAAAGTGGAAGGAGAGTATTGAAAGGTTTTTAAAGTTCTGCTTCAGAAAGGAGCACTATCATCAATTTCAGTCTAAGTCAAACTTGTTGCCATGGAAATGCCAAAAATATTTTATTCAGAAATCCAAAAATACCAAAAGGCACCAGTACACCACCAGACCAATCTATGTGCAAAGTTTGGCGAAGAAACATTGATCGGTTTTAGAGTTCTGCTCGAAAAGAGCACTACCACTAATTTCAGTTTAAGTCAAACTTTTGCCATGGAAATGACAAAAATATTTCATTCAGAATTCCAAAACTACCAAAAGGCACCAGTACACCACCAGACCAATATGTATGTGCCAAGTTTGGTGAAGAAATATTGAACGGTTTTAGAGTTCTGCTCCGAAGAACAAATGGACCACCAATTTCAGTCTAAGTCCAACTTAATTGCCATGGAAACGCAAAAAATATTTTATTCAGAATTCCAAAACTACCAAAAGGCACCAGTACACCACCAGATCTATGTATGTGCCAAGTTTGGTGAAGAAAATTGAACAAGAGTTCTGTATACAAAGAGCACAACCACCAATTTCAGTCTAAGTCCAACTTGTTGCCATGGAAATGCCAAAAATATTTTATTCAGAATTCCAAAACTACCACAAGGCACCAGTACACCACAAGATCCATGTATGTGCCAAGTTTGGTGAAGAAATATTGAACGGTTTTAGAGTTCTGTTCGGAAAAGACAAATGTGCACCGGATTGATCGAGTCCATTTTAATAACCATCACTGGTTACCATGGTTACCATGTTTCAATCAAATGACATCACTATTTTCTGCCACCATTGTGACATCACTGGTTACCATGATGCTTCAATCAAATGACATCACTATTTTCTCTGCCACCATTGTGACATCACTGGTTACCATGATGTTTCAATCAAATGACATCACTATTTTCTCTGCCACCATTGTGACATCACTGGTTACCATGATGTTTCAATCAAATGACATCACTATTTTCTGCCACCATTGTGACATCACTGGTTACCATGATGTTTGATCAAATGACATCACTATTTTCTCTGCCACCATTGTGACATCACTGGTTACCATGATGTTTCAATCAAATGACATCACTATCTTCTCTGCCACCATTGTGACATCATTGGCTACCATCTACCATGATGTCTCAATCAAATGACATCATTATTCTCTCTGCCACTAAAGTTGATTAGTTGTACTAAATACTTGCTAATACGAATTACCAACCTAAAAGGTTGTAAAAATGATTTTGGATTATTAACAGAATGCTCAAATATATTTAGATTTGTTCATAAATGGAAAAATATCATCGGCAAGCTTTGAATATTACAAAGTTCAATCAATTTTATCTAATCCTGGAAGAAAGTCAGGCAAGATTCTCTCTATCATTACAGCATACAGAATATTATACAAACTCACAGGGGCAGGTTTATCCACCATCATGTCCTCCTCGTCTTCTGACCCCGTCACACCCCACTCCAGGCGGTCACGGTACAGTGACCGCACCAGCTGCCAAGTCATCTTCTCCTTGTCCAACAACTCAAATGTGTCGAATGTACGCTTGAATCTACAAGTGGACATTCACACATTAGTAACTGATCACAAACACAGATCTTACAGATCACTACTCACAATGTAAAATCACTGGATTATCTGGTCAGGACACAACTATTTATAGAACGCTGTCATATAGCCCCACAACAAAGCACCTATGTGGTCATACTTTAGGCAAGTGAGTTCGTTCAAAATTGCAGAAAATGGGTACCCGGTGGTATAAGTCATATAATCATTAACCTTCTTGTGCCTCACAGGCAGCGTGGGTTACTGGAGGTAGTAATGCCTATCATGTATGCGGCATGGATTCAGCGCTATATAAGTGGCCAATTATTATAATTATTATTTTATCATATAGCTGTTATATTGCTGATTCAGTAGCTTGCAACAACAACAACCTACATGGGAAGAAACTGGCTGTATGTCCAATATATCCTTCAGGTAGAACATTCCTGTTTAACATGAATCACATCCATGAACACGCTCAACATGTATGTGTGGTGTGTGGTATTGAAGGTGATATATCATATTCACCAAATCTAATCATAAACGAAACAGTTCAATAATCCTAGCATGACCAACCTGTCTTGTTGCTTGGATGCCCTGATTACAAGTTTTCTAAGGATGGTGACCTGGTCGGAGCAAACGTTCTCATAGTCCAGCAGAAGGTCAAGGACACTGTTCTGACCCGAGTTATGTTTCATGCACTGCTCAAAGTCCCGATAGAGTCCTGCAGAAGCTGCAATGACAACATTGATCTGAATGGGGAGAGAGTCTAACACAGTGATACGCAAGTGGAATTTATTGAAGCTTTGAACAGTATTCCAGTTACATCACTGCATGGCTGGCATCTTAAGTAGAAGCAAAGCTCAAAGTGATGCAGGTCTCAGATGTTCACCACTGGTGAACCACGCGTGCAGGAGTATGGTGCTGACTAATCGAATCCACAATCACAGGTTCCTGGAGTGCCCAGGGGACACAACTCTGCTCAATCAAGAGTGATGTCTTATTGACAGGACCATGGGCAATGAGGTTGCTACAGCATGCCTATATAGATGAAACATAGCACTAATTTTGAAGCAATTCTGGGCAGAAAGGTGAGTTTAGTTTTACAGTATTCGTAGTCAGCGTACAAATAGGAATTCAGTGGGATATGTCAGAGTTTTATCTACTGAACTACCCTGCCATAACCAAAATACTAATGCTAATTATGACCTGACTGAAACAAGAGTCATCAGAAGATGACATATCCCCCTGCCCCTACATATTTGAAAGAACAAATCATCTGACAGTTACTTAAAGTCCAGCTTGATTTTTGTTAGACTAAGTCCAAATCGTTTCCATGGAAATCATGAGTAATGTAAATGCCAAAAATCTGTAAATAGCAAAAGGCACAATTTCAAAATTTGCCTAATATATCTGCCAAGTTCTGTTGAAAGATACTGAACTCTTTTCAAGTTGAGCTCCGGAAACGAAGCCCGCCCCTCACTTTTGGGACTAAGTCCGAATCGTTTCCATGGAAACCAGGAAAAATAAAAATGCCAAAAATCTGCAAATAGCGAAAGGCACCACTTAAGGTTCTGTTTGATATATCTACCAAGTTTTGTTGAAAAATATTGAACGGTTCTTGAATTACGTTCCGGAAACGAAGCCCACCCCTCCCTTTTGGTGCTATGTCTGAATCGTTTCCATGGAAACCGAGAAAATAATAAATCATAAAAATCTGCAAATAGCAAAAGGCACCATTCTGGCATCTGTCTCATATATATCTGCCACGTTTTGCTGAGAGATATTAAGAAGTTTTCGAGCTGTGCTCCAGAAACGAAGCCCACCCCTCCCTTTTGGGACTAAGTCCGAATTATTTCCATGGAAACCGGGAAATATAAAAATGCCAAAAATCTGTAAATAGCAAAAGGTACCACTTAAGGTTCTGTGTGATATATCTACCAAGTTTTATTGAAAAATATTGAACGGTTTTGGAGTTGTGCTCCGGAAACGAATCCCACTCACCCTTGAAGACTAAGTCCAAAAGGTTTCCATGGAAACCGAGAAAAATAAAAATGACAAAAATCTGTAAATAGCAAAAGGCACTACCTTAGGTTCTGTTTGATATATCTACTAATTTTTGTTGAAAAATATTGAACGGTTTTTGAGTTATGCTCCGGAAACAAAATGATAACGGACGGACGGACGAGGCATCAACTATATATATCCCCAGTCATTACATGATGGGGGATAAAACAAGAGTCATCAGAAGATGACATATCCCCGGACCCCACATCTTTGAAAGAACAAATCATCTGACAGTTACTTAAAGTAAATCGTTTCCATGGAAATCATGAAAAACATAAATGACAAAAATCTGCAAATAGCAAAAGGCACCACTTCAAGATCTGCCTAACATATCTGCCAAGTTTTACTGAAAGATGCTAAGAAGTTTTTGAGCTGTGCTCCGGAAATGAAACCTACCCCTCCCTTTTGAGACTAAGTCCAAATCGTTTCCATGGAAACCGAGAAAAATAAAAATGCCAAAAAGATGTAAAGATTAAAAGGCATCACTTTGGGATCTGCCTAACATATCTGCCAAGTTTTGCTGAAAGATATTAAGAAGTTTTTGCGTTGTGCTCTGGAAACAAAACCCACCCCTCCCTTTTGAGACTAAGTCCGAATCGTTTCATGGAAACCAAGAAAAATACAAATGCCAAAAATCTGTAAAGAACAAAAGGCACCACTTTGGGATCTGCCTAACATATCTGCCAAGTTCTGTAGAAAGATATTGAACGGTTTTCAAATTGTGCTCCGGAAACGAAACCCACCCGTCCTTTTTGAGACTAAGTCCGAATTGTTTCCATGGAAACCGAGAAAAATAAAAATGACAAAAATATGTAAATAGTAAAAGGCACCACCTTAGGTTCTGTTTGATATATCTATCTATCAATTTTTGTTGAAATATATCGAACGGTCTTGGAGGTATGCTCCGGAAACAAAATGATATAGACAAGGCGATGACTATATCCCCCTGCATTACATGCCGGGGGGATAAAAAGGGATCAGGGTTGGGTCCAACAAATGATCTTGCAGTTATAACTGTCTACAATAAACAGTGGGATATATGCTCATGTGAAAGATAGATCAATTCATGCAGCTCTGGTGGTTAAGTTTAATCAATTGGGGAAAAGAGAGAAACTGAGAAACTGAGCAACTGAGCAACTGAGCCCTGTCATACTGAGGTTGAGTAAGAAGATAAAGGGAGGTAATCCCCTACCTGCCATGCCGGGATCATCCTCCAAGAGCAGTGCCAGATTGGTGCTGGTTACCTCCTCTGTCATGTCAAACTGTAGAAACAAGGAATACAATTAAAGGTGAGGTGAGGGTGTGGTGTGGTGAGGGAATGGTGAGGTGAGGTGAGGGAGTACTGTGGTGAGGTGATGGAGTGGTGAGGTGAGGTGAGGGAGTACTGTGGTGAGGTGGAGTAGTGAGGTGAGGTAAGGTATGGTGAGGTGAGGATGTGAGGTGAGGTGTGGGTGAGGGGGTGGGAAAGTGTGGGTGAGGGTGTGGGGAGGTGAGGGTGTGGTGTGGTGAGGTGGTGGAGAGGTGAGATGAGGAGGTGTGTGAGGGTGTGGAGGTGAGGTGTGTGGTGAGGTGGGTGGTGTGGTGAGGGGTGTGGGTGAGGGTGTGGGGAGGTGAGGGTGTGGTGAGGGTGAGGGTGTGGCATGGTGAAGAGAGGTGAGGGGTGTGGTGTGGTGAGGGTGAGGGGTGTGGAGAGGTGAGATGAAGGTGTGGAGAGGTGTGGGTGAGGGTGTGGTGAGGTGAGGTGGATGTGGTGAGGTGTGTGTGTGTGTGTGGTGAGGATGTGAGGTGAGGTGTGGGTGAGGTGAGGGTGTGGCATGGTGAAGAGAAGTGGTGGGGTGTGGTGTGGTGAGGTGAGGTGAGGTGAGGTGAAGACATGGAGAGGTGTGGGTGGGTGGTGGAAAAGTGTGGGTGAGGGTGTGGGGAGGGTGTGGGTGTGGAGGGTGTGGGTGTGGGGAGGTGAGGTGAAGCTGTGGGGGGAGGTATGGGTGAGGGTGTGGGGAGGTGTGGGGAGGTGTGGGTGAGGTTGTGGGGAGGTGTGGGTGAGGGTGAGGGAGGTGTGGGTGTGGGGAGGTGTGGGTGAGGGTGTGGGGGAGGTGTGGGTGAGGCTGTGGGGAGGTGGTGTGGAGAGGTGTGGGTGAGGGTGTGGAGAGGTGTGGGTGAGGGTGTGGAGAGGTGTGGTTGAGGGTGTGGGGAGGTGAGGTGAGGGTGTGTGAAGAGGTGTGGGTGAGGGTGTGAAGAGGTGTGGGTGAGGGTGTGGCGAGGTGAGAGTGTGGCAAGGTGAGGTGAGGGTGTGGTGTGGTGAGGTGAGGTGAGATGGAATTTAATGTTGTGTTCAAGGTTCTAGCCCTTACACAGCAGTATACATGCACACATCTGTATTTGTGTGTATGGCAGCTTGTATTAGTTCTGTCTAATGCTGATATGTAGTGGAAGTCCACTGAGATACTCTGCATCAGTTTAACATGGATACCCCATGGATTGGCTCCAAGCTGATCAATCCTCAACAACTTCTACCTTGACCTCAATGCTCAGCAAGCCGCAGGATGACAAGTACCACATATATCATCTTTTACAACAACTTGAACTGCTTGTTATTATAGGATATTTATATAGAGCACATATCCACACAACTAGTACATGCTCATGGCGCTGGTATTTTTCCCCTTGGTTATTGGATATCAGTCTCAACGGCACATCATATTATCAATCTCAACTCCCTGGGGATCATACAACTCTTGCATCCACAAGGCGCACCAAGTTATTGCATCTTTCCCATCCTTACAAGGTACGATGTCCATTCACAGCTGGGTGGACATGCTACTATTGCGATGTGTAGGGCTACTATTGCGATAGAACTATTGCGAGGTCTATTGCATGCTACTATTATGCGATGTCGATAGACTATTGCATGCTACTATTGCGATGTCGATAGTCTATTGCAAGCTACTATTGCGATGTCGATAGTCTATTGCATGCTACTATTATTGCATGCTACGATGTCGATAGTCTATTGCAAGCTACTATTGCATGCTACTATAGTCTATTGCAAGCGATACTGCTACTATTGCGATGTCGATAGTCTATTGCAAGCTACTATTGCGATGCGATGCAAGCTACTATTGATAGTCTATTGCAAGCTACTATTGCGATGTCGATAGTCTATTGCAAGCTACTATTGCGATGTCGATAGCCTATTGCAAGCTACTATTGCGATGTCGATAGTCTATTGCGATAACTATTGCGATAGTTCAGACAAAATTCATCTTTCAGATAAATTGCCATTTTCTACCAACTCCGTTCACATTAAACAACTTAAACCATAAAATGTGTTCAGTTGTTTATTCCTTACAACTTTCAGGTCAGTATTGGTCAAGTTGTCATGATGACTTCTTCATGAACATGACTTAGTATTAAAACATTTCACAACAAGCCAACACATTCACACAGGATTTTATACTATTTAGTACAAAACTGTGGTTTGCAGACTCTTTGATTCCCACAATTTTGTATGTAAAAGAACAAAAAGAAAGAAAGAAAAGAATAAATACTGGCTCTGTGTCTCTGTCACATTTTTGACAAATGGTCACCTTTCAGTTTCAATAGAAAACACTTACTGTGTGTAAAGGTTGAACATGAAACAATTCACAGGTAGATATGTTTTAGTTTTAACAACATGAGGATGTCAACAGACTCAATTGATTTGAAGAAGACAATAATCTTTTGTCACTGTGAAAGTATCAAGAAATCTCACAAATAAACCTGTCAGCAGGTAACTTGGTGCCTCAAGTTGAAAGATAGGTTAACATAATTGGCAAATGGCAATATTTCACATTAACTCTGATTTTACTCAAATAGTGTGATGAAGGCAGATAATAGTTCATTTTTTATCTTGGTTTCCAACTTTCCAATTCTTCTTTAGAAACAAGAGTCTGTCCACATGTGCAGATTTAATAGTCTGCTAGTCCATCCATCAGTTGTGAGTGAAACATTCTCAGCACAGGAAAGGTCATTCCTGACCTCAGTCTCATACAACATGAGCAAGGCAGAATCTGAGAAATACTGTCGCGAGGGGATTGTGTAACGTGGTTCCAAAACTCTCAACGTGTTCCTAAACCCATCATTTTGGACAACACTGAAAGGCCGCAAATCTTTCACAATAAATTCAAGAATGGCTGCCGAAATGTCTCTTGCTCGTTTTGACGACGAAAGTAGAGTAATGTCATTTAGCACTGTCAGGGTTGTTTGTCTCTTAGGCCTACGCTTGGTTGGGGCCAGCACATCAAGACCGTGCCTCCGACGCACATGATTAGTCAAATTGGTTGTATTTCCACAATACTTCAATATCAGCTTACACTTCCGACATGCAACTCGCTTCTTGTCCACTTTATCTGTTTTTACAAATCCAAAGTGTTCCCATACAGTTGACTTAGCTGACGTATTGTTTACGATTTCAAAATTTGCAAAATCCCCGCTGTCTGCTTGAGCTGACAATTTGGTAAGGGGGGTAACTCTACACCCCCCATATATCACTGCAAAATGCTGTCGCTTACAGCAAATAGAGATTAATCCCAATCGGGGGTAGGACTGTAGGACAGAACATGTTTTCAAGTTACCGTTATTTATAAAACAAATTGAAGCGATAGCATTGATAGTTGATGCAATTATCGATGCATTGGATCGTCATTTCATACACCTATCAATAAAGTACAATCGGGGGCTCACAATCGCGATCAATCGATAGTTCGATGCATCGTTACACCCTTAGTGGACTGGGACACATAGTCACAGTACTTTGTCCCAGTTTACTGCACATTGTTGTACCCGCAACTAGGTGTTTGCATGTATTCATGTGGCAACCATCTGGTCATTTACCAACGGATTTGTGGGTTCTTTAAGTGCACAGGTTGTGTACTGTACACTAGGGGTTGTGACAACACTGAAAGAGTCTGCACACAAAGTTAACTCAAGGTTTTTACATCTGGTCACAGGTGGGGTCGATCCCGACACCTCAAGCTCGCTGGATCACTAGCTTGGCACCATAGACAGCTTGCCCACCATGCTTAAACATGTTGAAGAAGGAATATAGAAGATAACCTCACCATATCTGCACCCAGTTTTGTTGGTGTTGGTCGAATCATTGACAGTGATGAATTAAAGGAATCCTGGCCCATCTGTCAAAAAGTATTTACATCATCAACATGGCAATATCCACTCCCAGTCAGTTTATTATCTTGACACTTATACAATCGAAACAAACAAAAACCGAACTATAGTTTGAAAACTAATTCAACGAAATGCAGAAAAATGTGACACATCTTGGTCCTTATATCTTCAACATGAATATACCACACATATTCTGTGGTCCTTAAAACCTCAAGCTAGATGCACCAAAACATATTCCATGGATCATAAAACTTCAAGTTAATTTTTATTCAAATAAGAGAGCTCTGCCTAGTCTAACAAAAGCACTCACCTGACCACCTTTCCTTGGTGTTGGTGTGAACACATGGGACACATCGTACTTCTCGGAGGTGGACACATGTGTCGGGGTGTCTACAAACAGAAACAGTGGGTTTGGTTTTACGCAGCTATGAACAGTATTTGTAGCAGTTATATCATGTCAGCTCAGAGGTGGGAGGCAAGTAATGTAGGTCTGCGCTTTGTGAACCTAAACACAAGGTGATAAACCTAAAATGATTATCCTGATAATATAGGGAAATGTTGCTATTCAAAACCAGTATCATGTTTCAGGCATGTCAATTGCAGTGTCAATGCACAGCGAGTTGTAGCATCACAGATGACTGGGACATAATGTGCCCCCACAATCAGAAACAAAAACTCACACAGGGTATAAATTTGCACTGAGACATAAGTCAATAACAACATAACATATGGAATTTCTACTTATAAATCACACCAAACATTGTAACATGTATTAACAGCGAAGTCTTTCGGCAGCCACTTCATTACTGCAAAGTCATACATTCAGTTGAGTGTCAGAAAATGTAAAAGTTTATCGTTACCATGATCATTATATACGTAAATACGGAATTTTAACAAATTAAACTCTGGTGAAGTGTTACACCTCACACCACTGCGTTAGTCATTCCCACCTCAAACTTACATGTGCTGTACTTGAGAAGCGTGTTGCGAGGTGTGCGAGGACCACGTGCTGTGCTGGATGTTGCTCCTACTGCCTCATCTAACATGTGTATAGCTGATGGCAACTAAGGAAAATGTTTCATTTTGTTTCATAATAAATACAAGAGTCATCAGAAGATGACAAATCCCACCGGCTCCAATAAATTTGAAAGAACAAAGCATTTGAGAGTTACTTAAAGTCCAACTTGATTTTTGGGGACTAAGTCCAAAACGTTTCCATGGAAACCAAGACAAACAAAAATGACAAAAACCTGCAAATAGCAAAAGGCACCACTTTAGCTTATGTTTGATATATCTACCAAGTCTTGAAGAAAGATATTGAACGGTTTTCGAGTTGTGCTCCAGAAACAAAGGACACCCCTCCCTTTTGAGACTAAGTTCAAATCGTTTCCATGGAAACCAAGAAAAATAAAAATGACAAAAATCAGTAACTTCTTTGATGGGCATTTTAGAAGTTGAGTTGATGAAGAATAATGAAATTTATTATGGATATACAACTTTATTCTGTGGAGGCGACGTTTCGACATAGGTTCTAATGTCGTTGTCAAGCAAGTGATACATGAGTAACAAATTGAGAGAATATATCCAGGAGTTGTTGTTACAGTAGATAGGGAATGAGTTGTTTATACAATAGATGAGGTTGATGTACAACGTTTGTATGAGAGATTGAGTAAATTGATAGGAAACCAGTAGGGTGACATACAAGGACTGAATTAGAGCTTATACAACTGATAGGAAGCCAGGTGGATGTATATACAATGGATGGGGTTAATGTACATAGTTGGAATGAAACAGGTAATGTACACAAGAAATATTATTGATTACTTTATCAAGTGATGTAAGAAAATATTGTGATATTTGTATGCAAGTGTGACAAGTTTGGACCAATTGTGGAAAAACACAAATTGACTCCTATTAGAAATGTATGAGGGAGCAGCATGAAGGGTGACTTGATACTGATATATATATTTTTTTTTTTTTGTTCGTTTCTTTATAACTAAGCTAACTAAAGGTCAATTTTATCCTCAGCCTGAATCATCTTGCAAAAACTGCAACCAAGGATACACTTTTGTAGGTTGATCCCAGCACTGCGACGGCGGAACATATTACTCTTTTCATCTGGCCTGGATTCTGGCAGGTCAGAATCCAACATTGCCTCAAATGAGGATTCACCCTGTGAATTAAAAAATAAATTTTCATCTTCAAACCAATAAAATTTCAGAAAATATATTAACCTTAGCAGATTGGGAAATAACTCTTAATCAATGCACAAGCTACCATCATTATCATCGGATCATAGATTTTGGACATCAATTTTCGGATGGCAGTGCTTACTTGAACTACAACAAGGAGTGTTGAGTAACACAAACATTGTAGATTCTTGAATGATGGCTTGTGTTTAGGATAAAGTCAACTTTTGGATATTGATTAAATGTTTCATTGTCGATCATGTGGGTAGAATTTTAGAAAGATAACAACGAATGTTTCTTAAGTGTCCAAAAATTCACAATATTTTATATTGACTCAGTATTTAGACACTAATAACATCTATTATCAGCTGATTTGAACTTGAATAATTTCAAGTAACACTACTTTCATGACATGATCTTTGACAGATATAAGAGGGCGTTTGAGAGACAAACATCTTCAAAGATTATGGTGAATGAATTTTCAAGTGTGATCACCGCTTTGGACTAAAACTAGAGCCAACATGATCGAAGGCGTATCACCATGAGAATTACACTACACTAAAAGGTAAAATGTACCCTATTGTAAAAACCGGGGTCCATCCTTTCCACCGCTGGCGGATATCAGGACAAACTTGAAGATATCTAGTTTTTTCAAGTCGTCAGATTCGCGCTTTCATTTCATGCCTGCTACATTAAAAGGACTTCCGGTAAGGTTCTTACAAAAGACGAATGGGTATCTTTTGAATGATTAATATTTAAATGTACTCCCACCAATCCAGATTATATAGATATCAATGGAAAATAATTGGTATATTATATTGCTTAATTAAAGTGTTTTATTGGTATGAATGGTTGTATTTCTCCTGAATGAAATTTAGTATACCCGATGTTCAATTCTACTTTTTAGATTGATCGTAAAATCAAGATGGCGTCCTCCAAGAAGAAACGTGTTAATGAGAGTCTGGCAGCTCGTGATGAAGATGTGGAGGCTGGAGAAGATGAAGTAGACGATGACGACCTAGAATCTGATGAAGAGGATGATGAATTTATAGATCAAGTACATATGCTCATTTTCACCGGAATTAACGATAATGTCATTGCATAATTAGACGGTATTTTCAGGCAATATTTCATTTGCATTTGCAATCGTTTCAAGTATGAATCAGGTGTGCACTTAGGCATGGAGAACTTGGTATGAGCTTCAGACAAGGCCACGATAATTTATGTAGCTACATCCGACGACTGAATTTTGTATGTCACCATGAATGTACACCCACACGAGTGAACCCTTTCAGCCTTTGCAAGCGGTAATGAACACAGGATTGGACAAATGTGCTAATTATTCTAACTATTCACAAGATGTATTTGTTGCCAGAGACAGAGCAGTAAAACCAAACACAGATGATATTTGTGAAAACAAATGACTGAAACTTCAGTTTATTTGTCAATAATGTTGCTACTGGGGATGTCACAATATGACTTGCTACTGGGGATGTCACAATATGCCTAACTCCAGATGCATATGTTGATGTCACAGCTACCATGCCAAGAAAACACAACAACTTGCTGTAGGGTGCGAATCCATTTATTCTTTAGACCACAGGAAGAAACAGAAGAAGGCCTACCTTTAGAATAGCACCACAAACTTTAAAAATACGTCATAATACCCTTTTACTTAATGTCATGTGATTTTGTTCGATAGCACGTTCTCGAAACAATGCCCTATGACGCCTGCATGGCAACACGGTTGTCTGGCTCAGCGAGTGCGTATAAGCTCCGCTCACTGGTGTTTCATCTCTACGAGCTATGTCATTGCATAAGCCCAGCGATGTTGAGAGTTTCCAATAGTTGTATACCGGCGGATGCGCAATATTTTGCAAGCACCAGTTTGAAATACTTTTCTTTTTTCACTAATACGCTCATATTTATTTGTATTACGGGGTGCTGATGTGTTATGTTTTGTGTATTTTGTATTTTTTAAATTTACATATATATTTTTGTCATTCAGTAATTTGCACCATTACATAGAAAAGTGTTTTATTAGTATTTTATTTTTCGAAGCGGTAATAATGCATTACATTAGACACGTCAGTCATGTTTGTGCCGGTTCGGTCAATGCATTCTATTTATTAGGATTAATTCAAGGGGTTAGGGCTAGGTTTAGGGTTTGGTTTAGGGTTGGAGTTGGGGACCTAATCCAATATAGTAGGTACATGTCCGGTGGTTCGGTCTATACATTCTATTTATTAGGATTATTTCAAGGGGTTAGGGTTTAGGGCTGAGGGTTAGGGTTAGGGACCTAATCCAATGTAGTAGGTACATGTCCGGTGTAATACGTGAGTACCATTTGTTGTTTTTCCTTTTGCATTTTAATACTTTTTTTCACACAAAAACCGGAAACCAAAACGTCGAAAGTACACTATGAAATGATTTGATGTAGAAATTTTGGGCTAATGGAAATTGGCCTGGAATTTGCACTCAAGCCTCTTTCACATGCAACATTTGTTCAGTAATGATTCGAAGGCTAACTCACCCTCGTGCCATCACTACACATGCTCATGTCTCCCTCGTTCCTTAGTGCGATCCACATTATCCTTACAGTGTTCCCTACATCACTTTTCTGTCACAAAATCACCGATTTATATAAAAGCGCGTCATTCATGAACGCACCGTGAAATCTACGTCTGACGCCTGACGTCAACAACCCTTTTCAGTTTTTAAACACATTATCTTGTAGATTACGGAATGGGACGAGTGTGCCAAATGGCATCTGGTCCATTCGGCAATTGTCCGTAGATTCAGATCACGAGACACCAAGTCTACCCATAACCTTCGTAATTGTCCGTGACCTATTCGACTCTTTCCGTTCATTTCTGTGACATCACAGGAATGACTTGATAAATTTGCACATTGTGCAACAGTGTGGATGTAGCTCAGTCGGTTAGCTGTCGAGCTAACAATCCAAAGGTCGCGGGTTTGCGTTCGACGGGTTCCCACAAACTGGCTGCTTGTCTTAATGACACGTGACCTACGGCAGAGATCGTCCTCACGAGAAGTTGTGGTGCTGTATTCTAAAAGTGCTCCCAGAAGAATACCCTGTAAACATTTCATTTATATATATTAATATCACAGTGTGTTGGTTTGTTGTTTTTTGTTTTGTTTTTATCACAAGGGTATTATCACAGATTCATTTGTAACAATTGATTAACAGAAAAGGGAGACAACTGAAGCACATATAAATCATGGTCACATTGAGTGAGATGCACATCACATTGAACAGAAATAAATACATTAATAACAAATATTTTTCCTTTTCAGTTAGTTCACAAATATAACCATACTGAGTATGAAATAGGAACATATGCATATTGGTTACATTTTCCAAAGGAAAATGAAATATTTACACGTTTACATTATATTCAAAATTTGCTCACCCGTCTATAAGACGAAGCTACTCCTAGACATCTGCTCGATGCATGACGGGTGACTAGATGCTAATACAATAAAGTGAAAACAAATTTAACATGAATCACAATGAACCCATCACTAGCACAGAAGTGAATATCATATTCTCAACAGTCACCACTGCAGCGTGCAAGACATAGGCACGACACCTATCCAAGAAACATTATGTGAAAATATGTTTTATAATAGCAATCCAATTGGGGCATACAAACTTTACAACCTATCACGGATTAGCACAACATATTTACATATTCAAACTGCCAACATTAATTAATATTTTAATAGACGTTTTTAGTGTAGAACTTTATTTTATATGCATTACTGAGATATTATAACCTAAAACTTTAGAAACCATTTTACAACCAAATATAACTAACCTGGTGACTCCTCTGACTCGACCTCACATTATCAGCTCTCAGAATGCAATGAAAATCACAAGACACCACGAGGTATGATCATGTTGAAGCAGACGATCCAATCAACCAATCAAAATCATCCGTGTTATAACAAAGATTCCCATAAACATGAAATGCACGTGAAATGCATATTCATTAACCTTGCCTACTCAGGACAAGCACAAATAATACTGTTGGCCACAAAACTGTATAACACCACCAAGAAATGTTTTTATATGATTTTTTATTTATTGACATTTTAAATAAAACAAAATTTAAAATACAAAGTGAAACATCACTGCTACATTGACATCATGAATATCATACATGTTGCAATGCTTAATTGTACCAGTTTTGTATATTTCATAGGGCATAAAAACCTTTAAAAGTCTTTTTACTTTCTGAATGTCTGCTCTCATTGCAATCAGTACTTTTGTAGATTAAAATGGAGAGTAAACACGCTGTCCGAAAAAGGACTTGAACAGAATTTGTGTCTTGAAACTATGTACTATTTGGTAATTAAGATACAGCATAAATTACTACTGATGAAATTAATCACTATAATGTAGGCAGTCACTAATTTTGCTTTCAAAGTCATTCTGTTGCTATTTATAATGGTCTGTGTGGAAGACAGTACAGAATTAAGATATGAATCGACAGGATTAATAATATTAATATGTGAATTGATACAGTAAGTGACAATCACTTATCGTCAGAGAATATTATTGCTGCATCAATGTATTGGCAATTCATGATATCGTTGGTTACTAATATTAGCTAGTTTTGTCCCTTTTACCATGTGTTCTACACTGTTGTTATTGATACTAATTGTTCACTTGTAAAGTACATACCCCTTTACACAATGCATGCTTGAAACAGTGGTCGATGGGTCAGTGTGTGCTTGATTTACATTCCCAGCTCCCTTGGGAATATGAGTCACGTTACCATCTCATCCTACCTGGTACCCATCCACCCATTTTCTGTTCAAGAATCTCCAGTGCACGAGAAAATGCTTGATGTGCCTTTACAACTTGTGTATGGCAAGAAGAAAACTTTGGATTACGAATATGAGACAGTAAAGAATCCCTGCTTAATTAAGCATATCAACTACAAAATCATAGGTTTGTCAGTCCAAACACTTAACTTGCTGTGAAATATTCATAATGAAGTGGAGTTAGATATGAAAAGTTATATTTGATGGATATTCTGTTTGCCTTCACAGGAGGTTCAAGTGGAGTTTGAGGCTCGGATGCCAATTGATTCAGATTTTCATGGCATAAAAACTTTACTCCAACAGGTATGTCAAGATTGTCAGGGTTTTGCTCTGTTGAAAATATTGTGATCATGCAGACATATATTTGAATCTCTAACAGTGTGTGATGGCGGGGTAGCCTAGTGGCTAAAGTGTTTGCTTGTGACACCAAAGACTTGGGTTTGATTCCCCACATGGGTACAATGTGTGAAGCCCATTTCTGGTGTACCTCACTGTCAAATTGCTTGAATATTGCTAAAAGCGGTGTAAAAATAAAAACTCACTCATGTTAAGGAGTGTGATTTCTTAAAAGTGTTGTTGCCTTTGATCATGTTGTTCATTCAACACATTTAATATCATAACAAATCTGTCGTTTAAGATTACAACTTACAAATATTATGACATACATGTTTATCATATTAGTACAACACTATACAACATGTACTGCATGTATATTAATTATTTGGTTTTAACGTATTTGTTTCAGAGCCTACCATGTAAACTATGTGTGTGAAGTAATGTGTTCACAACTTTTTCTGTTTATGTGCAGTTGTTCCTCAAAGCCAACATCAACCTCTCTGAGTTGACTGACACAATCATCGGCCAGAACTATGTTGGCAGTGTCATCAAGGTGACGTAGAACCGTGGTTTAATGTTGTACAATAGTATCAATGATTTTATCTTGAAATAAACAACCAATCAACATGCCAGTCTTAACATTAGGGGTGGGGTTTGGCCTAGTGGTTAAAGCGTTTGCTTGTCATGCCGAAGACCCGGGTTCGATTCCCCACATGGATATAATATGTGAAGCCCATTTCTGGTGTCCCTCGCCGTGATGTTGCTGAAATATTGCTAAAAGCGGCGTAAAACTAAACGTCACTCACTCACTTCTTAACAATAGTTTGGCATGGGTCTAGAATTGATATAGCAGCTTCAGTTGAGGGAGACTTTGATATATTTCAGTCAAAGGATTTTACTCCTGAACAGAATGAACTGGAAAATATGTTGAGGGGAGAGAAATCAAAATACTGACATTTGTTTGTCACTTTGATTGATTTCGCTACTAGGTCGGACTCACCTCACCTCACCATTACTAGGTCGGACCGCCTCCGTGGTGTAGTGGTTCACCTCACCTCACTGCTACTAGGCCTAGCGTACCCGTCACAATGTCAGTTACAAACCAGCCTCAGTGCCAAGTTGGCAATATCAATGACATGCTGACCAGTCCCATTCCAGTTGATGCTAAATCCAATATTAGACACTGACCAACATCCCAAATGCATGCCCTGGATACTCTAGTTTAAATGAAACAACAATGTTCACAACTGTCAGATTTATTCAGTGAGAATTTGTAGCAAATGTAGAAATTGTAGCAACTGAGACCTGTTCAAACACAACTATACTATGAGGTCTACCATCATCGAAATTTTACTTTTGAGAGGTCTTGGGCAAGCTTACAAGAGTGAATTTCAATGTCTGAATTACATCCGCTCTATATACCAGCAGTATGTTTGTTGCCTATGGCTTGTCTTTATGCCTCTGCGTGATATTGCTGGAATATTGCTAAAACTAAACTCACTCACTCACTCACTTTATGCCTCTTATGTGTGTAGTGCTGCTGTGAATTTTGAAGGCTGACACACAAACAGTGTAAGTAGCAAGAATTGCATAGCAACCTTGTCAAGTGGTAGTGAAAGCATGAATGTTACAAATGTTGTTGACTCAATGACTGACAGCCTGCTTGTTTCACCAGTGCGATGCCCCGGAGGAAGAGGATGAAGAAGAGGACGATGATGATCCTGTCTTTGGTATATTCACTGTCGTCAACCTCACAGACAAGAAGGTCAGATTTGGGCTTTATTTTGTCTTTTTATCTCACCTCACACTGACATGCTAGCACTAAATATACTAAATCAATGTTGTTGGAGTTGAAATGAATTGATGTTTAAAGGGTAGTAAGGGGAGTAACCTAATATGTTTGAGTTGTACGCTGATAGGTTTGCTAAGTCAGTGAATCTTAAGACATATATTCCAGAGGTGTTTAATCAGGACCTGTATCCCAGACCTGTATTTCCCACCTGTATTGTGCACCGTACTCCGGACCTGTATTCTGCAGTCACATCCCAAGACCTGTATTTCTCACCTGTATCCCAGACTTGTATTCTGTATTCCAGACTTGTATTCTCTCCCAGACCTGTATCCCAGACCTGTATTTTTCTGGTATCCCAAACCTGTATTCCGCACCTGTACTTGTATCCAGACCTGTATTCCCAGACCTGTATTCAGACCTGTATTCCAGACCTGTATCCCAGACCTGTATCCCAGACCTGTATTCTAGTATCCCATATTTCAAGACCTGTATCCCAGACCTAGATCCACCTGTATCCCAGACCTGTATCCCAAACCTGTATTCTGCACCTGTATCCCAGACCTGTATTCATTCTGTATTCCTCGTGACCTTGTATTCCACACCTGTATCCCAGACCTGTATTCCACACTACCTGTATCCTAGACCTGTACCTGTAGCCCGGACCTGTATTCCACTTGTATCCCAGACCTGTATTCTGCACTTGTATCCCAGACCTGTATTCCACACCTGTATCCACTTGTATCCCAGACCTGTATTCCACACTTGTATCCCAGACCTGTATTCCACACCTGTATCCCAGACCTGTATTCCACACTTGTATCCCAGACCTGTATTCCACACTTGTATCCCAGACCTGTATTCCACACTTGTATCCCAGACCTGTATTCCACACTTGTATCCCAGACCTGTATTCCACACTTGTATCCCAGACCTGTATTCCACACTTGTATCCCAGACCTGTATTCCACACTTGTATTCCACACTTGTATCCCAGACCTGTATTCACCTGTATCCCAGACCTGTACTTGTATCCCAGACCTGTATTCTGGACTTGTATCCCAGACACTTGTATCCTGTAGACTTGTATCCCAGACCTGCACTTGTATCCCAGACCTGTTATTCTTCACTTGTATCCCAGACCTGTATTTTGGACATGTATCCAAGATGTGCAATGGGATCTGTAATGTGCACCTGTATACCAAACATCTATTTTGGACATGTATTATGGATCTGTATTCCGACATGTATCAATGAATGTTGGTACTTTAAATTGGCTGTCTGTCATATGCAAAAATATTTTTGATCAATATGGAACCATACACAATAGATTGTAGGTTGATTCAATGACGATGTAGTTGTGTTGTCACCTGGTGATGTGTTGCCAAGCTGGTAATTAAGTATGTATTTGTGTCCCCAGGACCGGGAGAGTATCCAACAGATCACAGGCATGTTGTCGGAAAAGTGTCAGACAGCAGGTCAGGTAGACATGTCCAAGTTCTCCCTTCTACTGAACGATCCAGACAGCCATCTTGGATTGCTTATAAGTGAGCGTTTCATCAACATACCTCCACAGATTGCTGTACCATCATTCGAGTCCCTCAAGTAGGTGCTTTTATAGCTGGATCGTTGCTCATTATGAAAACATGTTCACTTACATTTTGTTATAATTAGATGACAAAGAACATTTTAAACTTGATTACCATACTCATGAATGTCAGATTTTGATAAGATGAGACCAAGACTATTATTTTCAATGTACCGAGCTGACATCTAAGGTACATTTGTTTTATATCTAACTTGTATTGCGAACTGTTTGAATTACATTTGCAACATCCCAACCACAATTTTGTATCTTAAGTTTATGACGCAAATACTATTCTCTTGATACATATTTTTTTTCTGAATAATATAGATCTAAGGGAGGTAACTCTCAGTGTGTTTTCTGTCAATTGCTGATATATATATGTAAATGCTGGAATTCTGTCCTCTTGGAATTTTTGCCCAACTTTATGCAATACATTTTTACAAAGTTACAAAGCTTTACACATTCTCTCTTATTGTGACATTTTTGTTTTCTATTTTTCTATTTATATGTTATCCACAATACATTACAGGAAGGACCTCCAGAAAGCCATTAACAAGAAGATGAACTTCAAATTTGCCAACTTCCTGATGATCAGCAAGACATATCAGATGAAAGTTCCAGGACAGAAATCTGGTGCCAGTGATGAACTGCTCTTCAGCAACTCCGAGGAAGAGCTTATATATGAGGTACTGGGTTGTAGCAGTGCATTACTAACCCTTATAAGTTTCAAGGAAGTGGTTTAGGTATGGGTGGTCTGGGGTGGTGAAATAGCTTAGTGGTCAAAGTGTTTGCTTATCACGCTGAAGACCCGGGTTCCATTCCCCAAATGGGTACATTGTGTGAAGCCCATTTCAGGTGTCCCCCGTGATATCGCTGTAATATTGCTAAAAGCGGCATAAAACCGCTCGCTCACTCACTCACTCACTCACTCACTCACTCACTCGCTCACTCACTATAACGCTGTAATATTGCTAAAAGCGGCATAAAACTGCTCTCGCTCACTCACTCACTCATTGTGAGGCTGTAATAAACAACTAATGGGTTTAGGGGTCATCAATTTCCCCCGGATGAGATCCAGGACCAGCTGACATGCCTTGACATAAATACTGATGAAAGTGACATTAAATGAACACCCTCAGTGATCAACTGACTGACTGAGTTTGGTTTTACGCCGCTTTTAGCAATATTCCAGCTACATCACGGCGGGGGAACACCAGAAATGGGCTTCACACATTGTACCCATGTGGGGATTCGAACCCGGGTCTTCGGCGTGGCGAGCCAACGCTTTAACCACTAGGCTACCCCACCACCCCCTCAGTGATCAAACAGACATAGTATTCATACACTCATTTAACATGAATCATGCCAGAAGGGCTGTATAGTACCGATATTGCTCGATATGTTTATATCAGGAACATGGTATAGATGATGTAATTCATTATTGGGTGTGTACATTTTAGATTGATGAACGTTTTGGCAATGTTTGTCCAGAGATCTGTCATGTCATGTATATCCACCAGGTTTGCGACTCACATTTCACATACTCCGTGGCCAGTGAGCGGGACTCGGTAGTCAGCGGACAGTGGGACGAAGAGGATGATATGGAGGCTCTACGTACAGTAATGACTTTCTCAGCAGATAAACTCGACCTGATAATCGACAGACTAAAGACAGAGTTGTCAAACACTTGAATAAACTCTTGAAATGTGATGGATGTTGTGATTGTGTCTGTTGTGGGTCGAAGGTCTGTGTCTCCAATAAACCAGGCTAGCTATTCTCAAAACTTCTTAAGCCCTACGAACTTCTTAATCCCTATGAACTTCTTAAGCCCATTCTTAACACATTGGCTACGATCAAAGTTAAGAATTCTTAGGGCTATGAACGTTTCGAGAATAAGTGCCCAGGGCCCCATTTCACAAAATGGTCGCGCAGCACAAAGACTGTTGCACGTCTGTTAAAGTATGTGTAGCACTTCAATGGCTTGTTAAACTGGGTCCCTGGAGTATTGATAGGTTTTTAGTTTCCTTATTGTTGCTATGCAACTTAATTTTGGTGCAAAAGTATAAGCATAGTACAATTTCATATCAAAGTCTGGTTTAAATGCAGCCCCGAAGACAAACACTATTCTTTCATATTACTAATGTCCATCTGTTACTGAATGATACATTAACTGTGGTCATATGAAAGAATCAGGATTTTCTTAACTTCTTTGGAGTAGCATATATATACAGTGGAAGCCCTCTAACCCAGCAGCCCTCCAATCCGGCATGCTCTCAATATCGGCACTAGAATTTGGTCCCCACAGAAGTTAGTTAATTTATGATCATGTACATGCCCTCTAATCCAGCATCAGTCTAATTCCGTATTTCGGCAGAAGAAAGACCGCCCAATTGACTGTTTGTACAGTAATTAACACTCTCTAAACCAGCATCCGGTATCTCTGCTCTCCTGTTGATTGGCTGAACGTGTATTAACAACACAGTGGATTACCATCAGCATTAAGCTCATTGATGTTGTCTGATAAAAGGAGTATGGATAAGGATTAGGCCTAAGTAGGTGAGGTAAATTGGTGAGTGACGTGTCACTTGTATTATAAATAAATTGTCGTGTGAATGAAAACAGTAAATTTGACAAAATTAACACACTGACGCATGATTGGTTGTTGACTGCCCGCAGTAAAAATATGGCCATTTCTGGCCCTATTTTTTAAAGAGAAAGCTATTCAGTTTGCTTCAGAATTAAATGTCAACGAGTTTAAGGCATCAGATGGTTGGCTGGCACGTTGGAAGAGACGATACGACATCAAACAGTTCAAAGCGGCACACGAAAGATCATTCTCAGGTTCAAAAGGGAAAGGTTCTCTAACCCAGCATGCCCTCTATACCCGGCATTTTTGCCATTGTACCCATGTGGGGATTGAACCGGGTCTTGATGGCGAGCCAGCGCTTTAACCACTAGGCTACCCCACCACCCCCTCAGTGATCAAACAGACATAGTATTCATACACTCATTTAACATGAATCATGCCAGAAGGGCTGTATAGTACCGATATTGCTCAATATGTTTATATCAGGAACATGGTATAGATGATGTAATTCATTATTGGGTGTGTACATTTTAGATTGATGAGCGTTTTGGCAATGTTTGTCCAGAGATCTGTCATGTCATGCATATATCCACCAGGTTTTGCGACTCACATTTCACATACTCCGTGTGGCCAGTGGCGGGGACTCGGTAGTCAGCGGACAGTGGGCCGAAGAGGATGATATGGAGGCTCGACGTGCAGTAATGACTTTCTCAGCAGATAAGCTTCGACACGATAATCGACGAGACTAAGAGACAGAGTTGTCAAACACTTGAATAAACTCTTGAAATGTGATGGATGTTGTGATTGTGTGTCTGTTATTGGGGTAGAAGGTCTGTGTCTCCAATAAACCAGGCTAGCTATTCTCAAAACTTCTTAAGCCCCTCACGAACTTCTTAATCCCTATGAACTTCTTAAGCCCATTCTTAACACATTGGCTGTAGCTCACGATCAAAGTTAATTCTTAGGGCTATGAGCGTTCGAGAATAAGTGTAGGCCCCATTTCACAAAATGGTCGCGAGCAAAAGACTGTTGCGTCTGTTAAAGTATGTGTAGCACTTCAATGGCTTGTTAAACTGGGTCCCTGGATTATTGATAGTTTTTTAGTTTCCTTATTGTTGCTATGCAACTTAATTTTGGTGCAAAGTATAAGCATAGTACAATTTCATATCAAAGTCTGGTTTAAATGCAGCCCCGAAGACAAACACTATTCTTTCATATTACTAATGTCCATCTGTTACTGAATGATACATTAACTGTGGTCATATGAAAGAATCAGGATTTTCTTAACTTCTTTGGAGTAGCATATATATACAGTGGAAGCCCTCTAACCCAGCAGCCCTCCAATCCGGCATGCTCTCAATATCGGCACTAGAATTTGGTCCCCACAGAAGTTAGTTAATTTATGATCATGTACATGCCCTCTAATCCAGCATCAGTCTAATTCCGTATTTCGGCAGAAGAAAGACCGCCCAATTGACTGTTTGTACAGTAATTAACACTCTCTAAACCAGCATCCGGTATCTCTGCTCTCCTGTTGATTGGCTGAACGTGTATTAACAACACAGTGGATTACCATCAGCATTAAGCTCATTGATGTTGTCTGATAAAAGGAGTATGGATAAGGATTAGGCCTAAGTAGGTGAGGTAAATTGGTGAGTGACGTGTCACTTGTATTATAAATAAATTGTCGTGTGAATGAAAACAGTAAATTTGACAAAATTAACACACTGACGCATGATTGGTTGCTGACTGCCCGCAGTAAAAATATGGCCATTTCTGGCCCTATTTTTTAAAGAGAAAGCTATTCAGTTTGCTTAGAATTAAATGTCCTTGAGTTTAAAGGCATCAGATGGTTGGCATAACGTTGGAAGAGAGCGATCACGACATCAAACAGTTCAAAGCGGCACAGGAAAGATCATTCTCAGGTTCAAAAGGGAAAGGTTCTCTAACCCAGCATGCCCTCTATACTGGCATTTTTTGCTGGTCCCAATGAATGCCGCCGGTTTAGAGGGCTTCCACTGTACATGCCACGCGGAATGATGTTTTTTGTGTTTCATTTAACCACATCTTTTTATTCTCCGTTACGGAGGCCCAAATGAGATCATATGCTTCCAACTTGTCCGTATCTTTACATATCTTTCGATACAAGTGGAACATACTTGGTTCCAGAACAGTGAAATTCAAGAAAGGGCAATACAGAACCTAAAGTAACATGTTCATGAGACCAAAATGGGTGAAAACCTGATAATTTTTGTGTTGTGTTAAAAGTAGAAATTCTGGTAGTAACGAATCTGTGTGCTTCCATGGCATCTTGTAAGATTGATGAATATTTTCAAGATACGACCAGTTAGAACGTGAAATTTCTTGTATGTGAAACAGAAATTCTGATTCTTTTTCACAGAGATCGTCCTTGGGGTACATATTATGCATTTTCCGGCTGTAAAATGTCCTGTGACAGTTGTATCAATGTTTTTTGAATAAAAAGATTGTACAATAAATAAACTCTTTACTTATTATCACGGACCTACCTCGCGGAGTTACCTCCCTTAAGCATGCTTTCAACTGGGTAGGCTCCCTAGACCCGATATCATCATTCCTTCTGCTGTCCACGGCCCTGAACAGGCGTTAGTTGTGATTACCTTTCATGAGCCGTGCACGATGTAGCTGTATTTTAAGATGTCTGAGACACCACCTGTATGTTGGGTTTTATTTGTCTAAAAACAATAACAGTAAAGCCTTACAGTGGTTGTTTCATAATTAATGACTTTGTATAAGTACTATCAAAATACGCATAAACTTTCCGTGGTTTCACGCAAGTTTGCTCTGCCATGGCGGAAGTTTAGGCGTGCGGCGTGGTGCGTAATATTAGCGTTTAAAACCAACTATTACTTTCGTGGTAACCTTCACGTATTTTTTTCAATGTTTCTCACGTGTTTCTCTGCTTCTGGCCACAAGTTAACTAACATGTTTACGTGTTTGTTTCAGGCTTTACCTGTTGTTGGGTCTGTGGGGAAGTATTCCCCGGGCTGACAGTCACTCCCAATCGTGGCCTGTCTGGAGAAGAGCGGGCCATGTGGCTGATACATGTTCGAATTTGTCTGGCCTTTTCCCCGGGCACGCAGGCGAATCCCCACCCTGTTTTACATGCGAGATGGCGTGGTGGAGGGGACTGGACCTTGACGCAGGTTCCCCGTCAAAATCTAAAGCGGGCGTCCCAAAAGGAAAAATCCCGTGGCCCTTCCCCTCTCCTACCACTTCGAAAGTGGTTTTGACATGTCTCTAATGGAGTCGATGTTTCAGAAGCAGATGGACTCAATGAAGTCCTTCGTTCAGAAGTCGGTTGGAGGTCTCCGCCAGGAGTTCCTGCGCCCACTCCGGACGGGCGGAGAAGTCCGGGGTGGGATGCGCCGGCCACCGGCTAGATCCCTCAGCCTGGCGTCTGTCGATCCGTTGCCTCTGGCCGGGTCGGACGCCTTCGGCTGCTCGGGAGAGGAGAGTGCTCCCAGTCCCCTCGGGCTTAGCGCTTGGGCGTTGAGTATTCCTGGTATTCCGGTCCCTGCACACCCGCCCATGAGGCGGAGGCACCAGTTCTGCCTGGCCTGCCTCCTGCGTCGGGACCGGGGTCCCACGCCGCCCGGCTGGCGCTGGCGTGGAGCAGTCGGTCTGTTCCTCCCTTCCTGTGGTGCCCAGCGCTAGGCGGTCCACGGTGGGGTTAGGGTCCTCGCGGAGGAGACCAGCCTCTGACTTCCGGGCTCCGGGCCACCGAGGCAATGGGCTTCGGGGAGGTCGAGGAGCATGGACGGCAGCTTCCGTTTTGCCCCGACCTTGCGGAAGTCGGCAGAGAATTGCCGAGGGGCCTACCCAGGCGCGGTGCCTGCTGGTTGCGTGGACTTCGACTGAGTTCCGCTTGCCTGGTGGTTTTGCCCTAGGCAACCCCTCACAGGCGCAGCTCCGCATTCTGCCATCGTTAGTGCGCGGGCGTGGTCGATCCCTCTTGTCTGGTACCGAGTCAGGTTTGACTTACCTGAACTTCGTCTTGGCGCTACCAGCTTGGGGAGGATTCCCTGTTCGTCGTACCGATGGAGTGGGCCGAGTGTGTTTTCACTTCCGTCGCCCGCAGGAGGCTGCGGCTTCCTCGGCAGCAGCTCGGCTGCTCGGCAAGGCGCCTCCTCCACCTTTGCCCTCGCGAGAATCCCCCTGCGACGCAGCGTGCGGGACCTACGAGGAGGTCTACGGGCAGCGATGCAGCAGGTGCGCAGTGGTGGTCCATGAGGCCTACCTCTCCTCGATACAGAAATTCGGCCCTGGAAGCGGAGGGGCATGCTGGCGGCGTGTCGCCGCATGTCGTGCTTCTCCGTCAGCTGTCGGAGGATTCAGGCTCACCTGCGGCGGCGACTCTTTGCGGTCTGCTGCGTCGGCGGTGATGTCGCGCCAGTCATGGGGATCGCAGAGCTGTGGCTGTCGGCGTCTAGGTACAAGCGGCAGCAACACAGCAGAACCTTGCTGGCTCTCTCCCTTTCCGTCTGGGGCGACCCTCTTTCCGGGGCACAGCAGGTCATGCGGGGAGGCTGCGCTGCAGCTACCTCCTTCAAGGATTCTAAGGCCTTGTTGGAGCACCAGCGGGTGTCACTCGCCCAGCGCTCGATGCCACCTTCCTCCGGAGGTGCAGCCTACACCGAGTCTGCCCGGCTGGCCGGCGCTTGGTAGGGGTAGGCGGAGAGTGGAGTCCGCCAGAGGTAGGGGCAAGGAGCAGTCGCCGACTAGCTCCCCAGCCTTTTAGGCGGCGAGCGGGAGGTCTGCCCGACCTCCCGTTAACCCAACAGGCTGCCGCTCAAGGCCGTGTGTCACACCCAGTCAGCTCCGCTACTAGGTCCACGCGCTGCAGCGCTCCTACCCATATCCCAGTGGAGGCGCCTCTCTCTATTCGCTGCGGAATGGGAGAAGGCTACCAACAAGCGGGTGCTGGCCACGGTCAGCATAGGCCATCTCCACTGTGGAGGCGAGTCCGCCCGACTTCACGGCATCTGGCGCACTCGGGTGCCGTCATGCCAAGCCAGAAGCGGACATATTGCGCGACAGTTCAGGCTCTGCTGGACAAGTCCATAATCGGCGCATTCCACGGAAGGAACGGCGGGCGATTTTACTCCGCGTACTTCCTCGTCCGAAAGACGGCATGGTTCGGTCCGATTCTCAACCTCAGGGTTTGCATGCCTTTCGAAGTACCATCCTTCAAGATGGAGACACTGCGCTCGGTGATCTCATCTGTTCAGCCCGGCGATTGGCTCCGTCAATCGACCTAAGGATCGCGTATCTGCATGTACCCATACATCCCTCGTTCAAGCAGTACCTCCGGTTCTCTTACGGCAGGATGTATTACCAATTCAGGGTGCTCCCCGCCCGGCATATCGACTGCCCCAAGGGTGTTCACCAAGCTCATGTTAGTCCCAGCTACCCTAGCTGGCTCGCAAAGGAAGCGTTGTTACCCTTACCTAGGCGACTGGTTGCTCGAGCACTAACACAGCCAGCAGTCAAGATGCTGCTCACACAGTGATAGACATTCTAACTTCGACTGGGGTGGATCATCAACCTCAAGAAATCCGACCTGGTACCACCCAGGACTTGGTTTTCTTGGAAGCGATTCAAGCGAACAAGGATCTCGTTTCCTTGTCGCCCGACCGGGTCACCAGAGTTCGAGGAGATGGTATCTTCATTCCTCTCCCAGCCCCAGGCACCAGCACGGACTTGGCTCCGTCTACTGGGCCATATGGCGGCGGCGATCTCTGTAGTGTGGCGGGCGCGGTTGAATCGTCCCATACAGCAAGCTTTGGCTGGGCTGTGGACTCCACGGAGGATCTGGGCGCAGTCTCACAGTCCCAGTGGTTGACACCTCACCTTCAGTGGTGGACAAATGTCGGGGAATCTCACCAGGGGTTCCCCTTGGAAATCCGGCGCCAGCTCTCACAGTTCAGACAGATCGTCCCTCACGGGCGGGGGGCGTTCTGGGCAGTCTGTCGGCTTCCGGACTCTGGTCGAAGCGAAGCTCACCTTCACATCAGCGTGTTGGAGCTGAGAGCTGTGCGGTTGGTATTCGGGCTTCAGAGAGCATGTCCGTGGCCAGGTAGTCCGTCTTCAGTTAGACAACCAGGCGGCCATGTCGTACATCCTGAAGCAGGGGAGGCGCGGTGTCCCAGCGCTCCTCCGGGAGGCGTGGGACTTTCTCCTCTGGGCGACCAATGCGATTGTCAGGTACTCCTGTTTATCTCCGGGGCTGGAGAGCGTGCGAGCAGATCGCGCTCTCGCGGATCCTGGCCCTTGCAGTGGATGCTTTCGACAGGCAGATATTCACAGTAATCTCCCAGTTATGCGGGTCGTTCGAGGTGGATCTGTTTGCGTCGGCGGGGCGCATCAGACACCGTGTTCTGCTCGGATACGGACCAGAGGCGTTGGCTGCCGGCGCCTTCCTGCTGGATTGGACGGGCAAAGTGCTCTGGGCGTTCCCGCCGTTACCACTCATTCCCGTGTCCTTTCACAGCTGTCCACCCAGCCAGCTCGGCTACTTGTGCTACTGGCACCGCTTTGGCCGTCACAGAGCTGGTTTCCGGTAATTCTCAGGTTTCTGGCTCAGCCTCCTGTTCTATTACCTTTGCGACCGGACATTCTCACTCAGAGCGGGCGCCCACCCAAATCCACGGATTCAGTGGGTGGCTTGGCCTCTGTCAGGTCTAACCTCGAGACGCGCGAATTCCTGCAGCAGTTGCAGACACAATTCTGGCCCGGTGGAAGGATTCGACAAGCGTTCAGTATGAGGATAGGTGGTCCGCTATGGCGCTGGTGTTCAGATAGGGGCATTGCAGATCCCTTTTCTGCGGATTTAGTCCGAGTATTGGAGTTTTTGCAAGCTCGTTTGGAAGAAGGCCTGGCGGCTTCGACCATTCGTGGCTACTCCACCGCTATTTCCACTTTTCACACCCCTGTCGATGGTGCTCTTCTGGGGCAGCACCCTCTCGTACAGCGCTTTCTAGCTGGCTGGCGGGCGGATTCGACCTGCTCTCAGGCGAACCAGTCCACCTTGGGATTTGTCGATCGTGCTCGATTGGCTGTCCGGTCCCACTTTCTCACACCTATCGGCTATTTCCATTCAGTTGTTGACCTGGAAAGCTGTGTTTCTGGTGGCGGTAACATCTGGTCGAAGAGTCGGCGATATACATGCTATGTCGTCCGACCCGGCGCTGACTGTGTTTCACACGGATCGTGTCAGCATTCGCCTCCCAGATACTTACCGACCGAAGGTCGATCACGCTTTCCATGTGACAGCTCCTATCGAACTTCCTACTCTTACCCAGCCTTCCACATCGGGGACCACTCCTACGAGCACTCACCCGTTGGATGTCCGTAAGACGCTCAAAGTCTATATCAAACGAACGCAGGGGATCCGTACGGGTACCCAGCTGTTCTGTTGTTACGGTGGCGGGAAGGCTGGTCTGCCAGCGAGCAAGCAAACTTTGTCTCGCTGGCTTGTTTCGTGTATTTGTGCCGCTTATCAGGCTAAGGGCAAGCCTCCCCCTGAGGGGTTGAAGGCTCACTCGGTCAGGGCAGTAGCCGCATCAAAAGCTTTTGCAGCGGCACTCCCCATTGAAGAGATCTGCTCTGCCGCTATTTGGAGCCGGCCAAGCACTTTTATACGCCATTATCAGCTCGATACACATTCACGCAATCGTGCGAGCTTTGGTCGTACCGTTCTCTCCAGTGGACAGTGTCCTGCCACCCTGACCAAGTGAGTCTTGGTTTATTGGTTTGTGTTGACGCTACTGTACAATGATTCCATTATTGACATGTCTGCTACGAGCACTCAGAGAACCTGTACCCCCTTTCGATTCTCTAAGGAGTTACGATATCGTTAGTGAGTGGTATTTTTGTTTTCCCCCTACGGTGCTCTCACGAAGAAGCCACTTAGTGGGTCGGATTTCACTGACATTCGCACTACGTGCAATGTCTCATTATGCTAGAGGTCGTCTTTGAGCACAAATCCTCCCTGTCAGTTCCCCTCCCATAATGCCTCTCGCGGAAGCGAAACTGGGTCGAGTGACAGGTGAGTGTTATGGCGTCTGTTCAATTTTTTTCCATGATACGATCGCTATATTTTGTGTGTGCTTGGACAGAATTCCCTCCTCCCTGGCCTCCGGTCTTTGGGAGTCTGTGTTTATGCATAATATGTACCCCAAGGACGATCTCTCTGAAAAAGAATTTTCCAAACCTGCAGAGGTTTTCAATTCTTTGAAGAGAGTCGTCCTTGGGGTGTAGACCCACCACCTCCCCGCAATTCTGTTCACTGATGAGAATTCAGCAGAAGGAATGATGATACGGGTCTAGGAGCCTACCCAGTTGGTGCGCATGCGCTAAGGGAGGTAACTCCGTGAGGTAGGGTCCGTATAATAAATAAAAGAGTTTATTTATTGTACAATCTTTTTATTCAAAAAACATTGATACAACTGTCACAGGACATTTTACAGCCGGAAAATGCATAATATGTACCCCAAGGACGACTCTCTTCAAAGAATTGAAAACCTCTGCAGGTTTGGAAAATTTGACCCAGCGTTATAGCGAGGGATGACTGTATATTGAAAGAACATGTTGTGAAATCCATTTAATGTTATTCAACGTGCAGTTTCATTGGTCCATTCAGTGTTTGTTTAATGTGGCGATGGTGTATATTCTGATGTAGTGATGCAATGGTTTACTGTTACACTGTGTACAGTTACATCGCTACTAGATGTGTACTGGGATACTGTACAGTTCTACTGCTAATACATGTTTGATGGGATGTTGTACAGTGATTGCTGTGTTGCAGGCTGGAGTTTCCCATGTGCCAAACACTGCTGTAGTCAATCATTCACACCAGTCAATTTGACCTTGACGCAACACTATATTTTGTACTCAGAAAAAGCTTCTTGTTCAAGGAGAGGTAGTGTCATCTTACAGAGGACAGCATTAATGGCGGGATAACCGCCTCTGTCATGTCGACAGGGACCCAACCTTCGATCAGAAGGGCCGTGGTTCATATCCAATCACTGACTTAAAAATGTTACAGTCTCACCGTTGGTGTCCAGTATGAGCATGTGTATTTTAATTGGGCTAAAGAGAGCCTCGCTACTAAGCATCCCAGGGAGTCTCTAACCTGGTCTGGAGTCGTCCTAGACGACATCATAAACTTCTTAACAAGGTTTTACTACTAAATCTTGAATTTGAAAATAAATAACTTTTGTAAAGTCTACTGTCTATCCCTCCCATTTATATAGAACACAATGCCACTCAACTTTTCAAAGCTATCCAGTGTAGAGGGTTCATGTGCATCCTACTAATGTCCACGTCAGTAAACCAATAAAAACAGGAATTTTGGACAGATATCCTGTATACCTTTAAAGTATTGAGAGGCATATAGTTTCACAAGTTCATGTGACTAAGTTTCCATAACCCATCCCTATCAAAGCTGGGTAGTACTTATGTGCCAAAGTTTTAGGCTTCAACACCTCAATATCCCTATTTAAGGTTGAGTACTATGGATTTACTATTTTTCTATAAGTTCAACTGAAAGGCTTCCACATTTCATTATCCCCACCAAAAGGTGAGTAGAATACAGGTATGCTGTCTGAGCTGTATGAAGTGTAACTGTTATGTATTTGTGACCTTTGTACTGAGCAGCTGTAATAATACCGGTAACAAACACGTCTTACTGTTGTCAGGTATGGTTTGTAGAGAAAATATCAATAAATCTGGAAATAAGTTGGTTGTTCTCTCGTATTTTCTGAATTTTGTAGGGCTGCAAATGTGGCCCAGTCCTTTAAATTCACTGTACAGAGCTGCGTTCTTTGTGCATGATTGAAACTCATGATTGCTGGACCAAATTTTCATTTGCCTTTGTTATGTACATAGGGCCGTGGGGTAGCCTAGTAGTTAAAGCATTGGCTCGTCATGCCGAAGACCCGGGTT
Source organism: Haliotis rubra (assembly GCF_003918875.1). Classification (NCBI taxonomy): domain Eukaryota; kingdom Metazoa; phylum Mollusca; class Gastropoda; order Lepetellida; family Haliotidae; genus Haliotis; species Haliotis rubra. The sequence goes on from NW_025765891.1 coordinate 1,357,568, forward strand.
CGATTTCCTACATGGGCACAATGTGTGAAGCCCATTTCTGGTGTCCCTGCTGTGATATTGCTGGAATATTGCTAAAAGCGGCGTTTAAACATGCTCGCTCACTCTCATTATGTACAAAGGTAGGTTTTTCAGCAACTCACCAGGGTTTAACTAAAGTGGTAGATGTCCGAGATCTGCATCACTTTGGGCGTTCCTCCAACATTAAGCTGACATTTCGTAACAAAATAAAAATATTGCTCAGAAGGTCTGTTTAATAGATATCACCCACTTTTGTGTTCTCATGAGTTAAGTGTCAATGTGAGTGAGTGAGTTTAGTTTTACACCGCACTGAGCAATATTCTAGCTATATGGCAGCGGTCTGTAAATAATCGAGTCTGGACCAGACTATCCAGTGATCAACAAGCATGATCATCGATCTACACAATTGGGAACTGATGACATGTGTCAACCAAGCCAGCCAGTCTGACCGCCTGGTCCCATTAGTTGCCTCTTACGACAAGCATGGGTTACTGAAGATTCATTCTAACCTGGACCTTCACGGGTCAAGTGTCAATGTGACTTTATAAACCAAACATGGCAACAATGACACAGGCATCCATATTCAATAATTTTTATATTTATTTACAGATTTATACAAGCGGCACCATCTCTCCTCTATTTTGCTTTCTTCTTCTTCTTCTTTGTGCTGAGACCAGTGAACTCAAAACCTTTCAAAGGATCTCCTTGTCTTTTCTGAAAACAGATCAAATTTGTAGTTGTTTTGGGAATTACTTGAACATAACATTCTGTAAGAAGCATGTTAGCAATGAAATCACCTGACGAAAACTTAAAACATTTATGACATGATAGAGATTAACTATGCATGCAACATCATAATTGTTGTCTCAATAACCCTAAAATGTGACTAAAATGTTTTTTGTGGAGCACTGCACTTGGTATAAGTATAAAGCTGGATGTGTTGTGTTTGCCACTGCCACTGTCACAGACAAAATATGCATTGATTCAGTGCTGAAGTAGAGGTGTAAGAAACAGAACTTGTTCCAAAATGTATCCAGTCCACTTTCACATGCTAAATGCCTTTTGAAACAACAGATAAATGGTATCTGACATACACTCATGAACTGAGATCTATGTACATAATACATCACATCAGTTGTTGTCCAAGAAAGGGGTTTCTGGTTTAACAAAGGTTCACACAATATGGTGCCCAGAATATGGTGGGATTCATGGCTGACCTTGAACCTCAGCTGTCCCCTTGATGGGCCGTGTTTGCCACTTTTTCTGGTTTTGTCCGTCTTTTCCTCCTGCTGTAGATTCTTCAGAGTCTTCGGAACTGAAACAACAACACAATGACATTTCTGACCAAGAAGAAAGTGGACACAATTAGACATTCTTCAACCAGATTAACTTCGCTGGTTAGTGTTTGTGTCACAAGACTGGCAAGACAGTGGCTTCTTCAACATCACAAAACACTTGATATTACCTAAAATCGAAGATCAATTTTTCATATACATGAATGCAGGCATGTGGCAAATGAAACTTCTTTTTTTTATTACAAATTACATATAAATATCCACCCAAATATTCCTGATCTGTAACTATTTTGGTTCAATGTAGATATATTATCAGTGTTGGAAACTAAAACAAAGCTATGTACTTCAGGGGTGACCTAGAGGGTGAGACCGCCTCCGTGGTGTAGTGGTTAGAGTGTCCGCCCGGAGAGCGGAAGGTCGCGGGTTCGATCCCCGACCGCGTCATACCAAAAGACGTTAAAATATGGTACTTGTTGGTCCCTGCATGGCGCTCGGCATTAATGGGTACAAGGACTGGTCGGCTCGGAGTCAGTATAATGTGTCTGAGTGGGGTATTCATGATTCACTGTGGCATGGTATCTCAGTGGGCTAGCACTATAAAACCAGCTTAAGTCTGGGCTAGTACAAGCAGCCGCAGACACACATACACACGCATGCACGTCGTCATATGAGCAAAATATTCTCAAGCATGACGTAAAACCCAATTTCACCTCACCTAGAGGGTGAGCACAAGGACATGGTGAGATGCTGGCATGTAGAAGTTGGAAGGTAACATAACAAAGTATGGCATGCATTTACAATTTCTTTAATATTTACAACACAACATTTCTGGGCTACTTCTTGCCCTTTCATCAGGTGAATCGAAGGGCATGACGACATTCAACCAGCCAAGTAACTGACTACTGGATGCAAGCTTTATTCACAATAAGTTGTAGGTACTGGCTGACTACAGTGACTTGGAATCCCAACAGTGTATAATGAACTACATCTGCCAGCAGTGCTGATTGCCTGTTTCCATAGTCAAGGCTCTCAGTCTTTTGTGTTCGTAACCATTCATCAGTTCAGTGACTTACCGAGGTAGTCTGGGACGTGCTTGAGAATGACTTGTTTCTTGACTGTGTGGAGAGCTTTGTCGTGCCGCAACACTCTCAGGTCTTGAGGGTTGTCTTGAAAGTGAGACTGAAATCCAGGTATAGAAAATAGTATAACTGTCCTTATACCACAGACATTAACTAGTCAGCAATACATGATGTCACGGTACATCAGCAGAGTCTGGCTGCCTGATACAAGCAGTCACTCCTTACAACCTGCTTAGGTTGCTGGAGACTAGAGTCTGGCAGCCCGATACAAGCAGTCACTCCTTACAACCTGCTTAGGTTGCTGGAGACCAGAGTCTGGCAGCCCGATACAAGCAGTCACTCCTTACAACCTGCTTAGGTTGCTGGAGACCAGAGTCTGGCTGCTCGATACAAGCAGTCACTCCTTACAACCTGCTTAGGTTGCTGGAGACCAGAGTCTGGCAGCCCGATACAAGCAGTCACTCCTTACAACCTGCTTAGGTTGCTGGAGACCAGAGTCTGGCAGCCTGATACAAGCAGTCACTCCTTACAACCTGCTTAGGTTGCTGGAGACCAGAGTCTGGCAGCCCGATACAAGCAGTCACTCCTTACAACCTGCTTGGGCTGCTGGAGACCAGAGTCTGGCAGCCCGATACAAGCAGTCACTCCTACAACCTGCTTAGGTTGCTGGAGACCAGAATCTGGCAGCCCGATACAAGCAGGCACTCCTTACAACCTGCTTAGGTTGCTGGAGACCAGAGTCTGGCAGCCCGATACAAGCAGTCACTCCTTACAACCTGCTTAGGTTGCTGGAGACCAGAGTCTGGCAGCCCAATACAAGCAGTCACTCCTTACAACCTGCTTAGGTTGCTGGAGACCAGAGTCTGGCTGCCCGATACAAGCAGTCACTCCTTACAACCTGCTTCGGTTGCTGGAGACCAGAGACTGGCAGCCCGATACAAGCAGTCACTCCTTACAACCTGCTTAGGTTGCTGGAGACCAGAGTCTGGCAGCCCGATACAAGCAGTCACTCCTTACAACCTGCTTAGGTTGCTGGAGACCAGAGTCTGGCAGCCCGATACAAGCAGTCACTCCTCACAACCTGCTTAGGTTGCTGGAGACCAAGTCTGGCAGCCCGATACAAGCAGGCACTCCCTACAACCTGCTTAGGTTGCTGGAGACCAGAGTCTGGCAGCCCGATACAAGCAGTCACTCCTTACAACCTGCTTCGGTTGCTGGAGACCAGAGTCTGGCAGCCCGATACAAGCAGTCACTCCTTACAACCTGCTTAGGTTGCTGGAGACCAGAATCTGGCAGCCCGATACAAGCAGGCACTCCTTACAACCTGCTTAGGTTGCTGGAGACCAGAGTCTGGCAGCCCGATACAAGCAGTCACTCCTTACAACCTGCTTAGGTTGCTGGAGACCAGAATCTGGCAGCCCGATACAAGCAGGCACTCCTTACAACCTGCTTAGGTTGCTGGAGACCAGAGTCTGGCAGCCCGATACAAGCAGTCACTCCTTACAACCTGCTTAGGTTGCTGGAGACCAGAGTCTGGCAGCCCAATACAAGCAGTCACTCCTTACAACCTGCTTAGGTTGCTGGAGACCAGAGTCTGGCTGCCCGATACAAGCAGTCACTCCTTACAACCTGCTTCGGTTGCTGGAGACCAGAGACTGGCAGCCGATACAAGCAGTCACTCCTTACAACCTGCTTAGGTTGCGGGGAGACCCAGAGTCTGGCAGCCCGATACAAGCAGTCACTCCTTACAACCTGCTTAGGTTGCTGGAGACCAGAGTCTGGCAGCCTGATACAAGCAGTCACTCCTTACAACCTGCTTAGGTTGCTGGAGACCAGAGTCTGGCAGCCCGATACAAGCAGTCACTCCTTACAACCTGCTTAGGTTGCTGGAGACCAGAGTCTGGCAGCCCGATACAAGCAGTCACTCCTTACAACCTGCTTAGGTTGCTGGAGACCAGAATCTGGCAGCCCGATACAAGCAGGCACTCCTTACAACCTGCTTAGGTTGCTGGAGACCAGAGTCTGGCAGCCCGATACAAGCAGTCACTCCTTACAACCTGCTTAGGTTGCTGGAGACCAGAGTCTGGCAGCCCGATACAAGCAGTCACTCCTTACAACCTGCTTAGGTTGCTGGAAGTTGCTGGTGAAGTTTAACACCCACAGCTTCCCAATATGGTCCCCTTTAACAACCAACAACCAGCCTATGTGTATAGGCTTGATATAATGCTTCATGAACAACCTGTGGCCTACCTTTAGTTTCTCTGTTGTGAGCAGCTCCTGTCTAATCTCCTTCATTCGGGCATCTCGGATGGCCAGCCTTGTTACCGCCCGCATTGCATCCTGGAGTGAGTGAGTGAGTAAATAGTGTTTTATAAAGTTGCCAGTAACAACACATCTACATCACAGCAGCATTGGTGGTGAGTGAGTGAGTGGGTGAGTGGGTGAGTGAGTGAGTGAGTGAGTGAGTGAGTGAGTGAGTGAGTGAGTGAGTGAGTGAGTGAGTGAGTGAGTGAGTGGGTGGGTGGGTGGGTGGGTGGGGTGGGTGGGTGGGTGGGTGAGTGAGTGTGGGTGAGGTGAGAGTGAGTGTGTGGGTGAGTGGTGTGAGTGTGTGAGTGTGTGGGTGAGTGAGTGAGTGAGTGAGTGAGTGAGTGAGTGAGTGAGTGAGTGAGTGAGTGAGTGTGAATATGATGTTGTAGCAGTCTGTTGTTCAACAAAAACCTAAAACCCTAAGAGTGAGTGAATTTTGAACAATATATCAGTGAATGAGTGGCTTAGGTTTAATGCTGCTTTTAGCTGTATACCAGTTATTTTTAAAGACCTTTACCACTAAAAACCTATGAGCACGGGAATGTTGCAGGCAAACCCAAAACCATAATCAGGACAGTTTGGGATTCAAACCTACAATCAGGTTTCTGTTGTGCCCAAAGAATGCAACTATGCACAGCAAGTTGTGGAACCTCAGACAACTGGGCCACCTGTTCCCCCCCAAAAAGTGTTTCAGAAATATGACAAAACTGTTTCAATTTTTTTAAACTTAAACAGCGACAGATCAGAGAGGTCAACTACTCCCATCACAGGTTTGATGCTGAAATACTAGGCATCGTGAAAAGTTTTACACAACTATTCTTTCCCTCATCAATATCACCCCCTCCAAATTACCAACTAATTGAAACAGAATTGATTCATATTTGAGTTTCCTTGTGTTGTAGCATATTTTGCACCTCACCCTTGCTCGGTATCTGAAGCCTTCAATTTCCTCCATTTTGAAGTTGTAAGGTTTGAAGAGATTTTCACCCTCCGCTGAAAAACAGACGAGTAATCATGACACATAAACTACGTTGGGGAGGAAGGGAACTGACAAAAACACTTGACAGGATGAAGGAAGGGTACAAAGATATATTACATTATTCTGAGGGTCGTGGATATATGGATCAAAACAATTGTACGTAAATGTGCAAGGATGTATCAGTCTACCTACGTGCATGATCTGCTAGTTCATCCTCCACCTCTTGCAACATGGACATCTCCTTGATGTTGACGAACGACAGCGCTGTGCCATGGTTACTCCCTCGTGCTGTCCTGTAGTCATCAACATATATGTGGTCAGCTGACATCTTTACAACATTGGATGGTTCACATGATGCTGTGAGATCTGACATCCATGTTCCATAGATGGTTTTATTTGTTTTGTTTAACCCGAGAAGATACGGGTTAGAATTGATCATCAGCAATCGATGCTTGTTGAAAGTGAGTGACTTTAGTTTTACACTGCCTTTTAGCAATATCACAGTGGGGGACACCAGAAATGGGCTTCACACATTGTAACCATGTGGGGAATCGAAACCGGGTCTTCGTCATGATGAGCGAACGCTTTGACCACTAGGCCACCCCAACCCCCAAAAAGATGAGGAACAATCCTGGTAAGATACTGAGTGTTTGTTTTTTTGCTGTTTAAAGCCAGACTTAGTAATATTCCCTCTATATCATAATGATCTGTGAATAAGGACCAGACAATCCAGTGATTGACACAAGCATCTGTCTGCAGATCTGTGATACAATGACATTCATCAACCAAGCCAGCAAGCCTGACAACCTAAACCTGGTAGCCAGCACTTATGACAAGCATGGGTTGCTGTAGACCTAGATGTACACAATAAGCTACTGGGTGAGTTTCGATGTTTTGCTACTTTTTGAAAACTTCCAACATTATCCCAGTCAGGACAGGATCCACACATTATATGCTTTGGCAGTGAGATAAGTCACTAAAACTGTCAAATACCTACCTGCCTACTCGGTGAATATAGGACTCTACATTCCGGGGGAAGTCAAAATTGATCACGTTTGAAACATTCTGGAAATCAATTCCGCGGGACACTCCATACTCATGGATCTTCTTCTTGTGTCTGAAACATTCCCCAAGTCATGCAGAGTTAGGGTCAGTGAAACAATATTGTACATCACAGCAGCCTGTTTATATACATTCATTACAAGTCCAGTCTCACAACATGGGCAATGAAACATTCATAATGTGTTTGTGATGTTGCATAAAACACACCTCTCTGACAACAGTAATTAAAAACCGACATAAATATGACCTACTTTTTCTTGTCCTGTGGCTTCTGTTTGGGATCAGCCAGCAGTGTTTCATCAGATGCGATGATGTAGCTGTATACATCCTCATTAAACTGGGTGACAATGTGACACCTGCAAAGTCAAGGTCAAGGATACTCCAGGTAACCATGGCAACTACAACCTACAGAAGACACTCTCAAGGCAAACAACAATCGAAAACATGACAGAAAGACATCTGAAGATTTGGGACTCCATCTAAAACTGTACTAGAATTTGTACTTTACTAAGAAAGTTTCATCCCAAATACATCATATATGTTACATCTGACCAATTTCAATACACTTCTTGAGTAAATGTTTCCTGCATGACAAACAATTTATTGAGCAAGCACTGCACAAAGATCCTTTTTGTTACATGCTATTTATGAAATGGACGTTTGGTAGACACTTTTGACTATGTTGTCAAGTAAACAAAAGCCACGACTTTAATGGAAAAGATCTCTTTGTGATCACTTCTGTCATCACAAAAGTAAAGGAAACGTTGTGACTGTAATAGCAAAGAGAATGTACCTGCGTGGACCCCCAAAAGGAAAACATTTATTCTATGAGCCATTACAAACCTGGAGTTGACTGGTAGTTCCGAGTTGAGGACACAAGCATTGACACCAAACTGTTCAAGGAACAGCTTCAACCTGTACGAACAGTCACTAGGATTAAAGCACTTGTCAAATCAAGACTAATCTGTTCAAGGCATCATCATTCACAGTGTCAATAACGACTTTAAGCTGATCATGTTCTTTCACGTTTTAATCAGGAATATATATGATGACTATGTAGTAAAATACATGTAACAGTAAACTATGGCCTTCCCTTTAGGGTCTCTACATACAGCCTCTACCCCAGGGATTTACTGAGTGTGTGCTCACTTACTTGTAGCACCGGTCTACTGGGAGTTGACAAACAGGATGGACTTCCTCTGATTAGCCCCAGCTTGAACAGGGCACACATCAAAGTGAACTGTGTCCTCGCCTTCACACCTGCAATAGAGTGAGTGAGGAGTGAGTGAGTGAGTGAGTGAGTGAGTGAGTGAGTGAGTGAGTGAGTGGTGAGTGAGTGAGGAGTGAGTGGTGAGTGAGTGAGTGAGTGAGTGAGTGAGCAAAATACAGCTTTGAACAGGGAGGAAGCACTAACTTATGGATGCCTCACACTTTAACACAAGCATTGTCACTAAGGTGACATAATTCTCCTGCAAATTATCAAATCAAACTTATAAAGTAATGAAAGTTTAGGATGAAGTTAAATGTCAACAAAAACATGACCAGTCAGCCTCTCTTGATATCTTGCTCTTTAGCTGTTCAAACACACACATATTTTCAATACTGGCTTTGACCTTGACATGAATGTCATAGTGTATGAAATATGAAAATAAGTACTAAAAGAAATTGCTTATTGAAAAACATCCAAGGAAGTCTTACGAAAGTCTATAAAAGAAATTCAGTGAACCGTTCTTGAAATATCTCTGCTGACAATTCAGGTTAACATACTGGAATCTTCAAAGTGTCATTCAGGACCCCGAAAGTTAATGAAGGTCACCAAAATCACTCGGGCCTTAACTCTTCCCTGGATAAAGCTTGGTGTCAAATATGAAGAAACTCCAGTGAATGGTTCTTGAGTCATCTCAGCTGACAAGCACAACATGCAGGTTAATATACTGAAATCTTCAAAGTGTCTCTGTGACCTTGAACATTAAGTGAAGGTCACCAAAATCGACTGAGCCTTACGCCTTCCCTGGATAAAGCTTTTGCTGCCTAGAATATGCAGAAAATCCAGTGAACAGTTCTTGAGATAGCTTAACATGCAGGTGTACATGCTGAAATCTGAAAGTGTCAGCCATGACCTTGAAAAATTAAATGAAGGTCTACCAAAATTGACCTGGGCCCTGCGCTTTCCTAGATAAAGCTTGGTATGGAATATGAAGAAAATCCAGTCAACTGTCCTTGAGATAGCTTAACATGCAGGTAAACGTTAAAGTCCCCCTTTGTGACCTTGAAATGAAGGTCAAGGTCACCAAGCCTGACTTAGGCCTTTATTATATACTCTGATGAACATAGGTACCAAATATGAAAAGAATCTAGTGAAGCGGTTCTAAGATATTCCATTCAGACGACGGACGGTGGTCTTAATACTATATCCCCACTTGGCTCAGTTTAGCGATGAATAATAAGAGCATGAATCTATGGGACAGGGATTGTGATGACTAAGAATCAGTATGAAGGTCCATAATCAAGATGAATCTTGGCTCTTAATTTGCAATCAGTGGATCCTGCTACAAGCAAGCTACACAACTCTCACAGTGAATTGTGACCACTGGCCCACCTCATGCCCCTGTGTAACCTTATAACATGAACAACAATATTCTTTCAATTCACAATCAACACCTCATTCTAAAGTGGGATGACAAATCTCATCCACTTGAGATCTTGTCTTCAATGTGAACTGTTCTATTCTTCACTGATCTTCCAGTGGGTAGACAACATTCTGCTTGTTAGTGTGACATCAGTGTTTGTTGACATGACAATGTAGACCTACTTGATGTGGTACTCGTGCCTGCCATGTTTCTGGAAGCCCACTTTCTTCCAGTTTCAAAATCACCTGTTGACAAAAAGTTTGATAAGATAAGTAGCTGAGCACAAATGTTCATTTTGACCAGACTTAGTTTGTTTCACACCATAAGTCAGCTTAATAACAAGCACAACCATATCGTGTTATGAAGGCTTATATGGCTGGGAATTACTGGAGTTAACTTATTACTGTGTATCAGCTTGATTTGAACCTATGAGAATGAGTTCAGTACTGACAAAACAATATTGGTCGAAAGACCAAACAACCAAGTAATCGATCAAATTTTCTCATAATCGAACATAAAATCCATTTTGAACTACTTCTTTTTAGTCTTTTGAAATACTTTGACAATGGAACATATCGCTAGTTGTCAGCTTCGAAAATGTGTTTAGTCTCATAGAAAATTCACTCCACTAATTGAAAAGCCATGACTGAATATTTTTGAAGACTCCAGAAAGTTTATGTTCATGATATATAAGTCATCACTTTAAAGCAGCAAGTTGCATCATGTTGTCGCCATTCCACACGGAGGTGTTCTGAAACCACGCAACCAACTCTTTTCACATTTGTTTAAAATAAAACACCAATGCGAACCACACTAATGAGAACTATTCAGCAACACGTTCTAAAGCCAATCAGGGAGAACTTGAGATTTGAATCCAAATGTCTGGCTTGTTGAATCAACACAAACCCGCAAAGTGTGAATCCTATTAGTATCACAAGAGAATCACTAGGCCAACTAGAAGCGCCAGTCAGTCCACTACTGTTTGGCACAGTGTTCCACCCATCCAGGGCCAGAGCTGTCATACCTTTCTGTTGGAGGCATAGAACCCTCACATCTTTTAGTCACAACTACTACCAAGCATAGGGGTCAGCCCCATCCAGAGCCACAGAAGTTCGACCAAAAATTACCAGTCTGTACATCCAGGGCCACACAAGCTCCTGGCCACAATTACTGGCTGGCACAGGACCCACCTTCCAGGGCCACCAGTGCTCTTGGGAAGCCACAATTATAGGTGTTAAAGACCATGTGAAATCACACTAAATCTCTCAGACACATCCTATAATTATTCCTACATACAAATACCCATCCCCTTGCCCCCAAACGTATTAAAACATGAACATCACAAATCCCTCAGTCTGAACTCATGAAACAACAACAGATCAAATCAAACTTTCCACATCACTTGCAAAACAAATACTGTACTAACAGCTGCTTGTGGAGAACCATCTTCTTCAGGGCCTTCACGCTTTCTGTCAGAGTGGTAGACATCAGTAAATGCTTGATAGATCTTTGGCAGGTGTCTAAAGGTACACAAAAAAATCATAGTTTCTTTTCAAATAATGTTTGTCCAATTTTATTCATTATAAATCCTTGGCAGGTGTCCAAAATACACAAAAATATACTGATTTTATTTCAAATTATGTTTACTCCACTAGACTTTCAATGAGAATTCTGGGTAGGTAGTCTTACAATAATAAAAATAGGAATGTTTTTCTTTCAAATACTGTTTACCCACTTCATTCAATATCAAGTTAAATTAGTTAATGCTTCATGCATGTAGCAAACATCCTCTACATAATGGAGTGATGCCAAGGTCCAATACTGAAATCAAACCTGTATAGGAACAAAGTCTTACTCCAGAAGTCTTTGATGTCAAGTTCATATCCAAATGAAAGTACCAAAGGTCTGCTCTTTCGGCCTATAATGACCATCTCCAGAGAGTCACGACACAGGTTGCTGGCCTCAATGTGAGCCAGCACCCATCAGGTGTTCTAATTTACGTCCAAGCCCATCAACATCGCCTAATAACAAACAATCTCCATTAACATTTACCAACAAACATCCATGTTATAGGTGGAATTATCATTACAGCTTTCCAGTATAATAGAGATAAATAACTGCTGATAGATGCTACTTGATTCATCGAGACCAGGTCATGCCGTGCATGCATGTCCAAAAACCTAAACTGAACAAAGGTCTGAGAAAATGTACCGGTAAAAACATTGACAAAAGTGTTGACATTTTACAGATAAAGATGATCTCACCTTTGAGAGGTCAGAGGGCTGGGTTGGGAGATAATAGACATTACTACCTCACCTCCCGAGCAACTGCTGGTCAAGTCCTAGTTCATCAACAATAATAATAGCTGAGGGAATGATTTGTCATGTAGGATATTTTGTTTTACATTTAAAATTTTAACTGATGTCTGAGAAGCAAAAGATAAATTAATTAAATATCCAGGACTTAACTCTTGAACTACTCCAACCAAATATAAAATTCTGTAGACATCAACAATACTTGTGTGGCTTGAACCTCAATAGTACATATAATTTACCAGTTTAAAGTATACTTTAACGCTAAGGTCTTTCAGCTACAGGACACTTCATATTTTCTACATGCATACTGTGGAAGAAACCATTCAAAGATTCACCAAGACACCTAGTAATACACAACTTGTACCTCCACGTGAACACTGTCTCTGGGGTGGCTAAGCAAACACCCTGAAGCACTAGACAAACCCCCAGCCTCACAGTCACTTAGTCAACCTGTCACCCTTTACCTTGATGTTTCTGAAGGCTTGATTACACAGTTCTTTAGATGGAGTCAAGACGACAGCCCGACACACTGCTCTGTAGGCAGCCTGCATGACAAACACATCTCTCATGATGACTGTACTCACATAGACTAAAACAGCGGTAACTAAGCAACCAACATTGGAATATTGGTGACCAATTATTAAACGCTTTAGTGAGTGAGTGAGTGAGTTTGGTTTTCACGCTTTTAGCAATATTCCAGCAATATCACGGTGGGGACACCAGAAATGGGCTTAACATTATTGTACCCATGTGGGGAATCGAACTCGGCCTTTGAGTAGTGACGAGCTTAACGCCTTTAACCACTAGGCTACCCCAACTTCCCCAAACGCTTTTAGTAATGTGCCGTAGAAAATCAACAGGTTATTAGCAGTGTATGAAAGAAGGCCCATCCGACCGCCAAGACGGGCAAGATTTCTGTCGGATCGGGTCCAATTTACAGCTAGCCAGCCCGATGGTCGGGTAAATTTTTAGAAATTCATCATATTTGGTCTGGTTATATATCCATTTTGGGCTGGTAACATTTTGAAGTTACCAGCCCTGATGGTTGGCTGGATTTTGGTTTTATTTCATACACTGTTATTAGAAAATCTTAGTTATTGTTTGCAGACTAGTTATAATCAACTGTAGTGTCCTTTTAAATTTATAAACAAAAAACAAAACAATTGGTGAGTGAGTAAGTAAAATATATAGTTGCATTGGCAGGATTTCAGCCATATCATGACTATGAAAGTTGTATATTGATAAAAACAAGTGTTTGCCACTGATATGGCAATGTCGCTCGCCCGCTAAAGGATGGAATATCTATATTTACTACTTTTATTTGGTTGGTCACATACAAGATGCCTGAAATGACTGGTGTCTGCATAATCACCCAATGTAGGCTGTCAACATAATGAAAAAACATTGGGTGCAATGTTTTATGAGATATCGCTAAATAAGCTTGAAAAGCTGTCAAAGTTGTGGTGACCTTTGAAGATAAGGTCAAGGTCACCCAAATAAACTGGTTTTCATGTATCCCAATGGCTGTAATCCCCTGTGGTGACCTTTGAAGATAACGCCATGGTCACCAAAATATACTGGTGGCCTTAAAGATAAGGTCAAGGCGAATCCCCCAATGTAGGCTGTCACCAAATTTGAAGACATTGGGTACAACAGTTCATGACATATCAAAGTTAACAAGAATTGGGATGTAATGGACGGGGACGGACGGTGTCGCTGAGCAGTTCATAGATAGTCCCAAGAATCCTCGCTATTCAAAGCGGCGCTTTGTATGGACAAACAAACCTAGATGATATACATAACTGTCGATAAAGGACAGTAAAATAACTGGACTATCACAGATTTTACACTTACACCAAGCAGAACACACACAGACACTACAGAGATAAAAATATTAATACAAGTCCAGGCAGTAACTACAATTGTGGCCAATATCTGACATTAAACATGTAAGTAAAAAGTGTTTTCTCCTAACCTTAAAGTAGAAGTTTAATGGATAGGTACAAATTGGATAAATCATGTCATCATTGATGCAAATATCATAACAGGGCGCATCGTAGTGCCACTCAATGTCAACACAAAAGCAGCTTCAGAGTTGAGAATTTATGAATATGGAGGGTCTAGGCATGTTCACTATGAGAGAAGATGTCCTCCAAAATTACAAACTTGATTGCACATGAAATGCCTGCCTTCAATTCATGGTCATTCAATTATACACATTTGTAATGCTTTGTAGCTGAAGAGTGCTGATGACATTCAACCATGTCCTCTGATTATTTTCTAAGCATGCTGATGAGTGTCTAAGCCAAGTGTCAGTCAAAAATAAAGAAATAATAAAGAATGACTCTCACCCCTTCACTGTAATAGCTGCCGCCGCCATAGCTTGGAATATTGCTGAGTGGCGAAAACTAAACTCACTCGCTCGCTCACTTCACTGTAATACCTAAGTGCACTGATATATCCTTATTCATTCCTTGATGATATATAAGTTATAACTATATACATGTATATAATATTGGAGCATGAAAAAGTATATGCACGGAAGGTTTTTTCTGTTTGAAAGTTATAAATTGGTGTCTTAATGTACACCGCGTTGTATATGTAACTTACACATGCTCAAGAACACTTGAAAAATATGTATATAAAGATAAGTCATAACTTCTTCCTCACCCGCTTTGGCTGCCAGTATTTTCTGTATGACAGGAAGACAGAATGCAGCAGTCTTGCCTGATCCTGTAAGCTTAACGAGCCAGCACATCCTTGCCTTCTAAATGCCAGAGGAACGGCTTTCTCTTTGAATAGGGGTTGGTTTTCTCCAGCCTAACTTAGAGATTGCCCGGAATATCACAGGTTCACCAATCAACAGTGCTACTTGAAACAATAGTACATGTAATAAGTTGTATGTGGACCAGCAGGGCTTTTGAAAAACTTCAACGTTAGAAACATAATGATTGAGAAAGTTTGAAATATTGTAACAATAAAAAATATTCACGGTATAGTTCATAAACACTTAGAATCAGTTGTTCAGTAACACTGAACATGGGCAAAACCTTTGCCCGTAGAACCTACCCTCAAATTTTAACACCTAAAAGTTTTGAAATATCATTTATGTTTGGTTCAAGATACATTGCCCCAACTCCAGACAAACTTTCAATCAGGGTTTACCAGGACATCTTTCCCTCGTCATTATAGAAATAGATTTAAAGAAAACAGTGTTCAATTAACAACTGATCACCCCATCTTTATGATGTTCATTGTCCCACAGTAGCACCATCACTATGCTGAAGGGTCGTTGTCGCACAGGTACTACAGGTATGTACCTGGTGTGTCGCTTCTTGTATACAGAAATGTACCTAAACTTGATTGCACATAAATGCCTGCCTTCAAGTCATGGTAATTCAATTATACACATTTTGTAGCTGAAGAGTGCTGATGACATTCAACCATTCTGTTTTCTAAGCATGCTGAAGTGTCAGTCAAAAAATAAAGAAATAATAAAGAATGACTCACCCCTTCACTGTAATAGCTGCCATATAGCTGGAATATTGCTAAGTGTGGCGTCAAACTAAACTCACTCGCTCACTTCACTGTAATACCTAGTGCACTGATATATCCTTATTCATTCCTTGATATATAAGTTATAACTATACATGTATATAATATTGGAGCATGAAAAAGTAAATGCACGAAGGTTTTCTGTTTGAAAGTTATAAATTAGTGTCTTAATGTACACGTTGTATATGTAACTTACGCTGTTTCCGAAGAACACTTGAAAATATGTATATAAAGATAAGTCATAACTTCTCTCACCTGCTTTGCTGCCAGTATTTTCTGTATGACAGGAAGACAGAATGCAGCAGTCTTGCCTGATCCTGTGCGAGCACGAGCCAGCACATCCTTGCCTTCTAATGCCAGAGGAATGGCTTTCTCTTGAATAGGGGTTGGTTTTCTCCAGCCTAACTTAGAGATTGCCTGGAATATCACAGGTTCAACAATCAACAGTGCTACTTGAAACAATAGTACATGTAATAAGTTGTATGGACCGGTAGGTTTCTGAAAACTTCAACGTTATGAAACATAATGAGATTGAGAAAGTTTGAAATATTGTAACAATAAAAATATACCATGTATAGTTCATAAACACTTTGAATCAGTTGTTCAGTAACACTGAACATGGGCGAAACCTTTGCCTGTAGAGCCTACCTCAAATTTAACACCTAAAAGTTTTGAAATATCATTTATGTTTGGTTCAAGATACATTGCCCCAACCCAGACAAACTTTCAATCAGGGTTTACTGGTGGACATCTTTCCTCGTCATAGAAATAGATCTAAAGAAAACAGTGTTCAATTAACAACTGATCAATGTTCCCATCTTTATGATGTTCAATGTCCCACAGTAGCACTATCACTTGCGCTGAAGGGGTCGTTGTCGGCACAGGTACTACAGGTATGTACCCCAGGTACGTTTCTGTATACAGAACTGTACCCGGTACTCTAAACAGGGGAAAGTCCATATTGCGCAACCAAAAACTGAAACTGTATGTAGCCGTTCCTGTTCAGCTGATTGTGAGAGGTCTTATGCATCGCAAAGTATTTGTTATTGTGTATGCTCATTTCTTATGCAATTTCTATATGACAGTTTCGATCAAGAAAACGGCACAATACAGAATGTTTCTGTAATCAGACTTTGGCTAGGGTATACAGTAGTGGTGTTCCGACGATCGATTATAATTGAAAATTGCTTGGTTACCCTTTCCCGACGCAACAATCGATTGCAAAATTTCATAGTCGATTGTCGATAATAATTCTTACGAAAACAGTAATGAATACCCAACTCCGACCACAAGACAACTGGCAGTTACCGATAATTATATATAATTATAACTATCCGCCTTATTCACACGTGTGCACAGCTGATTGCTATTTCCAGCTCTATATACGAGACAAATACACACGGTAATCTTAATCCCTGCATATAACATAATGCCTAGCAAAAGCAAATTAGAACTGAAAGGTAAATAATCTTGTTTAGTGATGTTTAATTGCACATTTGATGTCTTCACTGACAAAGTCGTTTTCTCTTTACACTTGTGCGAAATGATACGACGTCCAGAAAAAAGGGCTTGACGAAAGTGTTACTCGTAGATAAGCCGACCCCTTCTACAAGCTGCACTTTTTGGTCTTCAAACTTAGGTTTATCTACAGTAATATACGGTATTACCTTTCTTTGAAATGACTTTAATGAGTTTAAATACGTAAAACTGGATCTTCGAGGTAAAGCGAGCAGAGAGTCACTTCTTGTGCTTTTCCCTTGGTGAATAACGCCTTTATTTACGTATCCATATTTATGTATCTAAATAAATAGTAATAGTAGAACAGAAGTACCCAGATGCAAAAGTTTGAGTGGAGGTTTCATTCCCCTTGGTTGAATGTTTTTGATTCACTTTTCTAGTCAGTCACCGGCATTTAGTCATGTAGTGTTTTATGACATCTGTTGTTTGTTAAATGGTTGTAATTGATGCTGTTGATGGTAACTAATAAACCATAAAAAAAAAAATTCTTTTGTGTACCTCTACATGTTCAACCATCTGTTTCTGAACTGCACTTGCTTACCTTCAGAAGTCTGAGACAATAACAAACACATGACCTTGTGTAATATATTTATTATTTATAGAGGGTATTCTTGTGATTTAATTTAACCGATTATTAATCGATGATTGATCGGTTGGGTCAATCCGATTGTAACTGATGATCGATTATGAAATCACAGCCGATTCCCACCACCAGTATACAGAAACATACCTGGGCTACACATCTGTAAAGGTGGTGCAGCAGAGGTTATTGGCCAGTCAAGAATTCTAAGATATCAGCTTCTCCAGAAAACAAGACAATATCTTAAGTGAGTTAGTGAGTTTAGTTTTACACCGCACTCAGCAATATTCCAGCAGCGGTCTGTAAATAATCAAGTCTGGACCAGACAATCAAGTGATCAACAACATGAGCATCGATCTGTGCAGTGGGGAACTGATGACATGTGTCAACCAAGTCAGCGAACCTGACCACCCGATCCCGTAAGTCGCCTCTTACAACAAGCATGGGTTACTGAAGGCCAATATTCTACCCTGGACCTTCACAGGTCTACAATATCTTGAAGTCAGGATAAGAGACAGTGGCTGTTCTGGGTACTGTACTTATTTTGGCTAGGATTCAGGTCAAGAATGAGAAGTCTAGTGACACTGATGGGGTCATTGTCGGCACAGGTATTACAGATGTGAACCCCAGGTACATTTCTGTATTCGGAAATGTACACGAAAATCAAAATATAGAAACGTTCCCGGTACCCTAAATGGCAGACAAGTTAATATTCTGCAACCCCAAACCAAAAGGTATGTAGTTATACCCTTTCAACTGATTGCTAGTGATATATTTCGCGAAATATTTGTTAAGTACTGCGTATGCTCGTTTCTTATATAACACAATCAAATGTATCTAGTAAAAGATTATGACAGTTTTCATCAATAAAACGGTACAGTGCAGAATGGAGCAGTACGTTTCTGTATTCAGATTTCGGCTAAGGTACGTTTCTGTCTAAATGTACCTGGTGTACATATCTGTACCCAGATAGCATTCGGACGTTGGCCCAACGTTGGTAATGTTGGCAAAACCATTGCCAATGTTGGGCCAACGTCTGAATGCTATCTGGGTAGTAGCCCCTGTGCCCACAATGACCCCTTCAGCTCAAGAGACGGTGAGAGGATCAACCATCCTGAAGTAACCAAACCAATTGACCAAGTCTTCACAAGACAAACCACTGGTTGTTGGTGACGATCTACACCATGGATGGATTGACACACATCAGAAACAGGATTGCTGTCAAATGGATATTACAATTTGCACACGTCTTCTTGGAATAAAAATGGAATAAAAAATATATATTGTTAGATCCTCCTTCCACTGCTGTCTTTGTATAATAATCATAACTTTACATTCACGTCTTTTTCCTTACTTTTAAAAGGCGATCGTCAAGTCCCATTTCGTGAAAGCCAATACATTCGGAATCAACATCATCGTCTGACATGATTGAAAGTTTTCTCGTACACACTACCATGTGTTTGCACAAACTACTTTACCTCAAGGCAAACTAATAGTGGAAGTATCTGCTAATAAGAAATAATCGATTAAGAGAGTGTATTTGTCTGCTGCAAATATTCAAAAAATATCTAATGTATAGAAACGTATTACCTTCTTTGAAGGGTATAATTTCAATGCCAGGTAAATATATACACCACTTCTTTAAATAAATATATAGTACTAGTTATTTGGAAAATAATACTTTTGGAAAATATACTGTAACTCTATAACAGCGCATGCCCTACTTTCTTGTACGCTCAGCACACTGTGTAAAGATGCCGATATCGCTGTTTGGAGTTACTTATCCGCCATGTGTTCATACGGGCACCTGTCCTTACCTGAGTCTGAAATAACTGGAGCAGCTTACACAGCATTCCATTCAACGTCTGGTAAACGCTATTATCGTACATCATAAACTGTGGTGAGCGGTAGTTTACGCCATTTTGGAGACTTTCAGCATGTCGAAGAGGCATCGCATTGATGTGGGCGACTCTCACGGCAAAAGGACAAGGTTATTATCTTATTAAATTCGTTGGATCAACTTGTTTTCATCTTGATACATATTTGTCGTTGTTTTGAATCTTACAAATTGATCAGCATTCTTGGTCAGACGGGTCAGAATCATATTCTCTTGATTTAACCTTTGAAGCCGGTAGCCAAAGAGTAATTCCATGAACGTTCAAAATACGGTTTGTAGTGATAGCCCTAGGCCAGCCAGTGCCACACATAAAAACCCAATTTATTGATCTATCAACAACATTCATAAATCATCTAGATCTCGACCTTTAATCGCGTATTTTCTAATGGGGTTTAAAAGTCTTTCGTAGTTTTTCTACTACGTTTCATATTGGCATGTTGTTTTATTATAGTCAACATGGTCAAGGAGTGCAGTCTAAAACAGCACCATAGCAAATCATGCTACTGTAGGTCAAACACCAATAAAAGACAGCAAAAGAAAATTATTGTTAACGAGTTATGTACTAGTATATGTATACGTTTTTATTTAATGTAGCTTTCTAGGCAAAGTTTTGTATTTTTCATGCTGTTTTTCTTGGTGATATTTTCTTGAGGAGCAGTTTTAGGCACATTCCCGATTCCCTATTGCAGTATTTTCTCAAAATGGAGGGGCTATATTAGAAACGATTCTTTATATACCGAATCTGTAGCTCATGATGAAATGGCACTTACTGAGTCTGACTACTTTTAAAGGTGGGCCCAGTTTATGGAAACTACCATGGTCAATTTACATGTTATTACTTGTCAAGAGAGTGACTATTGATCATAAGAATGAATGACAAACCTTTTGATATTGTTTCTTTTTAATTAGGGTGATCAAATATTTGAAAACTGAAATCGATCATTAACCTTGTGAATTGACTTAACCTGGTTGGCTTGAATACATAATGAACTGACCAGAGGTTAAAAATGTATGATTTGAAAATATCAAACCTGTCTAGTAGTAGCAATATCAGAAATTAAAATGATTGGATAAGTACAGTGAAGCCTCGTTAATCTGGACGGTTGCGTTTCTCAGTAAATTCGTCCGGATTGCTAATAGTCCGGACTACAGAATCAAGACCCAAGTTGCTTCCCTAACTATTACAAAAACGACACGAATCTGGATAAAACAAATAAGCATTTAATGTAAAGCTTAATTCATCACATCAATAATTTTACCGAGTGACATCCGCATGTTGATCCGACGTGTCTGATCACGTCCTTCCTCAGTACAGGTGAGGTAATGTCTAACAAGCGATCTATTGTAGTATGCCTTGAATGTCCGAATTATTCCTGCATCCATCGGTTGAATATGAGACGTGGTATTTGGTCACATTTCTCAAAGTTAGCGAAGCACACTTGTGACTTGCAGCATTGTCTTAAAGCAAAATCACTTTAAGTCCACGTGACCGCATCTGTCTGTCAAAGTACATTAACCAATCACAAAACAGCTCACTTGTCATCCACGCCTTTGTATTGTGTCAATCAAAGTGTAAATGTACAGTATCTTCAGTCGGGAGCTTTTAATGTCTAATTAAAACAACAACCCAGTTGGCCAGTTAATTAAGTAAACATCGCCGGGAGGTGTTGTTACGATTCGTGAACACGACTTACAGCGTCCGGACTGTGAAGCAATTTACTGTTTATTTTACTGATTGGTGACAGCTACTTACCGTCCGGTTCCGGAAACCGAATTTCCGGATTATCGAGGCAAATTATATAGGCATAGATTGGTAACAAGCTGAAATCGCCCGGGAGGCGAGACATCCGGATTATCGGAGTCCGGACTAACAGGGCTTCACTGTATATTCAGTTTACTTAAGCTTCTAGTTGTATTTGGATAGTAAAGATATTTACCATCTACTGACCCTTTTCTTGGTAATCTTTACTTTATTCTTAAATCTGTCTACTGACTTTTATCTTAGTAGTCCAAGCTGGTTAACAAGAAAAAATGAAAGTTAAGATATGTTTCAACATATAAACAATGTGCCTGTTTTATGGTGTTGAGAATGGTTTTCATTAATTTCTCAGAGATGATGACCGAGACAGAGACAGGGACCGCGACAGGGACAAGGATAAGGACAAGGACAAGCCCAAGTCCATATTTGAGCAGTTCAACATCCCGAGACCCACTCTGCAAATGAATCCCTTCACAGGTACAAAAGGCTTGTTGAGCATAGCATCAACAACTTCTTGATTATGATACCACGACTCAATTAGCCAGAGACACCTGTTGTCCTTAATTCCCTTGCCATAATACGGGAACATACTCTAGCAAAACAGATCAACCTGAATCATGGGTCGTGTAAGGTGCTTCATTTCCAGGAACAGTTTCATGTCATGCCACGATATGCTTGTCATGAGTTGGTTGGTGGTGAAACTGTAAGGGTCCAATGCACTGATATATAACCCTTGTATTGTGATACATATGATGCGTTACATGTTATATTGGTGAGACTTACTATACGTGTGATAAATAACATATTTTTTAATGTAAATGGAAACTGTCCAATAACAATTTGCTAGTATTTCCAGCTCTGCTATACAATGCATTACATTCACAGTGTCCTCAAGGTATTGTACTTCTACCCTACAGTATCCAACCTTCAATCTTTGAAGTTTTAAGAATTAAAGATTTAGGTTTTTGACTCATTTGCTTTAAAAAATAATGTCCATTCTTCATGTTTATTAAATTAAGGTACTCTAATGAGATACAAATTGTATTTCCCCTATAGTGTCATGACAAGTATCATATTGCGACGTCCGCCTCCGTGGTGTAGTGGTTAGAGTGTCCGCCCGGAGAGCGGAAGGTCGCGGGTTCGATCCCCGACCGCGTCATACCAAAAGACGTTAAAATATGGTACTTGTTGGTCCCTGCCTGGCACTCGGCATTAATGGGTATAACAAGGACTGGTCGGCTCGGAGTCAGTATAATGTGTCTGAGTGGGGTATACATTCTTCACTGCGGCATGGTATCTCAGTGGGCTAGCACTATAAAACCAGCTTAGGTCTGGGCTAGTACAAGCAGCCGCACATACACATACACACGCATGCACGTCGTCATATGAGCGAAATATTCTCCAGCACGACGTTAAACCCAATTTCACCTCACCTCATATTGCGACCCCGCTGTATGTTGTGCCCCTGCTGATGTTGAAACCCTCTCTGACTGTTCTGGTTACAGGGATGCCCTACTCTCCCCGGTACTACCAGCTGCTCAACAAGCGTATGACACTGCCAGTATGGGAGTACAAGGAAAAGTTCATGGAGATGATGACCAAATATCAGACCATTGTGCTCGTGGGAGAAACTGGCTCTGGTAAAACAACACAGGTAATGAATCCTACTTCTGTTGTTTCTGAAGATCCAGGTTAAATTTGGTCTTCAACCAATGCTTGTTGTAAGAGGAGATTAACAGAATTAGGTGATCAGGTTCACTGATTTGGTTGACACATATCGTATCCCAAATGCCCAGTTTGATGTTTATGATGTCAGCCACTGGATTGTCTGGTCCAGACTCGATTATTTACTGACCGCTGTCATATAGTTGGAATATTTGCTAAATGTGGCGTTAAGTAATAAACATAAACAACAAACACTGATTACTCTGTACTGTATCCAGGTGGTACTCGTTACTCGTTACTTTATAACATCTTGGCCTAATTAATGTCAAATCACCGAAACATGACTATTAGCTTTCACCTGACTATCCTTTTTCAGGCACTAAAGCATTACATTATGCGTGAAACGTAGAGACAAAATATGTATGCTGGCTTGATTGGCTTGATTAGTACCCAGTCTGGTTAAAATATGCTTCAGTAACCCATGTAAGAGGCAACTAACGATATCGGGTGGTCAGGCTTGCTGTCTTGGTTGACACATGTTCAGAGATGCCAACCCTTACGCTTTAGGCGTAATTATTACGATTTTGACCAGTAAATTATGCCATTACACTTAATCTGCGAAAATTACACTTTTCTACTCGTTTTACGAAAATCAATAAAGTGGGTAAAATTTCACAGGGAAGTGTTTCGTAACGCAAAGGTGCGAGGGTGCAGAAATGACCTTGCATCGATAGGAATCGCTTACTCTTAGCAATGCACTCATTCCAAGGAACTTGCAAGGAATTAAAGTATTTTGAGTCACATGACCAACAATTTTCAATGTATGGAGCCTCATAATGATTGGTCATATGTGTTTCTGTCTAGAATCTTCCTTTCGTGAAAACGTGTACCATGTTGAAGCGATCGGCAAACAAATATTACACTTTTTAGGTCAAAATTACGCTTTTTGACCTCTAGTATTACACTTAGGCCCAAAATAGGGTTGGCATCTCTGCATGTCATCGGTTCCCAATTGCGTAGATTGATGCTCATGCTGTTTATCACTGGATTGTCTGGTCCAGACTTGATTATTTACAGACTGCCGCCATATGGCTGTAATATTGCTGAGTGCGGCGTAAAACTAAACTCTCACTCACTCACTCACTCACTTACTCACTCTGTTTGAACTGAAGTATGACATCAATGTGAATCTGATGTATTTACTTCCTGGTCATACAGATCCCCCAGTGGTGTCTGGAGTGGGTGCGAGCTCGGTACGCCAAGAAGGCAGTTGCCTGTACACAACCTAGAAGGGTGGCAGCCATGTCTGTGGCTCAGCGTGTGTCGGAGGAGATGGATGTCGGTCTGGGGCAGGAAGTGGGCTACAACATCCGTTTTGAGGATTGTACCTCATCGAAAACAGTCATGAAGTAAGCATTGTTTTTATGTGTAAAGCTGTGTTTATTTTGGGGGGCTTCATTTCTTTAGATCACGTCAGAAATATGTAATAAACTCTATTGAAGTGTGTCCTCTTTGAGTTCATGGACAATTGTAACACTTGTTTTCCTGATATCTTTACTGGTCATACTTTACACTCATAAATTTCAACCCTCAGTGTTTGTTACAGCAGCTTATTTGGCAGGTACCCGTGAAGATCCGGGTTAGAATTGGCCTTCAGTAACCCATGCTTGTCGTAGGAGGCGACTAACGGGATCGGGTGGTCAGACTCGCTGACTTGGTTGACACGTCATTGGTGCCCAATTGCGTAGATCGATGTTCATGCCAAAAATCACTGGATTGTCTGGTCCAGACACGATAAATTACATACCGTTGCCATATAGCTGAAATATTGTTTAGTGTGGCGTAAAACTAAACTCACTCGCTATTTGGCAGGTTTCCATACAGTTCTCTTTGAAAGCAGTACTGCTCCAGATACAGATGTGTCACAATAGGGTCTTGGTCAATAATGTTTATTATAGGAGGTGACTAAGAAGTAGATCGTTAGCTGCAACATAATGGGAAATCTTCATGGTAGCTATGGGGGCGGTGGGGTAGCCTAGTGGTTAAAGCGTTGGCTTGTCACGCCGAAGACCCGGGTTCGAATCCCCGGGCTCGAATCCCCACATGGGTAAAATGTGTGAAGCCCATTTCTGGTGTCCCCTGCCGTGATGTTGCTGGAATATTGCTAAAAGCGGTGTAAAACCAAACTCAGTCAGTCAGTCATGGTTGCTATGACCACACGATGCCATATGATAAAGCTGACTAAAAATGTCACCTCATTTAGTTTTATCAGTGACCTGAAATCAGCTGCCAACTTGATATAGTAAAGAATAAATTTTTCCTTTTTCTGACTCATGCTGAATGCTTGTCTCCTTCTGGTTGCGAATGATAGTGGACCACTTGAGATCCCTTGAAGTTCCCTTCTAATAATCGGACGTAAAATCATCACTCACCAACGAGTAGTCTCCCTTGCCTCCTTTGGCACCCTTTTTGGTCACATGACCAGCTGTGTTTGTCACTCTCTACTTCTTCGCCCTAGAGGACGGTTGTGAGAGCACCTGGGTCCCTATGAGGCACATATCCTTTTCTCTTTTGGACCTTTACATCTAAATTATAGTTCATCAAGAACCCAGTCAACTCAGACTGCAACTAGACTTCACCATCAGGCTTCTCACTCAGTTAGGATGGCTGGTAAATCTCCTCAAGTCGGAACTGGAGCCGAAACAGGATCTTCAATTTCTAGGAATACGACTCATCACGCTGTTGGGTCAAGATTCAACATATGATATCTCAAGCAATGCTCTCTCCGTTGACAGTACGTGCTTGGCAAAGCTTGCTCGGTCTACTCACCTCAGCTCAAGACATGACTCGCAGAGGGAGATTACAGCTGCGCCCACTACAAATATTTGTGAACGCCCATCTTGACAGTTTGGATCCACTGATACTACCGGACAGCCTAAAACCATACCTCCTATGGTTGACTCAGAAGTCGAATGTTTGCGGAGGAACCTTTTTGTCAGAGCCGGCTTGCAACACTCATCTCTACGTGGATGCATCACTACAAGGATGGTGTGCTCACCTCGACAACGAAGTGGCAGCAGGAAAGTGGTCGAGTCAGGATCAAATTCTGCACATCAACCTGTTGGAGATGAAAGCAGTACTAAGGAACGCAAGGCTCGCGGTCCACACGGACAACTCCACAGTAGCGCTCTACATCAACAAACAAGGATCAACAAGGTCACCACTCTACTAAAACTCAGCTTTCTCCTGTTCAGCATTGTCAACGACCGGAACACCTACATGAAGGCATGTCACATTCCAGGAGCAAAGAATGTCATAGCAGTCGCCCTATCTCGTCCACTTCAACCATCCCCGACGGAATGGATGTTACATCCAGAAGTGTTCTGGTTCGTCATACAGACAGTAGGATCTCCGCTGATAGACCTGTTTGCAACAAAGTTCAACGAACAACTACCAACATTCGTCTCACCAATTCCAGACCCTCAGGCATGGGCAACAGATGCTTTAAGTATCTCATGGGAAGGACTACATGTTACACGTTTCCACCTCCAGCACTATTACCACAAGTAATACAGAAAATCAAGCAGACGACAACGTTGCAACTGATTTTGGTCGCGCCCTATTGGCCAGCGAGGGTATGGTTTCCCATCCTCATACAAGAACTCGGAAGTCCAACCCTGAAAGTACCAGAGTGGTCGAACCTGCTCGTCCATCCACACACCAAGCAAGCTCACGGGAATCCTGCATTGTTCCAGCTACCTGCCTGGAGCGTATCAAAGGTTGCCTAAAGACAAGAGGGTAATCCGCCAGATCAGCGAAGGCAGTAACACTAGCTCTACGCAGATCAACTCGCAACTTGTATGACGGCAAGTGGCAGAGATTTGAACAGTATGCAACGAGCAAAGGCTTTACAGCGGTGAAAGCAACCCATCTTCATGTGGCAGAATACTTGTGTCATTTGCGACAGACGAGACACTTAAACGGTTCAACACTCTCAACGTACCTGGCTGCTCTCAGCACAGTTATCACCATGAAGACGGGTGTCAAGTTGACCAAAGTACCAGAGATACTGGCACTACTACGCTCGTTCAAGTTGGAAGACAACAAAAGAAATTCAAGGCTCATGCCTCGGATCTCAATGTAGTTCTACAACATCTCACCAGTGATGCCTACGAGCCTCTAGAACGGACATCCTTTGAACTACTGACACAGAAAACGCTGTTTCTGATCACCCCAGCAACAGCAGCACGGATGTCAGAAATACATGCTCTGGACTTTGAACGAACACGATTTGAATCAAGACATTGTACTGATATGGGACTTTATTGCCAAGAACCAACTGCCCAGCCAGCCTGACAGATTGTTCTACATCCCAGCACTTTCTACAGTCCTTGGGCCACAGGATACATAGGATTTATCCGTATGCCCTGTCAGAGCATTGAAAATCTACCTACAAAGGACAAAAATAAGGAGACGAAAATTCAAGCGCCTATTCATCCCCTTATCCACGGAAGTCTCACGGACAACGATATCGATCTGGATGAGAGCCATCATACTAAGGGCCTACAAAGCAGCAGGACTTGAGCCTCCACGAGCCTCCAATCCCCACGAAGTCAGAGCCTTGGCGTCTACACTTGCTCTGCATGGAAACTGCTCGATTACAACAATAATGGAGGGCTGCTTTTGGAAATTTGGACACAGTGTTTGCCAACCACTACCTCAAAGACATTGCCACCGAAGACGTCTCAGGCATTCACCAGTTTGGGCCACTTGTTGTAGCACAACAACTAACGGTTCCACAAAGGCGCTGAGAAAAATCTCACCCTTTTATCACGTGACTTGTGAAAACCAACGCTCTGGAGAGCAAATGGTTAAGGTCCATGCACACGTCTAGGACAGGCTAGCATGAGTGATAGACCCTGTACTTGTATAGGACTTACTCGTACATGAAGAAGGGTCGCATTTCCACTTGATGCACGCATCAAGAGATGGAGTTGCAATAGATAACTAATGGAACATTAGTATACTAGTATCTAAAATCCACACGAACATGTCATGAGAAGCTTCGGAAGAAATCTGACAAGTTGTGGTTTCCCCCCGGCTCATCAGATGGAAATTAGAAGAACAGAATCATCAGCAGTGCCGTCATAAGTTCCCATAGGGGGTAATACAGGACGTAAAACAGCAGCCAGTGAATCCAGGAAGTGGCCTGACCCACCACCGATTCCGACGGATTCTGCAAGCATTTAGCATGAGTCAGGATAAGGAAAAATATGTAATTTTCTGATTAAAATTGATATTTTATACTTATCCTGACTCATGAGGTCAGCCCTCCCAACCTCCCCTCTCAGGGCACTCTGGATTTCCCTGTAAATCCGGGTGTCGGGCGTACAATCGGAGAGAGTAACAAACATGGCTGGTCATGTGACCCAAAAGGGCGCCAAAGGAGGCAAGGGAGACTACTCGTTGGTGAGTGATGATTTTACGTCCGCTTTTTAGAAGGGAACTTCAAGGGATTTCAAGTGTTCCACTATCATTCGCAAGAAGAAGGAGACAGGCATTTAGCATGAGTGAGGATAAGTATAAAATATCAATTTTAATCAGAAAATTACATTTATCTAATTATAAGTATTATGTATGTTTAACATGGTTTAGTTATATGTTATCATCTGTGTGGTGCTGATAAGTACAGTAGGAGTTGTTGGTGTCAGTGGTTTGTGGGCGTTGTCTCTGTTCATGTGAGCCATCCCTGCTTTTAGGTACATGACTGATGGTATGTTGCTGAGAGAGGCCATGTCAGACCCCCTGCTGGAAGCTTACGGAGTCATCATGTTGGATGAAGCTCACGAGCGTACCCTGGCAACAGACATCCTCATGGGGCTGCTGAAGGAGGTGGCCAAACAGCGATCAGATCTCAAGATAGTTGTGATGAGTGCTACCCTCGATGCTGGCAAATTTCAGGTACATCTGGTGTCATGTTAATCATGGTCATGTTATTTAGTAATGGATTTCATGTGGGGAAACATTTATGAAACTATCAGTTCACCTCTGTGGTTGAGCGAATATTGTGTCTGCCAGTGCTTTGATTCCATGGCTGTTGAGCCAAAAGCAGTTGAAGTAGTGATGATCATCTTTAGTGGCATAGTTCCATCAGTGGTAAGGGGCGGTGGGGTAGCGTAGTGGTTAAAGCGTTCGTTCGTCACGCCAAAGACCCGGGTTCGATTCCGCACATGGGCACAATATGTGAAGCCCATTTCTGGTGTCCCCCGCCGTGATATGGCTGGAATATTGCTAAAAGTGGCGTAAAACTAAACTCACTCACTCACCCCATCAGTGGTAAACTGTATCAGATATTGAAGTATATGCATTGTGTTTCATGACTGAGCTTCAAGCTCGACTCAACACCTAATGTTGTGTGTTGCAGCAATACTTTGACAAGGCCCCGTTGATGAGTGTCCCTGGTCGTACACATCCTGTGGAGATCTTCTACACCCCCGAGCCTGAGCGGGATTATCTGGAGGCTGCCATCAGGACCGTTGTACAGATCCACATGTGTGAGGAGGGAGAGGGAGACATTCTTCTCTTTCTGACAGGCCAGGAGGTAACATTCACATTGCAGTAGTCTTTTGTGGAAACATGTGATCAACTGTATTCATCCCCAGATACATACTCACTGTGATACCGTAAATGAAACACTTAAAGCTCTGTTGAAACCAACTCTATTCAAATGTGTTGCTGCTGCTGATGATTATAAGAATAGTAGAAACAATTACCAACAGTGATCATAAAGATCGCTTTTATTTATTATCACGGCCCCCACCTCACGGAGTTACCTCCCGTAGCATGCGCACCAACTGGGTAAGCACCTAGGCCCGTATCATCATTCCTTCTGCTGTCACTGCCCCTAACAGACGATGTAATGTCGAGCAGAGCTGACCTTTTCAGAGCGAAAAGAATAATGTCTGGAACACCACCTGTATGTATGGTCTTTATTACCTTTGCAAAAGGAACAGTAAAGCGATCGGTTGTTTTCATAATTGTGACTTTGTATTAAATGTATTGTCTGCCTAGAAAACCGGCCATGAGGCGAAACCTGTGAAATTTGTATGGGGTTTTCCCGGGCTCAAGAAGGAGGGCTGCCGATACTCTCTTTTATAGAGAGATGCGGGAGGCGGGAGGGGAACTTACCCAGGTCCCCCCGTCTAAGGCTAAAAAGTCTAAAGGGAAAAAATCCCGTAGCCAGTCCCCTGCTCCCGCTCCTGGTAGCGGTTTTGACATGACTTTAATCACACAGATGTTTCAGCAGCACGCAGACTCGATGAGGTCCCTCGTTCATGAGTCGGTTGGAGGACTCCGGCAGGAGTTCCTCGCCCACTCTGAGCGTGGGGCGGAGAGTCTTGGGGGGGGATCGCCGAGCCCGGCTCGATCCCTAGGCCTTGAGGCGTCTGTCGACCCGTTGCCTCTGGCTTCGGGTCCGGACGCCTCGGCTGCCCCGGAGAGGGAGGTGCTCCCAGTCCCCCTCTCGGAGTTGGCGCAGGGACCGTTGATGATTCCTGGGGTTCCGATCCCTGCGCCCTCCCGCCCCATGAGAGCGGAGGCACCAGTTCTGCCTGGTATGCCTCCAGCGTCTCGGGACCGGGGTCCGTGCACGCCTGCAGGCACTGACGCGGGGCACTCTGTCTGCTCCTCCCTCTCTGTTGTTCCTAGTGCTAGGCCGCCCACCGGGTCGGGGTTTGGGTCCTCTTCGCGAGGAGACCCAGCCTCAGACTCGGGCTCGGGCGCCGAGTCGATGGATACTGGGGAGGTCGAGGAGCAGGAGGGTGCCTTCCGTTTCTCTTCGGCTCTGCGGGAGGTCAGGCAAAGTTGCCGAAAGTACCTACCCCAGGCAGCGGTGCCTGTTAGCAGCTCGGACTTCGGCTGAGTTCCATGAGACGCAGCTCCGCATTCTTCCATCGTTAGTCCAGGATGTGGTCGATCCCCTCTTGTCTGGTTCTCACCTCCGTTTTGACTTGCCGGAGCTTGTCCGGAGATACCAGCTTAGGGAGGATTCCCTGTTCGTGGTACCTATCGTGGATGAGTGTGTTTTCACTTCAGTCAGCCAGGGGAGGCTCGGCTTCCTCGAGCAGCTCGGCTGCTTTCGGCAAAGGCGTGTGACTCCACCGTTTGCCCCTGCGGGAAGCCCCTGCGGCATGCGTGCCGTACCCTCTGAGGAGGTTTACAGGAAGCGCTATGCAGCAGGTCAGGGTGGTGGTCCATGAGGCCTACCTCACCTCGATTCAGAGGTCGGCCCTGGAAGCGGAGGGCATGCTGGTGGCGTTTCACCGTATGTCGTGCTACTCCGTCAGTTGTCTGAAGTGCAGGCCCACCTCAGCGACTCTTTGCGGTCCGCTGCGTCGGCGGTGATGTCGCCAGTCATGGGGAAGCGCAAGCTGTGGCTGTCGGCGTCTCGTTACTTTCGGCGACACAGCAGACCTTGCTGGCCCTCCCTTCCGTCTGGGGCGACCCTCTTTCCAGGGGCACAGCAGGTCATCACGGGGAGGCTGCGATGCAGCTACCTCCTTCAAGGACTCCAAGGCCTTGTTGGAGCACCAGCGGTTGTCTCGGCAAGCCCGCGAGCTCCTGTTAACCCATCAGGCTGTCGTTCAAGCCGTGTGTCTGCGCTCCAGTCAGCTCCGCTACCGGGGCGACGCGCAGCGCTCTTACCCGACATCCCAGTGGGAGGCCGCCTCTCTCTATTCCTGCCGGAATGGGAGAAGGCTACACAAAACTGCCAGGTGCTGTCCACCATCAGTGTAGGCCATTTACCACTGTGGAAGCGGAGTCCGCCCGACTTCACCGGCATCGCGCACTCGGTGCCGTCATGTCAGGCAAGGCGGACATATTGCAGCGACGAAGTTCAGGCTCTTCTGGACAAGTCCGCAATCGGCGCATTCCACCGGGAGAGGAACAGGCGGGATTTTACTCCGCGTACTTCCTCGTCGAAGAAAGGCGGCGGGTTCCGTCCCATTCTCAACCTCAAGGGGTTGAACCGCGTGCTTTCGAGGGTACCATCCTTCAAGATGGAGACACTGCGCTCGGTGATCTCATCTGTTCAGCCCGGCGATTGGCTCACGTCAATCGACCTAAAGGATCGCGATATCTGCATGTGCCCATACATCCATCGTTCAAGCAGTACCTTCGGTTCTCTTCACGACGGGATGTGTTACCAATTCAAGGTGCTCCCCTTCCGGCATATTGACTGCCCCAAGGGTGTTCACCAAGCTCATGTTAGTCCGGCTACCCTTGCTGCGGCAAAGGAAGGCGTTGTTACCCTTACGTCGGCGACTGGTTGCTCGGAGCACTAACACAGCCAGCGAGCCTAGATGCTACTCACACAGTGATAGACATTCTAGTTCGACTGGGGTGGATCATCAACCTCAAGAAATCCGACCTGGTACCCACCCAGGACTTGTTTTTCGGGGCAAGGTTCCAAGCGCACAAGGATCTAGTTTCCTTGCAAAGCCCGACCCGGATCACCAGAGTTAGGAGATGGTGTCTTCGTTCCTCTCCCAGCCCCAGGCACCAGCGCGGACTTGGCTCCGTCTACTGGGCCATATGGCGGCGGCGATCTCTGTAGTGTGGCGGGCGTGGTTGAGGATGAGCCCTATACAGCAAGCTTTGGCGAGTCTGTGGGCTCTTTCGGAGGACCTGGGGCGCAGTCTCAGTCGGGTGGTTGACACCTCACCTTCAGTGGTGGACCAATGTCGGGGAATCTCACCAGGGGGTCCCCTTGGAAATCCCAACGCCAGCTCACAGGCGGAATTACTGCAGCAGTTGCAGACACAATTCTGGCCCGGTGGGGATTCGACAAGCGTTCAGTATGAGGATAGGTGGTCCCGCTATCGCGGCGCTGGTGTTCAGATAGGGGATTGCAGATCCCTTTTCTGCGGATTTAGTCCAGTATTGGAGTTTTGCAAGCCCGCGTTTGGAAGAAGGCATGGCGGCCGACCATTCGCGGCTACTCCACCGCTATTTCCACTTTTCACACCCCTGTCGATGGTGCTCTTCTGGGGCAGCACCCTCGTCTAGCGCTTTCACATGGCTGGCGGAGCGGGTTCGACCTGCTGTCAGGCGAACCAGCCCACCTTGGGATTTGTCAATTGTGCTTTCGATTGGCTGTCGGTCCAACTTTCTCACACCTATCGGCTATTTCCATTCAGTTGTTAACTTGGAAGGCTGTGTTTTCTGGTGGCGGTAATGTCTGGGCTTAGGGTCGGAAGTTGATTTACATGCTACTATCAGTCGTCCGCCACTCTGGCTGACTGTGTGTGGGACATGTGACAGGTGAGTGTTATGGCGTCTGTTCAATTTTTTCCCATTAACGATAGCTATTTGTGTGTGCTTGGACAGAATTCCCTCCTCCCTGGCCTCCGGTCTTTGGGAGTCTGTGTTTATGCATAATATGTACCCCAAGGATGATCTCTATGAAGAAGAATTAACCAAACCTGAAGAGGTTTTAAATTCTTCAAGAGAGTCGATCCTTGGGTGGGCCTCCCCGGGCCCATGATTCTGTTCACTGATGTATTCAGCAGAAGGAATGATGATACGGGCCTAGGTGCTTACCCAGTTGAAAGTAGCATGCTATGCGCAGCGGGAGGTAACTCCGTTAGGTGGGGAGCGTATAATAAATAAAGAGTTTATTTATTGTACAATCTTTTATTCAAAAACATTGATACAACTGTCACAGGACATTTTCAGTTTGGAAAATGCATAATAATATGTACCCAGGTTTGTTTTTAATACTTGTATTATGAAAAAAACGCTAAGCTACACCGTTGTGTCGAACTTTGATAAATCGAGATCTCGGTTGTCTCAATATAACATCTCGGTCCCGACAAAATCCTTCATAATTTATCATTATTCAAGCTCTTTTAACTCGATACGGATGTCTCGATATATCGATATTATTTCATGGTCCCAACAAGCAAAATTACCCTTTAACTTCGATATTTACAAAGAAACTCGATATTTACCTACCTTTCATGGGCAAGTATCCCTCTGAACTGAGGTTGTTTCCACACGTTTAGACACAGTGCGGCATGAATCAAAGGGATGCGGTAGTGTAAACTAATTAGGGCTAATTGAGTCGAAGGTGTCACTTGTTTGATACTTAATTAGGATTAATTAAGAAGGAATTAATTAGGAAGTACTCACTGTTACGACTAAACACTACTGATAACGGATTATAGTTTTGAGTCAAAACATACTGAGAATCCAATGAGGGTATCATGTGTGATTGCGCTCCCAGTGAGTAAAAATGTATATACAAATAAATATACATGAAATCTACTTTTTGTTTTGTTAACTTTCATAGTGATATGTGATGATATGCCCTGGTCGGATATCTCAAAGTTCGGATAACTCGATATTTTTTCTTGGTCCCATGAATATCGAGATAACGGTGCTCGACTGTATGTACATTCAACAGTTTCACTCGAGGGAAATTAATATGCGCTTTCTTTATTGCTGAGTAGGAGATTGACGAGGCATGCAAGAGATTAGCCCGTGAGGTGGACAACCTGGGACCTGATGTTGGCAATTTGAAGTGTATCCCCCTGTACTCCACCCTCCCCCCGGCCCAGCAACAGCGCATCTTCGAACCTGCTCCGGCCAAGAAACCAAATGGGGCCATCGGCAGGAAGGTGGTCGTCTCCACCAACATTGCTGAAACATCCCTGACAATTGATGGTGTTGTGTTTGTGATAGACCCTGGCTTTGCTAAACAAAAGGTAGGGCTACCAAAGTGATTTTAACCTTTTGATTTGATCATTATTCTTGTTCACTAAAGTTCAATCTTTTATTCGCATGAACATAAGAGACGGTTTAGGACATGAACCCTGAACTATTAGTACAACAGTAAATCACAGTTATAATGAACTCAAGGGACCATTAATTGAAGTTCTTTATGAGCATAGGTTGACTATAATATACGTTACATCATCAGGACCCCAAAGTCAGTTCGTTTTATGCTTCAGCTTGTTATAAGCACTGTTTACTGTATTTGTGTCTGATACTGTCTCTGACCTCTTGTGACCATGGTAACCACTGATTCCAGGTGTATAACCCCCGTATCCGAGTGGAGTCCCTCCTGGTGACAGCTATCAGTAAGGCCAGTGCCCAGCAGCGAGCTGGCCGAGCTGGCCGGACACAGCCTGGGAAGTGTTTCCGTCTGTACACAGAAAAGGCCTACAAACAGGAAATGCAGGACAACACATACCCAGAGATCCTCCGGTCGAACCTCGGCTCTGTGGTTCTGCAGCTCAAGAAGCTGGGTATCGATGATCTTGTGCACTTTGACTTCATGGATCCACCTGGTAGGTGCCACAAGGAATTATTGAAACTCGTGTTAGTGTATTCCTCTAGGAATGTAGTGTAATCATTAACTTTGGCACAAATCATAGATTCACCTTGATTATCATTGACATGGGTGGACACTCCTGGTCATATGCAACTTGTCCACCACACAATTCTGACGAGTGGTTTATGTAAAATATCAGCTAGTCTGTTTGAATTTTCCCTACTCTCAGATGGGTTTACCATCCCTCCAAAAGTGTGTTTCACATAGTAGTCCCTGGCATCATAAAACTGTTGAAGATCTGGTTTGAATGGTGTTCCATTGATAGCTTTATATTTCCCTAGCTCCTGAGACGTTGATGAGAGCCTTGGAGTTGTTGAACTACCTGGCTGCACTGGATGATGACGGAGAGATCACAGAACTCGGCTCCATGATGGCAGAGTTTCCGCTGGATCCCCAGCTGGCTAAAATGGTTATTGCCAGCTGTGATTTCAGCTGTTCCAACGAGATTCTGTCGATAACAGCCATGTTGTCAGGTAATGGGAATCAGGTAGTAGATGGTCAGATTGAGGCAAGCAGAGGAAGGGCTTAGTAAAAAGATTGAATCATACGAATAATACACGTTCATACATCCTGTTCTAATCTTCTATTACAGTGTTATGAAATATGTTTGTGTTTGGGAGTTGTTACACAAAGTTATTATAACTCCATAAGTATTTAGATAGTATTGTCTCCATTTGCTATATGAAAAGCTGGATTTTTGCCATTTTCTGTCATTCAAGATGCATGTTGACATAACAATAGCTAGTAGATTTTAGCAGAAAACAGCATTTTTCCTTTTGTACATCTCATTTTGTATAGAAATGGATCTTAAGTTGCACGTATCATGAAAGTCAGAATTCCTGATCAATGATATGTGAACGGAATGTTCCAGTTCCAGACCAGTTGTGTCCCATAGATCCAGTAATCGTTGATTTGAATGCCAGATTAGTACAGATTATCATTGTTGGTTTATCAGTACCAAATCATGCTTGTCACTTTAGACGTGCCTTCCTTGTTAAAGTGACATGCAGTGATATATCAGACAAACTGTTCAAAATAGAGTTAAACCAAGCTCACTGATTCACTATAACCCTTGTGGTTGAGTATTTGCATGTGGGTTCAATTCAGTGGAATTCATCGTTAATCGAGACCAACATTTGTCTAACTGTCTCAAAATACAGCAAACTTGTGAATATTCGCGAAACATGCATACGTTTATGATGATATTTGTCATGCTGATTCCAAACAGTGCACTCTGCCACAGCCAGTTACGTGTTAATGCAGTTAATATTTTCTTAAATAAGTAAATGCTTTTGCAGTGTCAATATCTGTCTCCGTTGTAGTTGAAGCACTGTGAATGAGAAGTGGCAGGTGCACTGTCTAACATACTGGCTTCCTTTTAGTCATGATGCTGTTTGACCTATGAGAACTAATGGCGCTGGGGCCGGGCCGTCATGGCCCCCACCCACCCCTGTTTAGTCCCGCAGTGCTTTGTGCGACCTGCTGAGGCCAAGAAACCTGCGGACGAGGCTAAGATGAGGTTCGCCCACATCGATGGTGATCACCTCACTCTGCTCAACGTCTACCACGCTTTCAAGCAAAGTGAGTACATAGGAACACAGGGCTTCTATTCATGTACATGGCAGTCTGTAAATATTTGATAACTGATTGATGAAGTAGGTATCATAGTGTGCATCAACCTAGCCTTTCCAGCTTACCGCTGTGTCATTTGTGCTTGATATGACATGCTTTGGAGGAGGGTGGGATGGAACATCAGTTACAGTTAAATGGATTAATTGGTGAGTTTGGTTTGGTGATATCCATGATAGCAATCACTGGATTGTTTAGTCCAGATTGGATTATTTACATGATGATGATGATGATGATGATGATTGAAGAGTATTAGTAGGTTACCCTGTTAACCATTGTTTGGTTACATTTCCAGACCAGGAAGACCAGCAATGGTGCTACGACAACTTCATTAACTTTCGGTCACTGAAGAGCGCAGACAATGTGCGGCAGCAGCTGGCTCGCATCATGGACCGCTTCAACCTGCGGCGATCAAGCACCGACTTCACCAGCCGTGACTACTACATCAACATCAGGAAGGCTTTAGTCTCAGGATACTTCATGCAGGTACGATGTTTAGGAAATGAGGGAAACTATAATCCTTCATGCAAACTTATTACAATTATGACAGTTAAGAAACATTTATGAGGAAAATACTTTATATATGCTGATGGAAATAAGTAAGGGAACATTGCAGGGAAGAGGATAAAAGTTCACTGATGCATTGACCATGGAATGATTTCAAAGAAGCACCAAGTGAAATTTCACATTCTGCCTTTTCTATCTGTTCATTATTTATTTCCTTCAGTATGTATTTCTAAGAACTGGTTAGCTTTCCTGTTCTTACCTACACCGTATCCATTGAATAACATTGCACAAAAGTAACACATGTAAATTGATATTTAATAATGTGTTTGAGTTGTCTCCCTTACATACATTGGAATGACAGTCTGTTGCAGGATTTTCTCATATTAAATACAGGACAGCTACTAATTTGTGTCAGTTCAATTTCACTGTCAATATCTTGAAATATGTTTTCTGCATAAAATGTTTTCTTTTTCACCATGCCAAATTAGATTTGATTTAACCCTTGAGATAATGAGTTTCTTTCAGCATGCATGTCCCCCTTGGCCGTGGGGAACAGTCATGGTTGGTCGAGAGTGTAACTCGGAATGGCATCATTTGTGATGTCAAATGAAATTGGCAACCTATGTTATCCCGATTGTAAATGTTTTGTAGAAAATAGTGCATTATCCTCATTGTTCAAGAAACATTCACCATGTTTAATTTGATACATTGCTTGCTTTCTAATTGTGGTTTCTAATTGTGGCATGATTGGTTGTCTTTAAAGTTTACAAAAGAGATTTTAATTTCCAAATGGACATTAAAGAATTATTTGTCAATTATTGTTGAAAAGATCTGGGAGTAATAGATGATGAAAAGTTGAAAATTAGTTTTGAACCATGATTAACAATGTCGTTCAATTATAAACAGACATAACGTTGGTTCAGGTGATTGTGGTAGTAGCTAGGTGTGCTTGTCCTAACCTCTATGGCTGTACTGTAGATCGCTCACTTGGAACGGACTGGTCACTACCTGACAGTGAAGGACAACCAGGTTGTACAGCTTCACCCATCCACCGTGTTGGACCACAAGCCGGAGTGGGTGCTCTACAATGAGTTTGTGCTCACCACCAAGAACTACATCAGGACTGTCACAGACATCAAGCCAGAGTGGTAAGTAATTCATCTATATTACTCAAAAGATCAAGCAGATTTATGTTGGTAGTATTCTGAACAAGAAAGGTTTCTAGCATCATTCAGGATATTTTGCGGATGTTTGTAGAAAATACTGAGCACAATTTCATAAAAATATCCAAATTATATTTGTGATCCCTCACTTTTTTGTCCAGTAAGTATGAAAGAATTAGGAGGTTGAGTCTTGAGTTGTAGAGATTGCTTTTGAGCTTGTAGAATCGGATGTCAGACTAAATGTGTGAAAGATATTGGCCAGTTGTGGGAAATAACGAAGCTGGTGTCAGGATTCCATGTTTGTATAGGTCCGCAGCAACATGTACTGCATAGGAGAGATGACTAAATGGATGTATGGTCAGGTTTTTAGATGACAATGGTGTTTGATACTTTCTATTATTATATGACGGGTAGATTTCCCTTCTGATTTCCCACTTGGTCACATGACAGCTTTGACGCTAAGCGATGTCAGCCTCGCCACGTAGCTGTGTGCGTCACGTTAGATAAGGAAGCGATAGGCATCGCTTCATCCCTGTGACTGTGTTGGTTAAGAGTTACGCCCCATCTGTATCAAAATGGCAGACGCCACGACGCCACGAAGATTCATGACTGTATCAGTACTTTTGTCATGTAATAAAACAATTATTGACTTCAGTTCGGTTGATCTAATGATTTATCGACCTTGGACATGTGATATCGACCTCGGTGAATACCACATGTCCAAGGTCGATCTTCACGGGTCCAACCTCACTAGAACTCAGTAATTGTATATCAGCCAGTGGATTGTCTGCTGAAGACTTGATTATTCACAGGCCATCGTCATATAGCTGGAATTGCTGTGGGAATTGTTAAACAAACGCTAAAGGACTCTTACTGATTATGCAACAGCATATGACTTTGTTTCCCATGAGTTCCTGTAGGACAGAATAGGTCCTTGTACTGCTTGTAAGCAGTGACCAGAGATGCAGGCGGGACGAGGTTCTGTCTCGACTGCGCCTGCTACTATTATTGACCCTTACAGTATGTTAGTGATGCTGTTGATGTCACGTGAAATCTTAGATACATGTTGATGCAATGTACGACAGATCACAGTGGTCAGGTTTTGATTCTGAGATTTACTGTTAATATCTAATCATTCGCCTGTGAGCACCATCTTGGGCCCTCCCACATTAAGCTGTTATTTTAAGGGAACTAAATTGAAATACTTTTGAAGACTTTGTGAAATGTTGCTATATGTTGGTTGCGTGTGCAGGTTGATCAAGATTGCGCCGCAGTACTACGACATGTCCAACTTCCCCAACTGTGAAGCCCGCCGGATGCTGGAGAGGATTATTGCCAAATTGGAGAGCAAGCAGTACCAAGAGGGCTTTTGATCAGCCTTGCCTCTAGGAAATGTTATCTACTGTTATATTGTGCAAGATCTGGGACCAATATCTCAAAGGCCCTTCTGTCTTCAGTCTGTGTGCCCAATATTCAACTGGATGATGTTGATGTTGACTGAGGCTACCCCTGGACGCAAAGTGTGCCCTGTATTCAAGTTGGGATATATAATTGTGTGACCACCCAGGATACAAAGCTGTAGCGGCCCAGTGCTAAGCTGGATCCAATATTTCATGTTCATCATGCAGTGGTGACGAGAACGAGACAGTAGATGTATCTAAAACATTACTTTCCCTCCTTTCAGAATCACCTGTCTTGTATTAAACACAGTAACTGCTACTAGTCAGCTGAGGCTAATCCATATCAGTCTATTATGACAGGTGACTTGCTCAGAAGTGTTGTCTAAAGTTAGTATAAGGGCAGTTTGCAACTGACCACATCAAAGATGAGGCCATAGAGCATGTGGGCAACTAGATTCTGATTTGTATCTCCTAACTACATGTAGCGTTGTTAATATCAAAGACCCCAAGTCAAAGT
Organism: Haliotis rubra; assembly: GCF_003918875.1. Lineage (NCBI taxonomy): Eukaryota > Metazoa > Mollusca > Gastropoda > Lepetellida > Haliotidae > Haliotis > Haliotis rubra. Next base: position 1,397,840 of record NW_025765891.1, read on the forward strand.
ACATGTATTGCAATGTAAGCTGAGGTACCTTTGAGGTACTGGATATACAGGCATGGTCAGCGTTGGGAGGACGAATAATGTATTGAAAATGTCCCCAAAAACGATCAGATAGATTTGCTAAAAAGAATTGTCATTTACTGTTAAAGCTCTTGAAATGCAGGTGCCATCTGTATATAAATATGCACTTAATGTTTGCTGTCATTGTGCTGTACAGAGGAGATCTGAGTGTTGGAGAGAGTCTGGGTTTGAACCCACGCAGGAAGTGCTAACAATTGATAGTTGCTGGATATGAGTATTAAATGTTGTTCAACATCATTTCATGAAACTGTATCATGTTTAAGTTCAGAAATCATTGCCATTGTTTCTTGTTTCATTTTTAAGTAAAAAACTGAAAAAGTGTTTTTCATATGTAAAAGACCATCTTCAAATTGTTATGTTTCATCGTTATGGTTACTGCATTTTAAATCACTGGCTACCAGACTGGAAGTTTTGAGGTATATAAATATATCAGAATATGATTTTTATTGGTGGAGAATCAAAGTAAATCATGACATCTGTTTTGAGTGAAAGGATTACGTTAGAGAAAGCATCATCTCCCAAATGGTGGATTGTATGTTTGTGGTCTGTGGACCCAAGAGTGATTTTTATGTAGTTGTAAATAACAAAGGTGTTTTCCCATACTGTGTATCATACTCCATGTCAATCATGGCAGAAATGCTTTGTCACTAATCATCTGAAAGCTGTAAACTTGCTAGTGCAGCATAAAATGTGTATTCTGTCTCTCAATTTTCAACTGACACCCTGGTAAAAGACTACAAGTACCTCCTCTAGGAAGATGATGTATAGCTCCTATAATAACGCATCAACATGTTCTGGTCGTTTCTCAGATGTGTCCATGCAGCTCACTTGTGATACCAGTTTCTTCCTGGAGATACCAAACATGTATGCAAGTAGATATACGCTACACAGTGCAACATCTCGGACCGTGGCTATCAGGGTCTCCATTCAGGGTGGAAATAGATACTTTATGAATGTCAAGCAAGTGTGAAACACAGTCTGTAGTCTGCCATGTATTGAGCTATATATATATGGTAGAGATGCCTTAGTATAGACCAGTGAGGAAGTATGGGCAGTGCAAGATGGTGATATATGGTTCTTTCTGCTCATCAGATCCCAGCATCCCAGTAGTATGGACACATCCTCAAAGGACATTTTCTTTCAGTACAAGTACAGACTATCAGGTTATATTTTTTATATAGGTTGAATAGCTGAGTTTTAGATTTGTGAAATAATTACTTTTGTAAGAAATGTTCACTAAACAATTAATTTTATCCAGATATCAATTAAGCCATTTTTTCAGTTCATTCACCCATTATTAATAAGATATTTTGAAATAAAAACAGCCTTTGACAGATCAAACTGACAAATGATGTAGAAGTACTTTCTTGGCTTGTCCCACAAAGAAATTCCTGAATATAAAGGTTTGTGCTCCCTACACTTAAACCATGTGAATAAGACTAAATTGAAACAGTTGTTAGTAACACCTGTGTTGTACCTGTGTATTGTCTTTTTGAACACCTGCTACAGGGAATGTGTGTAGGAATCAGGAGTTAAAACACATGGTTCATGTTACATGTATGAACACATGGTTCATGTTACATGTATGTACCAATGAACATGTCTGTACGTTTACTGCTTTTGCTGTAAATGGTGTACTATGGTGTTGACGTTTGAATTGGTTAGTTCAAGTTTATTTCAACAGTCACCTCATTGTTTGTTAAACTTCACTGTCTAAAGAAATTGCGTATTTGTCGATGTGTTCTTATAAATGTTACCTCAGTTTTATCATCAAATTCATTTTTGCACATGAGAGTAAATAAAATGTAAATAATGTGTTTGTTTTTGCAATATTTTCACATTTTGTAGGAGACAGATGAGTTGTGAGCAGATGGTTGCAACCTTATCTTGTTTCTGGTTCATGGTTAAGCACCATTAAGGAGACTTCAGTTTGTTGTACAAAACATTTCCTTACAAACGGACAGAATTCTCATGGCAGAATGGTGACGGTTATCCGTTGGTGAGGATGAAGAGCATGTAAAATGATTATTGTTGTGGAAGAATGGTAACGGTTATCTTGGTGAGGATGAAGAGCATGTAAAATGATTATTTTTGTGGAAGAATGGTGACGGTTATCCGTGGTGAGGATGAAGAGCATGTAAAATGGTGATTGTTGTGGAAGAATGGTAATGGTTATCCGTGGTGAGGATGAAGAGCATGTAAAATGATGATTGTTGTGGAAGAATGGTAACGGTTATCCTTGGTGAGGATGAAGAGCATGTAAAATGATTATTGTTGTGGAAGAATGGTAACGGTTATCCTTGGTGAGGATGAAGAGCATGTAAAATGATGATTGTTGTGGAAGAATGGTAACGGTTATCCATGGTGAGGATGAAGAGCATGTAAAATGATGATTGTTGTGGAAGAATGGTAACAGTTATCCATGGTGAGGATGAAGAGCATGTAAAATGATGATTGTTGTGGAAGAATGGTAACGGTTATCCGTGGTGAGGATGAAGAGCATGTAAAATGATTATTATTGTGAAAGAATGGTAACGGTTACCCTTGATGAGGATGAAGAGCATGTAAAATGATGATTGTTGTGGAAGAATGGTAATGGTTATCCTTGGTGAGGATGAAGAGCATGTAAAATGATTATTGTTGTGGAAGAATGGTAACAGTTATCCGTGGTGAGGATGAAGAGCATGTAAAATGATTATTGTTGTGGAAGAATGGTAACAGTTATCCGTGGTGAGGATGAAGAGCATGTAAAATGATGATTGTTGTGGAAGAATGGTAACGGTTATCCTTGGTGAGGATGAAAAGCATGTAAAATGATGATTGTTGTGGAAGAATGGTAACAGTTATCCGTGGTGAGGATGAAGAGCATGTAAAATGATTATTGTTGTGGAAGAATGGTAACAGTTATCATTGGTGAGGATGAAGAGCATGTAAAATGATTATTGTTGTGGAAGAATGGTAACAGTTATCCTTGGCGAGGATGAAGAGCATGTAAAATGATCGTTGTGGAAGAATGGTAACGGTTATCCGTGGTGAGGATGAAGAGCATGTAAAATGATTATTGTTGTGGAAGAATGGTAATGGTTATCCTTGGTGAGGATGAAGAGCATGTAAAATGATTATTGTTGTGGAAGAATGGTAACAGTTATCATTGGTGAGGATGAAGAGCATGTAAAATGATTATTGTTGTGGAAGAATGGTAACAGTTATCCTTGGCGAGGATGAAGAGCATGTAAAATGATCGTTGTGGAAGAATGGTAACGGTTATCCGTGGTGAGGATGAAGAGCATGTAAAATGATGATTGTTGTGGAAGAATGGTAATGGTTATCCTTGGTGAGGATGAAGAGCATGTAAAATGATTGTTGTGGAGGTTTTGTGAGGTATACTGATATTGAAGTATGGGGATGTTATATATGTACATGAGCATTACAAACTTACCTTAATACATCCTCGTGGGTTACTTAGTAGTAAACTGGAGTGTAAATCTAAACATACATAAGCCTAAACAGTGCTTTATACATCTTATCTGGCGGTTAGAGCGTAAGCCCCGAGAACGAAGGTCGCGGGTTCGATCCCCGGCCGTGTCATACCAAAAGACGTTAAAATATGGTACTTATTGTTCCCTGCCTGGCGCTCGGCATTAATGGGTACAACAAGGACTGGTCGGCTCGGAGTCAGTATAATGTGTCTGAGTGGGGTATTCATGCTTCACTGCGGCATGGTATCTCAGTGGGCTAGCACTATAAAACCAGCTTAAGTCTGGGCTAGTACAAGCAGCCGCACATACACACGCATGCACGTCGTCATATGAGCGAAATATTCTCCAGTACGACGTTAAACCCAATTTCACCTCACCTCACCTATACCCGTGAAGATCTGGATTAGAATTGGTTTTCAGCAACCCATGCTTGTCGCAAGAGGCGACTAACGGGATCGGGTGGTCAGGCTCGCTCACTTGGTTGACACATGTCATCGTATCCCAGTTGCGTAGATCAACGCTCATGCTGTTGATCACAGTTTTGTCTTATTTACAGACCGCCGCCCTATAGCTGGAATATTGCCGAGTGTTAAAACAACAACCAAACCAAATCATCTGATCTTCTGGAAAGTCTTTTACCCCTTTCAGTCATATCTTAAGTATTTAACCATATCCAAATGGTACAATTGTAAAAATTATTAAGGCCTAGTCCTGAGCCATTTGAACTGATAATTCACATGCCAATATTTAAGCGTTTTAAGCAACTTAAAAAATGTGCCCTTGGCCTACCTCCCACTGTCATTATCTAACATAACCTTGGAGTAACTAGTTTACCTATCTGATCACACACTGAACTACTATTTTCTGCGTATTTTATCTGACATTGGCACAATTTACGCAGACTTGGTCAAAAAGAAAAAGATTAGCTCACTGTGCCACCCTAATCCATTTCAGGCCATCTTATCTTTTAAGGAACAGGCAAAGTCCAGTTTAATTGTTATTTTGAAATATACCGTTCGTTTGTCTGTTATTACCGCCTAAATCAGACAATCCAGTGATCAAATGAAATAAACTGATGTGCATCGACCACGTCATCGAATCTGACAACCCGACTCTGTCCTGCATGGAGCAGTTCGGACTCTATAATATGCACCCGAACAAGTGAACTCATCCTGACACATGCACGAATTATGTCCCAGCCCTTTCCGCGCAATTCGTCGTGGCAATGCGTGTTATTTAGATGCTACGCATGAAAGCGTGAAGCCTAGTTTGCGCACTGTTCGTGTCCTGTTTTCGCATAAGTTACCCACTTGGCATGCAATGCGTGACCGACAATAATGGTGCGCATTGGCACGCATTGGCACGCTATCGCACGACCTGTTTACGACCTGGCTAGCTATTCTCGAAAAGTTCGTAGCCCTACGAACTTCTTAAGCCCATTCTTAACACATTGGCTACGATCAAAGTTAAGAATTCTTAGGGCTACGAACGTTTCGAGAATAAGGGCCCAGGTCAAGTATTGTTGGCGCATTGTTTACGTCTAGTGTATGGCATGGTACGCACGACGCGTATTATTCCAGCATGGGCATGCATATTGCCACAACCACTTCGTGCATGCGTGAAACAGTCGTGGTATAATTGGTCCCACGTTGTCCCGCTTGACGCCACGCTATATAGCAGGCGTCACCCCAGCTTCATGCATTGCTGTGGACCTACAAGATGTTGAACACCAGAAAAAAGAAAAGGTGTCAATATCTGGCAGGTGCAGCACTATTACTTCTTGAAGACCAGCAAATGCAGCAAGAGCAGGCCAAAGAAGAAGGCGTAACCCCAACTAGAAAAAGGAAGCAAGGCTAGTGTGAAGAAAATGGCTACGTTAGGGGTACGAGTCTACTTTCAGGTTACGGAAAGGGCGAGTAGTTACGAATGGGGTGGGACTTGTGTATTGTCTCAGGACTTGTTCACGTTACTTTTTTGCTTAAAGTGAAACTCATCAGTACGTTTTCACTGCAAACAGACTATAGAAGGCGTGAACTTAACGCAATCAGTCGCGACCTTGTCGCACACAGTCCGTGGTCAAAGCGGCCAATGCGCGACACTGCGTGTCAATGCGCGCAGGGCCGGAAATTGACACGTTTTGATACGCACCGCCCGCAGTGTTTGCGAGTAGGTTGTGCAATGTTTACGTCTAGTTCACCCAAGTGGCACGAAGATTATGCGTACCAGAATGTTTGAACATTTCAAAATTTTCTTTGCGCACTGGCACGCAGTCCCGCACAGTTTATGCACACTTCACAACAGTTTAAGTTGAATTTACTCATTATTGGCTATCAAAATTGCGTACCAGTGCGGGGACAACATTCGTGCAAGTGTCACAACCCAATCCATCATTTACAAGTTTGGGTAAAATCGCCAATTATCTTCACGGGACCGTATCTATAGAATGCAATGATATCGTCTGAAGCTTAATAATTCGATAAAATCTTTAATTATCAGAAAGAAGTACACGAGCCCAAGAGAAAGGCGTTTAACACCGCCACATTCAACTGGTCTACAAATTAGTTATGCCCATCCTGGTTCGTCAGCGCAACATAACCAGGAAACCAGACTGTGTTATGCGTCTCTGTACCAGAGAACCAGTAGTGCCAAGCTCCCAGTCTGTTGTCATCCTTGTCAGTGAGTGACTTCGGGTCTACGCCGGCTTTGGCATTCTTCCAGCAACATCACAGTGGTGACATCTGAAGTGGACTTCACACATTGTACCTGTGTGGGGAATCGAATCTTCGGCGTGACAGAAAACGCTTAAACCACTATAGGCTACTCCATTGCTAGACTATCAACTAGCGTCTGAAATGAACATATTTTACAGAAAAAAAGTTCATTGTAAAAAAAAAAAATATAATGAAAAGGAACCCTGAGACTTTCCTCATTTTCAGAGATTTGCCCCATTTTCTAGACTTGCGTGGGCTTTTGTTGATATGTTTGCTTCCAGGTCTGTATGACAGACTACCCCATCGCCCGTGGTCTTTGTAAGTCTTCTAACCCGCTTTTTTTCAATCAGAATGTGAACCTTGGAAATTCCAAGTAGAAATATAGATCCCCAGTAGTCTTAGTTTGTCGGGAGAGGCGACAATGTGGATCCAGTCACCAAGATCGATGACCATATTGATTGCAGGTAATTGTTCCCAGTTGCTTAGGTCCATGCTAATGATGTTAATCACCAGATTGTCTGACCCAGATTCGACTGTCAACAGACCGTCGCTTTTTTAGATGAAATATTGCTGAGTACACGTGGTTTAACATACAAGAAGATCATGGTGGAATGTTGGTGTAAGACACGGGCATTGAATCACTGTGGGTCGTGTTTATTTCATTGATTACGATGAGGAATAATAAACTTATTATATAAATATAATTTTCGAAATAATGTCATGGAATCTGAAATGAAACTAACATCGTTGTGTATTTCGATTGAATGTATTGTTTAGTAATAATATTTACATGAACGAGGCCATAAGTACATTTTGCTCGTTACAGTTCAAAAGACGAGTGATCGCGACTGGTATGTACTTGGGTCACAGATTCATAACACTTTTAACGCAATCTCAACTTGTTTCATGTCATCCGCCTGTACCCAATTGACACGGAAAGGAAGTGGGCGGGTATGATTCATGTTGGTGACGTTGGTAGATTGTTTTGTACTTAAAACCACACATTAACCTTTTAAACCTTCAAACATTTTTTACAATCAAAGCGTTAAGTCTGGCCACAACTGTGTCTCTTCTCCGTGGAAAGACTGACCTGAAACATTTTTACAAAAAAGGTAAAAAACATATATTAACATTGCATGTTCACAAGCAGAAAGTCTTCCTTCTGTTAAAATGAATCAGACATAATGAGATACTGCACGTACAGATTCGCATAATGTGTTCGTATATCACAATACTTTTTGGCCTATTAAAATTATAGGTGAAATATCATCCATATGCACTTCGGAACACGATATTACTAAACTTCCCGAATGGATGTAATGTTTGAGATAAGCCATACAGCATTGATATGAGGGTACAGTACTCATATATAGCACATTATTGATCGTCCATGTATATTTACGATCTACTAGCAAATGTCTTTAAGCTGTAAGAGAGGTAATCTGACAAACGGCGTTGAGGTCATTCCGCAGTTTTGATTCAAGTTTATATGATATGACACAAACAAGAAGACGTTTAAAGCATCTTACACCTGTTTCCACAATTGTAGTGTTTCGTGGCGTATTTAACAAGAGTCACATGATAACAATCGGTTTTTGAGCAGGTTAGAAGTATGACTTTGTGTGTTGGCGATTAGATGCCTGACACTGGGGGATTGGGTTCGAATCTCGGATGGGACTCTACCCAACAAAAGTACTAGGGTCCGTACTTTACTAAGAAACTGTAATCCCAAATATAACATATGTTACAATTGACCACTTTCTAAATGGCATTGTGTATTCATGTATATAAGTCTTATGTTTATGAGTATACAGTGTCACTGTCTCCGTTTCACTTACACTTATCGGTTACACTTGGTTAACAGAAACATACGTATTAACGTATAAATTTTAACATGATCAGAAACTTGATAACGTTCCTTTTCCTTACACACGTCACGGCCTGACAAGTTTTACATGATGGCGATTAATGGTGTTTCCTTGACATTTAACTGGGTTGTTGACTTTCGTTCACATGCTTGGGGTACTTTTGCGGGTCACGTACATTATAACATCTTTGGTCATGGTCATTGTGATTGATGTCACGCACAGCAGATATCATGAACCCTATACAAAGTCTTAACCAATGAAATCTGAGAGACCGGCATAATCAACCAATGAAATCTCCCCGCTCTTTTATAGACGTCAGCTTAGCACGGCGACAACGCGTGGTCTTCTATTATTAGAAACAAAACATCCATTGGTAAATGAGAGAGAGGTAAAGGAAGAAACATCTCTGAGAAGATCGAAGGTATATATCTGTCGGCTAGAAGCAGGTTTGGCAAAGCAGTAAGTGAGTAAGTATTGTGTTCAATGCATGATTATTAGAAACCTGTGCAATGCATTTTTAGACAGAGAACAGAAAAGTCAGCGTGACATAATGGGTCAGTTCGTCCGAACTCAAAAAGATACAAGTTCACGTCAAAACGTGATCCACTGCACGTGTGTGATTGACACAATTCGTGGTCACGTCATTTCATTACATGCAACATCGGAGCCGCTGAAACCCGTCCTCAACAGATAGGTAAAGTATCTATTCCTCACACAGGAACCATGTACAAGTGTATCAAATCAGCTGATCTGTCATATGTACCGAAATCGGGGCACAGACATATTTTGTTTATGTTGTTGAGATATGGACACTGCGTGGACTCTGAACTCGGGCTAGCGTGGACAGCATACAGTCTGTGCCTTATCTTAGACATACAAGCGCTGGGAGGACACGTTTTGGGGTTATTTGGTCAAGGTTCAATGCCACTATAAATGAAAATGCAGTAAACCCACAACGCATTTGAAAAATTCAGCACTTGCCTCCGGTAGACGTGTATTCAGGTAATCCCGTTTATCTGACATATGCTATATTTGTGATTACACTTTCTTAGTAAAGTACAGATTCTTTGTCAACCCATCAAAAGTACTAGAATCTACTCCACTAAGAAAGTGTAATCACAAATATATCATATGTTACATTTGACTGCTTTCTAAATGGCATTGTGTAATCAATCCCGTGTATAGTTATGCACATCATTCAAGGATGTGTTTATCAATGTATTATCTCAGGTATTAATTGTAGTATGTGATAGATCTAATGTGAAACTTCACATTGTATTGTTTTACATTTTGAGGAATATGGAATCAATAATATACTAATAATGTAGAAAATTTTGTACCCTGACATATCAGCAGCCCATGTGGCTAGATCTTTATTGTGGCCACTTCTCGGGTATGATTTAATCTTTATGGGCTTTTGAGGTCACAAAATATAGGACCTCAGCAATGTTACCTCCGCATCTGACAGGATCAGGTTGTCAGGCTTGCTGTCTTTGATGGCATGATGCAGTGTTTTATTTCCACTGGCCCTGATTATATTTCTAGATTTTGTAAGCAGTATATATATATGTCCTGGGTATCAACAAATTGTTAAGTGTCGTGACTTGTAATACTTGGGTGTTTCCTCCCTCATCAAGCTTGCATGATGTGATAAAGATGAAAGACAGCATGTTAATCCAAATCACTTACCCGGTACTCAAGTAAAGGATTGAAGCTGTAGAATGTGTTTGATAATGAATTTGTACTAGACTTTTATGTACATTCATTCCTCATGTATGTGTATGTCGTGCTTTATGGAATCTGGCTTAACTGACATCAGTCTAAGTAAACTTAGGCTCAGTATTATTCGTTATACTGCTGTACTGAGTCATAATACTAAGATCAGCTGAGAAGAGAATAAAAACATATTTCATTAGCTCATTATTGTTATAGTTTATGTAGACCCGTGAAGGTCCGGGTTAGAATATTCAGTAACCCATGCTTGTCGTAAGAGGTGACTAATGATATTGGGTGGTCAGGCTCGCTGACTTGGCTGACACATGTCATCGGTTCCCAATTGTGTAGATCGATGCTCATGCTGTTGATCACTGGATTGTCTGGTCCAGACTCGATTATTTACAGACCCCCGCCATATAGCTGGAATATTGCTGAGTGCGGCGTAAAACTAAGCTTACTCACTCACTATAGTTTATGCAGTTGTTTTGTTTTTGTTACCAAAGATATTTGCATGATTATTTTTGTTTGTTGATAGAATGCATTTCATCAAATATTTAAACGGGTAATAGTTACTGAAGTATAATTTGTATGATAATCTTATTTTAGTTTTATCGTTTTATTTTTCTTATACTTTAAAGTTTATGCAGTATGGCAAATGGAAATTGGATTTTGTTTGAACCTATGAAAGTAAGGTGTTAACTTTTTGTTCAAGATGTTGCGTGAAACTTGAAGGTCATTGTAAAATGAGGTTTTCGTGTGTCAAATGTCTATAGGATCTTCACAAATATATCATAGGGGTGTCGTGTTCAAAAGCTTATGTTGACATTTTCTTTCTTCAGTCTGAATCACCATGATCCCAGTTCAAGACGAGTGTTGTGAAGAGAAAGGGGAGATCACTGAGTATTCCAGGTATGTTGTTATTAGTGGTTACATGCAGACAGGGAGACCAACTGGTTTACAACTTGAATTTAGGAAATACTCTAAAAATCAGATATACATTTTTGTTTGTTCAGTTCCATATATAAATTTAAACATCCCTCAGGCTTTAATGTCTTGAGCCTGGTAAGTCTAGTTTGGCAAACATGGCGGAACACATTATCGTTATTTGTTTTACATGCTTCTGTTCCTGATGTATACTACTCCAAAGACTTTAATGCAATGGCAAATTCAGTAAAGCAATGCTGAAGAATCTTTTGAGTAGTAACTAAGAGGACTTTCTGACTAATTCTGCTGGTGTTTCAGGAAGCGGGATGGAAGCCCCAAACCACAGAGTGATGGTCCAGTGTTAAAACAGCGCAAGGTGAAGGAGGAAGATTCAAATCCAATGACCTCTCACCTTAATGCATCATGGGGTCCGTTGTTTAAGAACCGCCAACATTTTGTGGATTTGCATGTCTGTTAACACTCAAGTCCATGATCAACATTCATCGTCATATAATTCTCAGCTGTTAGCTTGTGTGATGCAACACATTTCCATCTTGTATCGCCCGTCATCTACACTCTCCAAGTTCTTCTCAACCAAGTATGTTTTATTCAAAGACTGTCACAGGAACGTGATGTCCTCTCAGACACCGTATACTTTTCAAAAGGTTGTGATATTCTGAAGTGTATAAACTGTTCAGATTGATTCAAATCCAGCTCACTATGATGGCGATGAAGCTGTGGAAAGATGCCATGCTGCAGTTGTGTCTACTCAGACTTATTTTTGTGATGATCCACATGCAGCGAGGTTTCTTCATACCAGACTTTCAGAAAAGAGGGACTTTGGCCAGTTTCTGAGATCATCATGCCTGTTTACATAACCACTTCTTGATCACTACACTGTTCTCATCATTGTACATATCCATTCTAAACAGCAACTTCATTTCATTGTGTACGTATCCTATGGATACTGTAGATATGATGTATATATCATTTGATTTGTCACTTACAGTTAATAATTTGGTGGACTGGCATTCATGTTTTGGCTGAGATTATTTCAGATAAAAACACTTTGTCTTTTGTTGCCAATGTTTCTGAATGTAGGGTGTTAATGTATGGATAGTCTTTAAATACACATTTAGTCTAAGGGAGAGAACTTGGAAGGCCTAAGGGAGACAACTGGTAGGCCTACCTGTGATGGATGAATGTTAGTTTCTAAATTTTACTTGTTGTTTGAAGACAAACACCTAGAGCCTACCTCATTTGGTAAAAATGTGCATAGAGTTTGGTCATTGTGTATTGCAGTCTTGTACACAACAGTAAAATGTACAGTTTTACGTGCTAGAAGATTTTATGGTTGCTTCAAGTACTTCTGACATTAACTGATAGCAAGAAATAAGAATGGCTGTGTCCTTGGGTATGATTCTTATGTAGAATGTTCAAGGAGAATTGCCAGTGTAGTGAATAACTTTCTATCCAGTGCCATATTTTCATAATAGGTATGTTAAACTATACATTTACATGTTTTAGGTTAATATTTACATGGTTTAAATAAACATTATCAGATAATGACTTTTTCTATCTTTCCATGAAAGAAAGGTTTGATTCAGGGCCAGAATCGGAGTTGCAGGTGCGTTTGCTGGTCTCACGTGATGATTCTGGGTTAGAATAGTGTTTAAGATTAAGTAGCAGTCACACTACCTTCTCATCCTATGAGGGTATTCTGTTTTTCTGCTGTGTGAGCAGGGCATATTTGAACCAGGGCACTTGCCGAAGGGAACACCACAGTTGCTACATGGGTTTCAGAGAATGGCAAGATCCAAACCCTTGCAAGTCTCTGGACCCGCCTATATTTACTGAGAATTTGTAATCTGTGCACTTCAATGTCACATGTTGGGATATAGCACAATCCTTGTTTTCATGAGGACCGCCTCCGTGGTGTAGTGGTTAGAGCGTCCGCCCGGAGAGCGGAAGGTCGCGGGTTCGATACCCAACCGCGTCAAACCAAAAGACGTTAAAATATGGTACTTGTTGGTCCCTGCCTGGCACTCAGCATTAATGGGTACAACAAGGACTGGTCGGCTCGGAGTCAGTATAATGTGTCTGAGTGGGGTATTCATGCTTCACTGCGGCATGGTATCTCAGTGGGCTAGCACTATGAAACCAGCTTAAGTCTAGGCTAGTACAAGCAGCCGCACATACACATACACATGCATGCACCTTGTCATATGAGCGAAATATTCTCAAGCACGATGTAAAACCCAATTTCACCTCACCTCACCTTGTTTTCATGAACAATTTTAGGTATTTGGTGTTTAATATGAATATACTCAAAGGCAAAAGTTATTGTGACACACAAACAAGCAGAATCAGTGCTACACTTTTACTATCTGGAATGAAATGATTTTAGGTGGAAGGACAGGTTTCATGGTAATGTAACGATTAAAAGTACGATACAGCACACCTTGCATATGCAAATGAAACACAACAGGAGAGGTGGTGTCTTGATGCACCTTAGCCTCATTAAGGCCAGGTAGAGGGGTGGTGGGGTAGCTTAGTGGTCAAAGTGTTTGTTCGTCACGCCGATTCGGGTTCGATTCCCTACATGGGTACAATGTGTGAAGCCCATTTCTGGTGTCCCCCCGCCGTGATTTTGCTGGAATATTGCTAAAGCAGTGTAAAACTAAACTGACTGACTCACTCGGAACTTGCTGACAGTCCTAGGAAAAGATCGTTCCATGTCCGAGGATAGAAATCTCATCCTAAACATTGCTCGTTTTCATCCTAGACGTGTACAATAGATGGCAAATAAGGTATATAGGGGGTAAGGGTAGCACATTAAGATTGTTCTGACTGACTTTCTGCTGTACAACTGGCAGAATGTCTGGTCGGCTTCTAGAGGTCGACGTTCTGGCCTGGAACTGGCCGTCAGACTGGGTGTCTTGCACGGCACCCGTGAAGTCACGGGTAGAATTGGCCTTCAGCAACGTGTTGAGGCGAATAACGGATCGGGTAGTCAGCCTTGCTGACTTGGTTAACATGTGCCATCGTATCCCTACTGTGTAGATTGATGCTCACCATGTCGATCACTGGATTGTCTTGTCCAGACTCGATTATTTAGAGACCGCCGCCATTTAGCTTGGATATTGCTGAGTGCGACGTTCACAACAAAAACATTCGTCCACGGATGCCGTAGATGTGTAGACGTGGTCGATCTGTTCTCACATAGACACCTCTGTTGTCAGGTATGTTACCGGCTGTAAGGGTTGCCAGCTGGAACCTGTGTCGCAGCTGGTGCGTGGCTCGAATCCGTTGGTCTTGACATATAGGTCGTTAGTGGTAGGCGACCACTACCGGAACTATCTATAACTTTGTTGGTTCTGACCTTCATAGTAGAGTTACTGATATCTTAAAATGTTACTCATTTATCAAGAAAAAGCCTTGAAATAATTTATACATACCACGAAACGCAGAATTCGTTTAAGCTATCTTTAATTTAATTTGATATATCTTCCACTGAATTAATTGATAATATCTGTATTTCATTGCAAGATTTCAGGAATGGAATTACCGATAGCATTAAAACATGATTTTGTTTACATCTTTAAATATTATTCTGATATTACTGATCAAATTTAAGATATCAGCAATTTTTTCCCTTGAAGGTTATTGCAGATATCTGTAATTATTTCAATTCGAGATATCGTTATCTCACCTCAACATACTGTCAATTCAATTCAAGATATCTCTAATTTAATGCAAGCTATCTTTAAAACAATATAAGACGTCAGTAATTCGAAATAAATGTGGAAACGGCTTGCCAAAGGCTACAGGGGCTAAAATGAAAACCAGAACTCAGAGGTAGCAAAACACTTTAAACAGTCAAAATAAACTAAAGTCGACACAAAGTTAGAACATATGTAAAAAAATAAATGTACAGTCCGTATGTACAAAGTCTATGATTTCATCAAGGATGAAAATAACAGGGGGTGACCCAAGTATGCAATTACTAAGTACATACAGCGCACTGCCTGTGCAGCTGGGGTAAGTGTCATCTCGCCAGCTCAAAAATATGTTGAGAACACGTTAACGCACGTGCATCTCGCCTTTCGCGCTGTTCCTTTAGCTGCTAATGCGCCCTTGTAACAAACTTGGAAAACGCACAAATAAATGATGACAGTTTCTTAAGCAACTTGTTTATTTTTGTGACAAAAATTATGCAATTGTTTTCTAGAGTTGGTCTGTTGTTTTTATTGCATTCCGCGGTGGTTTGATTCTTTTATGTCTATTGGTTTTTGTCTTAGATTGCAATTCATCGGTATCATTTTGTCTCAAACGTCTGTTAACTAATTATCAACACTCCACATGTGGCACACAAACCTAACAGCCATAAGCACAAAATACTCAGGACAAAGTTAACGATTTCCTCGACAGTTGTAAATATTTTTCATGAACAAAAATATGAAACTTGTCATCGAAACTCGAATAACAATTGTTTAAAAATTCCAAAATATGACAAGGCACAGTTCACCACAAGACCTTTCAATGTGTTAAGCTTGGAGAATTAATATAGTATGGTTCTTAAGATCTGTGCCGTACCGAGTACTACTGCAATTTTCATCCAAGTCACACTCGTTGCAATGGAAAATTGAAAAATTTATATGAAAAAATCCCAACCTCTCAAAAGGCACCAGTTCACAACCGGACCCAACAATGTGCCAAGTTTGGTGGCGAGATGTTGTAAGGGTTTTTATGATTTGCTCCGGAAACGCGGACCATATTCGGCCGCAGTCAAAGTTGTTGCAAGTGGTACTTGAAATATATATTTTCAACAATTCAAAAAGTATCAAAAGGCTCGAGTTCACCAATCTATAAGCCAGGTTAGGTGAAGAAATATTGTACGGTTTTCAAGATCTGCTCTGGATATGGCATCTTGTGTTGCGGGGGAATCGTACAGGACACTGTCCCATTCATCAACCAAGCTCAACACTGAAATCACATGTAGCTGATCGCCCAGTAAGGTACCGTGATTGTGGTTATTGTGACACATGTCACGGTGCGTGGTACGTGGTACGCAGACCCTAAACTGAAGTTGTAAGGATCGGAGGGACACACGATTTCGCCGTAATTGATTAACATTACAAGATTAATAAAACAGAAATACAATGACCGTGTTTTACTTCGAGACATTGTGACAATATGCCTGACTTGAGAAATACGTTATACTTCGAGACAGTGTGACAATATGCCTGACTTGAGAAATACGTTTTACTTCGAGACATTGTAACAACATCCCTGGCTTGAGAAATACGTTATACTTCGAGACAGTGTGACAACATGCATGACTTGAGAAATACGTTATACTTTGAGACAGTGTGACAACATGCCTGACTTGAGAAATACGTTATACTTCGAGACAGTGTGACAACATGCCTAGCTTGAGAAATACGTTATACTTCGAGTCAGTGTGACAACATGCCTGACTTGAGAAATACGTTATACTTCGAGACAATGTGACAACATGCCTAGCTTGAGAAATACGTTATACTTCGAGACAGTGTGACAACATGCCTGACTTGAGAAATACGTTATACTTGGAGACAATGTGACAACATGCCTAGCTTGAGAAATACGTTATACTTCGAGTCAGTGTGACAACATGCCTGACTTGAGAAATACCTTATACTTCGAGTCAATGTGACAACATGCCTGACTTGAGAAATACGTTATACTTCGAGTCAATGTGACAACATGCCTGACTTGAGAAATACGTTATACTTTGAGACATTGTGACAACATGCCTGACTTGAGAAATCCGAACTTGCTGATATTATTTTCCGATGACTGACTACGACAAGGTCGTCGGTCGACTGTATCTACCGGACATACAGTTTTCACACAGACATTAAGAATCAAGCTAGATATTCGACATAACTCTTAGATCGGCTTATCCACAGTCGTTAACTGCACAGCTTAATCACAGCTCCAGACTACCCAAGTAGCCGCGGGCGAAATAGCATTACGAAGATAAACGGGTTCAGATGGCAAATGACTTAATAGTCGATATTATAACAGACAACTTTCACACTGACGAATTGACCAGCTTACGTTCAATCACTCGTGACTCTTCACTGTTGGTTGGTGAAGTGGGTGATTGCAGGGCGATAAAGACTATACGTCGAAAGACACAGAATGGCAGTTATCACTCATATAATGTTATCGCCTGATATTTCCTTACATAACTACACACCCAGAGCAATGTGTGAGTGAGTGACTTTGGTTAGTCATAGTCTCTATTTTTAACGCGACAAATACTCCAGCTATATGGCGGCGATCAGCTTCATGTAGGAAGTCTGGAGGGATGCAAGCAGTAGACGCTTACATATCAGTAAAATGACATTTAGTCCACGAAAAAGTTAAATTACAAAGAAACAAACAATTCTTAATTTCAGGCAGTCTGGACTTGCAAGACTATTTTTTCTAGCCCTATATATCCTAGTGCCGGGGAAACCAACTAACCCCTTTTTGAAAACCACGCGACCAATATGATACTGGCAAACCAAGGAACATAACATAGGGGCCAATCCGGGATTCGAACTCAGGATCATAGGTTAAAAGACGCACACAATTAGTATGACGTCTCAATCAAATGACTTTACTAATCGCTCTGGCCAGCTCGTCAGCTGTACCCTCAAGACATTGGATATTATCGTTTGCAAAATAATATTACTGGAAGAATAATTGAAATTATAAACAGAATCCAACTCTAATATTTTTCGATACCAAATATATATAAACATGAGTCGTTTGAAATTTCTATCATGTGGTCATTTTTTAACACCAAAGTTCAGTCTGTTTTCGTTCATCTTACCAAATCTGATAAGGATGAAACAGTCGTCTGAAATGTTGGTTGCAGATTGTTGAATTCATTCGTGTCTTCTGGAGGTTTCTTCTTATTTCTTTTCCCAATTCTCTTCAAATCATCGCGGAGTCTTATACCAGCCACTTTTATCACAAACAGTTCCATCTTAGGCTGGATGCGAAGAAGCTTAAACACCGCTCTTCTGAAATCCGCCATCCTATACGTGAAGATGACGAGGTTGAAACAGCTTCCAGCCAAACGGAGGAAGAATGGGATCCTAAACCAGGGTCCGTTTCGGTATGGAATATTAAGCCCAGTAACTACCACCGTTGACGCAGCTGCGGTAGAGCCGTACACAAGTGTCACTATAGCTGCTGTTTGAGACTTACTATGATTTCTGATTCCGAACGCTTTATCTTTTCTAATATGTCGTCTGCTGACGTAAAACACTCGAGCATAGATGGCAACTGTACATACTTGAAAAAGCAAAGCCATTGCGCCGGAAACACGACCAAGCACAAATGAATGACGTGGATAGAGGGCTGAATGAACGGCGGCGTTGACCGCTATAACGACCCACGTGAGGATGACAGTCTTGAAGCATCTAACCACCGTCATATGGCTCCTGTAGTGAAATGGCTTTTCTACACCATATATACGCTCAACAGCCAAGACCATGATGTTTGCAACTGATAACTGTAGACAAAAAGCTATAACGAAATGTCTAAAATATTGAAATCGACTACAGTACAAATCCGGAATGTGGTCGGGGAGGATGTTCACAAGGAATCCGACGGTGCAGTAAAAGACGTCTCCTGCTGCCAGATTGGCGAGGAAGACGTTGCAAGATTTATGCAGCGTCCTCGTGGTCGCAAAGGCGGCAATGACGATGACGTTACCGACGCTGCCGACAATGACAACAATAACGCCTACAATAGTGATGGCCATTAACCACGCCCCTTCAAACCTCCTCTCGACGATTTCGGGGGCGCAGTATTTGAGATATGATGTATTGTTCGTCATGAATTCAGTCATAGCGGCAAGGCGATGTGTATCCAACTCCACAACCGACCGCCATACACACTGAACACATATGATGGTATATCTGGACGAGTAAGGACTTATACATTCACAGCAAGTTAAAAGGGTATCACGTTCAGCATATTGCGATGTAAGAGTCGCTGTTATAGAATGAGCTCCAATATCTCACACAAACCAGATCTCGTCCACAGTTCTTGTCACAAGCTGGAATTCAAACTACATGTATTCCTGTTGACGCCGTTATTTCAAGGCTTAAGATATTTCAGTTTAGCTTTGTTGTTCGCGCTTTGTCTTCCCACACGGGTAGAATGTTAAGCCTATATGTCTGGAGTCCACAACGTGGTATTTCTGTGGTAGTGCTTAAAGCGGCGTAAAACCATACTTGAGGCCCCTTCCCTGGACGTGCACGTGTATTTTTATAGATCTTCGCTCCACAAGTCCATGTAGGTGTCCTTGTCCTATTGAAGCACAGAGTAGGTGGACAATCAGAGAAACAACATACAGACCAGTCTGTTTCAAGACGTATGCCGTTTTCTCAGGGACAGATATTGTAAAGACCTGGGCTAGGTATGATGCCTCGAAGTATAGTCTTTATATCCACCAGAACTGAAACACCTTGGCTTCCCACGCCTGCACACCTGTTCCTCTTGCTGGTCTGGCCATGTGGAAGACCGTACAGTTGCCTAGCCTGGCTTAGGCTTTGTCATGCGCTACTGCTGATTGCAATGATTATGAAATATCCGAGTATAGACATTAATATGGCTGTGGGATCGCCTAGCAGGTAAAGCGTTCGCTTGTCAGACCGGGGATCCATTTCCCATATGGATATGCATTGAAAATTACTGAAATATAATGTATATGCTGAAGCCCTCACGCGCGCACGCCCGCACGCACGCACGCACTTACGCACCCACCCATTCACCCACTCACGATGCTTTAGGACGTCAGGTTAGAAAGACCGTTTAGTGTAGGACGGGAGAACATATATTTACAACACTGACCACTTGTTAGAGGCAAATAACTCCTCATCTTCAGTACTTTTAACCCGTCATTTATTTCATTTTGCTGGGAATGGGGAGAGTGGACTGTCACGACTATTTCCATTTTATTACGCTCGATTGTTGTCTTCGAAAATTTGTTTTCTATATTCTTGTAAATTTGTGGGGGCTGCAACATAAACAAACCTTATAATCGCCATTATCTCTGTATTGTAGGAAATATTCTGAGACGGTGCTTCGACACTTGTAAAGCAAGGATATTTCGATCAGTCTGTACAGTCCATTCAGTGAATGATTTAAATATATTTTATTCATGAATAAAACTGATCACACACAAGTTATCAAAGTTAGAAAACACCCTTTCCCAGCAGTTACACGCAATATGAATCAACAGGATGTTAGGAACAGGACACGTACACAGAGTAAGGAATAAAGGGGACACTATACACCGGCGAAATATTGATAAAGTCAGGAACAGGACACGTACAGAGAGTAAGGAATAAAGGGGACACTATACACCGGCGAAATATTGAAATAAAGTCAGGAACAGGACACGTACACAGAGTAAGGAATAAAGGGGATAAAGTCAGGAACAGGACACGTACACAGAGTAAGGCTTAAATGTCAGGAACTGACACGTACAAGGGGACACTTTACACTGGCGAAATATTGTTAAAGTCAGGAACTTCACTGCTGCAAATATGAAATATTTCTGTAAGTTAACTAAATTTCAGTGAACACGGGTTTCAACATCACCAGATATGGATTCGAAATATCCATTTAGAATGTTTTCTTTTCTATATTTAAGAAAGCGGTAGGACCTCTATTCTTTAGTGAGTGAGTATAGTGTTACGCCCCTTTTAGTAATATTCCAGCAATATCACGACGGGAGACACCAGGAACGGGCTTCACAAATTGTACCCATGTGGGGAGTTGAACAGGTCTTCGGAGTGACGACCCACTAGGCTACCCAACCACCCCTCAATTCTGCAGAGGGGTGGTTATTATTATGTTATTGTCTTTGCTACCTTGTTCTCTAAATTAATTTTGCTACTGTTACAAAATAATTATGCTACTGTTACACACACACGCGCACGCACGCACGCACGCACGCACGCACGCACGCACGCACGCACGCACACACGCACACACATAATTTGACTCTTTTTCTAAGTCTGTCCCTTTTCCTGGGTTTGCCATCAGGTCCTATTGTCTATTGATTAGATACAGTTTAGATGGTACCCATTGGTTTGTTAACTTGGTTAATTAAAGCGTTCTGCATATTTATCATCCGTGTAACAGTTAGAACCAATCTGTACAACTTACGAGCGCATTCAGCTTATCGTACTTACCACACCAATAACACCAATCTTGCATTTACATTGTACTAGAGGTATACGGATCTATGTAAGTATATGTCCCCTTATGATCGCTTATTGACACCGGTAATCAATGAACAGGCAGATCTAAACATCTTTCAAGACTTTAATTACAACAGAGGCCAACAGAGTGAGACTTTTTGTGAGTAATCTTAATATCATTTACCCAAGATGAAGCAATATGTGACTCATTGTTAGGTCATTACTTGAAGAGCGATCCTACAGGTGACAGTCCCATTCAGATTGTGTTGTCGTACATGTTTCACATCGCC
The DNA here is from genome assembly GCF_003918875.1 of Haliotis rubra. NCBI lineage: Eukaryota > Metazoa > Mollusca > Gastropoda > Lepetellida > Haliotidae > Haliotis > Haliotis rubra. The sequence continues at coordinate 1,419,165 of NW_025765891.1, forward strand.
TGATAACGTATTGTGCACGGATAGTGCGAAACTTCAGGCCTCATTCTCTTCGGAGCCCCGTTACCTGCCAGAGATAGGGTGTACATGCTTGGTGAGTGAGTTTGCTTTTACGCCGCTTTTAGCAATATTCCAGCAATATCACGGCGGGGGACACCAGAAATGGGCTTCACACATTGTACCATGTGGGGAATCGAACCCGGGTTTTTGGCGTGACGAGCAAACGCTTTAACCACTAGGCTACCCCACCGCCTCGTACATGTTGGGAAATTATATCGATTTTGAAGGCCCGCACTCCACACAGTATATGGACTGTTTCTGATTAACAGAAACACGCCTTAAGTGCTGTACATTTTGCGATTAGAATATATCCGTTGAGTGAATGAACGGGATTTTAAAGCTGAGTTTTGGCATTCCATCCTTGCACCCTTGCTGAATGTGTCGTACGCACATTACCCATCTAGGAATCGAACCTAATTCAGTGTAACAAGTGAACAATGTAAGCACGGAGATGCCCCACCAACCTCCTATAATGTGAACCATATTGATGCATGACTGTGAGCATAAACAAGTTAACAAGGGCGGAAAGGTAGGAGTGGCGTCCCTTAGCTACTTAGCTACCAGGATCCACCAGGCGTGAGTTTGAATCCCAACTGCGCCCACAGTTTGATCCTCCGTGCAATACCAGTTTTTCGTTCCTGAGAGGTAAACGTATTATGCATAATATGGAATTATACCACCTAAAACTTATAAGCTGTTTCTGTAACTGAAACACCTGTCCCACTTTAAACTGATACGCTGTTATGTGGCTGAAATAGCTCGCCCACTTTAAACTGATACGCTGTTATGTAACTGAAATATAGCTATCTCCACTGTGTGAGTAGTTGACCATGCTCACGGTCACTGCAGTACTGACAGTGAGGCCTAAAGCCTATAGATATGCAGCGTGCTGATATATGGAGACCTGATTATTCAGTCTATATGATAACACGAGATACCGTCGGGTTCAAGGACAATCTCCTTTTCTCCATCGGCTACCGAGGTAGGTTGTTTCATTGGTCAGCATTCTTTAATGCGTAACTATCATATGTAAAATGCAGAAATTGATGCATTAAAAACCTGTTCCCGCTTCACATTTAAATGTGAAGTTACTGTTAACTGACAGTAATTTCGCGCTGAAGTAAACCATATGTGAGTACATATATCAAAAACGACGATAACCATTCGTTCTGTGTGATTACAAATGGATAATAGATTTTCTAATAATTTTAATCAATTAAGGATTTAAAATAGTTAACAGGGCGTTGATTGTTTTTACTTTTAAGGTGTATTGACCATACTGCTGTGGGTTTAAGTAAAACCATTCTCACAATGTTGACCGCTGTATTGTGACGAACCTGACAAACTTATCTGATAGTGCTATCATAGGGTGAACTGTGTCACTGCCTTTTGAACAACTCGAACACCAGTAAGAAATAATGATTCCAAATGTTGATTCGAAAACAGGTTTGCAAATAGGGCTCTAAATGTATATTCCGATTAAGGTTCTGAATGTAGGTTCCGAGTGAAGGTCTCCGATGAAGGTTCTGAATGTAGGTTCCGGGTGAAGACCCCCGACCAGGGTTCAGAATGTAGGTTATATTATAAGTTGTTCACTGGTCACGAGGGGGACATGGGTTGATGTACTCTCTATGTTTGTTTATGTTCCCTGAGCCCGAAGGGCGAGGGGAACATAAACAAACATAGAGGGTACATCAACCCATGGTCCCCGAGGGAGCAGTGAACAACGTATTCATCTTACGGAACACTTCAATGTTAATTTTGAACTGTTTGAAGGACGGGTATTGGATCATAAATACGAAGTACCGGAGTTAGGCAACGGGCAAAACACTACAAGCACGAAGTACCAAACGAATTCCCACAGTTCGGCATTTCCAGCGGGTAACATAGAAAATGTTACTCGCGTCTAGCGGCATCCTCGATAATCTCCAGGGTATACATACCCGGGAGATTATCGAGGATGGTAAGCGGGGTACATTGATTGGCTCAGCCAATCAGAAAACGATATATATGTGTGAGGTAAGATAATAGATGATATTTTAACATGTTCATAAAAGAGTGAAACCTAAAAAAACTTTAAGTATGATCTAATTCTCTACCTGTACCACGTGTGTTCTGATTACATATATTTTCTATTTAGACCAACGAGATGGGAAGTAGTCTGAATCTTCTACTGGTTACAGCGTGTTTTCTTCTCGTGTATACAGGTATGGTATAACCAGGGATAATCTACAACGTTATATAGTCTCCATGGTATAACATATGCCCAAACTGGCATCTTCCCACGAAGCATCGTTCTGTGAATTCGTTAGCACATATTACATAGAAGGTGTATTTGATGCCGTTATATAATCTACTGAACGAGTTCTTCCTCGGTATCTCAATTCACTGTGTAGTAGCACCCCTTTAGTGTGCCAGGAGCCAGTGATCGTGGGTTCGGAATGATTACTCTCAGCCTTGTGCAGCAGCTTCAACTCCATCTTCAGTGACCTCGGGATAAAGGAGTAACTTCACTAGTTAAATGTCTCCTCGCTTTAAGCAGCATTCCAGCAACACAATTACAATAATTGGCTTCACACATTGTATCCATAACAAGAATCGAACCTGGGTCTTCGGCGTGACTAAGTTAAGATGTAACCAGTAGGCCAACCAACTACCTGATGATAATATGATAAAGGTGACTGTTGGATTAAGTTTTTTTGGCTAGTGCAAGACGGAACCACGTGAGGGGTTAAATTGAGGGTGCATTATTTACCGACATGTTTTTGCGAACCATTTTATATGCTGACAAAGGAGGGAAAATTATTATTTACCCAAATTTTAATCATGCAATGAAAATTTTATGCCTAAATATTGCAAAACTATTATTTTTCTATTGTACAGAGAACAACCTTTCATTTGATGGTGAATTTGTTTGAATGTGAACATTAATAAAGATATTTGGAAAATTATGATTTTTAGTGTTTTTGACCCCAAATCCGGTTTTACCAGAAAGTGTCCACGCGAATATTTCCACATCTTTTAACTTTAATTTGATATATAGATCATGTTACCAATATATTGGGTTTGGCCCTAATATTTACCATATATTGTTGGCACAGGCCTACCAGTGACGTCATCAAACTCCCAGAAAGTTGACATATCATGCCGCACGAATTGGTTGAAAGCGGACAACAGCTGTTACTACTGGACAGTTGCTGACCAGGTCACGTGGGCTGGCGCCCGACTAGAGTGCCAGTCTCGGGGGGCAGATCTGATGGTGATCAACTCTGCCAAAGAACAGGTGAGTACTCACACCTGAACGTTACCAACGTGGACGCTCCCGACCATAAATATGTGTCATAAATCTCCAGTAAATAGCGATGATACAAGGTGTTCGGTAAAGGGTCGTGCCATAATGGCGGAACCGTCACAAACACATGCAAGGGCACGTCAAGTTTTGACCATGTGGAATGTTCACACCAGGTAGAGAAGGCACTGTCACTTTGTACGTTTTGTGTGCAGGACTGGGTGGACGTGCAGACAGGGGAGGCGAAGACTGACGGATGGTGGGTGGGTCTCTCCTACAGCGTGGACGACGTGCAGTGGGAGTGGCTGGACTCTACCGTCAGCATCGACGGCATGTCAGTAATTGTTAGCAGCATTAGGGGCTAATACAACGAGTATCTATCCAAGTGTTGCCCAAGGTGCAGAGAGCATAATGTACACCTGGAAAAGGGTTAAGTACATGATTAACGAAATGCTGGAGACAACCGACAAAATAGGCTCTAACGATGAATGTGATTTGTAAGAAAAACATTGACAATATGAAACACTTACCATTGTCAGCCGACAGTAGCTTTTAATTAACCACGTGTGCTGTTTTCACTCCAAAAGAATAATTCTTTTATGTAGAGGGTTGCAGAGTTCATACGACGAGTTAGATTGCAGGATACAAATGACAATCTGAGTCATCTGAATGTCGGTCCAGCCCCTCCATGTAAACACTGTAGGACAGAAGAACACCCAAATATGGTGCCTGCACATAGCGTAATGAATGTTGGGGTGGCATGCTGTACTGTACTTGAGTTCTGACGTCGAACATAAATGGTAACTTCCTTATGAAGTCTTCAGTTGATATTAATATGGCGTTATACTCATTACCTCAGGTGTGCTAAACCTTTTCCAGGGGTACATTTTAAGGGATATCAGGGATTTAATGAGATGTATGATGGATATTGATTCAGCAATCACAAGTTTATCTGTTGCTGCTGTCAATATCATGCGTTCCTATGAGACAATTTAAAGACTGGTTGATTACATAATTAAGAAGTTAAAGGTGAGGTGAGGTGAAATTGGGTTTTAGGTCGTACTTGAGAATATTTCGCTCATATGACGACGTGCATGCGTATGTATGTGTATGTGCGGCTGCTTGTACTAGCCCAGTCTTAAGCTGGTTTTATAGTGCTAGCTCACTGAGATACCATGCCGCAGTGAAGCATGAATACCCCACTCAGACACATTATACTGACTCCGAGCCGACCAGTCCTTGTTGTACCCATTAATGCCGAGCGTCAGGCAGGGACCAACAAGTACCATATTTTAACATCTTTTGGTATGACGCGGTCGGGGATCAAACCATCGACCTTCCGCTCTCCGGGCGGACGCTCTAAGCACTACACCACGGAGGCGGTCCTAAGAAGTTAAAGGGTAGAAGCATAACTTCATAACAATTGGACGAACGCACGGGTGAAAGAATATGAGCTACCGGGCAAAGGAAAGTAAACACCGACCAAAAATAGAAAGAAAGACGTATTTGAGATTTATGATAATTATTTTACAAACAGAAATCATTTTCCAATAATTTGACTGAAAATTCATTGTAATGCTGGACTTGCACGATTCGTTCGATGTTTTCTGACTGCTGCGTTGTTATCCAGTCGTAACTACTCGTGTCATTCCGGCAAGCCGGATCACGGAAAGAGGCGAGTAGTTACGAATGCGTTGTTATCGGGATCATGTTGCGTTTTGACGAATGTTTTCTGCTTGGGTTCAAACCTGTATCAGCGTTTTTGTTGTTTATACAATTACTTTAAAAGTGAAAACTTTCTTTTGCGAGGTAGTTTGTGATTTATATGCTGCAAGTGTACAGTAAATGAACATGCTGAACGCACATTATTATCAATTACATAGTCGTTCGAGATGACATAGAGGCGGTACAACTTGTATCATGGGACCCTCTATTATCGCAGTAGTGAAAGTTGTCCCTATCGGGATTATGACCTCCCACTGACATTTGGCATTTTATATATATTTTCAGTTGACTGATGTTTAATCTTCATTTCTGTCGCAAACAATGTGACACATAGTCGCAACTCGTTCAATACGATCGCGGCAATCCCGATTGCCTCGTTTGACCCAGAAATTGAAGCAACTCTCTGTTATCGCGTTATTGCTATTTTCTTACTATAGCACGCAGTACAAGCAAATGTCATTGTCAAACGTTTACGTAAGATAAGTAATGAATCTAAATAGGTTTGATATTAAATATTATTTAGCAATTTCATTAAGATTAGTAATATCATCATGTTTTTAACAAAATCATCTAAAACTTTATTTCATTTGGATGCAAGGTAACAATATCGTAAAAAAATAATTTTTGGCCGCCTTAAAACGTACCATTACAATTTTTTTGCCATGTGCAGGGTGAAGTTGCACAATACGTCACTTCCACTTGTAGGTTTAGGAGGGAAAATATGCAAATGACCTTGTAGTTAATTGTCGCAGGATTACTCTTGGCGAAGTAAGTTTTGATTTGTACAAGATGCAATGGAGGTAGGGGTCATACTAGTTTCAAAATGTTCCGGAAGTTACTGCAAAGATGAATACTTTAATATTTCTACGATTAGACATAATATTCCAATGGAATAAATTACTTTTTCAAGAGCGATTAATTTATTTTACGTAATTTGCATATGTAAACAGCCGATGCGGGGCGTGGTATTTCCGCTTTGCCGATGTTTTCACGTGCCGCGATAACAGGGAGTCCCGGAATAACAGTTCTTAAATGTACATATGAGTTGATAACCATAGTTTCAAGTTCAGGGTGAGGTGTCGAAGTTATGTCTGTGTCTGTTAAAGCCAGTGGAACCTTGAACCCGACAACTACGAGAACGAAGACTGCTGCGCCATCAACGAGTACGGCAAGTTCAGCGACGACGCCTGTCGGGAACAGTACGGGTACATCTGTAAAGTACAACGGACTAAAAGTACGAATACTTCAACTCCACCCCTATTCCCCAACCCCTTCCTTGTGGAGTGAGTGAGTGAGTGAGTGAGTGAGTGAGTGAGTGAGATTTGGATGGGTGGGCTACAATGATGCAGCTTGGTAATAGACTAACAGACAAAGAAAAGTACATTTGAAGTTTTCCATGCTTGGCAATGTGGCCATACGGGTCCGATTCTCAATGTGGCCATACGGGTCCGATTCTCACTGGGACCCTAGGGGAAGACGTATGATACTGGGTCCGATTCTCACTGGATGTGTACCCTAGGGGAAGACGTATGATACTGGGTCCGATTCTCACTGGATGTGTACCCTAGGGGAAGACGTATGGTACTTTACATAGTTGTTCACACCATATGGTGTACATCAAATTGGAAGAAGTCTGATACTGAGAAGCATGTGATTGTTGGCTGTCTCTGTCAGGCGAGCCATGCCCCACGCCTGCCGATGACGAACGCTGGGTGTTCCTGGACTACGCCTGCTACTTCATCAGCAACCCCTCCGACACTAGTGACCGCCTTTCCTGGAGCGACGCTAGGACAAAATGCCAGGGCTTGAAACCCAAGGGTGTGGCGGCAAACATGGATCTTTTGTCTATAGCTTCAGCTGACGAGTTCGTGAGTGTTGGAAATATGGAAACATCAAATATTGGTTTTTGCAACACCGAATCAGGGTCCCTATCTACAAAGCGTTCGTAACGTTACGACCTGTCGTAACCACAGGCCCTCGTGTCTTTGCGAGGATTAAAGATGTTAAAAAAACATAAAACATTTGAGATGACCCCCGACTCGAAATGCTCCACAGTACAATGCATTATGTCATAATGTATTGTACTGTGTAGCATTTCGAGTCGGGGGTCATCTCAAAAATAAAAAATTAATCGTTAATCTTCGCAGAGGCACGAGGGCCTGTGGTCGTAACTCTATATTTTATCTATATTGGATAAGGAAGGTCGTAGCGCTTTGAACGCTTTCTGGATCAGGACCAAGGACGTGCACTTGTGTCTTAGTATGTCGGTTTTCCAAATCATTAGTCAAAGAAAATAAAACATAAATTTCTTCCGCCAACAGTATGCGGAATCTCTGGGATATAAGACTGATCAAGACGAACATTTTTTAACCTTGTCCCTGTACCGACATAACCTAGTTGTTAAACAATGTCCTGATAATTATCTTTGTGGAAAGACTGTATAATGGTCTTCTACTGATAGGTGACGTTACTGAGTTCCACCTACTACAATAGCTGAACGGAGACACTGGTAATCGTGTGTCATCGTGCCTGGGAGATTGAGATCGTTGATAATCCGTGCCCAACTTGTGTAAACATTATAGCTGTATTATTATTTACTATGGAGAAACAGTCTACTGGACAACGGATTTGCCGAATCGAATTAGTCTCTGAACTACCATATTGCCGCAGCAAAAACAATAAACAACATATGTTTAAAAAGTGTTAAAACGTTAGCCACAGGGGAGCGAAATAATCTAATCCCTCCTTCGTTTCATGTTTTCCATTTACTGACAGTAAAACTTAGGTCGACCATGTTGTTTATAGATTTAAACTGATTCCCGCATCTCAGTTCTCACTTCATCTTCTAGAGATACTTCAACGAAGAACTACCTGATCTGTCGAATGCAGGCATGACACTGAAGTGGTGGACTGGCCTCAATGACCAACAGGCTGAGTCTATGTATGTCTGGTCTGATGGATCCTCTTGGAACTCATCCTACACGTGAGTGCAACATTACTACATTGGCTTGAACAATATAAGTTGTATGCTTCTCTCGAGGGTAATACGGTCTGATGTACGGTCACCCGAGCCGGTAGGCGAGGGATGACACTCCTACAAAAAGGCGTACATCAGACCGTATTACCCGAGGGAGAAGCATACAACGTATTTATCTTACCGCCATGTTAAATGTACAAAATATCATTTTATTTTATGGTAAAGATCGCTACCGACTATATGACATGCAAACAAAATGGCGTCTGCCTCTCGACTGGATTTTTAACATCAGTGAAGCATATTCCGACTAGCATAAAACTGCTATAAAAAATTCATTATGTTTAAGCTGAGTGTGCAAACCACTCAATGTATTAAATAGCGTAAATAAAGTAGTGAAAGTCGGTAAAATAAATCTGTACAAGTTGAACACACTCCGGCGCAGTGATGACTTAGCATAACATCACTGCCACAGGCTAATTTGCATATTACGTGACCGGACTTTTCTCTTGTTTGTAAACAAACGCGCATATACATAATAAGGAGAGACTTGCCTAACGCAAGCTTTCCGGCGCGCTCTTCACAATGTTTTACATTGTTACTTATATATTCTTCCACAACTACGACAGTAAGGTTTATGACAGTACATATTTAGATATCAAACTGGTTGCATCGTTCGCTCTCCGTCGGCTTCGAGGACAGCACGTGGAGCCGTACAACCTATGTAAACAATGAAATGAAATTAAATTATTTTACATGAAGGTAAGATAATACTCAATTCCCATTGGTCAATCAGAGGTTACAAGTCATAATAACCACACCATGTTATACAACTGTACAACAAGTACAAGTACAAGAAGCTAGTACAATACCACCTGCCGTGACATAAGCTGGTTCTCGGCTCCCTTTGCGGGGCCCAGCTTAGCCGTGACATAGCTGGAAGACTTCCAAGTTCGGCAACAACCACAAACCAGCTGTGAATTCATCAGGCAGACTAGTAAACGAATCGGATAATAATTAAGTAATTCAATATTAGGTTACGAATGTATTACGGTTTGTATTTTCATGGTGAATTAATTTTGTTATTCTATTCTAAGAACCACAACCAAAGGGACATTGCTTCTTGTATAGAGTATGTACCACTTAATGGATAGTTTTATTGACGGTATCATGAGGCGATGAGTAGTGAAATCAGGACCTATTGGTAGTAAGTTCACTACAATGATGAACGGAAGGACGATCCACGTAGGTGTTTTGGTTATTTTCAGAAGGAAAATGCAGGTATGACATCTTGATATGTTGGATGTAAAAGTTTGGAGGTAGAGGTGTCATCGAGTGAGTGAGTATGGGTTTACGACGCTTTTAGCAATATTCCAGCAATATCGCGACCGGAGACACTAGAAATGGGCTTCACACATTGCACCCATGTTGGGAATCGAACCCGGGTCTTCGGCGTGACGAGCGAACGGTTTCACCACCAGGCTACCTTTTGGACGTAGAAGTGGTAGAGACAGGTTATCGTAATGTTTGTAAAGATCTATTTCAGAAGATAGAAGAAGAAAATAGCATATGCAAATGTGTACTTTTGATGAGCTACATGTTTATATGAAGTGTTTATGAAAATACACGAGCAATGTAGAGCCACCCAAAGCATCATTATAACATTCATCATTCGAACCTTTCAAATCCGCGATTCCATACTCCATGAAACAAGAGATGACGTCAGATATTTCTTCTGTTTATATATTTTCTGATACAGATTCCCTACAATTACTGCTTCCCGTGTTTGTGTGAACACGTTTCGGTACATATACATGTTCCTGAAGATTAATTCAAGAATTGTTGTATAGGCCCTGGGATTCCGCCCCGAGCGGCGACCGCAGCCAGAATTGTGGCCTCATGTACACCGGCGGAGTCGTTGACGACGTTAAGTGTTCAGCCAGAGCAGGGTATATATGTGAAACCTCAGCTGTACACAGTAAGTACTGAACATTACACATACAAGATGCCAATGTACAGTAGCAGGACATATTAGTCTTGAATCGTGGTCGGCTGAATCGTAAAGTCGGATGATGATGATGTTTGCAATGTGGTTGGGATGACCACCGCAGTAGTATGTTATGGTTTCCCAAATGCCGAATGTTTTCTGCAGAATCGAAAGATCTGGGGTGCGCTGACCACTGGATTCGGGGAGGTAAACATTGCTATCTACTACAAAACCAAACAAAAAGCTACGTGGGCCGATGCCCAGACGTTTTGCAAGAACGGGAAAGGTCATCTGCTGAAGGTCGACGACGTGGATGAGAAGGTGAGAGACATGCATTCAGGAAGGCCATTAAACACTACATCAGTAGGGAACGATGAGCCACAATTATATTTTCAAAGTTGTTTTGACTCGCCTCAGGCTAGGTCATTGTGTAACATATGTTATATTTGGGATTACACTTTCTCAGTACAGATTCTAGTACTTTTGTTGGGTTGGGTGCCATCCGGGATTCGAACCTACACCCTCATATTCAGGCACCTAATCTCCAGCACACAAAGTCAGCCATCTAACCCACTCAGCCAACGAGGCTTCCACAAAAAAGGCAATTAGGTGCCTGAATATGAGGGTGTGGGTTCGAATCCCGGATGGGAAACAACCCAACAAAAGTACTAGAATCTGTACTTTACTGAGGAAGTGTAATCCCAAATATAACATATGTTACATTTGACCACTTTCTAAATGGCATTGTGTATTCATATGGGCCATTGTGGCTTGACTGCATATAGATTTGGAAGTAAAGTACAGATTCTAGTACTTTTGTTGGGTTGTTTCCCATCCGGGATTCGAACCTACACCCTCATATTCAGGCACCTAATCTCCAGCACACAAAGTCAGCCATCTAACCCACTCAGCCAACGTGGCTTCCACAAAAAAGGCAATTAGGTGCCTGAATATGAGGGTGTGGGTTCGATTCCCGGATGGGAAACAACCCAACAAAAGTACTAGAATCTGTACTTTACTGAGGAAGTGTAATCCCAAATATAACATATGTTACATTTGACCACTTTCTAAATGGCATTGTGTATTCATATAGGCCATTGTGGCTTGACTGCATATAGATTTAGAAGTATTTTGAATAAAGTCATCACTCCTGTATGTGAATATTGTCATTTACACGACACAAACGGCTCAGCACTAATAATTGTTACCTTGTGCAAGTCTAAGTATTGGACAGATAGTTAGGCTTTTTCAGGCCCAGGGTCAGCCTAAAACCTTACCTACCTCGCTGTGCCTCAGACGGATGGGTCAGTCAGATTTACAGATTTGTGTCAGTGTTGGTCGGCATCATCCATTTGGTGCTACAGATCGCCTGGAATTTAGTGTTGGTACAGTATCATGTATTTTCTGCAGTACTGGTTTGATCACATGTATCTGACCGGGGGGCGTGGCTACTGGACAGGGCTCAACGACCAGGCCAAGGAGGGAGATTTCAAGTGGGCCGATGGTACCGCCCCAAACAACTCGCTTATGTAAGTTATCCTGTAGCCCAAAGGTGTTTGGACAACCCCGCGATGATGGCTTGTCCTGGTATGTTCATACATGTACGTGTAGTTTGTATCACGTTATTTAGCACCATACTCAGCAATATTCCAGCTATATGATGGATGTCTGTTCCTCAAAGCAATCGTAGCGCTAATTTGATCGTAACTCCCATACTTTAACATAGACTTGTGACTGTCGTAACGCTACGATCGCTTTGAGGAAGGGGCCCAGATAGTACAGCAGAGACTGCCATCAGGAACATGTATGCACGCAGTCGGGAGACGAAGACATGTTGTCAACCATATCAGCGAGGAATGATCTCACGTACGCACGCACACACACATACATGCGTTTGGTTGTGAGTCAGTTCGAATCCGTGCACGACTTGTTTAACCCTGACTGCGAGTTACAGTGAAGATAATCCAGGCAACATATACCCGGAGAGTCCAAGGGACGATCCAGAAACCAGTTATCTGATCATGGTGAAAGGTTTTCACCTATACAAGCAAGCTTGGAGCATGAACAAAGTGTAGCTGACACCCTACGGTACTGTTGATGCAGTGGTATTAAATTAGATTTGTGACGTCATTCCATTGTCTGCTCGCTCCATTATTTTTCAGGAATGAAGCGATGTGTACCAGTTTCAATTGTAAGACCTTGATAGTTCGTACTCTTTGCATTACATTTGGCTTATAAAATTACCAATACTTTGAATGTAATTTAAGTAGGGTAATATCCTCGTAACTCTCCATTCCCGAAAAATAATGGAGCCGAGGCCCCGGAGGGTTACGAGGACGTTACCCTCTACTTCATGTCGAGCTGCCATTGTCACCGCCCTATCCCCATGAGGCAGCTAATATCGACAAGGATTTGATTTGCCGATTAATCTCAGCCGACTCAGCGTATTCTCACGGTAAAAGTTTCAACAGTTAGAACTATATATACGTTCTACCCCCTTCTGCGTGTTGTTCGTCATCACATTACACACAGGGTACTGGGTTAGTGACACAATCCAAACCAAACTCTATGTTTTCTCTCAATGCTAAACTTTCAGTCAGTGGGACAGCGAGCCGGACAACGCCAACAACCAGGACTGTACGAAGATGATGAGTGACGGCTCCTTCAGTGACGCCAGCTGCAACACCAGGGCCGGCTTCATCTGTAAATACACCAAGGACCCGGGGGCAGCGTGTGCGACAGGGTGGGCGACGTTCCAACAGTCAGGGTGCTACTACATCAGCTCCGCCAACCGGAGTCAGGGCCTAATGTGGAGCGAGGTGAAGCAGAGGTGTCTAGACCTGGCACATGTCTTCGACAGCGAGCTCCAGGCCTTCTATCTTTACATAGAGAGCAAGCCCGAATTGGTGAGAACGATCACCTAATCTCTAGTCGAACTTGTTCATCCGGGCGCTTCCGGTAACTATGTTCTGATATCGGGGTTCCGTCGAAATAATTGTTGTTTACACTTGATACAGTCAGATATAACCTTTACCGAGTGAACATGTATGGATAACCGAGGTTTCGATTCTCTAGAAAAAACAGAGTAGTATAAATTATGAAAATTGTTAGTGATATCTGTCAGAAAATAATATGCGCACTCTAAAACAACAACTTCCAGCTAAGACATAATGAATGTAAGTTGAAAGAAAGGGTATCTCAAGGATCTCAATTTGTAGTTTAAAGCATGTACATACATACTTCTTTACATTGTAATCATTATATCGAGTCAATGCATACATGCTCTGTAATCGATATAATAGTTCAAGATATACGTGCACAGCAATCAATATATCATGTCAGTACATATTTACTTAATATATTGTCATCGATACATCGGGTGAGTGCATACATTCACTTTAATCGACATCGAAATACACACAGACTATAACCGATATATCGTGGAAATACACACAGACTGTAACCGATATATCGTGGAAATACACACAGACTGTAACCGATATATCGTGGAAATACACACAGACTGTAACCGATATATCGTGAAAATACACACAGACTGTAATCGATATGTCGTGGAAATACACACAGACTGTAATCGACGAGGCATGCATTCTTGAGGATGTTTATGAAGTAGCAACCCTTTGCGGCAAGAGATGACCGGGCCATGGCTCTATGTCTATATTGGTTTGCAGACATGGTTGATATCCCAGCTACAACAGCAACCGGACCTCGGGATGATGTGGTGGACGGGGCTCAACGACATCGCCAACGAGGGTGTCTGGATGTGGGCGACAGACTTCGCCAACCCGGTCGACCTGACTTTGATGTGAGTGTTAGACATGAACAAACAGTTGAACACTGGTTTTATCCTCTGTGCTACTTATTCATGACACTGGCCAACTCACACATGTTCACGCTGGCGCTCAAATCACTCGCTAACTCCTCTTTATCCCGCACTCACACATCCACTCGCCAACCCACCTATTTATGTACTCGCTCACTCACAACCAACTCACTCACTCTATGACTGCAGTCCCTGGGACACTGAACCCAACAACTACGGAGGTAACGAGGACTGCGCTGTCATGCTGCCTGGTGGCCGCTTCAACGACATGCCCTGCAACGCCAAGTCCTACTACATCTGTGAGAGTGCGGCAGGTACGATAAACAAAACCTCGTTATTCCCCAAACTCTCCTTACCGGAAGATCCTGTTGTGAATATAAAATAATGATGAAACTAGTGAGTAAATCTCCCCGTTTCAGGTCTCGGCGCGTTGATGTCGACCCTGCTGGTGTGGATAGGGGTGATGGCAGCCCTTCTTACAAGATAACACCCAGACACCCGAGTAGCAGAACTTCCTTTGTCCGGACAACCTTAATCCAAACGCCGTTGTTCCCAAAGCTCAACCTATGCCTTTTTTAGGTTCGGATTAAGAAGGTTGAAACTGCACACAGTGTTATGGGGTACAGATTATACTATAAGTGATCGTTTCTCCAACAATTTGAATGTCACATTGTTCGGATTATAGAGGTTATTTTGTTTTACGTAGTTTGATTTTATGCTGTTTTCGGCATGTTTACAAACTTACTCAAACATCCCATGACGTTATGTCGTTGCATGATACCCTGCTTGCTCGGGACATCAGTAAAACATGATGCGCGATTTGATTCGCCTTTTGTGCCTCTCTCTTCAATAAAGCAATGATTGCGATAATTCTTCATTTTGAAATGGTGAACCGAATGTTGAGGTTCACACGTAACCGGCTTCACACGGATTGTTGTTGACGTCGCTGCCCCAAGGGTAAGGAGTGAGTTTCAACAGGTTCGACATCCAACATCTGTAACATTTCAACTGTATCATAAGAATATGTTAATTGATAAAAAACCCAAAGTGCTGATGCAAGGTATTCTCGTTGTTGCAACTCATCTTGCTCCACGTCGAAATCTATTTATACGCAGTATGACATTAAATACAGGTGCAATGTATATTGTACATACCAGATCGTGCCGTTATTGTATCTTAGATTACAGATTCTGTGAGCCAAACCCATCTCACCAGATAGAATAGCGTTAAATAATGGTCAACATCCGGGTTCTGCTGGGACCAGCGTCAGCATCAACGCGATGAGTAATTATGGATGTAAATTTAAACAAAATATGATTAAGTGTGCAGTCAATGTGTTGTTGTTTTTCATGTGTTTATAATCATACGTCTTGTACATGTATGATGACGTTACCTCGTTATGGAGATCAAGCTCAGGGGTCTTGAGGAGGTACTGTCTGTTGAGGAGAACCCCCTTCAAGTCACACGGTACCGGTTATAAGAAAAATTTGTGAATATAATTTTCTACAGGATTTGAAATACAGGACAGATATTCCAAAAGCGGTGTGAATTTTGATTCTCAATTTTATTTTGGTTCTTAGAGATGAAGTTAATTTGGTTAGTTTGTTTGTTGTAAAGGCCGCGCTCAGCAATATTCCAGCTACATTATGTCTGTAAATAATCGAGATTGGACCAGGTAATCAAGTGATCAACATCATGAGCATCGATCTACAATTGGGATACGATGAGTCAACCAAGTTAGCGAACCTGACCACCCTATCCCGATGGTCGCCTCTAGATGAAGTTGATATTCAGTATATCATAATAGAACAGAACTGGTATATATTACAGCAATTTCTGGCCCCAAATCGGGACCAACCAGTTGCGTCTGCGAACTAGTATATTGTATGCACGTTTCATAGCTGCAAGACGGCGTCAAACAATTTTCACTCACTCCTCAAACAATCGTAGCGGTCGACGTTTCCACAGTACAATGCTTTAACAGTGTAGAGGGGTCTGATGTTGTGGATACCGTGGTGATTTCATCATCGTGATCTTGACCATTACGCCAACAGTAGGGACACTTACACACAAATGTAAACTATTTCTGTATGAAGTGATTTAACATGTCATTTAATATATTTTGTTTTAATAAAATAATTAGTCTTTGTAATTGTTTGTTTTGTGGGCTTCTAATTGATGTTATCCCCATATTTCCAGTATGCAACACATTGTGTCTTCACATACGCATGAACCATTTCGCTCCTTTTAGAAATGACGTCATCACTGGAATCTCTCCTACCCGGAGCATCCATCAGTATAAGTTTAATTTGATTGGATGACTTATTTCCGATTCTTGTCTTCGAAAAGGACGAAAAATAGCATGAAAGAAAGATAACAGTAACATAAAAAAAAAGTTTATTAGGTTACATTTCAATTATAAAAAATGTTCCAAGTATTAATTTATTTGAAAATTAGAATTGTGTCATTTTTCAATTTCCTTGTGACACCAAGTTATATGAAATGGTACATTAACCTGATGTTGCAGGTGCCTCTTTGTTACACACGTTATATTTGGGATTACACTTTCTCGGTAAAGTACAGATTCTAATTTAGTACTTTTTTGAGGGGTTGAGTCCCATCCGGGATTCGAACCCACACCCTCAGAGTCAGGCACCTAATCGCCAGCACACAAAGCCAGACGCCTAGACCGCTCAGCCACCGCGGCTTCCACAAAAATGGAAGTCGGACAACTGGTAGTCTAGACTGCGGACCCCTCAGAGTAACCACTTACCGAGAAAGTGTAATCCCAAATATAACATATGTTACATTTGACCACTTTCTAAAAGGGCATTGAGTATTTCATGCCTCTTTGTTGTTGCCTCGGATTCCTCATCATTGTGATGCTTACTAAACAGCTCACTTGTAGACTAAAACTGACGATTTCAGAAATTTTCACCTTTTTACATACACAGTTAATAACAGCATTGCGAACACTCAGGAACAAAACGCACTATTAATTAATTCCGTTTTATTCAACTGATTGTTTTCAAGAATTGCCTCCCTTTGATTAGAATTAAAATTAAAGCGGCTTCACTTCCAATGTTTGAGAAAGAAATGAAATAATAAACAATAACCGGAAACGATTTAGCTGTTCTTTAAAACGATTGTGAAGCATTAAAGAAAAAGAAACCGCAGTCTGTACCAAATATTTTCAAAGTCTTTTTCAAACTTTTCACCAACCTAATATGTAACAGTATACATCCAGTGCAACCTCTCCAGTCACATATCCATTGTCAAGAACACGAGTAAGTATATTTTGAGATGAAGGAGACAATAGCTTCAGATATAAGCCGGAACTTGACAAGACTTGGGTGCACATTCCTGTACGTACCGTGCCCCAAGAGAAGCTTGATATAACCATAACTTACTTTGTTATATCTCAAGTTAAACCTAAAGTTTTTAATAACCCAAAGTCTACGTGTGGCGAATGAGTGTAATATCAAAATGCTTATATCATGGGCACGATAAAAGCGGTGACTTAGCTTCTTAACCTGAACTAATTTGGTGGTATGAGCCTGTGATAAAGAGAGTTTGTCACCGGCCCTTGAATCATCTGCATCTCGATTTCACCTCTGAGCAACAATAGCAACGCTGCACAAAGTAAATAGCTAGGGAAAAGGTTGTCACGTGAGGGGCAGATAACTCCTGGCACTCTTACAGAAGCTGAGCTGCCGGGAGCACGTCACAGCCCGCGCCATCTCAGTGAGGTGTGTGTGGAGACAGAGCAACAGTGTGCGATAGCACGGGCAGAATTGGGCTGATATGGCTGATAACACCCAGATATGCAGATAACAGTATGGAGCACTATAGAGGCCACCTCGTAAAACATGTAGGATAAAATCTAATTGTAACGTCACTGAATATTATTAATAGTATGATTATATTTTTTTGGGATTGATTGTAGGTATGCTTTAGTTTGAACACCAGGTGTCAAGCATAATAATTCCACAGGGTTAGAAATGGTGTTAAGTAACCTGTGCTTGTCATAGGGGTGTCGGATGGTCAGGCAAGGCGACTTGAGTGAGTGAGTTTAGTTTAACACCGCACTCAGCAATATTCCACCTATATGGCGGCGGTCTGTAAACAATCGGGTCTGGACCAGACAATCCTGTGATCAACAGCATGAACATCGATCTACGCAATTGGGAACCGATGACATGTGCCAACCATCGGCGACTTGACGTATCATTGTTCCTCGACGGCATGGATCGTTGTTCATAACATCGATCACTGGCTTGTCTGGTCCGTTATATTTCCTCCATGAAACATTTAAGATCAATAACAATAAACTGATGTTTATTATTAGTTGTTCACTGATCTCGAGGGGGACATGGGCTGATATACCCTCGATGTTTGTTTATGCTCCCTGGGCCGGAAGGGCGAGGGGTACTAACGAAACATCGAGGGTACATCAACCCATTGGCCCCGAGGGACCAGTAAACAACGTATTTATCTTACCGAACACCTCAATGGTAATTGTGAACTGTTCGAAGCACGGTATCGGATCTTAGTATGGAGTACCAGACGAAAAGAAAAACAAATTTGGGTTATCTCCCTTCCATAGATTTGCATTCGCAAAACATCGGTAATTTCCGTACATTATACGTGATTCAACGTTATTCGAGATAAAGAATTACTACCACGAAGTACCAAATGAGTTCGGCATTCCCAGCGGGGTACATAGAAAATGTTACTCGCTTGTAAGCGGGGTACATTGAAAATAATAGAAGAGCGCTCAGCCAATCAGAAAACGACATTTATGTGTGAGGCAAGATAATAAATATTGTACACGTTTTAATATCAAACTCGTTTGCAGGGGCAAGCAAGGAGAGGCTGATCAAAACTAAACCCCTCGACTCCATAAAATTGTAACTCAAATGGTGTAACTAGTGAAAGGGACAAGATCCCAATAATACTGAGTAAGTGAGTGAGTATGGTTTTATGCCGCTTTTAGCAATATTCCAGCGATATCACGGCCGGGGACACCAGAAATGGGCTTCACATATTGTAACCATGTGGGGAATCGAACCCAGGTCATCAGCCTGACGAGGCCACGGGATTGAGATCGAGGGAGGCGTTAATGAAACAGTCGCGTCCTTGAGCAAGTCGATGTTATTTCAAAAGAATTATCGGAAACGATTTTGGCCCGATGGTGTTCCATATACTGGCCGACGACCTGGAAACATGCCATCACCCGTATACCATGGTGTCGCTGAGGATCTTGAATGAGGTTATTGTTCTAGTGAAACTGTTATGTCTCGGCTTGGGTAAGTATTTAACAACTCCGGCGACCAGTCCGCTCATCATTCAGTTACAGATATTCCTAAATAGGATTGAGGGTATTTCGGTCATGACTTGGTTATTTACAAAAGTGGAATATTGCTGAGAGCAGCGTTGGATCTCTTCTTGTGTGAAGATCCATACAGTGAGGTTATTACCTCCCGAAACGGAAACAATTTGTTCTGTAGGCCCTACGACTAGAACATTTCAGCTTGATAATGTTTACAGATCGCTGCAACTAGGCTGAATTGCGTCCCTTAGTCATGGCAGGATCAGCTTCTTGTATGAATAGCGTGGTCACCCTGATGATGACCCACGGTATGTCAGAACTGTATGGATGCCCGTGGGCGTCATGAATATATTCCTAGACCTCATCAACATTCAACGTTGTTTACGGCTGATGAGAGTGCATTTCAGGGGTCAAGGTCGACGTACAGGTGTATACAGGTGTAAACGTATGAAATTACTGTCTTCATCAGCCATCATCAGTGACGCGGCGACGGCGACTATTGGCACAAGTCCAACAACGCCTACTTGCAATCATGGCCTACTCCGTGCAGGGTCAAGCTGCTTCCGGTTCGGCAAACAGCGCATGCTCAATTGGAAGGAGGCCAGCGCCGAGTGTGCCGCTCTGTCGTCCACCCTGATCAGATTCCAGACGCCCGAGGATATTGTATGTAACACGTGTCTAAGTGAATGAGTGAGTGAGTGTGTGCGTGAGTGAGTGAGTGAGTGAGTGATTACAAGAACTGCATTTTCATATTATAGTAGAGACCATTTACTTCAGGTCCGAGGATATCAAATTACAGGTCACCTCAGAACGACCTTTTGTGAACCTTGACCAACCAATGAAATGACCCGAGGGAAGTCGGCATTAGTCATTAAGCAGCTTTCTCGAGCACCACGGAACTAGTTTCACACTGGTCACTTCAATTCCAGTGTATCTTAATCAATATTGTACCCAAAACCTCCATGCTGTACAACAGTATGTTCTCATGTCCAGTAGGTGGTCGAGATTGTATGGCAGGACTTCTCAAGCCGTACTTCCGGTTCAGATGTGTATCCCGAGAGGCGATGATTGACGAAATAAGTCGTACAGACTAACTGTCGCTCGGAATTCCTCGTGATAACCTTTCAGAGGTTGCATGATGAGAAAACACATTCGGATTTTGTCTTTGGCGTTTGACATTTTAATGCCCTGCAATAGGATGACCTCGAAACAAACTGAAGTCTCAGTTTTGATTGAAGTTAACGTTTTTTTTCTCAAATTTGACAAAACGCAGGAAAATACATTTCCCGGAATACACTGAAATTGATATTGAACTCAACATCGTAGACAATGTAAGTTTAGTAGATAGGTTACTTGAGTTGTATGGGTCTTTTATTTTGGAAATTCAGCTCTTTCAAATTGTCAAACTCAGTCTGAAATTGGAGTGAAAACTATTTAAGTTTGTTTCGACAAATCAGATCTGGGTGTATCTCGGTAGCAAGCACTAAGATTTGATTTTTACATTAGATATGGGTTCACCTAATGTAACCATGAATCTTATTTTGTGCCACAAGGCTTCCTTGAGTTATAAGAACTATGCTTCGTAGGGATTTCTATACAACGCTTTCAAATCAATGTGTGAGGTTTGCACGTTTCCACATAAACATTGTGGCCTTATACCATCGAATCTTCTCAGAGACATGAAACTAACAACGTTTAACATCTTGAGTGTGGTGTTTGTACTTTGTGCCACCAGGGGGCGTTCTCCGCCATTGCCAAGACCCTCGAGATGGACGGTTGGTGGACGGACCTAACCACACAGGACCACGTGGGGACGTGGACGTGGGGGGAAAACCAGGCAGTCGGCAACGGCACCGTGTCAGTAAAATGTCTTATCTACACAATGTGTATAATGCAGTAACATGACGTTAGTCCAGATCCGCAATTACCCGGCTTTCTAGGGCCCCATTTCACTAAGCTATCTTAACACTAACGTATAGTCTATACTGCTAATGTCGATGTGTGGACCCGGGCGATTAACACTGGGAAAGTCTGTATACGACTTACTCAGAAGAAGTAACAGAATTCTGACACTGTGGATTAACTCCTGTAATGTGAAATCATCGGGTGTTCTAAATATATTTTAAGAAGTAATCTTCGGATTTACGATTGATCAAGAGATTTGATAGTCTTTACGGATTTGCTTGAGAGGACATAGTCCAAATCAACGGTTGTCGCTGCGCGTTCGTTTGCTAGCAAATTACACCATGTTTTTTATCAGAGCGCAATTACGACAGACGCAGCGCTGATATCGTTTGTTTGAACGGGGCCCAGGTTTTCAAATAACAATATATTCCTTCAACAACTTAAAGAGCGTTATTATGAAAACATGCATGGGAAATGTCGAAGATAATAATGCCATTTACGAATGGTTATAAAGACCTCATTCCCTTTATCTTTAATATAAAAAGAGAGTACATTTTGTGGACGCTTCAACAAAACTATGATTTGCCAGGGTGTGGAACCAGGAACCCGACGACGTCAAACACGCCGAAAACTGCGTCGCCGTGAACTACCTCGGCAGAGCTAGCGACGACATGTGCACACGACAGCTTGGGTTTATATGCAGGGCTGATACAGGTTGGTGGTACCCAGCTCAGATTTCAGGAAATCTTTCAAAATTCAAAATGTTCATAGTAGACATGTTTGGGACATTTGCAGACTTAATGCAGCAGTAACAATAACGATGCCAGATGCGAATCTTTATTTTGACTTGTACCATGTATTTGTAACGGGTGACACTGGGAAAGGCTGAAAGTGGTTCATAGACACATGCTTACCATATATTCAACCATAGTCATTAAATAGACGAGATTTATTTTGATAATTGAAAAGATGCTATTTACTGGCTGCTCATTGCACAAAGTAGTTATGTATCTGAACCCGTGAAGGTCCGGGTTAGAATATTGATGTTCAGCAACCCATGCTTGTCGTAAGAGGCGACTAACGGGATCGGGTGGTCAGGATCGCTGACTTGATTGACACATTTCATCTTATGGCAATTGCGCAGATCGAAGCTCATGCTGCTGATCACTGAATTGTCTGGTCCAGACTCGATTACTGCTACGATGCACTCAGCAATATTCCAGCTATGTGGCGGCGGTCTGTAAATAATCGAGTCTGGACCAGATAATCCAGTGATCAACAGCATGAGCATAGATCTACGCAATTGCCAGAAGATGGCATGTGTCAACCAAGTCAGCGAGCCTGACCACCTGATCCCGTTAGTCGCCTCTTACGACACGAATGGGTTGCTGAGGATCAATTCTAACCCGGATCTTCACGGGTGGATCACGGCAGGGTACAAGTGACTCCAACTTTGATAAAGGGCTCACACAGCTCACCCATGTAGTAACCAGGATCGGCTAGGCTGAGTAAACGCGTAGATTCTGTGCTGTCATGGTAATTTTCTGTCGGACAGTTGCTGACGGATGTGATGACGGATGGTCACTGGTGGGGAACTCGTGCTTCTACGTCAGTGATACGTCAGACTACACCCAGCTGGTCACCTGGGAAACGGCCTTGACCAAATGCTATCAGAAAGGGTCAGCAACTTTGAGCCGCCCAATGCTTGCCAGCTTCACGGACAACCAGGAATACGTGAGTAACACCTGCATCGAAAGCCGATGGACTTATGTCGTATGCCCCACTGAGGCCTCGTCAAAGCCCCTTCCAGTCACGGTTAATTTCTTTATGTGATTTAATTGATTGTACATAATAAATGAAACCAAAGGAAAGTTTGACAACACTAATCGGTCATCACTAGGAGTGTTGGTCAGTGGTCATACACCTATCTTAAATCTACCGTTATGTTGCAGTCGACTGTGGTGAAGCTGCTGACGACAGCGTACTCCCTGAAGTATCGGTGGTGGATTGGCCTCAATGACAGGGCTGTGGAGGGACAGTGGATGTGGTCCAACAGCAGCACCCATGCAGATGCATCCATTATGTAACATATTCATTTACTGCCGATCACAGGGGCTTGTAACGCTAAAAACTGCCATCAAGGTATATACTGACTGACTGACTGAGTTTGGTTTTACGCCGCTTTTAGCAATATTCCAGCAACATCACGGCGGGGGACACCAGAAATGGGCTTCACACATTGTACCCATGTGGGGATTCGAACCCGGGTCTCTGGCGTGACGAGCCAACGCTTTAACCACTAGGCTACCCCACCGCCCAGGTATATACTGTCACTGACGGGGTCTTAGTACTAAAAAAAAGGAAAGGGATGTAACGAGGTCAATACACCAAGTTCGTTTCAGGGCGAATTCAACAATGCTCACTGTATTTATCCCATTTAAAGTATGCATATGTGTATACTTTAAATGGGATAAATACAGTGAGCATTGTTGAATTCGCCCTGAAACGAAATGGTGTGTTGACCTCGTTACATCCTTTCTTTATATATACTCATGCCAATAATGGTTGTCACCCCTCCCCACCCCAACCCCACGCACACCTCACCCCACCCACACCCCTCTCCAATTAAAAAGATTGAAGGGGGTGACAACCATTATTGGCATGAGTATAGTACCAAGACCCCGTCAGTGACAGTATACACCTTGATGGCAGTTTTTAGCGTTACAAGCCACTGTGCTGCCGATAACAAATTCTCTCACTTTAGTTATGAATTCCATGAAATATAGCATATGTTATATTAAGGATTACACTTCCTCAGAAAAGTACTTTTATTTGGTTGAGTCTAATTCGGGATTCGAACCTACACTCTCATAGTCGGGCACCTAATCGCCAGCACATTAAGTCAGCCATCTAACCCACTCAGCCACCGCAGCTTCCACCATGAAATATGATCACATAGTAGTCCTACGATGTATATGAGGATCAATATGTATCTAATCAGTTAACTGATTTACTGATCACACAGGTAGCATGTGCATAAAAATCAATCTGTAATATATGGTAAAGAATCAACTATTGTCTCATGAATATACTAAATCCGTTCAACATTGTATGATGCATGTTTAACAAGTTCCCAATATTATAAAACTCATTAAATAATCCGATATTGTTGATGCATGTACTGGATACATTGAATATTGTATGCATGGCAATTATCTCTAGTGCATGCCCAGTATATACTTAAGTAATTCTAACAAGTATCCTTATACCGTCTCACTATTTTTTAGTTATTCGAACACATGTAAAGAGCACACAACGAATCAAGAATATTTGCGAGCCCAAGAATAAGGGCGAACCCTCTTTTGCAGCCAGTGGCAAAACCTACCAAACTCCCTGCAGGCGACGGAGCAGTGTGGAGTGGTGCACAGTAACGGCCATATCTCCTACGACTACTGCGACAACGACAACTACTTCGCCTGCAGGTATCACAGCACGGAAGGTACACGACAAACAATCTTGGAAAGGTGTTCACGTCAGTAATGCACAGCTATTCCACACACGTTATGTAAAGGTTTGTAGGTGACCTGGGCAAGTCTAGGTGGATGTTGCTGTAAGGAAAACGACCACCGCACCTATGCCCGTCCCATGTTCCAACCCAATGTTGGTAGGCTGTCTGAATGAGTAATCAGAGATAATTATATTTTTCCTTATCACTGTCAGTCATGTGTGTAAGAAAAACTAACAATATTTAAACTTTCTTCCGACTGTATTACTGCTAAAACAAGATGACAGGTTATATATTGTTTGAACATATATGTTGAGTTATTATGATGAATGCGTTGAGAAGTACATATTGTTGTGAAATGCCTGTCCTGTTTAGATAGATCAGTCATTGACGACCGCCGCCATATAGCTGGGATATTGCTGAGTGTGGCGTTAAACAACAAACCAACAAGCCTTTGACATTAACGTCATTACATGCAACCACAGAAGACTCGAATCACGCTGACGTGTGGGGCGTTTGAGCTGACACAATTACCTGTATAACTGAAGTAAATTAACAGTATCACCAGGCTCCAGGAGAGGAGGTCACTAATTCCTGTTCATAATCTTAGGTGCATATATATTTTCATTTCTCTATCAGCTATAGTGGAACCACACCAAGGAATCAGGGATTCAAACTCATGACATGCATACCCAACCATTTAACATTATTCTCTGTCAAGTTATGATTATTTATGTCAGTGGCGCATGCATGGATAGGCGCGACTGTGGCCAATGGATAAAGTGTTTGTTTGAAAATATTTTATTCAGTGTTGAAATGGATTGGGCACAAGTTATGTAACTTATTACCGCCCGCTCCTATCAGAGACATGAACAATAATGAATGGACGTAATGAACGGACATAATAACATTAAGACATATTATTGATTAATCGAAGCGCTTACTTCGTACAATGTATTTATGCACATGTCTAAATATATTTTCATTAATAGCATTTGGCAGAGCAGGGTTTCCGTAAAGAATGGTATCAATGTCTAATTGAACTTTTGATAGTTCAAATTCTTGCTTCAGATCAAAACGGCAACTGACAAATTTTAGACATTTTAAAAAGAAATGGTTAGCATCTTCCACCGGAGCACCACAATTGCAAGCTCTACTCCCTGATAGATTAACACGAAACAGATCTGCATGTAATGAACTACACGAATGTCTTAACTTCGTGTAGTATATTTGTCTTTCTTTCACCAAATAGAAAATATTTTGGAACCTTGTCATTTTTTTCAGGTAACTTTGATTTAAACGATGATAATGAATTTGTACATTTTGTTGTAGAGGGGAGAGCATTCCATAAACTTGCAGAATCATAAATAAATGACTTTTGGAAAATTTAGGTGCGAAATTTAGGAACAGCCAAATCTGATTTGTTACGCAAATTGTATCCGGAAATGGTTTCAGTAAAAGGTGGAAGTAAATCTATCAGGTAATCAGGAGCTTGCATATTAACAATTTTGTAGAATGTACAGAGTTTCCTTTGTGTTCGTCTAACTTTCAATGGTAACCAACCAGTTTCACTGTATAAACTATATCTTGAAGCGAATTTAAACAATCCGGTTACAATTCTTGCTGCTTCAAGTTGTAACATTTCAAGTTTATCACAAATATAGCTAGGGCAATTATCCCAGACCTCAGATGCATATTCTAAAATAGGCCTAATATACATTTCGTACATACTAGAAAGGATATATCTAGGTAATACGTACTTTAGCGTCCGTAATGAGGAAACAATTTTTGAGGCCTTTTCTATTACAGCAGATACATGATGAGACCATTTTGTATTATCTGAAAAGATGACACCGAGGTGTTTATGTTGATGTACACGTTCTAAATGTTCATTATTGAAAATCAAGTCAGGAACTTGTGGACAGTTTCCATTTTTAAAAAGCATGAATTTGGTCTTGTTCGGGTTAAACTTAACTAACCATTTGTCAGCCCATTCTTTCAATTTTGCTAAATCATAGTTAAGAGTAGCCTCTATGGTTTTTACATCTTTTCCTGCAACACCAATTGAAGTGTCGTCGGCAAACAGTCTTGTGACATTTGTTAGAGTTTCAGGTAAATCATTGATGTACACAAGGAACAAAAATGGACCAAGGACAGATCCTTGAGGAACCCCTGCAGTAGCATTCAATTCTTTTGATAATGTACCATTGATGGAAACACTCTGTCGTCTATCTGATAAATAGTTTGTTAACCAACTAAGTAAATGGCCACGAATACCATAATTTTCTAATTTGTGCAATAGCCCTTTATGCCACACCCCGTCAAAGGCCTTTGAAATGTCACAAAAAATCATACAATAAAGGTGATGAGTATCTAGAGCTGAACATATATTGTGATAGATTTCAATGAGTTGAGATGTGGTAGAGTGGTTTGTAGTAAAACCTGATTGAAATTTACTTAAAATGCTATGTTTATTGAAATGGTTATGTAAATGCTTTAACATTATTTTTTCAAAAAATTTCCCGAGGATAGATAATAAACTTATGGGTCTGTAATTAGTAGGGAGGGATTTATCTCCTTTTTTGAAAATAGGGGTAATATTGCCTGTTTTCCAAACTGAAGGAAAAACACACTGACTCAAAGAAATATTATACAGTAAACACAGAGGTTCAGCTATTGATGTACAAATTCGTTTTAACATCCTCATGTTAATAATACAATCTAGCTTTGTTTGCTGGTAAAGTCTTAATCATATCCGATACTTAGTAACACTAACGCTTTTATACAGCGATGGCTAACAAGATTGGCAAAGTCTTGCCCTCATCATTCACAGATATGGCTGAAATATTGCCGATGTGACTTAAAATCTTAACTCACTCAACTCACCTCTATCGTATTTTCAATCTCAACTCCCTGGTCTTTAGGTATACAACTCGGGCAGCCACTACCAGGCGCATCATACTAATAATGTGGTTTTTCAAAGGCACTTTGAAATGACCGAGAGCACCTGATTTAGTCAGGAAGACACATATGTCAGGTAAAACTTAACTATTCTAATGGTGTCAAGAGATGAACCTGTTTTTTCCCAGGAAATAGTTCCATGATACACAGATGTCAGGTTTAATGAATACTCCCAGCTGACGTTCACGTGGAGGAGGAGCTGGGCTGTCCTGGACTGTGGCTGAGAGCGGGACACAAGTGTTATGTTTTCAACACCAACGTGACCTTGACCCAAAGTCAGGCAGTCGCTTTCTGCCGCCACAGAGGAGGGCGTCTATTGAAGGTCGAGACAGAGGATGAGATGGTGGGTTACCCTTCACATTTGTAGGTTCGTCTTGGAAGTAAGATCGCTTGGTGGTAGTGGTCTTAGATAATGCTCTTTGGTGGAAGTGTGTTCTTGTTAGGTAGTGGCATTCGTGCTATATCCACCTTTAGGTAGATGTAACCGTAGTGGAATATCTCTTTGGAGGTAGCGGTGAGACCCCTTGAAGGTTGGCAGGCAGTTATGTCAGATACGTGCCTCGTTCAATACTGAACGGCCGTGTTAAACTGCACATTCCTTGAAAATAGTGTTCACAAGAGAGTCAAGTACTTCCGATGGATGGATTTACCCTTCAAATTGATGGACACACTTAAGGAATTTTTAAAATAGTCCTACAGCGCCTAGCGCTTCCATTTAATGGAAAGCGTTTTGACGAGTAATTGTATGTAAATCTCGTCATCATTAGTTGAGGGAAGTGATTCTGTTGTGACGAAGTTACACAAGTGACCCAAATGTGGTTGGCACCCGTGTAATGGAGGTACCACCATTTGTTGCAGAGATGGATTCAGCTGCAGACAGAGCGTATCCTAGGCAACAACTTCTGGACAGGACTGGAACGGCACCCTCCGGGAGGCAGCAGTTGGCGGTGGTCTGATGGTGACTCGGCGCAGATGAATCTCATGTAAGGGGCAAACAGTAATGATCGAGAATAATTGTCGGTCTTTGCATCATCACCGAAAACGTTTTGACGTTGGCATTACACATCCAACGTCTCTGCTTCGCATCAGATTAATTAATTGTTGTTCATATTTTCAATAAGATGAACAAATTCTTAAGATTTCGAAAAGACATTGATAAAACGTAACTGTTGACATATACATGCATGGCAGACCTTGGGAACTTCAGCCGGACAACCTGATGGGTGAGGAGAACTGCGCCTTCATCAGCCACGACGCCAGCTATGAGGACGTCTCCTGCTTCTCCCAGGCCGGCTACATCTGTGAGATACAGGCAGAAGGTAGAGTGATATTCACCATCTGTGAGATACAGGCAGAAGGTAGCGTGATATTCACCATCTGTGAGATACAGGCAGAAGGTAGAGTGATATTCACCATCTGTGAGATACAGGCAGAAGGTAGCGTGATATTCACCATCTGTGAGATACAGGCAGAAGGTAGCGTGATATTCACCATCTGTGAGATGCAGGCAGAAGGTAGAGTGATATTCACCATCTGTGAGATACAGGCAGAAGGTAGCGTGATATTCACCATCTGTGAGATACAGGCAGATATTCACCAAGGATAGGCAGAAGGTAGCGTGATATTCACCATCTGTGAGATACAGGCAGGAGGAGGAGTGATATTCACCATCTGTGAGATGCAGGCAGAAGGTAGAGTGATATTCACAAGTGTGACATGCAGACAGAAGGTTGGGCAGATATTTACCATCTGTGGCATAGAAACAGAAGATAGAGATATATTCACCATCTGTAAGATACAGGCAGAAGGTTTTGAATCAGTGAGTTGTGTTTTGATCATCGCTTTGATTAAATCAGAGCTATGCTACAGGTGCGCCCTGCCCGTCCAAATGGGTTACCCGTAACTACGATGACGACACAACGTGTTACTACATCAGCAACAGAACTACTTCCGACGTTGTCACGTGGTGGGAGGCACGCGAGTTGTGCAGGAGACTGTCGGGGTTAGACGAGGCTTCATTGCTGGCTGTCAACGATCACCACGAACAGGCAATGAATTCATTGTTAAAATACAATTAATTAATGAATTAATTTATAGTTATTTGTATTTTACATCTTATTCATGTTACTGGCAAAACCGAAACCACGTGTGTGTGTTTCGCCAATGGATAAACGTCTTCGATCCGTAAGTTCCCCAAGTACTGATACTAACTAAAGTACTTGACGTCACACACACGTCACGCTAGACGCGTTCCTACGTCATCAACCAGTATTATAGAATTATTATTTCCCTCTCATCCGTCAGACATGTTTATAGACATTCGCCAAAGTGTTCAGAGTAAACCATGGAATGGCAACACGTGTTAGTACACTGAATCGGGCCAGATAAGTATTACTGCACTTTTTGAAGACAACGCAATTATGACGGTAGCAAGAAACACGTGGAAGCGCATCGAGAAAACAAAAGATATAAAAAAGCGATATTATTGGCAATGCTACACTAACAATTTCTCTAAATCCAAGTTGATACGCCCTCAAGTCGATGTGCGTGAGGGCTGTTGATATTCAGTAAAGTGAAACCCAAATATTTATTATTCACTTTTCCAACTATTTCCCCAGACCTATATTGAGACCCAGCTGGGGTCGTACCCAGAGTCCCCCGTCGGCTGGTGGACAGACCTCACAGACGCTGCTTCTGAAGGTGTGTGGCAGTACGCCGACAACTGGAACCCTTCCCTCAGCCGGGATCTATGTGAGTGCCATGTAAATGCCAGGCTTGTGTCAATAGGGTAAACTAAACGGGCAAACCCCTCTCCGTAGTCACCAAAGCCATGTCATTAGAGTCCAGTGTTTATCATGTCAGTTAATGATGATAGCAGGTGTTCGAGGAATGTTGAGCGTATCCTGCTCCATCGGTCAGACCCGTTATAAACACATGCAAAGACAAGTGAATTGTCCAGAATCGAAAAAGCACAATACGAGAACAAAAGGTACATGCGACGGGTGGACATGTTGCGAACTGAATCGGACAAGAAAGATATTCGATGTATTCATGTCTGGTAATGTTGATCTGTGCTAGTTCATATCGTTCGCCCAATTGCGTTGATCGAAGCACATGCTGTTGATCACTGGATTTTCTGGTCCAGACTCGATTATTTACAGACCGCCGCCATATAGCTGGAATATTGCTGAGTGCATCGTAGCACTAAACTCACTCATTCACTCACTCATATCAACCGTATGAAGTGAGTAAGTGAGTAAGTATGGTTTTACGCCGCTTTTAGCAATATTCCAGCAATATCTCGGCCGGGGACACCAGAAATGGGCTTCACACATTGTACCCATGTGGTCGACTGTATGAATCACAACGCTGTACCATATTTAACATTGACTACGTTTTACCTTGCCTTACACAGACACCCTAATCTTGTTGTAGCAATTGGGCCAAGGAGCCAAACAATCATGGGGGCAACGAGAACTGCGCTGTCATGTACTACGGCGGCCAATACAACGATGTCCCTTGTGACGTCAGAGCCAACGTAGCCTGTGAGAAAATGGCCTGGGGCGTGGGAGGTAAGGTGTGGCGGGGATCGGATCGGGTAGTGTGCATTGGTCCACACGCAAATTGTAGCGCAAATAGGGTTGCGCAACAAAGAGAAAATGACCAGTCTTTCCATATACGAGCGAAGCGAGCAAAGCTTGGCAACGTGCTTCCCTCACTTCGGTTCGCAAAATATTTTTAATATCAAAACAAAATATCGCCATCATCAAAGGTAGACATTTATTTCCTCACAGAGTTGTGTTCTCAGATTTCCAACCTCATATTTAATAATTACTCACGTACAATATATTTAATTCAACATTTTAAGCGCCACTCGTGGCATGTCAAATCGTTCTTCGCCTCCATTACCCCTGCCAGCTTCCGGTTCAACGGAGTGAAGGAACAGGGGACTTAAATTTAAATCTGCTTTCATTTACCCGTCACGCCACAAGTGTTTTTAGTAGAATAAATGTTACGTAAATTCTAACAATAAGGACGGCAGATGAGAAACATAATCCCCACCAGTTTAACGGTAAAATTATGCAATATGATATTTGTGTTTAATTTCTGCTTATTCTTGTTCCTTCTTTCCGTTGAACTAGAAGCTGGCAGGGGTAATGGAGGCGAAGAACGATTTGACATTTCCTGTCGAGTTTTCGTTTTCGACACATTCCCAAAATAAGCTAAGACCAATATTGTTGAAGTGGTTAAATTAATCCAAGTCTTTTATATATTGGGTGCAAACATCATCTTTTAACTCAAACGACTGAACAGTCAGTGTTCCTTGTTTCAGGTGCAGCAGACCCACAGACAAGCGACGCTCTCCTGGGGGTTGTAGCTACCATGGTGATATGGAGTCTTACATGACGTCAAAGATCACAGTAGTTAGGGTTTTCTCTGATAGAATACGTACATTTATTAATCTAAACGTATATCTGATATCAACCCCAATCCTTACCAACGACCACCAGTCGCGTCATACACATCCCACCCCCTACCAACAGGTCTTCATCAATTCTCCATCACACCTAACTCATACAAGCTTTGTTAATCAACCAAAGGATTTTACGGGTATTGATCATTTTCAAGTATTATGTCTTTCTTTGAGACATACGATAGTTCGACAGATACAAAATATGTTCTATTGTGCTTTTTAATGCCGCCAAAATCACATTGTGTTTTCTGGAATAATAAATGGTTGCAACATGAAATATGTTTATTTTTAATTACGAGTTGGTAGTTTACGTAAAACAAATGCATCCGTCGGTGTGAGTTTTGACCTCACATTCACATCAGCTTTTGTCATTGCATGGTTAAAGCACCGTTAATCCTCACTCACTGATTCACTGAGGACATTTCTGGAAGACAAAAACAGGAGTACTCAACGCCTTATGAGGAAATAGTCACCCATACTCTTGCTGTATGACAAGGCCACGTATTTCTGGGCACATAAGCATACCTAACAATGCACCACAAGGTGTCAGTATATTCAGGTGAAATGACCTCCAAATATATTGGACAAGACGATCCAGTGACTGACATAGTGAACATCGATCTATTCAATAGGGATAAGGGTCAGATTTCTGTTTATGTAACTGTCGGGTAAAATAATGTACGAATGTCTATACTTGTGGTAACACACACACGCACGCACGCACTTACACACACACACTATTATAATAGGTAGGGGATACTCAATAAACAAGGTGTCACAGTTATTGGTATTTTATATCTTTAATAAGATAAATAATTTAACACTGTAACAGGGACATCTGATCAGATGCGTCAGATGACCATAAAATGTGTCCACCACGTCATTTACCATGAGATATAACTTGATATCAGCCTCTATGCTCAGGACAACTGGGGAATACTAATCAACCCCCTCATGCCAACTTGGTTCATTCCTTCCCATTCTTCCTGAGGGTACCGTGAAGGTCCGGGTTAGAATATCGATCTTCAGTAACCCATGCTCGTAGTAAGAAGCGACTAACGGGATCGGGTGGTCAGGCTCGCTGACGTGGTTGATACATGTCATCGGTTCCCAATTGCGCAGATCAATGCTCATGCTGTTGATCACTGGATTGTCTGGTCCAGACTCGATCATTTACAGACCGCCGCCATATGGCTGGAATATTGCTGAGTGCGCGTAAAACTAAACTCACTCACTCACCCCTGAGGGCAGCGCCAAGCTCGTTGACAGTGGCCGGTGAGTTTTGTCGGACGCGCCGTCCAAGAATATCTCAGACGTTATCATGGTCTGCCAGTCTGCCAGACAGAATGATCCCAACCAACACTATTACCAAGCCTCCCTCCCAAAACTATCGTTCTGTATACGTGGCACTCTGTCAGGGAAATCCAGAGTAAACCTTCATTCATTCGAAAACAACGTCTGCCCAACGACGATTGGCCGTGTTTGTCACTGATGACGTCTTGTAGTAACGTAACGGCCCGTCAGTCGTGGGATAATACGTGGATGTCGGGAGGATCCATCTGTGTAGCCGTCTGTCTACTCACTCCAACACCTGGAGCTCTGAGAAGCCCATCTCCAGTTTGAGAGGCACTTCGACCACGGTTTCGTTCTAATAAAACGGTCTTGTGCTCGTGCCACTTTGATCTGTCTTACTCCAACCCATCACGTAACACCGCATGTCGAAAAAACGTTTCATTGCGTTTAATACAATATCAGATCAACTTTCAGTCTAATTGGTTTGATTGCGGTATACATTATGTCAGAGATATTTGTAATGAAAATGGATTTCTCAGTCTTGAAGATCTAAAACAAGAGGTACAAAATAAGAGGAACGTTCTTAGATTATCATCATTTGTTAAATAACATTCCAGTGAACTGGAGACAACTTGTAGGAAACAGAAGTCTCTGCTTAAATCAATTAAACATTAATAGAGTTTACCAAGATATGATCTCAAATGTTAAAGGTTCAAGGATATTCTATGATAAATTGATTAAGGACAACAATACCCCTAAGGTACTAGAGCATTTGAATACTGTCTTTCAGCAGGATAGAATGTGGAGTGATGTATTCAGATATTACAGGAAATGTACAAATGATTGTAAGCTGTTAGATTTTCAGTACAGATTTATTTACAGAATAATCTATACAAAGAAAGAACTATTGAGGATGAAGCTAGTTGATAATGACACTTGTACTTTTTGTAAAAATACCTCAGAAGACATATTGCATGTTTTTATTTTACTGTGATTTAGTTAAAATCTTTTGGCAAAATGTAGAACAATTTCTAAATACCCACCTCCAGTGTAATGTCACATCTACAAAATTCACTATCATGTTTGGAGTGTGCTCAAATAATAAAATACTAAATCATATTATACTTCTTGCCAAAAGATTCAAGCATACACAACAAGCACTTTCTCTTGAGGGATTGCTTAAGTTATTAAAAGATATATGTACAACTGAAAAATATATAGCTAGGAAAAACAATAGCTTAGATCCCTTTATAAGGAAGTGGACACATTTATCTACCTTATTATGTACTAAGCACTAAATCCTACTTATACTATCAGCTGATATTTCCAGACTCCACCCACTACAATCATACTATTCAACCTTATTCCTTCAATTTTATATGCCCACTACAGAAACTTTAATTATATCTTATGTATCTATATATTTGTTATAACCTCACAAAACACCAATGATGATGTTATATATATTGTCTTTTATGTCAAATGTATTTCATCTGAGAATTGAAATGGAATAAGATAAAAAAAACACCAAAATAAATAAACTTTCAGTGTAGTTTCTACCACTGAAATGTACAGCAACACACTGATGCGGCTCAATGTAATATCTAATTCCCGACCATGTTCACGTGCACATCATGCAAAATTATGCACGAAATTGTCGTGTTCGTTGGAAAACACGAGGAAGAACAATGTTCTGAATCCATATACGACCATACAACTTGGTTTCCAAACCACAAAATGGAATATCCCCGACCTGTTTTTGAAAGTTTATACTTTGTTGCCAGGTTAGTCTTGATTGGCCCAAACAAATACAGTGAAGCCCCGTTAGTCCGGACCCCGGTAATCCGGATGTCTCGCCTCCCGGACGATTTTAGCTTGTTACAAATCTACGCCTATTTATTTTGCCTCGATAATCCGGAAATTCGGTTTTATCCAGATTCGTGTCATTTTTGTAATAGTAAGGGAAGCAACTCTTGCTTGAACTTGGGTCTTGATTCAGTAGTCGGGACGATTCACAATCCGGACGAATTTGCTGAGAAACGCAACCGTCCAGATTAACGAGGCTTCACTGTTGGGTTTGAAATAAGCTGTTTGCAAATCTGGATTCTTACAAACCTAGGTTTTTGAAAGTCAATGCAGTCAGCGAGTAGTTTAACCAGTGGTTCTAAGGGATATGACACACTGCAGGCAAATACAGGATACGTATGTCAGTATTCAGTCCTAGGATCCCATGGATCCGATTGGGGCGGTTCGGCGGGAGCAACATAATGTGAAACGTACACATCTGTAACCGGACCATACATACATGATTGACGAGGATTCTACACAGATACAGATACCATTTACAAACAAAACATGCCTTGCATTTTCTGAATACCTCGTGAAACACTGCCGTTAAAAATCTGATTAAACCCGACATGGCCCTACAATGTCATGCACAGA
Organism: Haliotis rubra; assembly: GCF_003918875.1. Classification (NCBI taxonomy): domain Eukaryota; kingdom Metazoa; phylum Mollusca; class Gastropoda; order Lepetellida; family Haliotidae; genus Haliotis; species Haliotis rubra. The sequence goes on from NW_025765891.1 coordinate 1,454,953, forward strand.
CATAGCCCATTATAAGCCTTTCTATGGTATTCACATTGTTCATTCAAAACCCTACTGCTCAAACAGAAGATTCCCAACTAAATGTTTCAAACTGAAGTTACTCTCCACCTAACAAGTATACCCTGTCCACGTGTTTATGGTAACCGTCTAAGAGCAACGTGTGTATTATTCCTGGGTTGTTGCCAGTCAACGGGGAGTTTGGGACAAGGCACTGTTATGTCATCAGTGACGTCACGGGGAGTTTGGGACATGGCACTGTTATGTCATCAGTGACGTCACAGACCCCAGATCGTATCTTGGATGGGAGCTCAAACGAACTGCAGGAACATCACAGGGCCTAAATACCCGAGTGCAAACGAACCCAATCTAACTAAATATCGACAACAGCGACTCCATATGCTAATTTTATCCTGATTTACCACCAACATAGGTTAGACGTCAGAACGTCTACTGAATACCGTGAGAAACATTCTAAACAAATATGTTTGTAAACATATAGCCACTTGTCATGTCAACACCCCTTACTGGCAACTTTCCATCTGTTAAAAAGGCATACATTGAATCGTGCATACAATAATTTCTACGCTGAATTACTGAGCAACTTAAAAGTAAGAAATGTCTTTCTTTCCTTTTTCTTAACCTCATCTCACTCATCATAAACATTATTTGATATCATGTTTTCATCATGATATCACCGTGTTATCATCATCGTCATAACTCTATATGACAATATTAAATATTAGTAGTGTCTCTGAATGCATATTCCCCACGGATAGAAGTAGGGAACATGTAAATTCCATTACACTTCCGATCCCTACTTCTGATGGAAGGGTCAAGGACACGGGCTCTACACAGAGGGACTACGGTATTGCACATGTCAGCAGGGGATGATGGTATGGATGACCTTGAACGAGGAGTCTCCAGTGCTATCTTACCAAAGGTCATCAGGTCATTCAGGAAACTAGTATTTGTCTTCTCCGTTATCTCGTGGCCGCATTGTGTGAAATATTGCCATTCCATCAGTAATGTAATCAATAATGCCGAATTCCATTGTTGGTTTGATTGTAACTGGATATTGTTCTATGGATGTACTGATGGCCTTGTCATTAATATGAAGTTAAACTTAAACTCCTTGTTATATGCATAATACATAACAGTTACAAGCAGCGTTAAAGCCCAGCTCATTTTGAGAGCACATTGATAGGAGAGATCATAACAAATGATTGTCCTTCCTGAAGATTGAAACAGCTGGAGGAACATTCTAAAACCCAATGGCAGACCAACCCCCACAACTAAAGAAGACCCTTCACGCACAGTTTACCATATAAAATGTGACGTGCATTGTCGAAACCTCATGACCCCTTCCTGTAAGAATCAAAGAACATCAATCCTCTGTGAAGAAGAAAGACTCCAAGTCTGCCATCCCTGACCACAGCCAAGCTCCCCCAGACCACAACATCCTTTGGAACAGCATGAATGTACTCAACAGTAATCACACCCACTACAAGATCAGGAAACTGAAAAGCCATCCACATCAAGAGACTCCAACCGGCCATGAACAGAGACCAAGGATATTACATCTCGACTGCCTACCACAAAGTCGTCACAAAGCAATCTTAATCCTATTATATCCCGTCTATCTTATCACTGGCTTCCTCCCCAAAATCCCCCATATCTTATTCTGTTTGTGTAACAATATCCTTGTTGTGTAAACATCCTCCAACCTTGTACATCAGCCTCATTAATTGTGCAAACATCAATCAACTTACTGTTCAAATGCTATATTTACTATATATATATATATTGCCTCAAATATTGTACGTCACTTCTTTACTTGATAACGGTGTTAGTAGCTACAACGAAACGTAGCTCGATAATACGTCCAAAATGAAAGAAGTATATCCATAGAACTCTCCTCCTTGTTTCATCACGCCAACTTCTAATGCCATTCCAGTTGAAGTTACGGGCGCATAGGTAGTCAGAGACAATGGGCAGAAATACGTCACAGAGACAATATCAAACAACAGTGGCAGGTTACACGTCACAGACAGTATCCCGTCACATGGGCAGATAATACGTCACAGAGACAATATCAAACAACAGTGGCAGGTTACACGTCACAGAGACAATATCACGTCACATGGGCAGATAATACGTCACAGAGACAATATCAAACAACAGTGGCAGGTTACACGTCACAGAGACAATATCACGTCACATGGGCAGATAATACGTCACAGAGACAATATCAAACAACAGTGGCAGGTTACACGTCACAGAGACAATATCACGTCACATGGGCAGATAATACGTCACGGAGACAATATCAAACAACAGTGGCAGACAACCACACAGAATGTCTTATGTCCTTAAGTATGTTATGAGCATCAATATTATTATCCGCACACTCAGGCGTTTTCTAACCAGACCTATACTGTTCAGGTGTGGCGGTATATTCCCGCACCAAGATGTATTATAACTAGACATAATGGTATTCTGATACCAGTGTATATTAAAAAGGAAGCTACATTATAAACAGGTAACTGAAGACACCAGAACACAATGATGTTCTTTAAACAGTAATTGCCACTAATTAATATCCTGCCGTAAAATATCCTGCCGTAAAAGTACACGTCGATATACACTGCCCGAATAGACAATCTCAATGCACAGATAACAGGGCAGTATATGGGTCAGCTGTGATATTCTGCGATATACACTGATATACACTGATATACAAGACATTCATGTTCGCTATCACGGAGATAACATTTTCAATCGCAGACCAAAGTCTGATAAGCTACTGACAACACAGATTGTCACACCCCTCCTTGGATACTGTGATCGTCAATAATAAACAATGAAGGCATTACTTTCAGCAGTATTTCTACTAATTGGTAAGTATGACCCATTTTCTTCTTACTTCATGTATGCGAGACCTGTAGCTCACCTTACCCAGAAATCTGTGCACGGAGCTGCCACCTAATCGCTGTAGTCGTGATGCAGCGCCGATCGGCATATGAGTTTCTATAGTTGTTCTGATCTGAATATTAAACAGAATGGCAAGTTGTTTAAATTGTGCCAGGATGGATACTGTTAGGGTAAAGCCAGGTTCCACTGTCTGAAGACGATCACAGCACAATGCTTGATGTAAGAACCCTGTTTGTCAGATTAAAGACTACATGGTCGTTGTTCCTAAATTCTAGATATCGTATAATTCCCTTTAAAATATGGCATCAAAATATTGCCTTACATTTCCTATAATGTACAACAATATTTAACAGATGTGATACACATGCTTGAGATTCAGAGCATGTTGTCTGTGATGTGCGTTGGTGCCCAGATATAGCAATTGTCTCTCCGAATACCGTTCCTAGTCAATAACTTACATTTACTAGGAGATTTTTTGTGGCTAAGGAAACAGTTTATTTACTTCTATGTAAAAAATCAGTTAAACACAAAACGAACGAACACTTTCTTTCCGCTGAGTTTAGTTTACGAGTAGTCCCCCTTGTTATAGGAGTTTCCTTATTGCGTGTATGTACTGACTGCTTCCTTCTTTGAGTGGCATTTAGAAGTTGGTAAGTACATTATAGAACAAACGTTACGGATAACAACTGTACAAGCATCTGTATTGAAACGTCGCACTCACGAAATATAAGAAGTTGTTATACATATAGTTTGTTTTATATTGACTGATTCCTGTTGAAGCTGTTATAAGCACTGACCATTGCCATGACCCGTCACTGATCGTCGTTACTTTGTCAATGGCGATATCTTGCTGTCGGATATTTCACTTAATAGCATAATAACTATTTTATACATCAATTCAATGTAGTGACAATTTGTTTTGAATCCCATCACTTGTTGAAATTTAACTCACTCACTTTGAAATACAATGTCTATAATTCCAGGGCATGTCTGGGGTGACACAAGCCCCCCCTGCCCCACGGGATCGGGGTGGGTGACAGGGACCAACTACTGCTACTTCTTTAACAACAAGGACAGAGTGACGTGGGCCGACGCTCAAGATGAATGCAGTACAAGGCTGGCCAAGTTGCTGAGACTGGAGAGTATGGATGAGTGGGTGAGTCAGTCAGTGGCGCGCCTGCAAGCTTCCCGGTAGGGAGCGTTCAAGTCTGGACTGGGTAAACCAGGAAAGGGGCCTCATGGCAGACATAGCTGACCAAATATTCCTTTGACATTCCCAGTGTGTAATGAGTATGGAGTTGATTTTGATCACTCGATTCCTTTATAAATTAAATGTATCCAGTGCGGATATTGGCTTGAATAGGGCAGAATAGGGTAGAATAGGATAGAACACGTCCCCAGACGTTGGAGAGGGACAGATAGCTGATTGGCTATGAATAAAATATGCCCCATCAGATCGCTGACTCTTTTCAGTGCGGGGCAACTCGTGGTCAGCGTTCTAAAATGACGTCGGTCCTTAGGCCCAAAGCCGATTGAAAACCACTCGGACCCACAGCTTTTGTTTTCTGCAGGTCCTTATGACCGACAGCCTTCTCATCCCCAATAACTAACAGTGTTATTTCCATATTAAGATATAGGACCTACACATTCCGATCAGGACCCACAACTTGTTATGGTTCTGGGTTCATAGGGCCTGCAGCTTTTCAGGGTTAAGGGCAAACACTGCTCGAGGTCAAGGTCGTCAATGGCGAACGGGCACGACAGAGGTCTGTTTCCGATAAACAAATGTATGTAAACTCATTGTGATAGTTAGGTCTAAGTGAAAGAATGACAGCGTGCGTGTCGTCAGTGTACACGTTGCAATCAACAAGAATAATGCATGTCTCATTTTGTAGGAAGATCTATTGGCTTGAAATGCGTCTATAGTTATACGGGTATACACAGTGAACATTGTTGAATTCGTCCTGAAACAAATTAGGTGTGATGACCTCATATAGTTTTATATAGTGCTTGGGCAATATCTGTTTAAGTTACAAGCCCCTGTGCTCCAATTCTCAATTATATCATTTGGCTAAACTTACATGCTGAAACTTCACAATGTGAAATATTGCCGACTGTAGCTTTAGATACCATTTGTACATTCTCTAACGTCAATAGGTCAGTTTCTGGCCCCACTGTCTGTGAAATCAAGGGGAGCTTAGTACATCTGAAAGCATAACAATTACACAGTCTCATATTTGTTCTAGATACTATTTAGACCCTTCGGAATTAAGTAAGAGATAATATTTGTTCATATTTATGTTACACCTTGAAATAATTCAGAATAGATTTGATATTCTATATGGTAAAAACGAAAGCAAAGTAAGTGAACAAGCAATTGATTTGCATGTGAGTTTGGGTTCTGAACAAAATGTAGTTCTAGCCAACAAAGTATAAATTTACTGAGCAACATAAAACTATCATTTTGTTTGCATATGCTTGACTTGGCTTTATCATATTTCTAATTATTTCTGGGGCGGTGGGGTAGCCTAGTGGTTAAAGCGTTGGCTCGTCACGCCGAAGACCCGGGTTCGATTCCCCACATGGGCACAATGTGTTAAGCCCATTTCTGGTGTCCCCCCGCCGTGATATTGCTGGAATATTGCTAAAAGCGGCGTCAAACTAAACTCAGTCAGTCAGTCTAATTATTTCATTATGTCAAGTATCTATGAATACGAAATAGCCGAGTGTTATAACTATGCATATGTTTATTGATTTATAGACAATAATACAAAACTGCCCCTTATCTTTGAGTTAGACATTTGTGAAGAACAACATGGCCCTTGACCAAAGTGGCAACGGTTTCTGGACGGCTTTAAATGACCGTGACCCGTCCGGCACAGGCGCTGGAACTGGAATCTGGCTTTGGGGCACTGATGAATATACAATTGATTCCGTTGTGTACGTACCACAGGTTATTTACCATATAATAACAACCACAATCTCATTTACCATGTAATAACATCCATAATCTCATTTACCATGTAGTAACAACTATAATACCATTTACCATATAATAAGCACCATTATGGCATTTACCAAGCAATAACAACCATATTCTCATTTACCATGTAATAACAACTATATTCACATTTACCATGCAGTAACAACTATAATACCATTTACAAGGTAATAACAACCATAATCTAACTTACCATGTAATAACAACCATAATCACATTTACCATGTAATAACATCTATAATCTCATTTACCACGTAGTAACAACTATAATACATACCATTTACCATATAATAAGCACCATAATGGCATTTACCATGTAATAACAGCCATAATCACATTTACCATGTAATAACATCCATAACCACAATTACCATGCGGTAACAACTATAATCACATTTTCCATGTAATAACAACCATACTCACATATATTACCATGGCTGTAATAACACATATAATCGGACTTTTGTTGTTTTCAATGTGACAACAATGGTGATAATGTCACTAACAACAGAGTGTAATGTTGTGTACGTAGATTCAAATAACCCTGGTGGCTTGGTGAAAACACGAGGATAACAGAACCCTTCAATTACAGTACCCCGTTTGTCCGGAAACCTGCCTTCTGAACCAATGTGCTAGGGATGCCTATATACACTCAGGTACATTACATCAGATCCTTAAAAAGTTAATCCGGACATGTATTAACAGTATGGCCCGGATTAACAGGTTTAATTTTTTTTCTAGAAAGTCCCATTGGGATAAGGAACCAGATAACAATGATGACGAAGACTGCATCGCCATGAACAGCGTCGCCACGCTCAGCGACGAACACTGTTCCAGCAAGATGGGCTATATTTGTGAAATTAATATGACGGGTTAGTGCCAGAACACCTTAAGTAAATAATTCTGTCAAATTTATTTAAAAGTATTAATGCGCTCACATACTGATATGTTATTCATACTAAAACGCGAGTAGCAATCAGGGGCTATGATTAGGTGGTTATGCCTGATTAGGTGGTTATGCATTAGAGTTCAAACAACTTATGAATTATCTCTCCTTTCAGTTTAGACCAGGTTATGTTATGTTAATTTACACTGTTCAGTCCGGCTCAACTGCTCTAGCCACGCTTGATATTTATCATGCCTTAAACCATTAACTGGCAGCCTGCGTGGTGTCGGGCAAGAGTTCCCTTACCGGTTAAAACAACTGATATGCTGAAGGAATGTTCTGGCTCTTTGGTCTTACAGCTGATAAGGACCTCTCTCCGGGTCAGATGGTCTTAATTACTATTATTCTGTTGTTGCCATATATAAGCGTGCCATTCCCAGCTGTTTACAGGGCTTGTTTCACACTAGCCAGGGTTAGTTATTTTAACCCTTAGGGAGGAGCTATTTTCCAAAGTATGTATTTGTACTCGGAAGATTTACAGTACGAAAATCCCACTGAAACATCAGAGGTAATTCATATAGGTAAATAGTAAGTACTTGTTGAATAACTCTTAAATATACCCCACATTATGCTGTCAGTATAAAAGTTATTTGCCAGCACTAATCAAAATTGAAACTAAATTGCTTTAATTATTGAGTGTTATTATTAATAACATATCAAATTCAGTGTGTGATATTAACCTGTCCCTTAGTTTAGTACTCTTGTTTTAGGTCTATGCAAGATTACTGAATTATGGTCCGACGCAGATAAAGAGGAATTATTACAATCTGACTTGGCCACATCTACAAGTTGATCACTTGCCACTAATATATCAGTCAATTCTGATTATATTCAAGATGAACCAAACCCATGTGGGGTGTGACTGGATACCCCAGCACAATCTGATACACTATCGGATATGCCAATACAGTATGACGCAAATGATGAAGAGGATGAGTCAGTGGATATACCAGCACCGGGTCATACCACTGAGGATAATCAAGCCCAGTTTGTATCAATGCAGCGTGGTGTGCCTCTTGATTTACAAAGAAAGATGGATACAACACCCAGGTACCACAACAGGTTACAACACCAGTACAGAGTGATGATGCTACAGACATGCCAGCATTGAATGATGCGCCTACAGACATGCCAGTACAGAGTGATGATCCTACAGATACAATATTACACAGTGATGCACCTATAGACACCCCCGAACAGACTGATGATGCTACCGACATACCAGTACAGAGTGATGCGCTTACTGACATACCAGTACAGAGTGATGCGCCTACCAACATACCAGTACAGAGTGATGCGCTTACTGACATACCAGTACAGAGTGATGCGCCTACCGACATACCAGTACAAAGTGATGATGCTACAGACATACCAGCATTGAATGATGCGCCTACCGGCATACCAGTACAGAGTGATGATGCTACAGACATACCAGTACAGAGTGATGATGCTACCTACATACCAGTACAAAGTGATGATGCTACAGACATACCAGTACAAAGTGATGATGCTACAGACATACCAGTACAGAGAGATGCGCCTACCGACATACTAGTACAGAGTGATGATGGTACAGACATACCAGTACAGAGAGATGCGCTTACCGACATACCAGTACAAAGTGATGATGCTACAGACATACCAGCACTGAATGATGCGCCTACCGGCATACCAGTACAGAGTGATGCGCCTACCGACATACCAGTACAGAGTGATGATGCTACCGACATACCAGTACAGAGTGATGATCTTACAGACATACCAGTAGATGCGCCTACCGACATACCAGTACAGAGTGATGCGCCTACAGACATACCAGCACTGAATGATGATGCTACCGACATACCAGTAGAGAGTGATGATGCTACCGACATACCAGTACAGAGTGATGTGCCTACCGACATACCAGTACAGAGTGATGATGCTACAGACATACCAGTACAGAGTGATGATGCTACCGACATACCAGTACAGAGTGATGATCTTACAGACATACCAGTACAGAGTGATGCGCCTACAGACATACCAGTACAGAGTGATGCGCCTACCGACATGCCAGCACTGAATGATGCGCCTACAGACATGCCAGCACTGAATGATGCGCCTACAGACATACCAGCACTGAATGATGCGCCTACCGACATACCAGTACACTGAATGATGCGCCTACAGACATACCAGTACAGAGTGATGATGCTACCGACATACCAGTACAGAGTGATGATCTTACAGACATACCAGTAGATGCGCCTACCGACATACCAGCACTGGTAATGATGCGCCTACAGACATGCCAGCACTGAATGATGCGCCTACCGACATGCCAGCACTGAATGATGCTACAGACATACCAGTACAGAGTGATGCGCCTACAGACATACCAGTACAGAGTGATGGGGCTACCGACATACCAGTACAGTGTGATGCGCCTACCGACATACCAGTACAAAGTGATGATGCTACAGACATACCAGCATTGAATGATGCGCCTCCCGGCATACCAGTACAGAGTGATGATGCTACAGACATACCAGTACAGAGTGATGATGCTACCTACATACCTGTACAAAGTGATGATGCTACAGACATACCAGTACAAAGTGATGATGCTACAGACATACCAGTACAGAGAGATGCGCCTACCGACATACTAGTACAGAGTGATGATGGTACAGACATACCAGTACAGAGTGATGCGCCTACCGACATACCAGTACAAAGTGATGATGCTACAGACATACCAGCACTGAATGATGCGCCTACCGGCATACCAGTACAGAGTGATGCGCCTACCGACATACCAGTACAGAGTGATGATGCTACCGACATACCAGTACAGAGTGATGATCTTACAGACATACCAGTAGATGCGCCTACCGACATACCAGTACAGAGTGATGCGCCTACAGACATACCAGCACTGAATGATGATGCTACCGACATACCAGTAGAGAGTGATGATGCTACCGACATACCAGTACAGAGTGATGTGCCTACCGACATACCAGTACAGAGTGATGATGCTACAGACATACCAGTACAGAGTGATGATGCTACCGACATACCAGTACAGAGTGATGATCTTACAGACATACCAGTACAGAGTGATGCGCCTACAGACATACCAGTACAGAGTGATGCGCCTACCGACATGCCAGCACTGAATGATGCGCCTACAGACATGCCAGCACTGAATGATGCGCCTACAGACATACCAGCACTGAATGATGCGCCTACCGACATGCCACCACTGAATGATGCGCCTACAGACATACCAGTACAGAGTGATGATGCTACCGACATACCAGTACAGAGTGATGATCTTACAGACAGACCAGTAGATGCGCCAGTAGATGCGCCTGATGCGCCTACAGACATACCAGTACAGAGTGATGCTATAGACATACCAGACATGATGCGCCTACAGACATACCAGTACAGAGTGATGCGCCTACAGACATACCAGTACAGAGTGATGGGGCTACCGACATACCAGTACAGTGTGATGCGCCTACCGACATACCAGTACAGAGTGCTGATCTTACAGACATACCAGTACAGTGTGACGCGCCTATAGACACAATAGTACAGAGTAATGCACCTATACACATACCGGCACTGAGTGATGTGCCCATGGACGTACCCGAACAGACTGATGCGCCTATAGGCTTACTCGAACAAACTGATGCGCCTGCAGACATACCAGAACAGTCTGATGAGCCTATAGACATACCAGAACAGTCTGATGAGCCTATAGACATACCAGAAAAGATTGATGCGCCTACAGACATACTAGTACAGACTGATGCGCCTATAGACATACCAGTCAGACTTATTAGTACAGTGTTGGGCGCGGAGGAACTTCGTCCCTGAGGGATAGTGACAGTGACTTTGACAGTTCATAAAATGAAGTATTGTCAACACTAAGGAGTAGTAAAGGACTGGTCCCTGACAACGACCCAGCATCATCGTCAGGTGAAGAATATGATCCAGATACAACCACACTCGACTCATCAGACTCAGAGTTTTACTCCAGTTCAGAATCTTGAAATGAACTTTTGTTCAAAAAGCGAAAATTGAAGACAAAGAAACCACATGACAAAGCAAGCCTAGATACTTCCAAGACCCCAACTTTGTCAGCTGCATTAAAAAGTCGACAGGTCCCAAGCTATTCAGCTCAAATGCGCCAGATTCATGAAAGAAGATTGTTACAGCTTGCTCAGTTTAACGGACACATTATATAACAGGTGCCTCGTGATGGTGACTGCTTCTTTACTGCGTCAGCGCTCCATCTATCCGGAAGTATGACAGCCACTCAACTGAGAAAACAACTTTGTGATCATTTAGAAGAGAGGATGAATGAGTACATTGTCTTTTTTCCTATCAAGGAGGACAGTAATCTAGAAACATGGCAGGATTATTTGCTGGAAGTAGAAAAGCTGCGTGAGGCTGGCTACCTCTCCAACGGAGTTGCAGACTTCCTCCCTCTGTCAGTGGCAAACTGGTCGGGCCAATGTGTTCGAATATTTTGCAGAATCTATCCCTCTCATATACATTACGCCAACTGCCCAAGGAATTGAGAATAAAACACGAATTTTCTTGGCATATACATCGATTTCAGGACTTCGGCAATGCCACCCACGTCATCAACACACATTTGCCACGACAGTACTGCATTGACGTCTGCTTCAGCAACACCTCAGGGCAATTCATTCATTCGCCAATTCTGACGACTCCAATACAATTTCCGTTACATTAAATTCTGGTAACGATGTTTTTGCTACATCATAATGTACTCCCACAAACGATGCTGATAATCCAACACCCACTCTTAACATCCCCAAACCACCAGCACCAAGAAAGTCAGCAGCTTTAACACACCTCCAAAGGAGACATTATTCAGGAAACGTCGTGCAACTCCTGAAACCTGGATTAAAAATAAAAGGAAGCACTTAAGACTCTCTGGACAAGAATATGTGAATCAGGAAGAGAAAACTATGAGGGCTACGTCTGTACAAGAGTCGACTGTTCTAAATCGAGGTACAAATGTTCTGTAAACATCTTTCTTAAAACCTGTTGGAACTTTTCCTCATACACAAGACAGAAAGACTTCGTTTGCTCAAACACAACAGAAAAGAAGACTCGCACATACCTGGATGAAGAAGAAAATGATGTACAGAAAAAACCCGAAGTTCACCGAACGTTGAACGTACACTTTTCAACTTGATGGAGAACGACACAATGGCTGTAAAACATTTACAGAAAAACTTTGGATGTTGGTGAATCCTATATCAATCATGCTCTACTAAATAAGAACCAATGGATATTTGCTTGGACTGAAAAGAGGGGACACCACGAGCCACATAAAAAGACTGCCACAAGTACACTAAAACTGGTTCGAGAGCACATAGAATCATTCCCAACAGTTGATGCTCACTACACCTGGCGACATACGAACAGAAAGTGTTTGGGATCGACATTAAATGTAAAAAGAAATGTACGAACTGTACAAAGACAAGTGCATCAGTGATGCTACCAAAACAGTGTCATCACTTTACTGGAAGGTATTCACCGAGGGGTATAACTATACTTTTCACGTACCAAAGAAGGATCAGTGTTCGTTGTGCCAGAGGTACTACAGAGAAAAGAAGAGTGAGTCAGTTCAGCAAGAACTTGAACAGGAGTGCACCCAACACCAAGAGGGAAAATAAGAGCCCGGGAAGAAAAGATAAGGAGGAAACAGTGGTTGGCGGCTGTGATGATATTGGTGCTCTGGAGATCAGGTGTCATTGCTTTTATATGGCTTCCGCACTGATACAATTGTTGGGGCACAGATACTGCTCCCCGAGCATTACTGCGACACAGGGAAATCGTATCCGCAAACTGTGCCACAATCCTGTTTAAAGATAACCGGATTCTTGACTCTGGGACAGACATATTCTCAACATATTCTTAACTGCCATACACTGAGTTTCTAATTTAACTGGTTCTCGCTCTCATGTTTACAGAGCCCAGAATGCTTTACATTTACAACAGAACAAGCTAAAGTTTATTTTCGCCATATCTATTCAATTTGGCTGATTATATTTATGATTGTATAGCAACATGGATGCACCAACGTACTCTGTCACCTAGTCACGAAACAGTAAACAAGAATTGATTATTCTTATTTAACTGTCCAAACATTTGAGTGCTGTTTCCCGAAATTGGTTATAAGTGGCCTTTCAGAACACGAGGGCCAGTAAACATTCATATTTAATGGAGTTCGATATGAAGCAACAACATGGTTCTTGTGTGGCTACGCATTTAAAGCGTTCTGTGACCTTTGAACCTATTCACGTTTTCATAATGTTTCGGTCAAATACAAATGAGGTGTACTTTCTTTTGCGCGTCCCGGGCTAACCAGTGGGTTAAACAACAGTAAATGAGTCAGTATGTGAGTGGAGAGTATGTTTAATTGTGCAAATCAGGGAGTCACCATTCACTCAACAGGTGCACTCTTTGATCTGGTTTTAAGGTATTACCGGGTAATGAAGTGTACATTACATTAACATAGAAGTTGACAAATGTATATGATATTTGTTTTGTGGTTGCAGATACTTGCCCCTTTGGTTGGCTACAAGGAGGGGGGAATTGTTACTTGGTGAGCAACACCAGTGACATCGCCCAGTTCCTAACCTGGGACGCAGCAAACTCACTTTGCCAGAACACAGATACCGGGGGCAGGGGAACAGCACACTTGGTGACGCTGGACACGGTGAAGGAATCGGTGAGAGAGAGGGAGTGAGAGGGCAGATAAAGAGAGAGAGAGAGAGAGAGGGAGAGAGAAAAAACGGAGAGAGAAAAGTGGAGAGAGCGAGGGGAGAGAGAGAAAGAGATGGAGAGAGAGAGAGAAATGGGAGAGAGACAGAATGTGATCGAGAAGAGGGAGCGAGGAGTGAAGGAGCGAGAAATAGAGAGTGAGTTAGCGAGAGAATAAAAGAGGAGAGAGAAATGGGGAGAGATTCCGAGACAAAGAGTGAGAGAGAAAGAGGGACAGTGAGAGAGAGAGAGAGAGAGAGAGAGAGAGAGAGACAGAATGTGATCGAGAAGAGGGAGCGAGGAGTGAAGGAGCGAGAAATAGAGAGTGAGTAAGCGAGAGAATAAAAGAGGAGAGAGAAATGGGGAGAGATTCGGAGACAAAGAGTGAGAGAGAAAGAGGGACAGTGAGAGAGAGAGAGAGAGAGAGAGAGAGAGAGAGAGAGAGAGAGAGAGAGAGAGAGAGAGAGAGAGAGAGAGAGAGAGAGAGAGAGAGAGAGAGAGAGAGAGAGAGAACAAACTAATAGACACTTGTGTTCTGTGTTTACAGACCTTCTTCACCGAGAAAATGCCGACACAATGGTCGGCGAGAACCACTCAGAAGTGGTGGACAGACCTAACGGACAAGCAAAAAGAGGGGGTGTACAAGTGGATGAATGGCAACGTTTTCAATAACAGCTTAGTGTGAGTGATTTTCTCCCGTGAATTTACCCTGAAAAAGTTAATGCTTCATATACGCGAATATACATTTGTGCAATAAGATCAAGTTATTTATGTATAGGTGTGTACACGCGTATGTAGGAGTGTGTGTGCGTGTGCGTGTGCGTGTGCGTGCTTGCATGTTGCCCCGCGTGCGAGGATTGGTTCAAGGGTCTTCCCTGATGGACAATGTCATGTATATGTTCAGGAAGTGGACCCAGGAGCCTGACAACATCTTGGGCCGGGAACACTGTGCCACCATCCTACAGAAGGGCACTTTCAGCGACAGGGACTGCACCCAGAGCAACAACTACATCTGCAGGAAGGAACAACCCAGTCGTAAGACAATTGTTATATTCACCTTTGGAAATCTATGCAAACCTCGAAGGGACATTGTTCCGTTGTCTCCATATCAACACGAAAAAACAAACATTTTCGTTTTCGCTTTATCACCCCATCTGAATATACACACGATAAGCATTAAATGTACGTCATAATGATTACAATATGAATTTTCAATCTTTCCCATTATTGGTGCTAATGTAAACATTCGCATGCGCAGAAATCGTTTTACTCTTCAGTAGTCCTCATCTGGAAATATTCTGAAACTATTAGAGTGCCAGTGGAAACATGAAGCATATAGTTTTCTCAGAATAAAAATAAATCCTTCATTGTCCAGTAATCATTCATAAACATAACGTATTTTTACAACGAGAAACAAACACTGTGTATTTCTATAACTTTGGGGTTCAGTGGGGTAGCCTAGTGGTTAAAGCGTCTGCTCGTCACGATGAAGACCCGGGTTCGATTCCAACACATGGGTACACTGTGTGAAGCCCATTTCTGGTGTCCCCCGCCGTGAAATGAGTATTGCTAAAAGCGGCGCAAAACTAAAACTCACTTACTCTAGCTTTGGAAAAATCGTCCCAGAAGGTTGTCTGTACAGAGTTGCGTCAAGTATGGTTCACGAAATACCAGTGATCGATATAGTAGGTTCATGTCCACGCACAACACCAGTGTTAAACTTGCATCACTTTGGGTTTTCACCTTACGTCAAACTCACGCAGTAGTTTAACTGAAAGCGGCCTTAGAGATAGTCACAATCCCATGTTATACCTTTTGGGAACAGATGTGGAGACAGCCGAGTAAACTAGGGACATATATATTTCACAATAACGTTTTGGGTATGGCTATACTCAGTACATCAAATGTCAGATAACCGACAATCATTTTATTCATAGAAATTGCTCCTTCGTCAGTTATATTCATTTGTCGTCGACTTCGGACCTTGGACGTATTCACTGAAACGTTGAAGTGGTATAACCACTATATTGTCCGCTTCCAGAGCAGTATACGGTCAACTCTGGTCACCACTGTATGACGCGTCAGAGGTCAGTAGTACCGGGGTATAACCACTATATTGTCCGCTTCCAGAGCAGTATATGGTCAACTCTGGTCACCACTGTATGACGCGTCAGAGGTCAGTAGTACCGGGTATAATCACTATATTCGCTGTTTCCAGAGCAGTATACGGTCAACTCTGGTCACCACTGTATGACGTGTCAGAGGTCAGTAATACCGGGGTATAACCACTATATTGTCCGCTTCCAGAGCAGTATACGGTCAACTCTGGTCACCACTGTATGACGTGTCAGAGGTCAGTAGTACCGGGGTATAACCACTATATTGTCCGCTTCCAGAGCAGTATACGGTCAACTCTGGTCACCACTGTATGACGTGTCAGAGGTCAGTAGTACCGGGTATAACCACTATATTGTCTGCTTCCAGAGCAGTATACGGTCAACTCTGGTCACCACTGTATGACGTGTCAGAGGTCAGTAGTACCGGGGTATAACCACTATATTGTCCGCTTCCAGAGCAGTATACGGTCAACTCTGGTCACCACTGTATGACGTGTCAGAGGTCAGTAGTACCGGGGTATAACCACTATATTCCCTGTTTCCAGAGCAGTATACGGTCAACTCTGGTCACCACTGTATGACGTGTCAGAGGTCAGTAGTACCGGGGTATAACCACTATATTCCCTGTTTCCAGAGCAGTATACGGTCAACACTGGTCACCACTGTATGACGCGTCAGAGATCAGTAGTACCGGGTATAACCACTATATTCGCTGTTTCCAGAGCAGTATACGGTCAACTCTGGTCTCCACTGTATGATGCGTCAGAGGTCAGTAGTACCGGGGTATAACCACTATATTCCCTGTTTCCAGAGCAGTATACGGTCAACTCTGGTCTCCACTGTATGACGTGTCAGAGGTCAGTAGTACCGGGGTATAACCACTATATTTCCTGTTTCCAGAGCAGTATACGGTCAACTCTGGTCACCACTGTATGACGTGTCAGAGGTCAGTAGTACCGGGGTATAACCACTATATTCCCTGTTTCCAGAGCAGTATACGGTCAACTCTGGTCACCACTGTATGACGTGTCAGAGGTCAGTAGTACCCGGGTATAACCACTATATTCCCTGTTTCCAGAGCAGTATACGATCAACTGTGGTCACCACTGTATGACGTGTCAGAGGTCAGTAGTACCTGGGTATAACCACTATATTCCCTGTTTCCAGAGCAGTATACGGTCAACTCTGGAAACCACTGTATGACGTGTCAGAGGTCAGTAGTACCTGGGTATAACCACTATATTCCCTGTTTCCAGAGCAGTATACGGTCAACTCTGGTCACCACTGTATGACGTGTCAGAGGTCAGTAGTACCTGGGTATAACCACTATATTCCCTGTTTCCAGAGCAGTATACGGTCAACTCTGGTCACCACTGTATGACGTGTCAGAGGTCAGTAGTACCGGGGTATAACCACTATATTCCCTGTTTCCAGAGCAGTATACGGTCAACTCTGGTCACCACTGTATGACGTGTCAGAGGTCAGTAGTACCGGGTATAACCACTATATTCCCTGTTTCCAGAGCAGTATACGGTCAACTGTGGTCACCACTGTATGACGTGTCAGAGGTCAGTAGTACCGGGGTATAACCACTATATTCCCTGTTTCCAGAGCAGTATACGGTCAACTCTGGAAACCACTGTATGACGTGTCAGAGGTCAGTAGTACCCGGGTATAACCACTATATTCCCTGTTTCCAGAGCAGTATACGGTCAACTCTGGTCACCACTGTATGACGTGTCAGAGGTCAGTAGTACCTGGGTATAACCACTATATTCCCTGTTTCCAGAGCAGTATACGGTCAACTCTGGTCACCACTGTATGACGTGTCAGAGGTCAGTAATACCGGGGTATAACCACTATATTGTCCGCTTCCAGAGCAGTATACGGTCAACTCTGGTCACCACTGTATGACGTGTCAGAGGTCAGTAGTACCGGGGTATAACCACTATATTGTCCGCTTCCAGAGCAGTATACGGTCAACTTCGGCTGCGGAGACTGGGAGAGGGCGGGACAGAAGTGTTACCAGACCATCTCCTCGCCTACCAAGTCCTGGTCAGACGCCAAGACATCCTGCCAGTCGCTGGGGGGTAATCTGATGAAGATAGAAAATCACGATGAAATGGTTAGTGCACATAATCACTTGATCACTAGTGTGTCTCAAACTCAAGACTGGAATCATTTTGAAAGTTTATATCGCCTCAGCCCATGAAATGAAATCTCGTTCTGGGCACCATTTCGAGTATAGTTTCTTTTTTGTTGATATATATTTTTTAGATAAGATGATTCTGGAATAATTTCTGGGAATAAATGTTTGTCTAGATCGTCGGTATGTTGGAATGCACCCTGGCATAAACAACAGGGCAACAGAATATATTCACCTATTTCAGAAGGAACAGGCAAATGATTATTCTATAGTACTGTATCTGATACGAGTATAGTGATCACAGTGTCGACGGCTGTTTTCACCTAGTAACATTTTGATAACGTTTGTAATGTTTCGTCCAAGTATATACTTTCCTATACACAATAAACACAAGTTGAAAGTATGTATCTATAACACGTTGTGCCATATTCATAGAAGAAATATTGGCCTTTAAAGGGCCTCAGGACGTTGTACTCAGTTGAAATAAGGAATATTAATCAGGCAGTTAAGGAATACCTCTAACCGCAGATAATAATAATAATAATAATAATTGCATTTATATAGCGCTTCATTCACTAATAACTGCTCTCTGCGCTTAAGATGGAAATTGACACTTGACAAGAAATGTTTTGAGGCCAGTCTTAAAAAATGTTAGTGACTCGCTGGTTTTGAGTTCAAGCGGTAGCGCGTTCCACTTCATTGCTGCATTGAAAGCGAACGACCTTTTGCCAAAGTTGGTTTTGATGTTTGGCACTGTCACTAGCATTTGGTTTTGTGATCACAGATATATAACATATATGATCCGAGGCTGCATGTCATTCTTTGTCATTATGAGGAATGATTCATACTGGGTATACTTCCAGCACTGGTTGAGTTTCCAGTCGAAGACGTCGAAGATGTCCTATGGCGGCTACTGGATTGGCCTCAATGACCAGTCCAGCATGGATCATGTCAATTGGAACTGGGCGGACGGAAGCAAGGCCGATACGTCCTACTTGTAAGACGACATTGTTTTATACACTCTTCAAAAAGGCATGAGAATGTTGATTTTGTTCCGTGCATGGGTCTGAACTCTATAGACGTGTACGTCAACGTTAATAAACATAACAGCGACAACTGAACAGAAAATATGAGAGGGGAATTCTACGTGATTGAAACCGTAGACTCATTCGCTCTGTGCCAAGGAGGTGTAGAGCAGTGATAACAGCACAGAATGGTCACACTAGGTACTGAGAGGTACGCCTCGGTCGTGTGACCTCGTGTCTCTTGATGGGACGATTGTCTAAAGAACATGAAACTATCGACATACTATTCATCCTTGTATCAATCAAATACTATGAAATATGCACATTTAATTGAACACTGTGAAATGTTTCAAAATTAGCCTATGCGGTTCGTATATAGATTCATGGGTACAATGTGTGAAGCCCATTTTTGGTGTCCCCCGCCGTGATATTGCTGGAATATTGCTAAATGCGGCGTAAAACCATATTCAGTCAGTCAGTCTTATATAGATTACTGGGTGAAAGAAGGGGGGTCAAGATGATTCATGGCGAGGCTGTGTCTGAAACACTGTGTTTGCTAATACATCAGTATGACATACCCTACTCATCACGTGTGCCATGTTACCGCGTCGCTCACCCCATGGGTCTAATTTTATACTCCAACTTGATGTTTAGGGTATGGAATCAAGAGCCCGACGACCTGAACGGTGATGAGGACTGCGCCGCATTGGGAACCGATGGCGTCTACACCGACTGGAACTGCGAGCACTTCCATAATGGATTCATCTGTGAGAAACCAAAAAGTAAGGGGGCCCTGACTGTTGTGTGTTTAGTGAGATTTGCTTCCCTCCCTCATTTAGGCGGTAGCTGAGTGGAGAGAGCGAAGATCGCACCGAAGGCCGTTAGTGAAGGTTATTTCTGGTGTCACCCATACCATGATATTGCTGCATGCGTGGTTATTTTAATTATTCGTAACGTGCATTTATTTATATTTTATAGAAATTCTTATATTCAGAAACTGTTTGAAATTGGTGAGTATAGAACTGACTGACTGAGTTGAGTGTTACGTCGCTTTTAGCAATATTCCAGCAATATCACGGCGGGGGACACCAGAAATGGACTTCACACATAGTGCCCATGTGGGGAATCGAACCCGGGCCTTCGGCGTGACGAGCAAGTGCTTTAACCACTAGGCTACCCCGCCGTCCAGTGAGTATAGAAGAAATCATACAGCTTTGTGGATAACGACTTCTGGAGTATTGTATTTGGCACGTTTCGATGTACATTCCTGTGCGTCAATATTCAGATTTAAAAAGTTGGTATATAAATATTGTTTCATGTTTCATGACAAATAAGCTCCATGACACTGAACACACAGGAGCATCACTGCCCATCGACACATACAACATCGTTACCCACAAACAGCTCTTCCTGTCTCCTCAAACTGGTAGTTAATTATTCATACCTTCGTTGGGACCTGGAATAGTTCCCCAGGAGTCATTACTTAAGGCAAGAGGCCGCTGATGTTTGTTATATGTGGATTATTACTGATTGTGACGTTGAATAACACATTGAGGTTGTATTGTATGTGTGAGGCAACTTGTGGAATTTGGTTTGGCACTGTTTTTTATTTGGTCTAAATGATCACAAATAAATATTTGCAGAAAATCAGGCCTGTCCTACCAGTTGGGTTCTCAACAGCGCCAGCAACACGTGCTACCTCATCGCCTCGAACTGGACCACTTGGCACGAGGCCTCGGGCAAGTGCCCCACGTTGTCGGGGGATGGTTCCGGTACGTTACTGGCAATAGACACACAAGCGGAACAGGTGAGTAGCTGGGGCCCTGTTGTGGTCAAATATCATCTGTAGGGATTGGCAAACTGAGCGATGCCCCAGTTCTCAGTGTTTGTATCCTCTGCCCTAGCTTTGTTTATATACCTGGTCATCACTATCAATTAATAGTTTACAGATCTGATAAGGGAATACTTATTCAAAACTGGATGAAACTGAAATATTGGTCTGAAATTAGTTTGGGAAATTGACAAGTATCGGTTGTAATGATATTCGAAGATAAGTCTGTTCCCCTAAGCAAGGGGCGGTGGGGTAGCCTAGTGGTTAAAGCGTTGGCTCGTCACGCCGAAGACCCGGGTTCGAATCCCCACATGGGCACAATGTGTGTGAAGCCCATTTCTGGTGTCCCCTGCCGTGATGTTGCTGGAATATTGCTAAAAGCGGCGTAAAACCAAACTCAGTCAGTCAGTCAGTCCCCTAAGCAAAGGAACGTGCTAACAAGGCACCGTAATCTTAAATAAATTTCGATTGATTTTACAAAATACCTTCGTAACCAGAATGAACACATGGGGACATAGGTCAAAACAGGTCGACACAAGCCGCCAGATGACACGTTGGAATAAGGATAAAGCTGGCAATAAACACGATTATTAAAGGGAAGAACCTGTCGACCACAAACATACATTACAGCTAGATTATTTTTGAAAAAGAAACGAAATATGATTGTATGTTTAGATAAAAGTATCTGGTTTCGCATCTATAGCAGAACCACTATCTCGTCTCTATACAAAGCAACCCCAATCACCCCGACCCCCTCCAAACCCAGCCTCAGCCCCTGCCTCAGCCCCTGCCTCAGCCCAAACTTCAGCCCTCAAACCCAGTATCAGGTGGTCGGAGAATTAATAGTGTTTTAATTCAGCCGTCTTATATTTCCAGGATTTCATTCTGGGTCAGCTGGCCGGCGTGACAAAAAGTCCCTTCTATTTCTGGACGGGTCTGA
Source organism: Haliotis rubra (assembly GCF_003918875.1). Taxonomy (NCBI): domain Eukaryota; kingdom Metazoa; phylum Mollusca; class Gastropoda; order Lepetellida; family Haliotidae; genus Haliotis; species Haliotis rubra. Next base: position 1,476,691 of record NW_025765891.1, read on the forward strand.
CGGACAGGGCACTGGAGGGCCTATGGCAGTACAGTAGGAGTGCCGACAACTCTCCCACGGCCCAAGGGCTGATGTAAGTGTAATTTATAGAACCCGGAATACAACGAAAAGTCCGGACGTTTATATTGCCCCGTGTCGCTCAGGTGGTTTAACTTGAACCGAAACATAACTGACAGAGCTTGAATAGTGAACACAACCCTTACTGGACTAAATAACGGTACTTCGTCTTACACGATATAATTACGTTCGAGTTGAAGAGGTGTCAATGCTTACAATCACATTCTTATTTGTGCAAACCATGTGAGTTGCGGGTGTTACCGGTACCGCAAGACATGCTTGGCTTTACTACTACTCTTACTACTACTCTTACTACTACTCTTACTACTACTACTACTGCTGCTGCTGCTTCTACTACTACTACTACTGCTGCTGCTGCTGCTACTACTACTACTACTACTGCTGTTACTACTACTACTACTACTCTTTACTACTACTACTACTACTACTACTACTACTGCTGCTGCTGCTACTACTACTACTACTACTACTGCTGCTGCTGCTACTGCTGCTGCTACTACTACTCCTACTACTACTGTTACAGTCACAACTTGTTTTACGATGCTTTTAGCAATATTCCAGCAATATCATGACGGGGGACACACATTGCACCCATGTGGGGCAACGATCCCCGGGTCTTCGTCATGACGAACGAACTCTTTAATCAACCTGTCACAACTTGGAACCTCGTATCGTAAATGATAATAGTGAACATAAGTATCATGTTTTCAGTAAATGGAACACGGAACCGAACAACTGGCATAACAATGAGCACTGCGTGAGCACCGCCTTCGGGGGCCGCCTAAACGACGCCACGTGTTCAGCCAAGTCGGGTTACATATGTGAGAAGTATGCTTCAGGTACGTACAGCTGCGTCATGAACGGATGAGATGTTGGCTAAGTGCACGTACAGCTGCGTCATGAACGGATGTGTTGTTGGCTAAGTGCACGTACAACTGCGTCATGAACGGATGTGTTGTTGGCTAAGTGCACGTACAGCTGCGTCATGAACGGATGTGTTGTTGGCTAAGTGTACGTACAACTGCGTCATGAACAGATGTGTTGTTGGCTAAGGGCACGTACAGCTGCGTCATGAACGGATGTGTTGATGGCTAAGTGTACGTACAACTGCGTCATGAACAGATGTGTTGTTGCTTAAGTGCACGTACAGCTGCGTCATGAACAGATGTGTTGTTGGTTAAGTGCACGTACAGCTGCGTCATGAAGGGATGTGTTGTTGGCTAAGTGCACGTACAGCTGTGTGTCATGAACGGTTGTGTTGTTGGCTGTGTTGTGGCTAAGTGCACGTACAGCTGCGTCATGAAGGGATGTGTTGTTGTCTAAGTGTACCTACAACTGCGTCATGAAAAGATGTGTTGTTGCCTATGTGCACGTACAACTGCGTCATGAACAGAGGTGTTGTGATGCCTAAGTGCACGCACAGCTGCATCATGAACGGATGTGTTGTTGGCTAAGTGCACGTACAGCTGCGTCATGAACAGATGTGTTGTTGGCTAAGTGCACGTACAGCTGCGTCATGAACGGATGTGTTGTTGGCTAAGTGCACGTACATCAGCGTCATGAACGGATGTGTTGTTGGCTAAGTGTACGTACAGCTGCGTCATGAACAGATGTGTCGTTGGTAATGCGTATGTATAGCTTAGTCATGAACGGATGTGTTGTTGGTTATGTGCATGTATAGCTTAGTCATGAACGGGTGTGTTGTTGGTTATGCGTATGTATAGCTTAGTCATGAACAGGTGTGTTGTTGGTTATGTGTATGTATAGCTTAGTCATGAACGGGTGTGTTGTTGGTTATGCGTATGTATAGCTTAGTCATGAACGGATGTGTTGTTGGCTATGTGTATGTATAGCTTAGTCATGAACGGTGTGTTGTTGGTTATGCGAATGTATAGTCATGAACGGGTGTGTTGTTGGTTATGCGTATGTATAGCTTAGTCATGAACGGGTGTGTTGTTGGTTATGCGTATGTATGTGTTGTTGGTCATGAACATGGTGTGTTGTTGGCTATGCGTATGTATAGCTTAGTCATGAACGGGTGTGTTGTTGGCTATGCGTATGTATAGCTTAGTCATGAACGGGTGTGTTGTTGGCTATGCGTATGTATAGCTTAGTCATGAACGGGTGTGTTGTTGGCTATGCGTATGTATAGCTTAGTCATGAACGGGTGTATTGTTTGGCTAGCCTCAGGTAACAAGCCACCTCCTGAATGATCATCACTTTATAAGTTTGCGTGTTGAGATAACACGTGGATGAGTGGGCGACATATGCATAGTACTGGCTGTCAGACTTACATAAATGGGTCTTGCATCAACAAAACATCGCGGTATCTGGTCATATATACTATATAAGTGAAGATAGAAATTGGGTCGCTTTATCCTTGATTTGGAGCTTGCAGAATGGAAAAACTGAAATGGGACGAAAATATACTGACTGACTGAGTTTGGTTTTACGCCGCTTTTAGCAATATTCCAGCAACATCACGGCGGGGGACACCAGAAATGGGCTTCACACATTGTACCCATGTGGGGATTCGAACCCGGGTCTATGGCGTGACGAGCCAACGCTTTAACCACTAGGCTACCCCACCGCCCCACGAAAATATACACTGTTTGATGGTGAATTGTTTTGTTTGATTGGTTGTTCAGAATTCAACACCAGCATTAATAATACATGATTATTGGCAGCAATATACGATGTCAACGAGATACATTAACCAGTCTCGATTTTCCCCCGAAACGGATTTTGTGAGCTATGGATAATAAATGGATTACTAAACATTGGGGAACACCAGGTGTTCGCGAAAAAAGGGTAAGCACGTCCTATCCTGCAGGTAGCAGCCCCCCTAACTAGAACACCAGTAAACCTTCCCAGATATAGTGAGTACACAGTGAATATGTCCGTCATGGTCTCATTCCAATGACTGACTGAGTTTGGTGTTACGCCGCTTTTAGCAATATTCCAGCAATATTACGGCGGGGGGCACCATAAATGGGCTTCACACATTGTACCCATGTGGGGAATCGAACACGGGCCTTCGACATGACGAGCGAACGCTTTAACCACTAGGCTACCCACGAGCCCCTCATTCCACTGACGCCAGTGGGTGGCCAATATGCTTCTGTCAGTAAACAACACATATAAACAAGACAACAATGTATCAACTAACCCTCATTGAGATATAGTATTCCGGAATTTGTTATAGGATAAACAATTGCTATTATCTTTCACTCATTCATATTTCTTCCTATACCTGCCCAGGTTTTTATGATCTTTGACTCTTGTCATAACGATGACATCATTATAGCGTGGAATATCAGACACCTTTTGCTGGAGGCAAGTCACAATTTTAAGGCAAGATTGCTCAAGCCACGGGAGTCATTTTGTGAATAAATTGTGTGGAATGTAAGAGTGTGCTTCAAACACGAACAGGGATTAAAAGTTTATAACCTCTTTGGATGTGTGCGGGAAAATATTAAGAAAATACACGAAGGACTGAGTCTGACAATTGTTAATTTTCAGTAAAATATTGGAGTATTGGTAATGAAATCTTTACACGATCGTCCTGCTTCGTCATTTTCCATCGTATTATACGTATATTGTCAGCTTAAGAATTAATGAAAATGTTAGCTGACTTGTCACAATACCGTAGTTGAGTTCTCCTACTATCCCACTGTTGGACAGGACCGGCTTGTGTCGCCACATTGTCAGATACTTTAAAGTCACAATACCGTGGTTGAGTTCTCCTACTATCCCACTGTTTGGCAGGACCGGCTTGTGTCGCCACGTTGTCATATACTGTTACAGGAGTCACAATACTTTAAAGTCACAATACCGTGGTTGAGTTCTCCTACTATCCCACTGTTTGGCAGGACCGGCTTGTGTCGCCACATTGTCAGATATTTTCAAGTCACAATACCGTGGTTGAGTTCTCCTACTATCCCACTGTTGGGCAGGACCGGCTTGTGTCGCCACATTGTCAGATACTTTAAAGTCACAATACCGTGGTTGAGTTCTCCTACTATCCCACTGTTGGGCAGGACCGGCTTGTGTCGCCACATTGTCAGATACTTTAAAGTCACAATACCGTGGTTGAGTTCTCCTACTATCCCACTGTTTGGCAGGACCGGCTTGTGTCGCCACATTGTCAAATACTTTAAAGTCACAATACCGTGGTTGAGTTCTCCTACTATCCCACTGTTGGACAGGACCGGCTTGTGTCGCCACATTGTCAGATACTTTAAAGTCACAATACCGTGGTTGAGTTCTCCTACTATCCCACTGTTGGACAGGACCGGCTTGTGTCGCCACATTGTCAGATACTTTAAAGTCACAATACCGTGGTTGAGTTCTCCTACTATCCCACTGTTGGACAGGACCGGCTTGTGTCGCCACATTGTCACATACTTTAAAGTCACAATACCGTGGTTGAGTTCTCCTACTATCCCACTGTTTGGCAGGACTTGTTTGTGTCACTCCCGCTATCCCTTGAATGTTACCCTAGTGGTAAATGGATTGTTCGTCACAATCGTGGTTGGGTCTACTATCCCACCAGGACTGGTTTTGTCCTTGAATGTTACATGTCGAAAGAATATAAGACTTCTAATAACTGTTGCTGGTGTAAACATAGTATTCTTTGTTTTTGTTCTTTATGAAGAGAATTGAATGTGATTATCAAAATGTAGCTTAAAAATATTTTTAGTGTATAATTAACCTCTATATCAGCAAACCCTCATCCATCAAAATTAATTCTGAAATTAATCAAAAGATGTGCTTATTTGTAATAACATATTATCCATCTTCTATGCTGAGTATGTTTCATAAACGATAATAAACACAGGTTATGTTTAACTTCATACATTTATCACCTCAGTGTGTGACATGTGTCGCTCGCTTGGTATAATCACTAAAACTTGTAGCAGAGATGACATGTTGAAAGTGTTCCGGGGCGTACCTATCTTGCATAAAACATGGCCATCTTCCTACAAACCTGCCATATCTGTGACAAGTTCAGGTACATCTGACAATATATGCGTAATGTAGTAATTCGTGTAAATAGAAAAAAAAGCAATATTCTTTTAAAATGCTGAGGTAAGATCTTACAAATATATTTGCATTATTTCAATTATACAAAGGGTAACGTCTGTTGACTGCCGTTGGCCTTATGTATACTCTGCTAAAAAGAAACGCAAAATTGTTGTTTTCTGTTGTATAGTTCATGTATTATATGAATAAGCAACATCGCATGACACCACAATAAATTGTTCTAATTTGGCACAATCATCGTCACTGACCGTGGTTCATCATGGCATAGTTGAAACAATCGAATGTCAAGGTGAAGGTCATCTGTACTCAATATCTTGTATAGCCCCCATGGGAGTCCAGAACCTAGCATCGTCGCCTCACGGAACCAATCAGATAACGAATTGTGGCTGTTGAATGTTCACCCACTCTTCCTGCACTGCTTGGAGTGTTGCTGTTGAATGTTCACCCACTCTTCCTGCAGCTTCGAGTGTGGCTGTTGCTGATCGCAGACGTTCTTCAAGAGCATCTAATAAATGTTCGACGGGGTTTACATCTGGAGACCTTGAGGGTCATGGCAGTACATGGATGTTGTGATGTCTTTCAGTGGCATTTAGAAGTTGTACATTGATGTCCAAGATATTTTTATGGATTAAACTTCTTTGTTAATTTCTCTGACGACGTTTTCGAGACCATTCCAGGTCCCTTCATCAGGTGAACTGGCAGTTAGGACTATGACGTCGTCACTATGACGTCATAACTGAGTTATGACGTCACAATCTAAGTGACATCACAGTACACTAGGGAGAGTACTGTATAAGTGAGTTTGAAGAGTTAATTACATAATGATGAAAATTCATGCTAAATAATAGAGTTGAAAGTTGAATTGTCAATACACAACAACTGCTAATTACACAAAGGTTACTTGATAGCAGGCTTTCAAAAGAATAGTAGACTCGTTTTTTCTTTTGATGAACTTTAGATAAAAAGAAAAACGAGTTTACTATTCTTTTTTGAAAGCCTGCTATCAAGTAACCTTTGTGTAATTAGCAGTTGTTGTGTGTATTGACAATTCAACTTTCAACTCTATTATTTAGCATGAATTTTCATCATTATGTAATTAACTCTTCAAACTCACTTATACAGTACTCCTAGTGTACTGTGATGTCACTTGCATTGTGACGTCATAACTCAGTTATGACGTCATAGTGACGACGTCATAGTCCTAACTGTCAGTTCACCTGATGAAGGGACCTGGAATGGTCTCGAAACGTCGTGAGAGAAATTAACAAAGAAGTTTAATCCATAAAAATATCTTGGACATGGATGTTGTGGTTTCTCAAAATGGCCGATGTCATTCTTGCCGTGTAAGGTCGGGCGTTTTCGTGTTGAAATATGACGTTTGCTTGTTGCATAATGAAAAGGACATGTGGCTGAAGACTTTTGTCTGTGTAACGTTGTTACCCTCGAAATTGCTGTTCTGTCGGCATGGGAGATGGCGGCCCACATCATTACACTTTCGTCACCAAACCTGTCAACTTCCTGCATGTAGTTTTGAGCATACCGTTCCCAACGACGTCTGTAAACACGACGTCTTCCGTATGTAGAAGTATGGAGAAGCAAAAGACATGACTCGGCCCTAACACAAACACGTCTCCATCGCTGTGCCTACCTTTGTGTCCTTGACGCCATTGACGTCGCGGCCGACGACGTTGATCAGTCAGACTGACGCCTGGAACTTGTCGTCTGGGCCGAATACCTGCGGTGCGCAGACGGTTCCTCGCTGTCTTGGCTTAAATCGTAGGCATTCTCGGTATTGCTGTAGCTGTAGAGGTGGCCGTGGTGAGTCTATCATGTAAGTGACGAACCCGTATGAATCTACGCTGCAGCTGTGACACGTGGTCGACCTGAGCTGGATAGGTCACGTGATGACTGCGTCTGATAACGGTTCCATAGTTTTGTAATGATGCTTGCCGATACGTGGAAAATAAAACTGGCTCCGGAGCCGAGTCGCCTGTCTGCAGTCGGCCGATGGTGTTACGTTGGGCTTTTCTCAGTCGTGGCATGTTTCTCTTTTCACTAAATGTACAATTGTGATGACAGACAAATATAACCCATCGTTTTCACAGCACAATATTAATGTTGCACGTTCTTTTCATGTTGGTGTGTTTGGCTCTCACGTGCTCTCACTTGGTTGCGTTGTTGCGGTTCCTTACTTTTTGCTGTTTTGTTTGTTGTAATTTATTCTATCCGCACAAATCACTCCCGATGTATGGAGACATGAGAAATTTATATTTTGAATTAATTCATTTTGTATGAATGTCAGTAAAACTCCGACAGATATTTCAATTTTGTTGGTACTTTTGCGTTTCTTCTTTTGCAGAGTATATTCACAGTTAACGTTTACGTTTTATTTACTCTCACAGTTTCATCTAGTCGATGTATTAGAGGGAATGAGATGGTCATGCGTTGACGACATTTATTTCTGTTGCAGGCTACTCGACTGCCGGATTAACAACCTTGCCCTTCAATGAGCTGACCTTGACCGTAATTGCTCTCTTGACCTTAACCATGGGACACTGACACCTACCTTCGTCCTGCTTCATATTGGGTGCTATTGTCTAGATTGTTAAATTTGTGTATTTTGGTATCTTTTTGTGTACATTTTGACGGACATCGAAAACTCGTGTAAACCCTGTCCTTCTGAGATTCACACACACATTCTTAGCATATCTCAACGCTACCTGTCCTGCGATAGTAGCGAGAAGGCAATTAAGACAATCACAGTCAAAGAGAACTTTTTTGTTGTATTTGAATACTTCTTCGAGGTTTGTTCTGTCGATATGGTTCTTTGGACCCTGAAAATAATATCGACAAAAATATTTCATCTACTTAAGAAATATCTACCCCAAAGAGGATTTTGCGACTTCGGGAACACCATGACACATCTGTACCTGCATCATCAACATTATCAGTTGTGGTGAAGCTAGATGCTCGCGAAGGTGATCTTATCCTGCCCCACCAGTGACACTCGTCACAAACACACGCAAAGGCTAGTCAACTGTTCATCTTAGTACAGAGGAATATATACTGCAAGTAAAGAACACCAACGTCTTTCGCGAGGACACGTCTTGGGAAAAAACATTCCAGCACCTTTACGGTTCTGGGTCCCGATCCACAAACATTCGTAACGTTACGACCTGTCGTAACTCTATAGTTTATCATAGGCTTACGGGTGTCGTAGCGCTACGAACGCTTAGTGGATCGGGACCACACTTATACGCACTTATAATACAGATGAATCTTATGACATGTGACCAATACAATATCAACACTGGAATTGTGTGTCATTCCTTTTATGTTGCACGTTGTTACGAACAAATGATGTCAGATACCCTTCTTCGTATGTCACACTGCTCAGGAATACGTATGACGTATTCGTTTGCCACATATATACTCCTCCGTTTTTATTAGGGACTGATTTTACATTCCATGATACACAAAATTGATACTCATAATGACATCCAAATATATATTGGTGTTTGTTTTCAACTCATTGCACATATGAATAAACAATTTTACTTTGATACTTTTGCCTACCGATGTATAAAATGGCGCTAAAAGAAACTTTAATTCAGTCTACTTTACAAAACACAAAAGATGCATAAAGTAAAATGTTTTGAAATAATAGAAATCGCAACATTCAAGATGACGGTCATACACCACCAAATGACAGTCGCCTCAGTTGAGTTTGGGTAGGAATGAGTTGTACGTAATGGACAAACTTGCTCAAGTTCATTGGACGTCTTTTTAATAGTGCGTATGACTTCCCGCTGCTACAAGTTACACACAAATTCTTCAGAGCACAGACATTCAGTCGCCTGTGACAAGTCATCGTATTTCTGGGTGGGCCTGGATCAGTTCTTGTCGGTCGTCTGATGTCGTGACGTGGATCTAGTCATCGTATTTCTGGGTGGGCCTGGATCAGTTCTTGTCGGTCGCCTGATGTCGTGACGCGGATCTAGTCATCGTATTTCTGGGTGGGCCTGGATCAGTTCTTGTCGGTCGTCTGATGTCGTGACGTGGATCTAGTCATCGTATTTCTGGGAGGGCCTGGATCAGTTCTTGTCGGTCGTCTGATGTCGTGACGTGGATCTAGTCATCGTATTTCTGGGTGGGCCTGGATCAGTTCTTGTCGGTCGTCTGATGTCGTGACGTGGTCATCGTCTAGGGCATCGTTCTTCTGGATGGGACTGGATCAGTTCTTGTCGGTCGTCTGATGTCGTGACGTGGGTCATCTAGTCATCTTGTCGGTTCTTCTGGGTCTAGGTGGGGCCTGGATCAGTTCTTGTCGGTCGTCTGATGTCGTGACGTGGGTCTAGTCATCGTTCTTCTTCTGGATGGGCCTGGATCAGTTCTTGTCGGTCAGGTCGTCTGATGTCGTGACGTGGGTCTAGTCATCGTTCTTCTGGATGGGCCTGGATCAGTTCTTGTCGGTCGCCTGATGTCGTGACGTGGGTCTAGTCATCGTTCTTCTGGGTGGGCCTGGATCAGTTCTTGTCGGTCGTCTGATGTCGTGACGTGGGTCTAGTCATCGTTCTTCTGGGTGGGCCTGGATCAGTTCTTGTCGGTCGTCTGATGTCGTGACGTGGGTCTAGTCATCGTTCTTCTGGGTAGGCCTGGATCAGTTCTTGTCGGTCGTCTGATGTCGTGACGTGGGTCTAGTCATCGTTCTTCTGGGTGGGCCTGGATCAGTTCTTGTCGGTCGTCTGATGTCGTGACGTGGGTCTAGTCATCGTTCTTCTGGGTGGGCCTGGATCAGTTCTTGTCGGTCGTCTGATGTCGTGACGTGGGGGTTCTTCTAGTCATCAGTTCTTGTCGGTCGTCTGATGTCGTGACGTGGGTCTAGTCATCGTTCTTCTGGATGGGCCTGGGTCAGTTCTTGTCGGATGACTGGATGATGTTGTCGCTGTAGACGATGTCCCACAACATGACAGAGGTGTACGCAGAACACGGCAGATCGTTGACGTTGTTGACGTTAAGACGTGTCCGAACAGTTCGGGCTGCATTGTGTCTGGCGTTGTCATGCTGATGAAAGCCACCACGTGACAACTGTTGAAGAAATGGTAGGACGATTGGAAGAAGAATGTTATCCATGTACCGCTGAGCTGTCAAATTATCCTTGTCCAATGACCAGGGATGTGGACAATACGGGTGTTATCTCGTGTCCACAAATTCCTTCCCACACAGTAACATCCCCACCACTAGACGGCACGACCTCCTGAATGCACAGTCACAGAACCGACCTCTAATATTTGTATAGAACTCGGTCAGTTCCGGTATCAGTGTAAGTGTCTCACATGCCGGCAGTGTCATCTAAAACACCTGATTGTGCAGGAAAGTACGGCTGCCCAAGCTTCACTTTTTCATAATTTCAACAAAAGATAAAAACGAAACAAAACAAGACCAATCACTTTCTGCTAAGAGCATTTTTTTTGGTGTGTTTGGACGATGTGATTTCAATTAATTTAATTTGAACTTATGTTTTCTATATTTTTGTAATTTCATTTTCAAAGTGGTAAAGTTTCTTTTGACGGTCAGTTACAAACTTTCTCATCAAATTGCCTAAGACGAGAGTGCGTCACCCAACCCTACCCCTACCCCTACCCCTACCCCCACCCCCACCCAAACCCCTACCCTTACCCCAACCTCTACCCCGAACCAGTTCCATACAACCGGACCCGTGAAGATCCGGGTTAGAATTGATATTCAGTAACCCATGTTTGTCGTAAGAGGCGACTAACGGGATCGGGTTGTCAGACTCGCTGACTTGGCTGACACATGTCATCGTATCCCAATTGCGTAGATCGATGTTCATGCTGTTGATCACTGTATTGTCTGGTCCAGACTCAATTATTTACAGACCGCCGCCATATAGCTGGAATATTGCAGAGCAGCAACCCAAACCAGTGTGTACCGGCATACCACTTAACTTGATGTACAGAGCTAGTACAAGTAAATACACAGGGGATGTCACATAGACCGCGCGTGAAACACTTACAGCTAAATATTTCATTGATTTATCACTCTTTGCAAAAGAAAAGAGCACGCATATATTTTAACATTAATACAAGCCAAACAAAGGGGTGGCATACTATGAGGTGCCGTCGTCCTAAGCGCAGAGATCTTACAACAGAAGTACCGCTGACGACGATCATTATCGGAACCATTTTCCTCAAGGTTTTTTGCCACATCGCTGTGAAACATCGAACCATCTACGATGCCTTCCACATTACCTTCGGTGAAGCAAATTCGTGTTCAAAGCGGCACTAAATCTAACTCACCAACTAATTCAATCCTATCTCCAACACCTGAACATGAACGTCAGCAATATGGGGTGAAGAGTCACTGAACCATTGGAATAATGATCACGTTAGAGGTATTGGAGTTTCCTCGACAGGTCAGCGCGTCCTGTCATCCTGTCCACCACGCTTAGAGTGGTGGAGGTCAAGCTGACCAGTCAAGGATGAAGCATCATTTGATAGAAAGAGACTCGCGTCAAAACCATTCACCCTTTATGTGCCAAACCACGTCCTGCTGGGTGCAGTGTCTTGGCCCATGTGAGCTATGTACTCCTGTGACATGGGGCCATGAATCAGCCCTCTTTGTTGTTGACATTGACGGCCGTTGCGTCTTTGTTACTTCGCCGTGACAGGATCCACATGGTGAAAAATACACCAGGACTTATTATATCACGATATACTTTTTGGTTTTTACAGTGACACAGGAGCTTGAAGGCTTGACGGTGATGTGAGTGAATGCATGAGAGTGCGTTTGTGCATGTGGGTTCATGTGTGGAAAAGGAGGCATGATCGACATGCTGGAGTTCGTCTAAAGGGATCGGGTGGTCATGTTCGCTAACTTGGTTGACACAAGTCATCGTACACCAGATGCATAGATGGATGCTCATGCTGTTGATCACCGGGACCAGTCTCTCTCTTCTCTCTCTCTCTCTCTCTCTCTCTCTCTCTCTCTCTCTCTCTCTCTCTCTCTCTCTCTCTCTCTCTCTATCTCTCTCTCTCTTGTAAATATCGAAAGCGAACGGCAGAGAATATATATAGCAAATATATATACACTCAGAATCAAATATATAGCAACCACCTGGAAGATTCTCATTAGAATAACAATTATTCCTTTATATATTCTTCTTACAGAGGATATTCCGTAAAAACATTTTTAATTTGATCAAAATAGTTATTTATTCAACAATATTAATTAATGATCTGTAGTTTACATGCTAACACTTTATGATCTGTAGTCTACATGCTAACACTTTATGATCTGTAGTCTACATGCTAACACTTTATGATCTGTAGTTTACATTCTAACACTTTATGATCTGTAGTTTACACGCTAACACTTTATGATCTGTAGTCTACATGCTAACACTTTATGATCTGTACTTTACACGGTAACACTTTATGATCTGTAGTCTACATGCTAACACTTTATGATCTGTAGTCTACATGCTAACACTTTATGATCTGTAGTCTACATGCTAACACTTTATGATCTGTACTTTACACGGTAACACTTTATGATCTGTAGTCTACATGCTAACACTTTATGATCTGTAGTCTACATGCTAACACTTTATGATCTGTAGTCTACATGCTAACACTTTATGATCTGTTGTCTACATGAGTTACATGCTAACACTTTAGGATCTGTAGTCTACATGCTAACACTTTATGATCTGTAGTCTACATGCTAACACTTTATGATCTGTAGTCTACATGCTAACACTTTATGATCTGTAGTCTACATGCTAACACTTTATGATCTGTACTTTACACGGTAACACTTTATGATCTGTAGTCTACATGCTAACACTTTTATGATCTGTAGTCACTAACATGATCTGTAGTCTACATGCTAACACTTTATGATCTGTTGTCTACATGCTAACACTTTATGATCTGTAGTCTACATGCTAACACTTTATGATCTGTAGTCTACATGCTAACACTTTATGATCTGTAGTCTACATGCTAACACTTTATGATCTGTAGTCTACATGCTAACACTTTATGATCCGTACTTTACACGGTAACACTTTATGATCCGTACTTTACACGGTAACACTTTATGATCTGTAGTCTACATGCTAACACGTTATGATCTGTAGTCTACATGCTAACACTTTATGATCTGTAGTCTACATGCTAACACTTTATGATCTGTAGTCTACATGCTAGCACTTTATGATCTGTAGTCTATATCCTAACACTTTATGATCTGTAGTCTACATGCTAACACTTTATGATCTGTAGTCTATATCCTAACACTTTATGATCTGTAGTCTATATCCTAACACTTTATGATCTGTAGTCTACATGCTAGCACTTTATGATCTGTAGTCTATATCCTAACACTTTATGATCTGTAGTCTACATGCTAACACTTTATGATCTGTAGTCTACATGCTAACACTTTATGATCTGTAGTCTACATGCTAACACTTTATGATCTGTAGTCTACATGCTAACACTTTATGATCTGTACTTTACACGGTAACACTTTATGATCTGTAGTCTACATGCTAACACTTTATGATCTGTAGTCTACATGCTAACACTTTATGATCCGTAGTCTATATCCTAACACTTTATGATCTGTACTTTACACGGTAACACTTTATGATCTGTAGTCTACATGCTAACACTTTATGATCTGTAGTCTACATGCTAACACTTTATGATCCGTAGTCTATATGCTAACACTTTATGATCTGTAGTCTACATGCTAACACTTTATGATCTGTAGTCTACATGCTAACACTTTATGATCTGTAGTCTACATGCTAACACTTTATGATCTGTAGTCTACATGCTAACACTTTATGATCTGTAGTCTACATGCTAACACTTTATGATCTGTAGTCTATATCCTAACACTTTATGATCTGTACTTTACACGGTAACACTTTATGATCTGTAGTCTACATGCTAACACTTTATGATCTGTAGTCTACATGCTAACACTTTATGATCCGTAGTCTATATCCTAACACTTTATGATCTGTAGTCTACATGCTAACACTTTAGGATCTGTAGTCTACATGCTAACACTTTATGATCTGTAGTCTATATCCTAACACTTTATGATCTGTACTTTACACGGTAACACTTTATGATCTGTAGTCTACATGCTAACACTTTATGATCTGTAGTCTACATGCTAACACTTTATGATCTGTAGTCTACATGCTAACACTTTATGATCTGTAATCTATATCCTAACACTTTAGGATCTGTACTTTACACGGTAACACTTTATGATCTGTAGTCTACATGCTAGCACTTTATGATCTGTAGTCTACATGCTAACACTTTATGATCTGTAGTCTATATCCTAACACTTTAGGATCTGTAGTTTGCATTCTAACACTTTATGATCTGTTGTAATTTACACAAAAACAGTAATGATATAGTTTTATATTCCAATTTGAAAACCATCGTGTAAGTTAATTGATGTCAAACTGTGTTTGCCCTTTTTTAATCAAAGAAAATCACACCAAAGATGGTACTTGTTGTTACCCTGTCTTATCCTCGGTATTAATGTGATGATGTTAGTACTGTTTGGCTCCTAGATATAATACTGTGTTAATATCTATGTAGGCATTATCAAGGCTGTACACAGCTGGCACAGATTGCAACCAGTAACATGAAGTCATAATATTCAAATTATTATTGACTTACATACATGTGGACAATTCGTACATTGAAAGTGAAGAAATCTGAAACATTCTGTCTACAAATTACAGTTTGTAGCGCAGCCCCCTTTGGCATCCTCATCAGCAAACACTATAAAACCAGCACAAGACTAGTCCAAGCAAACACATACTCGCACACGCATGTAGACACGCACACGCATGTAGACACGCACACAAGCCCAAATCCCCGTACGCATGCAAACATTAATGATCGTCTTTAGTTCCACGTTGTGAATACAATGTCTTCATACCTACACACAAACAAAGGCAGTCTAGGCCTAGTCACTCATCAAAACAAGTGCATGAATGTTTCCATGTTCTCTCAACGACTGGTAAAGAAGCGTGCCACTGCTCTGATCGGTGGGAAATCAGGAATGATGTAGGTCAAGAGCCATGAACAACCTTAACCATCGTCGTAATGCTGCACACGCGCGTCCAACTGAGACGAACTGGCCTTAAACCATCTCAGTGACGTTAGCTGTCGAAGTGACGTCAAAGAAACGTCATGCCATTATTCAACAAAATAGTGTGACGTGTTGAGTCACTCAGCCAAACAAGGGTCACTCTAAAATATTAACAAATAAGAACGTGTTATACAACACATGTAATTTGTGAATGTGTGGGCTGATGTTATCACCAATATGTATTTCTTACTTCTTCTTCTATGGGCTGAGGGACGGTGGGTTAGCCGTGTAGTTAAGACCCGGGTTTGATTTCCCACATGGGTACAATGTGTGAAGCCCATTTCTGGTGTCCCCCGCCGTGATATTGCTGGAATATTGCTAGGGCGTTATGAAAATATTGATCGGAAGAAAAGATACTGTATCTACTGTAAAGAATATAATGTAAATGTAATTGAAGATGAATACCATTTCGTTTTAATTTGCCCAAAACATACAGTACATCGAAAACAGCTGATTAAACCTTTTTTTGGAAGAAACCAAGTATGTTGAAATTTTTGGAATTATTAACAATCCCATCTAGAGATAGTATTGCAAAATTATGTAAATACATAAAGTTATGCATGTAAGTACCGAAATGTTTTGTCCAGCCTCCTTTTGTAAATTTAAAAAATATGCATATTTCAATGGATAACCATATTCTATCATGTATACTGTGTAAAATGATGACGAGGGGCATATAGCCCAAGTCTTTACTGGATAAACAATCGAATCGAATCGCTAAAAGCGACGTAAAACCAAATTCACTCACTCACTCTATGGGGTGTTTCAGGGATGCATGCTTAGTCCTATTGTTTTCGTTTTTATCAACGGGTTGTACTTTGAATTTCTTAATTGTTGTAAATATGATATTTAAAGGTTTCCTAACTGAACAGAACTGAACACTTCTCTTTGCTGACGATGTAATATTTGTATTAGACTCTGTTCCTGGACCACAAACTCAACTGAATATTTTCGAAAAATATTGTAACGAATGGAAACAATCGGTTAATAAAAAATCCCGTTATGTAAGCATGTAAGAAGTAGTGTTTTCAGGGAAAGCCGAAAAATGTTATTAATTCCTACAGATATTTTGTTTTGCTATTTTCTCACGCAATGAACTTTAAGAAGTCCAAATTGGATCTATTGGCACGTGGTACAAAAGCTTTGACTGAAGTATTTGTTATTTGTTCTAAACTTGGATATGTTTCTCGAAGGTCTTTTGAAAAACTTTTCGAGACTCAAATACACTCAAGTTTGCTTTATGGTCCAGAAGTATAGGGATTTCAAAGATATGAATGTGAGGAAAAAAATACATCTTTTGGCATGTAAAAAGTACCTTCGGGTGGGGCTCTCTGTGCAGATTCTCTGGTTTATGGTGAATGTGGTAGGCATCCTCTACACATAGTTTGACAAAATAGAAAACATTTTCACAAATTCACAAACATGTTAGATATACATGAACAATGCTTTCCGCAAGTATACAAAATGCTTTGATATTTAGACCACGTAGATGATTTGGACTTCACACAGTAGAAGCCTACATTGTCTGATTGTGCCAGACAGTTGGTAATGCTTTAAAATGAATTCCTGGAACGCTCCACAAATACCCAGTATGAATTTTAAAAGTCGCCTTGAACCCGAATAATGCCTTTCCATACTGACGTCTGGAAGGTTACGTGACTTAGTTGTCAGATTTAGATTGGGTTTGTCGGAAATAATGATCAATGAAGGTAAATTTAAAAAAGTAGTTTACAAAAAATCAGAGACACCGTATGTTATGTAATAGAGGTTCAGAGAATGAAATCCACTTAATCTTTCCAATGCCAGCTCTGACTAATATGAGAACTGATGTAAGACTGTATGTAACGTCAATTTCAGTAAGTTGCTGCATGTATTGTTTTCTCTGTAACTTTTGTAAGAGAGCCGGGGGGCCTAAAATACAATAAACTTCTTCATATTCTTCTATTTATTTCTTACGTTGCGCTTGAAATGATTTGATATATCTAATTCTAAATGACCGATTGCCTTGTCAGAACAATCACCAGTAAAATACTGGAATTAGATAATGCTACATTGTGTGAATAAATCATTCCGATTTCGTGAGTGCTAGACAGTTATAGCCCCGTTCTGTTACAAATGTCACTATTTCATGTCAATCTGTAACAGTAATAGATTCATATCTACAGAAAAAATGAATCAAATGAACTTAGTAATTTCCAAAGGCTTAATTACAGAACGCAACAAGTTTATTTATATCGACGTATCAATCATATTCTCTCGGAAAACTCGTTTTCAGCATTTTTTACGGTGCGAATTGCCAATGGCCTCTTTTTGAAGCTAGTAATCCCATGAAACTGTGTCCTCCCATTTGTGAGAACTCCCAGTTGTGAAACACAGTAATTAATGGTTCAGTGAACATAGGTGGTGTTTCCACATCCCTACAATGAAAGTGGGATCAGCCCAGTTGCTGAAGAGTACCCACAGGAGGCATAGTTCATTGATGAGTTGATTAATGAAATAGATTATCAAAGATTATATTTACACAGAAGAAATAGTTTATTGAATATTTTATTTATTCAGAAGAATATGTAATTATGATAACACTTTTTTATTGACTATTATGAAGTTTGAAAGTCATTTTGGTTTAAACATATTTTATTATTATTTATGAAAATGAATTGGGATTGGTGAAGTATTACTGCTTATGTTAACACCGCTCCCATGCAACATAAAATATAAAATGAAATGGAGGATGTGACGTCATCGATATTGACTATTGCATAAATATATTTTTAAGTACATATAAATAAATTATATACGGATTACATCAAATACAACTATTCTCTAAGTAGTCATAATTAGAGAGTTACAGTTGTGTGTGTCTAACAAGCTATTGTAGGAATATAAATCAATCACGAGAAGGTTGTTGAGTTAATTTCAGTATTTCCCTGTGAAAGTTTGAAGGTTGTGTCTTGATGATATAATCGTAGACGGATTCAACTATTTTCTGGTTTACACAAGGAGTAAATTCTTTGTTTCCGTTCAAAAAATTATCCTGGTTATAACGGGTAGTTGATATCCACAAGAGCAACATGCACTGTCTATTAAATGTCTGTTATACTTATCGGCGCTTAGGTCGCTAGATCCGAGCCTGAGGCAGCAGTGAACGATTTGACAAAAACAAGAGCCATAATTAAAATCAATATAAATCTTGTTTTCGGTTTTTGTAATTAGGTTTTAAAATTCTTTGAGACTGTATGACTCTTTGGAATTTGGTAGGGCATTCCATAAATTTATTGTGTCGGGTAGAAAGGGTTTGGCATAGGGGGCATTTCGACTGTAAATTTCAGAGTTATTTCTTAAACTATTGCTTGTAGTTTCGGAGACGGAGTAAATCTGAGTAGGTAAATTAATTTCTCTTTAATCACGAAGTTACCTACACAAAGTGTTTAATTATTAAAGACATTTACCTAGAGTATGTTAATCAATTCATCTTATAAAGTTTCACTAAGTTACCTCCACAAGATCCAGTTACATAGCAAATCAGTAATTAGCTAGGGTTAATCCATTCTATCAGACAGGAGAGTATGGTGTCTTTTCGTTGTTAATTACCTACTCCACTGTCTCATAACTGGGAGTCTCACAACTGGGAGTTCTCTCAAATGGGAGTAGACCGTTGAATGTGATGTATGGTGAATAGCAGCCCAGGTGTTATAGAGAGTATAACTCATGCAAAGATCATAGATAAGACGTGAAGTCGTGCACTGAAATGACCGTTGTATTACACATTATCACCTAATGTCTTCCATGAAGTGAAGTAAGTCAAAACAATAGGCTTAAGTACCCATGGCCTCGCCTCTCCCTTATCACACCTAACAATGAGAGAAGTTATGAAGCTAACATTTTCACAAATATTTCTGGAACCTAACCCAGTACGTATTCGCGATTATAGTGTTTATGTATAATGTTAGCGTACTGGTGTCCATCCGTGTGAACACAATGTCATCAAATATTCAATTTCTGACTCGCCTAATACCTCAGTCGACTGTAAATATTATGAACGAATTAAACCAGAGCTTTCACTTTTTTAACACTTTTTTTGCATTTGAGCATGTGTTTTCTGTTGTTCCAGTGCCTGACGTTATCTATAAATAGCCACACTACCCGCAATGATAGTCACATCACTCCACCAACAGGTATCCACATGGAACCCAGCCGATATGTCAATTCTACACAGCAAACCAATAGTCTTATTTTACAAAGAAACATATCCAACAATTACTCATTTGTATGATATTCCAATTACCTTTTGCATTAAAGTACACATTCCATTAATACCATTTTCATCGCCCAGTTCACCACACCAATAGTCCAATGTATAATTCAGTTTGTCCCAGTCACTTACATTATTCAAAATGCATGTATATACTGTTTCCCTCTAATATTCACAGGAAGTGTTGAATATGTCCAAGGAATAGTTACTTGCACTATTCACAATTTTCCCATCTGTAGGCATTTCAATTATAGGGGCGGTGGGGTAGCCTAGTGGTTAAAGCGTTCGGTCGTCACGCCGAAGTCCCGGGTTCGATTTCCTACATGGATACACTCTGTGAAGCCCATTTCTGGTGTCCCCCGCCGTGATATTGCTGGAATTTGCTAAAAGCTGCGTAAACCATACTTACTCATTCACTCACTCATTTCAATTATGCATTGTATCCTAACAACAATCATATGAATTATTCACTAGATCTATATCCCACCAAAACTTTGATCATTTTAAACAAGTGTCGTCACTCCAACACTCATTCTTCTCTGATGACGGACAAGAGATCACCAAAACGTGAATCGCCAAACCATTGTTTTTGTTGTTGTGGTATCTCTTTCACACTGACAGTCACATACCTAAAATGTGTGACTTGACACATCCATAGTCTAAAGCCAACGATCAATGTAACACCAGGTGTCCAGGACAACTACATTGTTGACCGAGAAAAAACATTCAACAACTGTCCGCGACCCGTGTACAAAGTAACTTCAAATTGACACCTGACACATTTATACTGATAGCTTGGCCAGGGACGAGGGTGAATGTTCCAATCAACAGTAAGTACGTGAGCTTTCAAGGAAGTGTGTTTGTTTATTAATGTCACCGAACAAATATTTCAGTTCCAAGGTTAACGGTTTCATCTGAATTTGAGGAAGCGTGACGTGTTGTCAACTGTTGGAACCTGGTTCCTGTGATGACGTGATAGTTACGTGACACTGGAATTTGTGTTGACATCTGTGGAAGTCATCGATGATGAAAACACGAAAACATTGAGCATTGTCAATTAAATCAAGAATATGTTTAGTTTATTTTTAACAAGGTTCAAGGTTTTTATTCTCACAATCCTCATATACAAAGAGGTGGTACAAGATGATATATTTACGAACAACAAAATCAAAGGTAACATGATCGAACGTCATTTTAATCAGAGAGTACAATCTATAATTGTAACAAATGTAGACAGGTTCTTTTATATTGACAATTTTTAGAGCTAAGAGGATTCTTAAATGTATACCGGTTAGAGAATACATAATTATGTGAACTACTGCATTTCGAACTTGGATCTGTAATGGATTAAACATTGAAAGATATAATGAGATTCGTCAGCATTATACGAACGACCATTCTCTACGGGAAAGTAGACTTCAGTAAAGGCTGTGATAGTGAAGTTGGAAGCAACAGATAATTTATGAAAGTCAGACTTCTAAATGTTAGGCTTGGGTTAAAGACGAACCATGTGCATTGTTATATATACTCATGCCAATAATGGTTGTCACCCCTCCCCTCCCACCCCAACCCCCACACCTCACACCACCACCCACACCCCTCTCCAATTAAAAAAATTGGACAACCAAAATTGGCATGAGTATATATATATGGATGTTGCTTATAATTGAAAATAGTTACTGTTTTAGTTTATATTGGTCGATATATTGATTTAGCAGTAAATAAAGCTTAAACAAATATCAATACCATTATGGGATGTTTATCATAAAGTTAGCGTGTTACATCCAGAGTACAGGTTTGGAGGTATTCGAGGCTCCAGATGTGTTACAGTTAGAATGATACTGGAAGGAATGAGACAAACCACACAATCACGGCAGGCATGAGTCGTGAGTGAGTAAGTTTAGTTTTACGCCGCTTTTAGCAATATTCCAGCAATATCACGACGAAGGACGTCAGAAATGGGCTTCACACATTGTACCCATGTGGGAAAGCGAACCCTTGTATTCGGCGTGACGAGCGAACGCTTTAACCACTCGGCTACCCAAGCCGCCTCAGGAATGTACTGAACTCAGAAGCAATTGAAACTATGCCTCTCTGTGGATTATATGATATGTTTGATTTTAATTTGAAAAGATCTGTTAGCGATATTTTATCAAGAAATGAAGTACACTTGCCTTAAGTTGAGCACTCAAAGAAAGAATACGTTGATGCGTTTTTGTATTTCAGAATATAAGTCAACTGAAAACTTGTAAACATCAAAAACCAAAAGCGCAATAAAGAGGTGTTGACTTCAAACCTTTTCAGCTAAAATCAAGAAACTTACTTTTTAACACACTTTTACTGTTAAATATGATAAAGATTATGTGGTTGCAAATGTATTACCCTAGTCAAAATTGTACCAACCGGTCATCCAAAGTTTCTGGGTATGTCATAGAACAAATGGACACATACTGAAGAATTAATATAAGGGAACATATAGTTATGTCATACTAGGACATTCAACTTCAGACTCACTCACGATGAGCTTCACAAGCAGATTCCACAAGGCGTGATAAGGCAATAGTGGGAACAATTATATGTATGGAACACTGAAAATGAGAAATGAAGCCAGGTGTCAGCTAAAACTAAACATCTGACGCTAAGACGAGCGGTGAAACTGCGTAAAACACCAGTCTCAATCCATCTGGTCTCTCATATAGCTAAATAAGACTTTGTCTAATCCGATATTTGCGGAGTTAATATTCTACATTGATTCAGTTGAATTATCTTTGCAAAAATTACCCGTATGGAACAAAGGTTTTATCTCCCTAATACGGACGTCCTTCACGAACATCTGGACCCAAGTCTCCTCAAGATGACACGCACCTAATTGACACCAACTCTGTGTTCTTCAAAAATGACATAATTAGCAAAATCTACGAATCAGCATATGCATTCAGGCACATGTTATTGGCCCACAACGTGACTGTTGATCTATTGGGTGTAGGTGAGAGGGTTGTTGGACGTGTAATGGGTCACATAACACCTCTGATGGGGGTAGACACTTCCATCGATCATACTGATCGTATGACAACCTCACTGTTAGTATGAGGGAAAATGGTGTGTCGATGCCGGCCCGAGGCTGTATCTTTATAGCTCATCATTTGCTGTGGCATCTAGATTGCGTGAGTGCAGCTGACAGACCGACTGACATCTCATCTGTCTAGCTTGTTTGTACGACCTTATTTTAGATGAATCTTGCTTCAAAAACATCACAGCCTATTTGACTTCCTAGGACAATAGCTTCATCAATACCAGAGCTTGGTTAGTCTGGTGTGAGCGTCTCTCTCGGACGGGTGTTCTACAAGCTGTTGGCTCCGTCGGTGTGGACTGGTGTAGGACAGGAAAGGACACTAGTACAAGGACTTCGTTATAGGTCAGTATGAGAGTTGCAACCAATGTATTCTCGGGTATTTTACCTTACCATGTTTCTTTCTCACCGGTATATATTCGTGATCATTAAGTCTAAACTAAATGTTTCTCTGATAACGCGTTACTTCAACTTGGTGGATCTTCGCAATAAAATTATCAACAATAATTCACTTCATATTGTAATTAAGAAATTTGCACCCATTACGTAATCCATTCTTATCAACCATATACAGGTAGCGTGTAGGTAATTACAACAGTCAGAATTAATAAAGTTTAATCCCTTTGTGCCAATCTGTTTACCGTAAATATTTCAATTCAGTATCACTAGTATTACTATATTGTGTTCATAGGTGATTCGTACATTTTAATTTTGTAAATATTCAAATAGTTGTTTAGAAATCCTGATATAAAGGAAAATATCAATTATTCAAATGTTAATAAATAATATTTTTTTCGAATAATTTCGATGTTTGATATTTCATAAATCAATGAGTCCCGATCACTTGTTATCGATTATAGGTTTTACAAAAGAACTGTGTTTGAGTGATTTGTAAAGTTATAACTGATGTTATATAAATATGTACTGTATCCGCCCTGGTGAAAGAGAAACGGTGGATTTCACGCCTCCTGTAACAAGATCAAACCAATATCACGTAGTGGGACAACAGACATGGGCTTCACACATTGTACTTTTTTTGCGTGAGCTCATCTGCTGTTAGTTTTGTCAATCCTGTCAAAATCATCTGTCGAGTTATCCGTATTTCGACACTAGTGGAGTACCATCTGACATTGAGACTGTCGGGACTATAAAGGTGCTTCATCTGGGCAAGCACATTTACATTTATTTGAAAATATGTTCAGGTATAATAATATTATTATTTACTGTAAAATAGATACAGAAGTAAAGAAAGTGTAATACAATCTATTGTCAGACATCCAAATATTGTCCCGAGCATATACACGATTGTTGAAAGTACAAATTCTCAAGACTATGTATCTAGTGCCTAGCTTTACATATATTTTCAGACAGGGGTTTGTGAGGGGGCTAGGTAGAAGAAATTCATATTTGATACAATAAAACTGAAAACAATATTGAAAGAACGAATTTACTTTTTTTCTCAAAAAAAAGCCAGTTTTAACTATGTTTCTTTTCGTATCTGTAATATACGTGATTCGAATTCTTATTGTTTCTTCCCGCTGTGAATCAAAGCGGCCAGCATCAATCTAAGTCAATGCCTATTAGATACCTTAAACTTCCGTGCCAGTTCCATCGTGTACGCTGGTTAGTCAAGTAGGTCATGCTGTCACAATGTCTTTGTACCTTTAGGCTTGTTCTATGCCACATTCACACACATATGATGATATACTTTGCTGTTGACAAGATTATGGTTACTATCTTAATAGTTTAACGTCAACCCCTTAATAAATAACTCAGGGCGCTGAATATTTCCTGGTATTGCTATGTAAACATATAAATCAATCAACGTACGACGTAAAGGCCTGAATTGTCTAAGTCTCTTTACCCCCGACTGTCAGTGTTTGAAATATAATGTAACACCTGGGACGAAAATGGCTTCTGATACCGAAGGTGCATAAACGAGGACAAGCTCATTCGAAAATATACCTATTTTTCTTACCTCTTTAACACAAAGTATCTTAGTAGTTTTATAACCGGTTTTCAGTGCTGTTTTTAGATAGTTGTCATGACCATTTTACGCTTTACGGAATGAGTTTAGCCTGTTGTTATGTCCCCAACTGTAATCTTTCTGAGTCTGCCTTCTGAAACACGAACAAGGTTTTGGCACACTACTACTAATTTAAAAAAACACACCAACGATCAGGACACTCCATGCGAAACGCAATTTGTTTATTGGGAATGGTTTACGATTACATAAAGACATTGTAAAATTGATAGTATCTGTTATAATGCTTTAAAACAAATTCTGACCTTTCTGTGTCTGAGGGCGAAACATGAACATCGACATCGACATAGACTTCGACATAGACTTCGACAGGATATATCTACATACGAATCAAGAATACAATCACCTTTTCAACACATAAGATATAGTAGGATTCATGCAGTTGACGCTGCTTTTGGCAACTGTTTCCGGTGATTATGTACATTATACTTATATATTATTGTAATTTGACCGCTTGTCTCCTTGTTGTTACCCACACTGACGCTTTACTGATTGTTTTACGCCGCACTCAGCATTATCCCAGCTTTAAGGCGGTGGGTTCTTAATTATCCAGTCTGAACCAGACAATCTAGTCATCGACATCCTGATCGATCTCTACAGTTGGGATACGATGACATGTGCCAAGGAAGTAAGCGAGTCTGACCACCCGATCCCGTTAGTCGCCTCTAACGACAAGCATGGGTTGCTGAAGACCAATACTATCCCGGATCTTCACAGATGGACAATTTAGTGTGACCCATTACAACTGGGACGACGCTACCATTGACGCACATTTTTTCTGAAGCTGTGATTAGGCATTTTCCATTAAGACACAGCCAATTATATATATCATGTTCGGCCGTCAACTGTTTATGGGAATCAATGATGCTTTTCATTCTCATTGTGTAATTCATAACACAGAAACAGGGTTTCCACAATGATAAAACATGGTTTGAAGCAAATCCCAAGTGTGGCCTAATCTGATTCATTGTTTTCAGATTGATCATGAAGGCGACTTCCTGTGTTCTGACGTTAACCCTTCTGGTGTCTTTAACCACCTCAGCTCCAACACAACCTCCGCCAAGTTCAGGTACGTGCTGTTATCGTAACCACAGATACGAGTGAGTGGGTTAGCATTTATGTGTCGTCGGCATTATTTCAGTATGCAGCGACACCAGTAATGTACGTTTGTAGGATTTCACATCGCTGTATGGGTCAATGAACTGACCGCGCATCTTCACACCACTCGACTATACACTATAGTTCCACGTCAAATATCATACAATTATTTATATACATGACACAAAACGCATTAATGCCTGCAAGGTAGAGGATACGGTTTTATGTCATTGTTGAGTCTTAATATAATTTCCCAAGCATTGGTGATTTGGTGATCTTTAACCACCCCCTTTGTCTAGTCTATCGAGTGTGTGCCGGATGAGCAGAAGGTCGGAACAAAGCGTTAAAAGGTGATATTTGTCGTTGGCGCTCGGTATTAAGGGGCCAGCTCGGACTGGTCGGCTCGGAGTGGTAGTGAAGCTATTGTCTGGTTGTGACAAGAGACGGACATGTTACATGCACGTGACACTACCCCTGACTAGAGTGCTGTTGGAATTGTGATTCAATAATTCCTCGGTTCGAATCTCAGCTCGTTTGTCAGCCCATTCACGAAGCTTTTTTTGATTCTGGTCATAATTTGATTGGTGTTACAATATCGCCATGTTTGTCTCAGGTCGAGGGTTCAGTAGAAAATACTTCTGGTTATACATGCAACGTGTAGTGTAGCAGAACGCATTCTAATACTTTTGTTTAAATTCTGTGTTAGGTGGGGCTACGGTTGTGTCCATGACAACATCTTCCATTGCTCCATCCGGGACCTTCACTACAACTCCACCCTCTGCTCCTCCTACTCCTCCTTCAGTGTCTACTTCCGGTGTTGGTGCTTCTGTATCTCGTAGTTACACTTCCGCTCCCGAGACCACACTCCCAGATACCTCTGTGTCAAGCGAAAACAATGTGTCTCCTTCTAGTGTCAACAATGTTGAAACCATTGTTGTCAATTTCGTTGAAAGTATCTCTAGTCCTGGTTCATCACCAACTAGTTCATTGTCTGGCAGCCCTGGTGTAAATGCTAACTCTACATCAGTATCCATGACGACCACAACTCCAGGATCCACGGCTTATCCTCAGTCACCAACTACTGAAATTAACGCCGCCGGAGATTACGTCCCTTTCACCTTCCCAGTGGAGATAAATCTGATTGCTGATGAGAACCTTCTCGACGGCAAATCAGAAACTGTTCTGTGAACACTGTCGGTCTGAGAGGAATCACTGATTGCTTCATGTGTTGTTTTCGGAACAACAAATAACAACTAATAAATCATACCCATACACACGCACGCACACACACACACGCACACACACACTTGCTTCTCATCGAAGGCTAAAATATCAGAATGCTTGTATTTATTTAACTAGATATAATTACGTGTAAAACACAATTGTAATAAAGTTGTTGTAGCCAAACTTCGGTTTTTTATATGTAGACTGAATCCACACTATCGTGGCATGTGGTCATGACCTTAACTAATATTACTGGCCAACGTCTTCTGATCGTAAACAGATTCGTGTGCTTTCACTATAGTCCTCAAAAGCGGACCGATGAATTGCAATCTAACTCGAAAACTAATGAACATAAAATACTCAATGAATCAAATACTCAATACTCATAATCAAAATTTCTGTCATAACAATAAAAAAAAGTTGTTTAACAAACTATCATTAAAATATTGACACAGTTCACTATTTTAATGATAGTTTGTTGCACAAGTTTTTTAATTTTAGGGCTTAAATTCTGCAAAAATTTAGTCTGGTCTGATGTTTTGATTATGATCAGCGTTTCATTGAGTATTATATGTTTATTATTTTTCGAGTTAGATTCCAATTCATCTGTCCACTTTTGAGTCAAACGGACTGTATTAAAAGTGATTTATCGTTTTAAATAACAATTTCATGTGACCGGAGATTCGTAGCCTCTTTCCGTATGACCAATGTGTAACAATTAATATCTACAAAATAGCAAAGGTTATCACTGAATAGAAGCGACAAAACTCTTTCCATCATCACAGGAAATCACTTCTATACTGGACAAAAATAGTTAGGAATATATGTAAATTTTGAAATTATGAATAATGATCTATTTATTAATTGACACACTGATAAAATACCAAACATAAAAATACCGATATCCCTAACTTATTTTGCCCAGTATATATAGATCATTTTGTACCATTATAAGTGCACCAGAAATATCTGCTTCAAACAGCGATGATACCAATTACTCGCGATTATCCAGCTTCACCGGTGCTACCTGTCACAAACATTTACCCGAACCTATAGTACAAATCACATTTTGAAATGTCAACCACGTTTACCCCATATCTACACCGTTTTTAAACGTTCATAAATGTTGTAACCCTATTCTATCAATTTTGGGGACGCTGTTTGAATTTTTGTGTGAAAATTACAAGCTCAATTGTATATTACACGTTATTAAATGTGACCGTATGTCCATTCTGTATGACAACTGTGAACGCAGGAACGTTCTGTGTGGTCACTGCGATCGCAGGTACATTCTGTATGACCACTGTGATCGTAGGTACAGTTTGTTATGAGCAACTGGTCACATTGCTAATTCTGTATGACCACTGCGATCGTAGGTCCATTCTGTATGACCACTATGAACGTAGGTACATTCTGTATGACCACTGCGATCGTAGGTACATTCTGTATGACCACTGTGAACGTAGGTACACTCTGTAGGACCACTGCGATCGTAGGTCCATTCTGTATGACCACTGTGAACGTAGGTACACTCTGTATGACCACTGCGATCGTAGGTCCATTCTGTATGACCACTGTGAACGTAGGTACACTCTGTATGACCACTGCGATCGTAGGTCCATTCTGTATGACCACTGTGATCATAGGCACATTCTGTATGACCACTATGAACGTAGGTACATTCTGTATGACCACTGTAATGTATCTAGATCTGTATGTAGTGTATATCATTGCATGCATGCCCCACATGCTGTGATCCATGTTGACGTGTTGGCGTTATCTTCCAGGTTCTCTACAGCACCACGACACACCGGCCGTCGGCGCCACCGATCGTCACTCTGCCGACAAACATCTTCCACCCGACCCAGCAACAGCAACTGCTCAAAATGCGCTGCCAGGCTCTCACGGTGAAAACAGTGCTGCGCCCTTCAAAGCGGAAGCAAGTACTTCCGCTGACGGCATTGTGACTTTTGGGATGATATTCACTGTGGAACTTCCGCCCTTCATCAACGTCGGGGGCAAGAAATATAGGCTTAGCATACGCATGCCTGGAAGCTCCGGTGCAAAAGTGCACTAGTTCCGGTTCCGGTGCAGAAGTGCACAAGTTCCGGTTCCGGTGCAAAAGTACACTAGTTCCGGTGTAAACGTGCACGAGATACACAACATGGGAAAAGGCAGCAACGTGTGAAGGCAGGAAGACGTAGACATATTGATCGCTTTACCCTGTTTGTATGTCCGGGTCAGTCCAGTCTTTTCCCTTGGGATCTGAACACAGAACCTCAAACATATCTTAAAGAATACGCAGATTCAAACAACCTTATACTGTGTAATCAACATTTGTGTTCATCACTTCTGAAGAATATTCAGGGAGGAAACCTTTTTGCCTTGAAATTCCAACATTCCTGAAAGTAGTGTGCCAAGCGGTTCGTCAAGTTTAAAATTTTTACTCATTAACAAAGCCTATATTCAAAGACATATCTACCTATTTGAATGTTACCAAGTTGTAATTTACCGGAACCAGGAGGATGGTGGTGATGATCCGGGCTTGCCAGTTATCATTTCATGGTAGCGATTCCCTGATTGGCTATCTGGTCGTGTTCATCTCACCTTGGGTATGGGTTGGAGGTCCTGCAGGCAGACAATAGTTCTGGGTAGTGGAGTGCGAGAGAAGGAAGTGCATTATGAGAGGGGTATTTCAGTCACATCTCCACACGTGTGGGGGTAAGATACACTGTTAAATGTAGTTTTGAATATGTGCATTTTAACTTCGTATCTCTTTGGTTTGAAATTTATATCGCTTTATGTAGTAATTTAAGGATAATAGCAGATGTCTTCCATTATCAATATAAAATAACAGGAACCTGCAAGTATGCTCATGGACAAAATTATACATTGTAAATAAGCTTTGGAATAGTGTCCGAAGGTTCATATCTGAGTATAAATACATTACAGATGATACAATAAAAGGCAACACCAGTCAAGACATTTGTTGTTATTGATCTGCCAAGGACGTCACTGTCGACCTGTTGACCCCAAGACAGCCTGTGTTCGGTGAACGCGGTTGTCTGAGTAAGACAACGTAAAGTGTAGAGAAATTGATGTGAATCTCCCCGTGAAACATGGGAACGTTGTGTTTGAAAATACTACTAGATCTTTCTTAAGGTGATGGATACATAGGAAAACACAATTCAATTAAATATCCTCACTTAAAATAGTCTGTTATGAAATATTTGAGAGAGAGAGAGAGAAAGAGAGAGACAGATAGACAGAGAGATAGAGAGACAGAGAGAGACAGTGAGAGAGAGACACAGAGAGAGAGAGAGAGAGAGAGAGAGAGAGAAACAAAGACACAGAAAGAGACAGACAGACAGACAGACAGACAGAAAAATAATGAGTCCCTCTTCAAAGGCTCGAAAATGATAGTAAATGCCAAAGACTGACTGACTGCCTGAGTTTAGTTTTACGCCGCTTTTAGCAATATTCCAGCAATATCACGGTGGGGGACACCAGAAATGGGCTTAACACATTGTGCCCATGTGGGGAATCGAACCCGGGTCTTCGGCGTGACGAGCCAACGCTTTAACCACTAGGCTACCCCACCGCCCCTAAATGCCAAAGAGAAAACGATAAGTGGAATATGTTCCCTTGAATTACCCACAAACTAGAAACGGCCTTACCTCATATTTTGATCCATGCATTAAGATTCTAAAATGTCAAAATACCACCAAGAGGGGTCAATTTACAACAGTTAACTTCCCATTTTATGCCCACCAATAACAGTCCAGCCTTTCAACATTTCATCACAATTTCGGGAACAACTGAGCATGCACTTCAGACGTATGTTTTTAACGAGAGCCATGAAAAACGTTATACTGTAGACATGTTTTCAGATGAGGAAATGACTTGCCATTGCATGGGTTTATGACGTGTACAACCGTTGCTGCAGGATACGCTAAACCTTCCGAGATCACCTTCGAGTGTTTAGTCATAAGGTGTTAACACGCATGTAACACGGACATATTAGATAGACGTGACATATCTCAAGGAAAGAATCCATAATAACTCAATCCATACTGACAGTGGGGAAATGCGACTCTCCACACGGCGATCTTTTTTACCATAACTGGCAGCTAGTGTCGTGGAGTTGAAGACTGGAAATGAAATAACAATGTATATACAGTAAAAGATAGTGAGTTGAACAGTTAGAAAATCCCTTTGGTCGAACAAGACGGAATGGATGGGCAATGGGACGCTTGTTATATAATTGCGTGACAATTACATGCGGCCCCAGTTCAAAGTGATGCAGCCAGTATGTCCCAGACAAACCAAGGATTATAATCAGGACAATTCGGGTATTCAAACCCACGATCATCCGATCAGGACAAGACTAAGGAAAGAAACACGAGACAGCTAATATCGCCAAAAATCATTTATTGGCACATGGCAAAACGACTGGTCGAGTCCTAGTGGTCAAGTACTTGTGACCCAGTACTAGCAGTCCAGTACTAATACCAATACTAATGATTCAGTACTGGTCAGTTTGTATTCACTGTGAAGGGCGTTCTCCTCCAACTCGCCATTTTCGCGTCCAAATTGGAATATTCAGTCACAAAACAATACATTTTTGCAAAATGTGTATTATTTAAAAGAATGGACTTATAGTGATAATTATATGTTTCGTGTTTTTTATACTGTACTTACAACTATCTCTCAAAAGAATAATACAGCCCCTGCCCTGAACACAGAACAGTCTGTCAAATGTATCCAAATGTAAATAAATATCCTATAAATATCCTATATAATAACAGATGTGAACCTAATACATGAAAACCTAGAGCTTGTATGTACGTGAAAGTGGTATATTACACATCGAAAAGACATCTAGATTCAAAAGTTTGAGCCTTACAAAAATACATAGTTCATTTTTCTCCTTTCTCACTTTTGATAAACATACACATGTAGGTAAAAATTATTGTTGATATATTAAACGGATCAATTTGTGTCCAATCCTTATCACTGAAGTTGAATGACATCCCATAACGTTAAAGTCCCATACTGCACAGCACGTGCAAATGTTTGCCTCTACTTTCATCAAATATATTTCTGGAAAATAAGTCATAAATAAAATCTTACCTTTCTGATTAGTAAGATAATCTGGAACAAGGGCGTGTGGTTATTCAGTATATTATAAAATGTACAACAGCCTGGATCTAGGATACAAACATCGGCCATGTTTAGTTCAGAAGTTTGAAATATGTTCGGTGTGACGGCTGTGATGTCATGATGGAGCCGTTAATCAATCCATCATCTCTCAACCAAAATGGTTGGACACAAAAAATAGAACCACTATCCGAGCGACCGGGTTCCATTCCCACTGATCAATATGATCATATGTCTCGGGTGAAGTTGTCCTTTAGTTGAAGCTTGGGATACTTCCTTCACCATCCTGGTCTCATAGAATGTGGAGATGATACCTTATCAGTCCATACATGTCACCCTGTCTTTCCACCTGTAGTTGGTGAACTGGTTGACCACTGTGATCGCAGTGAGAGATGACCCTAAAATCTGTACCATGATTTAATATTGAAGACTGCGCGTTCTTGAAAAGAACTTGTGAACTCTTCCATATGCTATATGGGATGAGGAATGTAATACTTTCTATATCCATTGTCAGAAACTGTTAGGGAATCAGCAGACGGTATGAATGTAACACAATAGTGTGCCTGAATATCCCAGAACATGTACATGTATTGGTTACCTGAAGGTATACATCTAGCTGTCCTATCCGAAATATGTATATCTCAACTTCTTATTACAAATGCGAAGTTTTGACACAAATGTAACAAGTCGTCACAACAATTTCAAATATGACAATATTGTCTGATTTAATCATTTTTTCATCGCTTGTTTTGAATGGCTTTAACCTTAAACATATTCCTTAGAGCCGACTACACATGGCAAGTCAGACATAAAAATGTCAAGCAACTGGTGTTGTCTTGTGCCACACGTGGCACTTCTGCTGCTGTCAGCGTGTCACAAGACCCACACTGTAACCGACGGAAGATGTCAATCGGAGATGTCACGTGATTCGGGTGGACGCGAACCCAGGATCAACGTTCCCGTGCCGTCGCAACACGGGGGTATATAAGTGACGGTGTAGGAGTCACCGTAACAGCCAGTAGCCAAGAGGGGAGGATTCACTACCAGGTAGGTGTCGTTAGGACGAGTTGACTCATATCTGGACACAATGTTACACACATCGTCCAGCCAGAAAGGGAGGTTAAGCATGGCCAGGGAGGTAAAGCATGGCTCAACGTCGTCTTAATGAACATT
Source organism: Haliotis rubra (assembly GCF_003918875.1). Classification (NCBI taxonomy): domain Eukaryota; kingdom Metazoa; phylum Mollusca; class Gastropoda; order Lepetellida; family Haliotidae; genus Haliotis; species Haliotis rubra. Next base: position 1,510,051 of record NW_025765891.1, read on the forward strand.
ACACTTATATAGCTACGTGGCATTATATGGAACTACCTTACTATTCCTTACAGTTGGTTATTTTATAACAGTTTTAGGTAAATAATCATATATTCTTAAACAAGCTCCATCACGAATTTGTTTCTAAAACCGCCAGTTACATGTGCCCCTGTCTGAAAATATCAGTATGTGTGTGCGTGCGTGCGCGCGCGCGTGTGTGAGTTTGAGTGTGTAATTATATATGCTTGATAATAATTTGATTTTACATTCAATTGTACATTCAACCTAACCAATGCGGGAAGAGGCATATATAAGTCACGGTCGTCACATTGGAAAGTCGATGTTACATACGGAATGTGAGGACGACCATTCCATTAATTTAATTCTGATTTACACTGATCAGTACTACTGAGGTCGTGTAACATATTCTGAATTTCTTCCCAATTGAAATATTCGAGGGTGGATAAAAAGTAAAACTCTTTGTAAGCGTATGTATAAAACCTTTTTCAGGGAGCAAATTCTATCCGGTTTATTCTCCTAATAGTGACGTATCCACTAAATACTGGTGTATAATGTGTATCTGGGAAGTACTTAATGACTACTTATACTACTACTACTACTTCTACTACTACTACTACTACTACACACTACACATTACACGAGTACACAAGTACACAAGTACACAAGTACACAATACACAATTACCTTCTGTCATCACCATGTCAACGTGATTCATACACATATGCTCGCATTATAGTCGACTTCATGGAGAGCATTTATTGCTTATATTCCACGTCCTTACAAGGACATTAAACTATTGAATATAGCGTCTCTTTGACACCTTAAATTGTTTTTAAAAGGTTAACTATATCTTTGGGATCTGAGATTATTTTCATGCCTTGCAATCATGACAAATATCTCCATTTGACAGAAGCTCTTTTCATTTCAGCCAAAATGTTGAGAGTCCCACTTTTGGTTCTCTGCCTAGCTCTCAGCGTGGGTGCAGACTATTACGGTAAGAAAAGAGGAAGTAGAAGTCCCTTAGGGAAATCTAAACGTGAGCAATGGTAGAGGCAGGCTAGATAAGGAAGGGGACTGGCTGTGGGCTTTTACAGCTCCATCTCTCACAGTTACACAGTTATCTACAAAGTCGACATACATAGTATCAGTCATTCATGTGAAGGTGTATTCGGCAGGTCCAACTTTTTTAACCATTTTCTAACATGTCATGCAAATACAAAGATTCTGAACTACTATTTTTATGCATTTCAGGCTACGGCTGGGGTCGCAATGGAGGAGGTGGAGGAGGAGGTGGTGGTGGTGGATCCGGTAGCGCCAGTGCCTCCGCTTCCGCCTCTGCAAGTGCTCGGGCAAACAGTATCAATAACCTCGCTGGACGGCTGTCATCTCTAGTTGATGCCAGTGCAAGTGCTCGTGCCAGCGCCAATGCTAATGCAAGAGGCTTTGGTGGTTCTGGAGGTTCTGGAGGTGGTGGATCAGGAGGAAACGGTGGATCTGGAGGAAGTGGGTTCGGAGGTGCCAGTGCAAGCGCAAGCGCCCAAGCGCTTGCATCAGCCACTGCCGAACTTCAGTCGGCTCAGGATGCTTACGATCAAGCCAGTGCTTATGCTGAGGCCACAGCTCAGGCTGCTGCAAATGGAGGAAGCCTTGATTCCAGCGCCCTTGCTACTGCCATTGCCAGTGCCGAAGCTTCTGTTTCTGCTCGTGGAGGTTCCATCATTGCCAGGGCACGTGCACGAGCAGAGGCCTCCGTTAGAGCAGCTCGAAGGTCTTTCGCAAATGCTCGAGCCAGTGCTGAAGCATCTGTCTCAGCGGTGCGTTCATCTGAGGGAAGAGCAAGATCTTTCGCTTCAGCTGTTGCAAGGGCACGTGCTTCTGCAAGAGCAGCCATTGCGGGAGTAAGATCATCTGGACGTGCTGTTGCTTCTGCTACAGCTAGAGCAAGGGCTTCAGTCTCAGCAGCCGGAAGAGCAGTTGCAAGCGCTCGCGCTCAGGCTGTCGCCCGTGCTCGTGCCAGTGCCCGTGCTTCAGCTTCTGCAAGTGCAAGAGCCTCAGCTTCCGCCGCAGCTAGCGCGCGTGCTTCAGCCTATGCTCGTGTACAGGTAGCTGCTGCAGCTGCTGCTAGGGCTGCTGCCTCTGCTGCTGCGAGCGCGAGCGCCAGTTCAAGCGCCAGTGGATCCAGTTTCGGCTCTGGTGGTGCTGGTGGGTCTGGTAATGGTGGATTCGGTAGTTTTGGGGCCTCAGCTAATGCTGTTGCCAATGCTTTCGCACAAGCTTTCGGAAGTTCAAGCGGCGGTGGTTCAGGAGGTGGCGGAAGTGGAAATGGAAATGGAGGAAGCGGAAATGGTGGCAGTGGAGGAAGTGGAAATGGTGGCAGTGGCGGCAGTGGAGGAAGAGGAGGAAGATACTACTACGGTTCCAGTGATTACTATTATTAACTCTCATCTGTGCGTCACCTGTCCTCACTTTACTCAAATAAATTCTTGAATTTGTAGCACTTGTGTGTTTCACTAGAACAGATTTTCACGGTTCATCATCCATGTATCGAACGCTTGTAAATAAACTCAGTGGAGTATGAAAAAGAATTGAAAGATGCATTTTAGTCTCATTGATGCGTTATAGTTCCATGTTGAAGACCTAAATTGTGAAGCAGTTGGAAACCTAGGTGTAATTGTGTATCAGACAGTTTATCACTTTGCACATTACATCAGGTTGGCAGACAGTGACTGAGCTATGGTACAAGAAAAACTGACCCCATTTATATTTATGGCATGATCATCTATCATCAACGATCACAATGGCACCAGCGTATTGCTGTTTTAGGAAGAGTGTACTTTAAACCGAATTCTGTAATATGCGACAATGGACAACAAATCAACAAACAACATGATTGACTGACTGACTGAGTTTGGTTTTACGCCGCTTTTAGCAATATTCCAGCAACATCACGGCGGGGGACACCAGAAATGGGCTTCACACATTGTACCCATGTGGGGACTCGAACCCGGGTTTTCGGCATGACGAGCCAACGCTTTAACCACTAGGCTACGCCACCGCCCACCAATTTAGTAGTACTGAGCATATATTAGCTTTTCTTGCGAGAGATGCTACCTTTAGGGTCAATCAGAAGAAGTATTTAAAGTGTTTTGATAGCAATTGCTTATCATTATCATAGGCTTGTACAGCGAGTGGGCAATCAGCAAGGGGTTCCAGGTGTTGCAATATTCCAGCAAAATGGCGGCGGTAAGTAAATAATGGAATCAAGTGATCAACAGCATGAGCATCGATCTACGCATTTGGGACCCCGTCAGTCCCCTCGTACGACAAGCATGGGTTACTGAAGACCAATTCTAAAAATGAATAGAGATTGCACAAACACTGCTCCCTGAGGGATGCCAGCTTTGAATAACCATGGTTTAAACAGAGCTGGCATGAAGCCAGCGATATGGTATTCACGATCATACATCTTTGTGAAAACTCGAGAACAGATTTTACACATTGTACCAGTATGATCGCTTGTTCAATCAGTTATAGCGTTATGTTATTTGGAACCATCGAAATTCCTGTTTCGAGGTGATATATCGGTCACACTAAAGAAAAGCAAAAAAAACAACATATATGTCTTTTTATAGGCGTGTGAGTATGTGGATACGGTGAGTGATTGTGCTACCGGTAGGCGAGAACGTGCTTATCCTTTTCCAGAACAGCTTGTTTCATCATTGGCATTCAGTGACCCATTCATAGAATTTCTGCCGCTGCGACGAATGGAATCTCTTTCGTGGGATAGTCGAAAATGCGTTTAGGAATGTTCCAGGTATCCAGCTTTTGGGGACACAACAAATGGGCTGTGGAAAATGGGGTTATGTAGATGATGTAGATGTTCCCCGTGGATCCAGGGATGTAGTTGATGTTCCAAATGGATTGAAGGGTGTGGTAGGTGTACCCCGTGGAATAAGGGGTGTTGTTGATGTTCCCCGTGGAATAAGGAGTGTTTTTGATGTTCCCCATGACCTAAGGAGTGTTGTTGATGTTCCCCATCGACTTAAGAGTGTTGTTGATCTTCCCCGTGAACTAAGGAGTGTTTTTGATGCTCCCCGTGAACTAAGGGGTGTTGTTGATGTTCCCCGTAAACTAAGGAGTGTTGTTGATGTTCCCCGTGAACTAAGGAGTGTTGTTGATGTTCTCCATCGACTTAGCAGTGTTGCTGATGTTCCCCGTGAACTAAGGAGTGTTGTTGATGTTCCCCGTAAACTAAGGAGTGTTGTTGATGTTCCCCGTGAACTAAGGAGTGTTGTTGATGTTCCCCATCGACTTAGCAGTGTTGTTGATGTTCCCCGTAAACTAAGGAGTGTTGTTGATGTTCCCCGTGAACTAAGGAGTGTTGTTGATGTTCCCCATCGACTTAGGAGTGTTGTTGATGTTCTCCGTGAACTAAGGAGCGTTGTTGGTGTTCTCCGTGAACTAAGGGGTGTTGTTGATGTTTCCCGTGAACGAAGGAGGGTGGTTGATGTTCCCCATCGACTTAGCAGTGTTGTTGATGTTCCCCGAGAACTAAGGGGTGTTGTTGATGTTCTCCTTGAACTAAGGGGTGTTGTTGATGTTCTCCGTGGACTAAGGGGTGTTGTTGATGTTCTCCACTGACTAAGGCGTGTTGTTGATGTTCTCCGTGGACTAAGGGGTGTTGTTGATGTTCCCCGTGAACTAAGGAGTATTGTTGATGTTCCCCATCGACTTAGCAGCGTTGTTGATGTTCCCCGTGAACTAAGGGGTGTTGTTGATGTTCCCCGTGAACCAAGGGCATGTTGTTAATGGTTCTCTTGAATAAGGAGTGTTAATGATGTTTCCCGGGAACTAAGGAGTGTTGTTGATGTTTCCCGTGAACTAAGGAGTTTTGTTGATGTTCCCCGAGAACTAAGGGGTGTTGTTGATGTTTCCCGGGAACTAAGGAGTGTTGTTGATGTTCTCCGTGAACTAAGGAGTGTTGTTGATGTTCCCCATCGACTTAGCAGTGTTGTTGATGTTCCCCGAGAACTAAGGGGTGTTGTTGATGTTCTCCTTGAACTAAGGGGTGTTGTTGATGTTCTCCATGGACTAAGGAGTGTTGTTGATGTTCTCCATCGACTTAGCAGTGTTGATGATGTTTCCCGTGAACTAAGGAGTGTTGTTGATGTTCCCCGTGAACTAAGGAGTGTTGTTGATGTTCCCCGTGAACTAAGGAGTGTTGTTGATGTTCCCGTGAACTAAGGAGTGTTGTTGAACTAAGGAGTGTTGTTGATGTTCCCCGTGAACTAAGGAGTGTTGTTGATGTTCTCCGTGAACTAAGGAGCGTTGTTGGTGTTCTCCGTGAACTAAGGAGTGTTGTTGATGTTTCGAGTGAACTAAGGAGGGTGGTTGATGTTCCCCATCGACTTAGCAGTGTTGTTGATGTTCCCCGAGAACTAAGGGTGTTGTTGATGTTCTCCTTGAACTAAGGGGTGTTGTTGATGTTCTCCGTGGACTAAGGGGTGTTGTTGATGTTCTCCACTGACTAAGGCGTGTTGTTGATGTTCTCCGTGGACTAAGGGTTGTGTTGTTGATGTTCCCGTGAACTAAGGAGTGTTGTTGATGTTCCCCATCGACTTAGCAGCGTTGTTGATGTTCCCCGTGAACTAAGGAGGTTGTTGTTGTTGATGTTTCCCGTGAACTAAGGAGTGTTAATGATGTTTCCCGTGAACTAAGGAGTGTTGTTGATGTTTCCCGTGAACTAAGGAGTGTTGTTGATGTTCCCCGTGAACTAAGGAGTGTTGTTGATGTTCCCGTGAACTAAGGAGTGTTGTTGATGTTCTCCGTGAACTAAGGAGTGTTGTTGATGTTCCCCGTGGACTTAGAGTGTTGTTGATGTTCCCCATCGACTTAGCAGTGTTGTTGATGTTCCCCGAGAACTAAGGGGTGTTGTTGATGTTCTCCTTGAACTAAGGAGTGTTGTTGATGTTCTCCCGTGAACTAAGGAGTGTTGTTGATGTTCCCCGTGAACTAAGGAGTGTTGTTGATGTTCCCCGTGAACTAAGGGGTGTTGTTGATGTTCCCCGTGAACCAAGGGCATGTTGTTAATGGTTCTCTTGAATAAGGAGTGTTAATGATGTTTCCCGGGAACTAAGGAGTGTTGTTGATGTTCCCCGTGAACTAAGGGGTGTTGTTGATGTTCCCCGTGAACTAAGGAATGTTGTTGATGTTCTCCTTGAACTTAGGAGTGTTGTTGATGTTCTCCGTGAACTAAGGAGCGTTGTTGGTGTTCTCCGTGAACTAAGGAGTGTTGTTGATGTTTCGAGTGAACTAAGGAGTGTGGTTGATGTTCCCCATCGACTTAGCAGTGTTGTTGATGTTCCCGTGAACTAAGGGGTGTTGTTGATGTTCCCCGTGAACTAAGGGGTGTTGTTGATGTTCCCCGTGAACTAAGGAGTGTTGTTGATGTTCTCCCGTGAACTAAGGAGTGTTGTTGATGTTCTCCTTGAACTTAGGAGTATTGTTGATGTTCCCCGTGAACTAAGGAGTGTTGTTGATGTTCCCCATCGACTAAGCAGTGTTGTTGATGTTCCCCGTGAACTAAGGGGTGTTGTTGATGTTCCCCGTGAACTAAGGAGTGTTGTTGATGTTTCCGTGAACTAAGGAGTGTTGTTGATGTTTCCCGTGAACTAAGGAGTGTTGTTGATGTTCCCCGTGAACTAAGGAGTGTTGTTGATGTTCCCGTGAACTAAGGAGTGTTGTTGATGTTCTCCGTGAACTAAGGAGTGTTGTTGATGTTTCCCCGTGGACTAAAGTGTTGTTGATGTTCCCCGTCGACTTAGGAGTGTTGTTGATGTTCCCCGTGAACTAAGGGTGTTGTTGTTGATGTTCTCCGTGAACTAAGGTGTTGTTGATGATGTTCTCCGTGAACTAAGGAGTGTTGTTGATGTTCCCGTGAACTCAGGGAGTGTTGTTGATGTTCCCCGTGAACTAAGGGAGTGTTGATGATGTTCCCCGTGAACTAAGTGAAGTGTTGTTGATGTTTCCCGTGAACTAAGGAGTGTTGTTGATGGGTGTTGTGTTGATGTTGTTCCCGTGAACTAAGGGCATGTTGTTGATGTTCTCCGTGAACTAAGGAGTGTTGTTGATGTTCCCCGTGAACTAAGGAGTGTTGTTGATGTTTCCCGTGAACTAAGGGGTGTTGTTGTTGATGTTCCCCGTGAACTAAGGAGTGTTGTTGATGTTTCCCCGTGAACTAAGGAGTGTTGTTGATGTTCCCGTGAACTAAGGGAGTGTTGTTGATGTTCCCCGTGAACTAAGGAGTGTTGTTGTTGAACTAAGGAGTGTTGATGTTCCCGTGAACTAAGGAGTGTTGTTGATGTTCCCGTGAACTAAGGAGTGTTGATGTTGATAAGATGTTGTTGATGTTTCCGTGAACTAAGGAGTGTTGTTGATGTTTCCCGTGAACTAAGGTGTTGTTGATGTTCCCCGTGAACTAAGGAGTGTTGTTGATGTTTCCCGTGAACTAAGGAGTGTTGTTGATGTTCTCCCGTGAACTAAGGAGTGTTGTTGATGTTCCCCGTGAACTAAGGAGTGTTGTTGATGTTTCCCGTGAACTAGGAGTGTTGTTGATGTTTCCCGTGAACAGTGTTGTTGATGTTCCCCGTTGAACTAAGGAGTGTTGTTGATGTTCCCCGTGTGAACTAAGGAGTGTTGTTGATGTTCCCCGTGAACTAAGATTGTGTTGATGTTTCCCGTGAACTAAGGTGTTGTTCCCGTGAACTAAGGAGTGTTGTTGATGTTCCCGTGAACTAAGGAGTGTTGTTGATGTTTCCCGTGAACTAAGGAGTGTTGTTGATGTTTCCCGTGAACTAAGGAGTGTTGTTGATGTTTCCCGTGAACTAAGGAGTGTTGTTGATGTTTCCCGTGAACTAAGGAGTGTTGTTGATGTTTCCCGTGAACTAAGGAGTGTTGTTGATGTTCCCGTGAACTAAGGAGTGTTGTTGATGTTTCCCGTGAACTAAGGAGTGTTGTTGATGTTCCCCGTGAACTAAGGAGTGTTGTTGATGTTTCCCGTGAACTAAGGAGTGTTGTTGATGTTTCCCGTGAACTAAGGAGTGTTGTTGATGTTTCCCGTGAACTAAGGGGTGTTGTTGATGTTCCCCGTGAACTAAGGAGTGTTGTTGATGTTCCCCGTGAACTAAGGAGTGTTGTTGATGTTTCCCGTGAACTAAGGAGTGTTGTTGATGTTTCCCGTGAACTAAGGAGTGTTGTTGATGTTTCCCGTGAACTAAATGGTGTTGTTGATGTTCCCCGTGAACTAAGGGATGTTGTTGATGTTCCCCGTGAACTAAGGAGTGTTGTTGTTGATGTTTGTTGAGTGTTGGATGTTTCCTGTGGACTAAAGCGTTGTTGATGTGTTTTGAACCCGTGAACTAGGAGTGTTTATGATGCTCCCGTGAACTAAGGAGTGTTGTTGATGTTCCCCGTGAACTGAAGGAGTGTTGTTGATGTTTGAACCAGTGTTGTTGAACTAAAGTGAACTAAGGAGTGTTGTTGATGTTTCCCGTGAACTAAGGAGTGTTGTTGATGTTTCCCGTGAACTAAGGAGTGTTGTTGATGTTTCCCGTGAACTAAGGAGTGTTGTTGATGTTCCCTGTGAACTAAGGAGTGTTGTTGATGTTCCCGTGAACTAAGGAGTGTTGTTGATGTTTCCCGTGAACTAAGGAGTGTTGTTGATGTTCCCCGTGAACTAAGGAGTGTTGTTGATGTTCCCCGTGAACTAAGAGTGTTGTTGATGTTCCCGTGAACTAAGGAGTGTTGTTGATGTTCCCGTGAACTAAGGAGTGTTGATGATGTTTCCCGTGAACTAAGGGATGTTGATGATGTTTCCCGTGAACTAAGGGATGTTGTTGATGTTCCCCGTGAACTAATGGATGTTGTTGATGTTCCTCGTGAACTAAGGAGTGTTGATGATGTTCCCCGTGAACTAAGGAGTGTTGTTGATGTTCCCCGTGAACTAAGTAGCGTTGATGATGTTTCCCGTGAACTAAATGGTGCTGTTGATGTTCTCCGTGAACTAAGGGATGTTGTTGATGTTCCCCGTGAACTGATGGATGTTGTTGATGTTCCTCGTGAACTAAGGAGTGTTGTTGATGTTCCCCATGAACTAAGGGGTGCTGTTGATGTTCCCGATGGACTAAGTATTGCTGTTGATGTTCCCCCTGGACTAAGGGGTGTTGTTGAAGTTTCCTGTGAACTAAGGGGTGTTGTTGATGTTTCCCGTGGACCAAGGAGTGTTGATGATGTTTCCCGTGAACTAAGGAGTGTTGTTGATGTTTCCTGTGAACTAAGGAGTGTTGTTGATGTTTCCCTTGGACTAAGAAGTGTTGATGATGTTTCCCGTGAACTAAGGAGTGTTGTTGATGTTTCCTGTGAACTAAGGAGTGTTGTTGATGTTTCCCTTGGACTAAGAAGTGTTGATGATGTTTCCCGTGAACTAAGGAGTGTTGTTGATGTTTCCTGTGAACTAAGGAGTGTTGTTGATGTTTCCCTTGGACTAAGAAGTGTTGATGATGTTTCCCGTGAACTAAGGAGTGTTGTTGATGTTCCCCGTGAACTAAGGAGTGTTTATGATGTTCCCCGTGAACTTAGGAGTGTTGTTGATGTTCCCCGTGAACTAAGGAGTGTTGTTGATGTTCTCCGTGGACTAAGGAGTGCTGCTGATGTTCTCCGTGGACTAAGGGGTGTTGTTGATGTTTCGTGTGAACTAAGGAGTGTTGCTGATGTTTCCCGTGGACTAAGGGGTGTTGTTGTTGTTCCCCGTGAACTAAGGAGTGTTGTTGTTGTTCCCCGTGAACTAAGAAGTATTGTTGATGTTCCCCGAGAACTAAGGAGTGTTGATGATGTTTCCCGTGAACTAAATGGTGCTGTTGATGTTTCCCGTGAAATAAGTAGCGTTGCTGATGTTTCCCGTGAACTAAATGGTGCTGTTGATGTTCCCCGTGAACTAAGGGATGTTGTTGATGTTCCCCGTGAACTAAGGGATGTTGTTGATGTTCCTGTGAACTAAGGAGTATTGTTGATGTTCCCCATGAACTAAGGGGTGCTGTTGATGTTCCCCAAGGACTAAGTATTGCTGTTGATGTTCCCCCTGGACTAAGGGGTGTTGTTGAAGTTCCCCCTGGACTAAGGAGTGTTGTAGATGTTTGATAATGTTGGTCGAAACAGGCCATATTGTAAAACACGTGCTTCACACAATATCTCATAAGATGTACTCTGGAGGCCCCAAGTCCATTGAGGGATAAGTTGCACAGCTGCAGTATGCGGACCACAGGTTTCTGAAGACGACAGTACTAAACATTAACTTGACGTAGGCGTTCGGAAAATACACGATAGCAGGTTACAGGCATGCATGTCGCAGAGATGTCCCGTCACAACATCGGCGCTAATTTTAACATTACCCACACAATTACTAGTCGACATGTGAGGAAGCGCGTAAAGTAAAGGATCGTCCAAGACCTTGAAGACAATAAACGTGATGTTCTAATTTATTACCCAGTTAGAAGAACAGCCCCGAGAGTGGGACACCGTGGGAAATTTAGGGGTGACAACGGTAGACCTCGAGCCGTCATCGCCCATTTGCAGGACATCGCCATCGCAACATCACCATGACTCGCAATGAGTCCGGGTGTGAACCGAGTCAAGCATCTTCGGAGCTGTTTTGGACTTCAAGTTCGAGTTAGAGATTCTCCTGTTTACAATTTGCAGGCACTGACGCAGGCATCCAATGAGGAACGGCATCGAGGATTTCAATACTGAGAATCCAATGCCTGATTGTCCGTATGAGGAGGAAGAGACTGGCAGGTGTTTACCGTGCGAGGGGTGGTTACACCAGGAACAGATGTGGTCGCCAATGGTGGTTCATCCAGTCACTCCTGTAATTGATTTGAGAACTGTGTGACAATCGGACACGGAGCTAATCTGGTATCGTTGATATTCTCGTTTGGGGATATTCTTGTTTTTTTCGGATATTCTTGTTTGGGGATATTCTCGTTTGGGGATATACTCGTTTGGGGATATTCTCGCTTGGGGATATTCTCGTTTGGGGATATTCTTGGGCAGGTTGCATGTTTACTGTCACCAAATCACAATTTCAGTTTTGTTTTTGTTTTCATTTCATTATGATGTGCGGAATGTGGTTTTCCAAGCAAAAATGTTATGTTTTCGTACTGATCATAGAAAAAGTGGTTGGTGTTTAATGCTCATGTATCTATACATTCCATGTTCTTAAGAGAGTGTTATTTTCTACACAGCTTGTGTTATATCACTGGAAAAACCAGCCAACAGAATCGTCCTGCATTAGAGAGTCAGAGAGTAGTTTCTAATCCTTGCTTGGATTCAATCCTGTCTGAAAATGTCTATGATAGATGAAACGCTGCTGAACTAGATTTTGGTCCAACCAGTTCAATCTAGCCCGGAAATTGTGTCATATTAAGAGTGACATTTCGTTTTGTATTTGAGATAGATGGCTTTATTTAATTTACCTCCCGGTCCTGTTTGAACGCTGTTGTATGATTGATGGCGTTATGTAATAAAACATCATGACGCATATGCATGATGGCCTGTTCTGACGTAATGAATGATCGGTAACGATGAGTGAAGGGCTTGCAACATTGTTTGTATCGCATCACATGTTCTTCAACCAACACAACACTGTTGACTGTGTCAAGAGGAGCTGTTTATGATATTTATAAAATTCTGAATTAAAATACGAAACCTAACTGAATTCATTACATTATAATAATCGGAGGGCGTTATATAATTTCAGAACCTCAAACCATTACCTTCCAGTTGAAACAGGACGATGGATTAAAACACCCCATAAATGAAAGATTCTCTTTGTAATTCAAACGATATTAGAGACGAATTCCTCTTTTTGTTTATTTGCCCTACCTTGGCCCAAGAAATGAAAGTTAACAATACATCAACAACTATTACCATAGAAACCCGAGTATGCACAACATGAACCAGCATTTTACTTATAAACTAGGAACAATTAGGAAACTTGCGATATTTTGCAAAATAATGATGTCTAGTTTTAAGCAACGCCCAAAAAGATAAACAATAACCCGTGAGTGTAACATTTTTTATTTAACTGGTTAGATGCATGACCATTGTTATGTCACAGTCAGCAAGATGACGAACAGTCGACTTTTCACGCCTCGAGCGCACACACTCAGCATCTGACTATTCCAGCAACTGGTCATCAACGAGTAATGTTTTAATGTGAACTAATATCACATATCTCGATCTACTGTTATGCCATATAATCCCGTATAATTTCCTGAAGTGCGTTCCCCTAAAAAACGTGTGAGTAAGGATGTTTTTTACGCCCCGTTAAGCAATATTCCAGCAATATTCCAGCAATATCAGGACAGGAGATCCAGAAATAGGCTTCACACATGTCGGGAATCGAACCCGGGTCTTTGGCGTGACGCTGTAACCACTAGGCCACCAAACCGTCCCTGAAAATGAAGACCGTCTTCTTATTACCAGATGTCTCCTCGCCATGAGCAATGCCTGGTACTATCTAAAGTATTAAGCGTATACTACCTTCACCACGTCTTTCCTACAGTGAATAACTTTTCCCTATAACTCGGATATTGGAAATATATCTGCAGCGGCCCAAACCACTGCTGCGGCCTACACCATGTTTCAGCCCAAACCCCTGCAGCGGCCCTAACCACTGCTACGGCCAACACCCATGTTACCGCCCAAACCCCTGCTACGGCCTACACCCATGTTACCGCCCAAACACCTGCTACGGCCTACACCCATGTTACCGCCCAAACCACTGCTACGGATAACAACCATGCTACCGCCCAAACCACTGCTACGTCCAACACCCACGTTACAGCCCAAACACCTGCAGCGGCCTACACCCATGTTATCGCCCAAACCACTGCTACGGCCTACACCCACGTTACAGCCCAAACACCTGCAGCGGCCTACACCCATGTTATCGCCCAAACCACTGCTACGGCCTACACCCATGTTACCGCCCAAATCCCTGCAGCGGCCCAAACCACTGCCACGGCTAACAACCATGTTACTGCCCAAACCCCTGCTACGGCCTACACCCACGTTACCGCCCAAACCCCTGCAGCGGCCCAAACCACTGCCACGGCTAACAACCATGTTACCGCCCAAACCCCTGCTATGGCCTACACCAATGTTACCGCCCAAACACCTGCAGCGGCCTACACTCATGTTACCGCCCAAACCACTGCTACGGCCTACACCCATGTTATCGCCCAAACCCCTGCTACGGCCTACACCCATGTTACCGCCCAAACACCTGCAGCGGCCTTCACCCATGTTATCGCCCAAACCCCTGCTACGGCCTACACCCATGTTATCGCCCAAACACCTGCTACGGCCTACACCCATGTTACCGCCCAAACACCTGCAGCGGCCTACACCCATGTTATCGCCCAAACACCTGCTACGGCCTACACCCATGTTACCGCCCAAACACCTGCAGCGGCCTACACCCATGTTTCAGCCCAAACCACTGCAGCGGCTGCCTAACCACTGCTTCGGCCTACACCCATGTTACCGCCCAAACCCCTGCAGCGGCCCTAACCGCTGCTACGACCAACACCCATGTTACCGCCCAAACCCCTGCAGCGGCCCTAACCACTGCTACGGCCTACACCCATGTTATCGTCCAAACCACTGCAGCGGCCCTAACCACTGCTTCGACCTACACCCATGTTACCGCCCAAACCCCTGCAGCGGCCCTAACCACTGCTACGGCCTACACCCATGTTATCGCCCAAACCACTGCAGCGGCCCTAACCACTGCTACGGCCTACACCCATGTTATCGCCCAAACCACTGCTACGGCCTACACCCATGTTACCGCCCAAACCCCTGCAGCGGCCCTAACCACTGCTACGGCCTACACCCATGTTACCGTCCAAACCCCTGCTACGACATACACCCATGTTACCGTCCAAACCCCTGCTACGACATACACCCATGTTACCGTCCAAACCCCTGCAACGATTAGTACGGTTAAAATCCTTTGTCTAATATGCTATTACAACTAAACAACACGTAGTATCAATTTTCATCGATCAAGAGAAAGTCTATGAAACTACATGCAAGCACGGCATTTTAAAGGATTTACCTGGTTTTGGTTTGAGAGGTCGTTAACCGTCTTTGGCATCACAGTTTTTAACAGACAGACAATTTTTTAAGTCCGAGTGGGGTCAAACCTGTCTGATCATTACAATCATGATCAGGGTGTTCCTCAAGGCAGTATTTTATCTGTCACTTTATTTAGCATTAAGATAAAAATGTCTTTCAAAGGTTTTAAGTGATTCAGATGTTGGTTCACGTTTTGTGGATGAATTTAATGTTTCTTGTGGTAGTGAAAATATGCATGCAATAGAGAGGCAGTTACAAGGAGGTCAAGGAGGCCAAGTTCTTGGGCTGAGTTTTCGACTCCCATTTAGCTTTTCTTCCGCATATCAAATGCCTAAATACTAAATGCCTGAAGGCACTTGATTTATTGAAAGTCGTTTCTAATTCGAAGTGAGAGGGGATCAAGCTACACTCCTTCACTTTTATAGATCATTAGTCCGCTCGAAACTAGACTTTGGCTCCATAGTGGAACCTGCGAAAGCAGCCTGAAACTGTTAGATTCTGTCCACCACCAAGGTCGATGACTTTGTCTTAGATCCTTTAGAACGTCTCCTGTTGACAGTCTTTACGTCGAGGCCGATGAGCCATCGCTTAATCAACGCCGTATAAAATTATCTTGCAGTATATAACAAAACTATATTTTAACGAGTCTAACCCTGCATTTAACTGTGTTTTTAATCCTCTTTATGAGGATTTGTACAACAAGAACTCGTCTCTTATTCCGCTCCTAGGAGTAAGAATAAAAGCTTCCTTTTCTGCTGCTGGTTTTGAGCTAGAAATTATATCTCCTTGCCGCCTTCTTTTTTCTCCTTGACAATTAGTGAGGACACGAATTAACCCAACACTGACAACATTTACAAAATATAAAACTAAGGAATGACAATAAAAACAAGAATGTAATCAATTAAAAAGTAAATATAATACATACAAATCTTTATTTTCTAATGGATCCAAGGATGGTGGCGCAGTTGCTTGTGCCACTGTCGTTGGATCCAGAGCAATATCTTTTAGAAAACCGGATAACAGCTCTATATTTCCAGCAGAAGCAAACACCATATCAACGGCTCTTGGCAACATTGGCCACACAAGACATGCTCATCAGTATTTGTTAAAAGGTGGAGATCCTCCAACTTGCATCCCTTGTGATGAATAGATCATGTCCTGCTTGACTGTGTTCGTTTTTCCGTCACAAGGGATAAGTATTTCAATGTAAAAACAGTTCAGGAACTTTTTAATAATGTTCCTTAGAATGGTGATCAGTTTTCAGGTGCTGGTGATCTATAGTCTGTTTCTTTTTGTAATGTTGTCTATGGTGATATCTTTTTTTATGACATTATACTAGTTTTAAGTTTAGAGCTGTGATACTCTAGTGGTTTTACTGTTCTTTGATGGCAGTATTTTTACGTTCTAAATATATTAATTTTAGTATTAATATATAAATTGTTCTGGTCACGATATGACTGATCCATTGCCGATGTGACACTACAAATAACTCACTCACTCACTCACTCACTATTGCAGCACATGTTGCTTTGGACTGCAAGGAATTACCGGTATATCGGTACATCGGAATATGCTTTTCAAATGATACGTCTTGCAATTCTTGAGAACCAGTATAGTGGGTATAGAACATATATGAAGTTTTTGTTGTTGTTATCTTTATGATTTAAATTAAATTATGACGGTAGGACTGACATGCACAATTAGTGTCACTCACTGTTAAACACTTAAGCCTCCCAATCTATCGCAATTCGTATCGGGTACCTGAATCGCAATATATTGCAATACAGTGTATTTGCCAGTACATCATCGTCATCACTGTGTAGATCTCCCTACCATCTTCGTCACACGTCAGTGTCAGTGTTCATTAAAGTTCAGTTAGCAAAACTGAAAACGCCTACGACGTGAATGATTTTAAACCTACTTACATACACAGTTGAAAGTCTATGGTACAACTGTTGTGGCGTAAAACACTCACTCACTCACAACTTCCCATCTCGAGTATGACTAGTTTGATTAGTGTGATACAATCTAATTTACCCACCCGTTTCAACATCCTAAGTGTTAAACGTAACTGTCTGTTTTATATCATACACCTCACACCATGAACTACATATTATACAGCTCACACCATGAACTACATATTATACACCTCACACCATGAAGTACACATCATACAGCTCACACCATGAACTACATATTATACACCTCACACCATGAAGTACACATCATACACCTCACACCATGAACTACATATTATACAGCTCACACCATGAAGTACACATCATACAGCTCACACCATGAACTACATATTATACACCTCACACCATGAACTACATATTATACAGCTCACACCATGAACTATATATTATACACCTCACACCATGAAGTACACATCATACACCTCACACCATGAAGTACATATTATACAGCTCACACCATGAAGTACACATCATACAGCTCACACCGTGAAGTACACATCATACAACTCACACCATGAACTACACATCATACAGCTCACACCATGAACTACACATCATAAAGCTCACACCATGAAGTACATATCATACAGCTCACACCATGAAGTACACATCATTCAACTCACACCATGAAGTACACATCATACAGCTCACACCATGAACTACACATCATACAGCTCACACCATGAACTACATATTATACAGCTCACACCATGAAGTACACATCATACAGCTCACACCATGAACTACATATTATACAGCTCACACCATGAAGTACACATCATACAACTCACACCATGAACTACATATTATACAGCTCACACCATGAAGTACACATCATACACCTCACACCATGAAGTACACATCATACAGCTCACACCATGAAGTACATATCATACAGCTCACACCATGAAGTACACATCATACAGCTCACACCATGAAGTACACATCATACAGCTCACACCATGAAGTACATATCATAAAGCTCACACCATGAAGTACACATCATACAGCTCACACCATGAAGTACACATCATACAGCTCACACCATGAACTACATATTATACACCTCACACCATGAAGTACACATCATACAGCTCACACCATGAAGTACACATCATACAGCTCACACCATGAACTACATATTATACACCTCACACCATGAAGTACACATCATAAAGTTCACACCATGAAGTACACATCATAAAGCTCACACCATTAAGTACACATCATACAGCTCACACCATGAAGTACACATCATAAAGTTCACACCATGAAGTACACATCATAAAGCTCACACCATTAAGTACACATCATACAGCTCACACCATGAACTACATATCATAAAGCTCACACCATGAAGTACACATCATACAGCTCACACCATGAAGTACACATCATACAGCTCACACCATGAACTACATATCATAAAGCTCACACCATGAACTACATATTATACACCTCACACCATGAACTACATATTATACACCTCACACCATGAACTACATATTATACACCTCACACCATGAACTACATATTATACACCTCACACCATGAACTACATATTATACACCTCACACCATGAACTACATATTATACACCTCACACCATGAACTACATATTATACACCTCACACCATGAACTACATATTATACACCTCACACCATGAACTACATATTATACACCTCACACCATGAACTACACATCATACACCTCACACCATGAACTACATATTATACACCTCACACCATGAACTACATATTATACACCTCACACCATGAACTACATATTATACACCTCACACCATGAACTACATATTATACACCTCACACCATGAACTACATATTATACAGCTCACACCATGAACTACATATTATACACCTCACACCATGAACTACATATTATACACCTCACACCATGAACTACATATTATACACCTCACACCATGAACTACATATTATACACCTCACACCATGAACTACATATTATACACCTCACACCATGAACTACATATTATACACCTCACACCATCCCCCAACAATGTCCTATACTTATACTTATATACTATACCTATATTTATAGGTATAAACACGTTTCTATAATCATTGAAGCATCCATTTCAGGTTGGGAATCATATACAATTCTATTCAGCTACCATGCATAAGCTGTGTATGACATCAAAATAGCTATAGTCACAAAGTGACTAAAATACTGACCAGGTTGCTTTTAATTTCAAGCCTCTGGCTATATTTTTCATCATAATACAAAATACAGAGATATGTGTGTGCACGAATATCTACAATCAACGGTATCATTATTTATTGTGTCTTGGGCCACTGATTTATTGTTTAGTTTATACATATATCATAAAATTATGTTTTCCAGTTTTAAAACTTTTTTACACTATATTTTGAAGGCTTGTATTATCATTATATTACAAAATTTCTAAGGAACGTTTGTATGACAGGCAGTCATGTAAGTCAATGAATATGTCATTGTAACCATATCTGTTGATGAACCTGTAATTGTTTTGTCTAAATCCTGCCTCGGGGTACTACAGTCCCATTGATGCGGGGAAGGACGCATGATTCATGATGGACATCGTGTCTCAGACTTGAACATACCTACACTTCATTATTACGTCACAAACGAACCAATACAGGCATGGTATTGTCAGGGTAGTTACATGACAGTGACCATTGTTACGTCACAGTGTCACGATGCTCCATGGAGGATAACTGGCTGGTGTATAAAACCATTCCGTCTTTCCCTGGACAACATCAGTCTCCAACAGAAGCCACAGAGCAGCAGCAGGTGAGTGTACTATTTGTTATATACAATTTTAAATGTGCCTTTTCTTATCCATCTACTGTGGAGTCTCATGGTGCTTCGAGATTCCGTAAGTCCACATCTGTTGTTCCTAAGCAGGTAACTACCTCATTGCTAGACGTAAAGCATCATGAGTTAGAAGGTTTTATAAAACTACCTGTTAGCTGGATGTAAAGATCTGTGTGCGAACGCGTACGACCTGAATATTAAAGCCAACGTGTTTCTTGGCACAACTTGAATTAGATTTTGCCTAACAATGTGACATACCATCTCGATTCTAACTTTATTGTTTTATTATAACCTTACAGAAATTGGAACAACCCGAATCATGAAGACAGCTGTAATTTTATCTGCTGCCATCATGGCCTGTTTCTGTGTCATGAGTGAAGCCCGTTTCACTGGTAAGTATCGGAGAATACCAATCTCATGTTCATACTCTTAACCTTAACCTTCGTGCCGTTTACCACACATTGCCTCTTGCAAATTTTGGGCTATTTCCTAATTAATACATGTTGACCCAGTATCTTGATCTAACAATGATTCGTTAGTGGAAAGTGTTTTGACGTCATTCTTTATGTGGGACCGTGGTAGTAATACTGCAATGGTATTGATACCTAATCGTTTTAATTCCAGGTCCTTTCATCCGTCAAGGATTGCAAGTGCAGCCAAGAACTGTCAAGGCCGGTCTCAACCAACAACCCAGAGTCATTATCATCAGAGAAAACAGACCGAAGCCGGCTACCACTCGGCAAGCACCTGTTGTTACACGACCTGCATCCACAGTTGGACACGGCAACGGGTACAACAACTTCCTCAACAACTACCTCATGGCTGATGCCCTTGATATCAACCATCCCGGTCTCGAGTACGACCTCAACCAGTATGACTCTCCGTTCTCTCCCGCCACCCGAGGAGGTATAAACAGCTACGACCCCTACTACGCTGAGCATGTCATGGACCTATTTGACGCTCAGCCAGTTGGAAGGGGCCCCGTCATTGTAGTTTAGACCATGTGAATCTTGTGAAGTATGATTGTATTCTCGAAGGACTGACTGACTGAGTTTGGTTTTACGCCGCTTTTAGAAATATTCCAGCAACATCACGGCGGGGGACACCAGAAATGGGCTTCACACATTGTTCCCATGTGGGGATTCGAACCCGGGTCTTCGACGTGACGAGCCAACGCTTTAACCATTAGGCTACCCCACCGCCCCGTATTCTCGAAGGAACATGAGTTGTTGTTTTTTGTGTCAAGGTTTCTGGTAATGAAATAAAATGTTTTATTGGGTATCTTGCTTTCATTGTTATCAATTAATCAACCATGCCAAAGTAGACCCATGGTTTGCAGTGTACATGTATACAAATCTTTGTGTACATCCCAGTGTTAGGATATCAAAGAGAAGTTAATCGACACGTTGCAGAAATTCTGCAGCCTTATACAGTGTAGTTCGTTGGTTTGTTGTTGACGCTGCACTCAGCAATATTCCAACTCAACTGATGCGCAAAAGAAAGTACACAGGTTGTGTTTCTTCCAATAAGATAAAAATAACAAAACTTTTTGATGAAATGGAAAATGTATGTCGAAGCACACTACAATACACGTGTTTTATCAGCAAAATGACATTGTAACAATAAACAGCGATGTAGTGATGACCACTGCAGACGGTTCCTACGATGCTGGAAGGTCAAGGCAATTCCACGCAGCGGTCGGTAGGCCCATACATGCCAGCAGGACGAAGTCGTCTTGTCACTGTGAATCGGCTTACGCGATGACCCAATGATGTGGCTGCTGATGACGTCACCGTCAACATCCAGTTGCGTAGGTGAATAACCCAGATAGCGATCCTCTTGGGGTGTTGTGACTCTGGAACGTCCACTTCTGGGTCGATCACATGTCTGGCCTGTCGTACTGAAACGGTTAAACAGCCGAATTATGGTTTGTCTTGTGCAACCCAATGTCCTTGCAATATCGCTGTTGAAAGCACCCATTTGTGTCATTCCTTTGGCACGTTCTCGTTGCGCCGACGTCAATCTTGGCATTTCCTCGTGAGATTTCTGTCAAGTGATTGTTCAGTCTTCACGACAAACAGGTTTTATACTCTCTGTCAGAAAAGTGCTGGTGCATGGGACAATAATCACAATTTTTCAAAAATTCGTGCAAAACACGTACAAAAGTTTTTGGTTGCATTTTGGCAAATGAAACATGATGGTTGCGTTCTATACAATCAATGTTTTTCAATAATTTTATTAGTTAGAACGCATATTTGGGATTACAACAACAATTACACCTGTGTACTTTCTTTTGCTCTGTTTATATGGCGGTGGTCTGTAAATAACCGAACATGGACTAGACAGCATGAACATTGATCTAAGCAATTGGGGTACGATGACATGCGTCAAACCGATCCCTTTAGTTGCTAAAACATGTGTTATGCATGGTGGGTTAAACATGTCCCACACATCATACGGATGCGCGCACATCAAACCTATGATTCATATAGCGATGAATAAGTTTCATTTGTCTCTGGTGAAGACAGTGCCTCAACGACTACTTCATTGCTGATGCCCTTGACTTGCACTATCCGTATCCGTATGATAGCTAAGTATTACAGATGTGGGGACATGGCTTATGACGTTTTTACAAAACTTTATGAAACTACTGTACAGCCCATTCTATTCTATGGAGCTCAAATGTGGGGTCTTTAGAGCCACCGAGAAATAAACAATATACAGAACAGAGCTTGCAGATTCTTCCTGGGAGTTTTACGTTGTACATCAAACTGCGCTGTTGGGGGAGAAATGGGATGGCAATCCTACCTCACTAAACAGAGACTGGAAGCTTTTAGATGGTTTCTGAAGATGAACAGAAATGAGACTAACGGATTACCACGCAGGATTTTAGATGTTACAAAAAGAAGAAAGAAATTAACACTGTTTTGAAAATCGGCAAGCAACTTGATATCTTGATGTTGATATCGTCAACATACCTAACATACCAGAATCCATACACTGGGTCATGTCAAAGCTGAAGAAAGAAATGAAATTACAAGATGACTTTTTATTGTTGAAGGAGCTTTGGGACGATAAATCAAATGGAAACAATCTTCGTTGATATAGACTTTTTGAAAAGGATCTCATCCATGAAACATACGCCAGAACTATAATGTCAAGAAACCCCAGGAAATATTTCTCCAGATTGCGTTGTGGAAACCTCCCCCTCCATATTGAAACAAACAACAGACCCCCCATCCCCACCCCATTGGAACACAGAGTTTGCAACTTCTGCCCAAATAAAATTGAAAACGAAATTCACTTCCTCTCCGAATGTTCACTAAATGAAGACAACACATAGACATCAAACAAACTTATATTTACAGCAATCCCACAGACCGCTTTGTTAAAACCATAAGTGACAAAAACCCAAAAATATCAAACGCACTGCCAATTCATTTCAATTCAATTCATTCTATTTGGTATTTTGGTCATGTGGCCTAAAGTACAATTGATTATGACGACATAGCCGCAACAGGAAGAACATATGTACATCTTCATGATAAGGAAAACACATGTTTCATGAAAATTGCGATAGAAGTTATGGTTTGGATATTTTTTGTTTTGAGAGCAGATAGACTTTTGTAACTGATACTATGTAAATATTTTGTTTGGAGATCCGCATACCTTTCACATACAAATGGGGCGGTGGGGTTGCCTAGTGGTTAAAGCGTTGGCTCGTCACGCCGAAGACCCGGGTTCGAATCCCCACATGGGTACAATGTGTGAAGCCCATTTCTGGTGTCCCCCGCCGTGATGTTGCTGGAATATTTCTAAAAGCGGCGTAAAACCAAACTCAGTCAGTCAGTCAGTCACATACAAATGACACATGGTACTCATCTTCGAGAACTCCTAGATTACAACTTGTGCATACAGCAATGTTTTCACTAGTACATTTTTTTTGTTTCAGTAGATTTACTTTAAACGAATGCAATGCAATACGAAATTTACAGAATGCACGAATCAAGGTCTTATCACTTAGTGCTGTAAGGTATAGTTCAGGCTGTAATGATGATTTCGTCGAGTAGTTCTTTAAAAATGTGCATGTGCAAAGCGAGTCATGCCAGACCTGGGATTATAATCACGGACTTTTCTATGCATTCATAATACCTAGCCCCCAGATTTCTGAACCACATAGTAATACAGGCATGATTTTACTATCAAAAATTTTACAAGCAACTGTGGAGGAAATATGCTTATTCTTACAAAATAATCTATACAAGGAGAAAATTACTTTACCAGCTTTGAGGGAGATGGTTTTACATGCTTTTGACCACTTCAATGATGATGAAAACTGAACACCAAGTTAGCTATAATAGGTTACAGTTTTAACATGTGAGCTCCCAGTGTACCACTTCTCCTTTCTGCTCACAATTCCACCGTTTTGGAATACAATAACATTCATTTTCTTCATGATTTCATGTCCCCACTTCTGACAGAATACATAGACCACATCAAGCTGTTTTTGCAACCCAACCACAGTGTAGGCAAACGTTGAAACATCATCAGCTAACAGTAATAAGAGAATGTCTTCCATGTACTGAGAAACGAAAATACCACTTTCACAATTTGCGTACATTTCCGTGACACGTTCATTAATGAAGAAAATGAATAATACTGGACTCAGGACACAGCCCTGTCTGACGCCACGTGTACATGTGAAAGAAGACGTTAGACCACCCTCACCTTTCACACAAAAGCTTTAACAGATCCATACATGTTTTTAAGGATAGTGAATAGTTTATATCCACATCCCTTGTTATACAGCATATACAAGAGTTTTTGTCTATCAACAAAGTCAAAGGCTTTCCAGAAATCAATGAACGCGCAATAGAAACGACCTTTAGCTTTTGACAGGTACTTTGTAGCTACGGCTTGAAGAGTAAAGATATGGTCTCTTGTCGAGTAAATAGGTCGGAATCCGGCTTGATATTCTGATAACAGATTATTCATATCCATCCAGAGACGATTCTCTAGAATACAGGTGAAAATCTTGCCTTGCACATTGAGTAGGGTGATGCCTCGGGAGCTATTTGGATCGCTGACAGAACCAGATGTGTACAGCGGGATTATTACGCCACTGTTCCAGGCCTCTGGAAACATACCACTGTCCAACACTGTATTAAACAGTCTGGTTAGATAAGGAATGAATAAATCCATCAGGGCTTTGTTGAACTCAGCAGGTATTCCATCTGTCCCTGGGGATTTACCGGATTTAGTTTATCAGTAGATGTTGGATTTTCTCATTTGTTATTTCACCAGATAGTATATCTTCCATCAGTACATTTCCTTCTCACTTATCACACAAGTGGATTTCAATAAAATCCAGTACACGCTTATCAAATTCCGTAGGTTGAGAGGAACCAACAGGATTTGATAATTGCTCAAAGTATCGGTGCCATTTTTCCGGCGAAATTGATGAAGTTTTGTTGGTGCTTGAGGGATATCGCTTGACCGTATTCCAGAATTTCGTATGGTTTGTATCGTTTGCTGCTTCATTCAGCTCCTCCACCATATTTATATCATGGAGTCTCTTCTTCGTTTCAGAACACAACTTAAACTGTCTTTTGGCAGCAAAATATCCAGCTCAATTTTCATCACATTAATATTTTGTGAAACACATTCAACAATCTATATTTCTCTGCTTTCAACAGTGAACACTCATGATCAAACCAACAGTGAACACTCATGATCAAACCAAGGCGGTTGTTGGGGTTTACGTTTACAACAGTATGTAGCGAACGAATTGTTGTACACATAGTACATAGTTCAGGTAGGCATTGTACGGCTTCATGGACGTTTAGTTCAATCAGCGCCATAAAATCCGGCAATTTGGTTTCGATTGCTTCTCTCTTAAACTGTTCAGATACTCGTTCACCATCAAGTCGATACGTAACAGATGGTAATAAGGAGCCTGCCGTTAATGTGCGAGATATGTTTTTTAGACGCCAAATATTCATTTAACTCCCGGCACACCCCTGTCCCATGCATTATTTTACCTATTTTATACCACACCTTTATTTTTACCTCTGTGTTGCAAATATGTTTTAAATTCTAGTGTCTCATAAGCCAGGATATGGCCGAATGTTAAACATTATTTTAATTGCTTATACCGTTGCATCATAATTTTATGTTTAACATGTGAGACTATAATAAACTAATTATGTCTGTGTCTGTCTGCCTCAACCAGCCCGGCGTCTCTCTTGAAGAGAGTGTCTCACGTGAACAAAATGTGTTATGTACGAAGCGCTTGTGGTAAGTTTGACTTTGAGGCAGTGTTTACATCAGATAACCGGTTTAACGAATTCACTATTTGCTCACGTACTACACGGTCTTCAACGTCAACAAATTCAATACAATCCATTTTTGACAGATGAATACATCATGTGAGAAACAATCCATGTAAACACAACCACATTTAGTGGCTTCTGTCGTAACACCAGCACCACTCCCTTCCCCTTCCCCTATCCCCTCCTCACCCCCTCCCTCAAAAGAAGTTCGAAGTAACTTCCCTCCAGCTTACAAACATCATAAAATAGTGTCTTCATCCACTTCATATAGTACTCGCACCCTTGTTGTACTGGAAAGAAACCCATACCAAGCTGATGGTGTACATATGAATTTTGTATGATGTCGGGGGCTACCGCTTGAGGCGGATCGGTAGAATTTCCCCATGTCATAAATGCCTGTGTTCAGCGGCCTGTATCGTGCTGTGTTTAAGTACATCAGTCTCTGTTGTAAATACGCTCCAGTCGATGGCACGCCATATGCTATAATCTGTCGACTGACTGACTGACTGAGTTTGGTTTTACGCCGCTTTTAGCAATATTCCAGCAACATCACGGCGGAGAACACCAGAAATGGGCTTCACACATTGTACCCCTGTGGGGATTCGAACCCGGGTCTTCGGCGTGACGAACAAACGCTTTAACCACTAGGCTACCCCACCGCCCCTATAATATGTCGAAATGGAATGGTATGATTATACCTTCCCTGTTTGACGTTATTTTTAAATACTGACGAGTTCCCCCAAATGCAGTTCTATAATCATGTGTAACATTGACATTCATCGGGAAACGAGGGTTGCGTTGGTGAAGTTCCGTCTAGCCAGGTCACTCGCTACTGGTCAGTTTTACATATGCACAACTAACACTCAACTTCACATTACACTAACATGCATTTAGCACCATACTTCACACATCTTACATAGAAAGTAATGCATTACACTCAATACTTCACAGAAAGTACATTACAAAACATACATTACACACCAATACTTCACACATCGTACATGGTGTACGTGGTGTTAATGTGAGTGAGTGAGTTTAGTTTTATGCCGCACTCAGCAATATTCCAGCTATGTGGCGGCGGTCTGTAAATAATCGAGTCTGGACCAGACAATCCAGTTATCAGCTACATGAGCATCGATCTGCGCAATTGGGAACCGATGACATGTGTCAACCAAGTCAGCGAGCCTGACCACCAGATCCCGTTAGTCGCGTCTTACGACAAGCATGGGTTACTGAAGATCAATATTCCAACCAGGACCTTCACGGGTTGTGTTAATGTGAAATATGTAGTATATAGCATACGGTGTAGTGTGCATGATGTGAAATATATAGTATATAGCATACGGTGTAGTGTGCATAATGTGAAATATATAGTATATAGCATACGGTGTAGTGTGCATAATGTGAAATATATGGCATATAGCATACGGTGCAGTGTGCATGATGTGAAATATATAGTATATATAGCATACGATGCAGTGTGCATAATGTTTATTAAATAGTTTATAGCATACGATGTAGTGTGCATTGTGTATGATGTGTTATACATGGTGTGAAGTACAGAAAGCACAATGTTTAATATAAGCAGTGTAATGCATGGCTTAGTCATACATATTTACCGCTTGGCCTTTAACGCATAAGTGGCCATGGTAGTCTGTGATTCGTAGTGAAGTGTAATGCATCACGTGTAGCGTATGATATGGCCTGTAATGCATGTATGATATGTATATTATATATATTGCATGGTGTGTAGTGCATGGTGTGATAAGAAATCTGTCTAATGCATGGCATGATAAGAACCACGTGTAATTCATGGTGTGTAGTGCTTGGCGTGAAGAACCTTGTTTCATGCGTGGTGTGTAATGCATGACATGATGTGAAGCATGCATAACACTGAATTTGTTACACAGTATAAGGATTTCACAAGATTTCTTCAACGTGAAGACTGATTTCATTTTGATATACTAGTACGTGTTCTCATATTTGCAGGTATTGGGACACACACAGAGATATGTATACATTCACATTCAAAAGAATATGCACATAGATCGGTTTGGGTGAGTAAACGAGTTTAGGTTTACGCCGCTTTTAGCAATATTCCAGCAATATCATGGCGGGGGACACCAGAAATGGGCTTCACACATTGTGCCCATGTGGGAAATCGAACCCGTGTCTTCGGCGTGACGGGCTTCAACCACTAGGCTACTCCACCGACCCTGGTTAGGTTTGGAGCACAAGCAATGACAATGAATACAGGGTAGTAATTTGACAGTTTATTTAATTAAACAGAAACCTTGTAATCTGAAAAATGCTCTCATTTCCCTTCGAGAAAACATCGTCTAAATTACAATGACGGGGCCCCTTCCAACTGGCTGAGCGTCAAATAGGTCCATGACATGCTCAGCGTAGTAGGGGTCGTAGCTGTTTATACCTCCTCGGGTGGCGGGAGAGAACGGAGAGTTATACTTGTTGAGGTCGTACTCGAGACCGGGATGGTTGATATCAAGGGCATCAGCCATGAGGTAGTTGTTGAGGAAGTTGTTGTACCCGTTGCCGTGTCCAACTGTGGATGCAGGTCGTGTAACAACAGGTGCTTGCCGATTGGTAGCCGGCTTCGGTCTGTTTTCTCTGATGATAATGACTCTGGGTTGTTGGTTGAGACCGGCCTTGACAGTTCTTGGCTGCACTTGCAATCCTTGACGGATGAAAGGACCTGGAATTAAAACGTTCAAGTATCCATTGAAGCATTACTACCACGGTCCCACACAAACAATGACGTCAAAACACTTTCAAATAACAAATCATTGTTAGATCCCAATCAAGATACTGGGTCAACATGTCTTAATTTAGTAATTAGACCAAACATTTGCCACAGCCAATGTGTGGTAAACGACACAAAGGGACCTTCATAAATTACATGTTTTGTTTCTGGTTAAGAGTATGAACATGAGATTGGTAGTCTCCAATACTTACCAATGTAACGGGCTTCACTCATGACACAGAAACAGGCCAGGGTGGCAGCAGAAAGAATTACTGCTGTCTTCATGATTCGGGTTGTTCCAATTTCTGTGAGGTTATAACAGAACAATAAAGTTAGAATCAAGATGGTATGTCATAGTGTTTGGTGAAATCTAATTCAAGTTGTGTCAAGAAAAACGTTGGCTTTAATATTCTGGTCGTACACGGTGTTGTCCGGTCCATGTATGTACTTTGGTTAACAAGTTGGTGACTATTTGCATTGACTGAGAGTTTGAGATTTAATAAAACCTACTAACTAATGATGCTTTCACACACTTCTTTACATCCAGCTAACAGGTAGTTTTATAAAACCTTCTAACTCATGATGCTTTACGTCTAGCAATGAGGTAGTTACCTGCTTAGGAGCAACAGATGTGGACTTATGAAATCTCGAAGCACCACGAGACTCCACAGTAGATGAATAAGAAAAGGCACATTGAAAATTGTATATAACAAATAGTACACTCACCTGCTGCTGCTCTGTGGCTTCTGTTGGAGACTGATGTTGTCCAGGGAAAGACGGAATGGTTTTATACACCAGCCAGTTATCCTCCATGGAGCATCGTGACACTGTGACGTAACAATGGTCACTGTCATGTAACTACCCTGACAATACCATGCCTGTATTGGTT
Organism: Haliotis rubra; assembly: GCF_003918875.1. NCBI lineage: Eukaryota > Metazoa > Mollusca > Gastropoda > Lepetellida > Haliotidae > Haliotis > Haliotis rubra. The sequence goes on from NW_025765891.1 coordinate 1,539,046, forward strand.
CGTTTGTGACGTAATAATGAAGTGTAGGTATGTTCAAGTCTGAGACACGATGTCGATCATGAATCATGCGTCCTTCCCCGCATCAATGGGACTGTAGTACCCCGAGGCAGGATTACAACAATTACAGGTTCATCAAAAGATATGGTTACAATGACATATTCATTGACTTACATGACTGCCTGTCATACAAACGTTCCTTTACAAACGTTTGTAATATACTGATATTACCTTAGAGAAACCTTCAAAAATAGTGTCATGTTTTAAAACAAGAAAATATTATTTTATGTTGATACAACATTGATGTTTCTCCTTGAAATTGTTTTCAAGTTCTTTTATTTATATGTAACATATGTAAAAAATAACTTTGTGACTATAATTATTTTTATGTTGATATCATATACAACTTATGTATGGCATCTGAATAGAATTGTATATGATTTCCAACTTGAAATGGATACTTTTGGGCAACCGTTCGTACCGTAGTGTAAAGTTCCATTCATATATCATTGATACACACACAATAATGTTCACAGTTGCTTGGAAATACGTATATTAAATATGTTGTGATTTTTCAGCCGTTAGTCATAGATCAACGACAAATAATAAATCCCTTCAATGTAGACATATGTGTATAAAATACCTCTGAATTTAGCTTCATGATAAAAATGGTAGCGAGTGAGTTGAAATTTACAGTCAAGTCATGTCGTGACTAAGTGAGATAAAATGAATTATTTCACAGTTTACTTCGTGCGCAGCCAATATGAGGTACCCGAATATCATTTCATGTGATTTCAAACCTGTTAAGGCGACATACATACTTGCAGAATACGTGTTTAAAGATGTAAGTATAAATTGCGTATTACTCTTTCATTACTTTCTGTTTCATGACACATGACAGCTGAAATGGGTAGTGAAGACGACTGATGTTTTAACTTGACAATATATAAGAAATAGCCTTAACAAATCCTTATCAACATTCCTTTGGATCCCCATACACCTTCGAAGAAACTGAACCTGTTTCAAGAAATTGTTCAAGATAAAATGGAAACTGATTGAGTAGCGAGTGAGTGAGTGAGTAAATGAATGAGTATGGTTTAACGTCGCCTTTTTAGCAATATTCCAGCAATTTTACGGCGGGGCACACCAGCGATGGGCTTCACATATTGTACCTATGTGGGGAATCGAACCCGGCTCTTCGGTGTGACGGTCGAACGTTTTAACCACTAGGCTACCCCATTTTTTAGAGGAGCTGCAAAGAAAGAAACTGAGCCAGAATCCTTTACAATATTTCGTAACAATATAAAGGTTTGTATAGTTACACCATAACAAACAAGGAATGGACGTACGATGAAGTAGTAAATGCTTTGCCTGACCCTTCCTGCTTCACAGCAGAAGTATAAATTCTTCTGGGCTGATCACCGAATTTAGAGTATTCCAGATGAAAGCTTTCATCCAGCCAAAAGCAAAGAATAATTACATGTTTCCCAAAACCAGGTAAATATAACGAATATTTAAAAAACTGGAGACCAATAGCTCTGTTAAATGTTTCATATTAAATTGATCGCAAATAGAATTAAACCAATGCTACAGGTTATTATCAATGAAGATCAAAAGGGCCAAATAGATATATTGGTGAATGTACACGTCTTATATACGACATCATGGACTACACAGAATGCCTGAAAATACCAAGAATCTTACTTTTAATTGATTTCGAAAAGGCATTTGACTCCGTTGAATGGGACTATATTTTGAAAGTACTGGATTTTATTTCGGAAACTCATTCAAACATTAGATATATACATTCTATAAAGACATTAAAACAAGCGCATTTGTAAATGTTTTTGCAACGGACTATTTTAGTCTGACGAGAGGCTGGTGACAAGGAGATCCCTTATACCCGTATATATTTCTGTTATGTGCGGAAATACTAGCAAACATGCTCAGGTTTAACCCCCCAAATAAAAGGAATACCCATTGGAAATAGGAATTTCTTGTATCTCAGTTTGCAGAAGACACAACACTGATGGTACAGAAATTTTCCTTAAGTACACGCTGCAAATCCTACGATACTATGCATCATTTTCCGGTTTAAAAATTAACACGAACAAAGAGCAAGTAGTAAAAACAGGATCCCTGAAAAATTCTAAAGAAATCTTTTCCAAAAAATGTGAATTGAATTGGAATGAAACTGATTTTATTCTCCTTGGCATCATCTTTATATACACTTTGGCAGAAATGGTGAGGAGAAACAACAAAGATAAATTGAAAGAAGTACGACTGCCGATGAAATCAATATTTTCAAATCAAGTTCGTTAGTGAGTGTGTATTGTATGTAACAGGAGTAGCAGGTGATTGTGTGCATATTGTATGTAAGAAGAGTAGCAGATGATTGTGTGTGTGTATTGTATGTAAGAAGAGTAGCAGATGATTGTGTATATTGTATGTAAGAAAAGTAGTAGATGATTGTGAGTGTGTGTATTGTATGTAAGAAGAGTAGCAGATGATTTTTTGTATATTGTATGTAAGAAGAGTAGCAGATGATTGTGTGCATATTGTATATAAGAAGAGTAGCATATGATTTTGTGCATATTGTATGTAAGAAGAGTAGCAGATGATTGTATGTATATTGTATGTAAGAAGAGTAGCAGATGATTGTGTGTATATTGTATGTAAGAAGAGTAGCAGATGATTATGTGTATATTGTATGTAAGAAGAGTAGCAGGTGATTGTGTGTATATTGTATGTAAGAAGAGTAGCAGATGATTGTGTGTATATTGTATGTAAGAAAAGTAGCAGATGATTGTGAGTGTGTGTATTGTATGTAAGAAGAGTAGCAGATGATTTTGTGTATATTGTATGTAAGAAGAGTAGCAGATGAGTGTGTGTATTGTATGTAAGAAAAGTAGCAGATGATTGTGAGTGTGTGTTTTGTATGTAAGAAGAGTAGCAGATGATTGTGAGTGTCCGATTGTATGTTAGAAGAGTATCAGATGATTGTGTGCATATTGTATCTAAGAAGAGTAGCAGATGGTTCTGAGTATATTGTATGTAAAAAGAGTAGCAGATGATTGTGTGTATATTGTATGTAAGAAAAGAAGCAGATGATTGTGAGTGTGTGTATTGTATGTAAGAAGAGTAGCAGATGACTTTGTGTATATTGTATGTAAGAAGAGTAGCAGATGATTGTGTGTATATTGTATGTAAGAAGAGTAGCAGATGACTGTGAGTGCATATTGTATGTAAGAAGAGTAGCAGATGATTGTGTGTGTGTATTGTATGTAAGAAGAGTAGCAGATGATTGTGTGTATATTGTATGTAAAAAGAGTATCAGATGATTGTGTGTATATTGTATGTACGAAAAGAAGCAGATGATTGTGAGTGTTTGTATTGTATGTAAGAAGAGTAGCAGATGATTGTGTGCATATTGTATGTAAGAAGAGTAGCAGATGATTGTGAGTATCCGATTGTATGTAAGAAGAGTAGCAGATGATTTTGTGCATATTGTATGTAAGAAGAGTAGCAGATGATTGTGTGTATATTGTATGTAAGAAGAGTAGCAGATGATTGTGTGTATATTGTATGTAAGAAGAGTAGCAGATGATTGTGTGTATATTGTATGTAAGAAAAGAAGCAGATGATTGTGAGTGTGTGTATTGTATGTAAGAAGAGTAGCAGATGATTGTGTGTATATTGTATGTAAGAAGAGTAGCAGATGATTGTGTGTATATTGTATGTAAGAAGAGTAGCAGATGATTGTGTGCATATTGTATGTAAAAAGAGTAGCAGATGATTTTGTGCATATTGTATGTAAGAAGAGTAGCATATCAGGCCTCAGGCCACAATTATTTTCCCTATTGGCTATGTACAGTTACATGCCAGTCTACCATAATAAATATCGGTCGTAGGCTGTTTTCCTGTTGCATGCTGACCAACCTGCCACTTGTCACTTAACCAGCAAAATATCGGCCTGGGTCGACCACCTCAATTTTGCTGTATCCACTGTCAACTATGGTCACCGGAGGTTTCGAGCCGGAAACACACTGAACAACCTTGAACTTGGGGTCAAATCATGGAAGGCTGGTGCCAATACCATGTGCAGATTGTGGACCAAAAAAATTTTGCAATAAAGTACAATGTCTCACCTTTCATTTAAGCTACCACAAATCACCCTGAGACAATTAGCACAGACAGAACAGCCCATTTAAACAAGGCACTATATTCTCCTATTTTGCTTCCGGTTCATGGTAAAAGTAAAGGGGGGTAACTGTGGTCTGAGGCCAGATGATTGTGTGCATATTGTATGTAAGAAGAGTAGCAGATGATTGTGTATATATTGTATTGTTGAAAATGTAACAGATGATTTTGTGTATATTGTATGTAAGAAGAGTAGCAGATGATTATGTGCATATTGTATGTAAGTAGAGTAGCAGATGATTGTGTGTATATTGTATGTAAGAAGGGTAGCAGATGATTGTGTGCATATTGTATGTAAGAAGAGTAGCAGATGATTGTGTGTATATTGTATGTGAGAAAAGTAACAGATGATTGTGAGTGTGTATATTGTATGTAAGAAGAGTAGCAGATGATTGTGAGTATCCGATTGTATGTAAGAAGAGTAGCAGATGATTTTGTGCATATTGTATGTAAGAAGAGTAGCAGATGATTGTGTGTATATTGTATGTAAGAAGAGTAGCAGATGATTGTGTGTATATTGTATGTAAGAAGAGTAGCAGATGAGTGTGTGCATATTGTATGTAAGAAGAGTAGCAGATGATTGTGTGCATATTGTATCTAAGAAGAGTAGCAGATGATTGTGTGCATATTGTATGTAAGAAGAGTAGCAGATGATTGTGTGTATATTGTATGTAAAAAGAGTAGCAGACGATTTTGTGCATATTGTATGTAAGAAAAGAAGCAGATGATTGTGAGTGTGTGTATTGTATGTAAGAAGAGTGGCAGATTATTGTGTGCATATTGTATCTAAGAAGAGTATCAGATGATTGTGTGCATATTGTATGTAAGAAGAGTAGCAGATGATTGTGTGTATATTGTATGTAAAAAGAGTAGCAGACGATTTTGTGCATATTGTATGTAAGAAGAGTAGCAGATGATTGTGTGCATATTGTATGTAAGAAGAGTAGCAGATGATTGTGTGCATATTGTATCTAAGAAGAGTAGCAGATGATTGTGTGCATATTGTATGTAAGAAGAGTAGCAGATGATTGTGTGTATATTGTATGTAAGAAGAGTAGCAGATGATTGTGTGTATATTGTATGTAAGAAAAGTATCAGATGATTGTGTGCATATTGTATGTAAGAAGAGTAGCAGATGATTGTGCCAATATTGTATGTAAGAAGAGTAGCAGACGATTGTGTGTGTGTGTGTGTGTGTGTGTGTGTGTTGTGTGTAAGAAGAGAAAAACATGATTGTGTGTGTGCCTGCATGTAAGAAGTGTAGCAGATGATTGTATGTGTGCATTGTATGTAAGACGTGTAGCAGGTGATTGTGTGTATTGTGTATGAGAAGGGTAACAGATGATGGTGCGTGTATGTGCCTGTATGTGAGAAGCGTACAAGCTGACTGTGAGTATGTGCATGTATGTAAAATGGGCAGCAGACGAACGTGTTTGTATGAGCCAGTAAAAAGAATAAAAGATGCTTGTGTATGGGTAGGTGCCCGTATGAAGGAAGAGTAAGTAGTAGATTGCCGTTTTTATGTTAACATCCACTGAACAAAAATGATAGTTGCATTCAGACATGAGTTTTCGAGTTGCCCAAAAGAGCCCAGTTTTGTTATAAAAATAAATAAGGGTCTAAACATGTTTTTCATGACGGCATTCATATACACAAACAACTCCAGTTGAAACATAAGTTAGAAACCTCGAATCAGTGTTGGTGAGTGGAGCCCACTAGACGATAAAATTTGGGTTTACCATTCTTAGTAATGTACATATACTGGAATTGTTTTGGTCAGAAAGCACCATCCAAAATTTAACACATGGTACATTTTCCCAAAGGGCATCGTGTATTTATAGCTTTCGCCTAATGGAACCATGCCAATTTACACTTGGTGGGAACACAAATTACAAATCATGTTACTAGCATGTGTGCTTTTCTGAGAAGATGTAATGCCAAATATATCACATGTAAGTTACACATCAGCCCACTTTCTATAAGGCACGGTATGGTCGTAGATGGCACGTGTGTTATGACATTTGTTATAATTGTCGTCATGTTACACAATTAGACCACATTCGTGCACAAAAGATCCACAAAGCAACACTACATCTGTTGAAAAGAGGAAGACATTCTTAACGACTGGCGTCTGTAGCCAATGCGGCGCTACTCTCATTTACCAAAATTCAAGGTCTTAAGTAGACCTGTTGTAAGAAGAATGTTATGTTAATCCTTCGACTTTTTTTATCAGTGTTGCTTTGAACTACAGTCAAAGTTTTTTATACCTGTCTGCATAATACAAGCTGAAATGTCTGTGAAGATGATAGACACTGTTTGTACAGTGTTTATTGCTTGATGTATTAGAAGTATTGATGTAAGAGATGGTATGTTCACAATACAGTTTTAAGGTGCATGCGTTGTGAGTAATTATGATAAGTAGGCGTTGTAGAGTCCAGTTGAATACTGCTCTGAATAAATCCGTCAGAATGACTATCTGATGCAAAAATAACTGTTTACAAAATGCAAAGCCTAAAGTCCCCACAAAAACATAAAACCATTCATAATGCAGTGTTTATTATTGACACATGCATGCACGATAAAAACCCACACACAATTCCATCACAAAAACATGGACGTTATAATTTCTGTTTCATGGAGAACATCCACCTAAAACAGATCCGGAGATGTACGAGTGTCTATCAGGCAACAGGAAGATCCAGAGCCTCGCGGAGATAGAGGTCAAAGGGATGGTATTGCTGTGAACCCCAGGTGCTGCAACTGGTTTACCTGCAGGGTATGCTGCTGGTTCTGTCAGAGTTGCTGGTGGTTCTGATGTTGGTGTTGATCCTGGCTCTGTCCAAGCTGATCCTGCTGGTGGTTCTGCAGCCGGTGAGTCTAGCGGTTCCGCTGCTGCTGCTTTGTTGGGTTTGTTTGGATTACTGGAGGCTCTGGGGGCACTGGGGGCACCTGGCGCTCGACGGTCTGGAAGATCCAGTGCCTCAGCGAGATGCAGGGAGTATAAATGATCGAGCTGGTTTTTGTGATTTGTACCTCGAGCACCCAGGGGAGAGGAGGGTGTTGGCATAGCAGGCTTGGAAGCCTGAGACTGAGCTGCAGCCTGGCTTTCAGGTGCCCCGAGGCTTTGAGCGAGCTGATACAAGTTGTTATGTCCACCATAGTGGGGAAGCTCCATTTCAGCAAGCATGCTGAGTCTCACCATGTTCTCATAGTATCTGTCCTGCGATTCACTAACTGAGAGACCAGGTGTAGCTTTTTGGGAGTTTGGCTCTGGGTTGGGTACCTGAGGGGAGACTTCTGGAGCCAGAACTTGGGAAGAACTGCTGGCAGAGCTGGAAGCAGGGACGGAGGTGACTGGTCCATGAACCCGGGAGGGGCGGAAACACCACGGGATTTAGGGGAGTCATCTTTGATGATAATGATAGTACTCTGGGGAAAGGGCTGAAGTCTAATTATATTCCTTCTGGAAGCGCGGAAAGGCTGAGCATCATATTCTTGGTCGATCTGGGACCTGTAGTAATCAGATTGTCGATTGACAGCAGTATATTGGGGCTGCGTGTTTGGACTCTTCTCATACACTGTCGGTAGGCCCTGATGGGGACCAGATGATCTTAGTTTGGGGGGATATATCGGAGCTTGCTGAGCTTGGGGAGAGACCTTGATAGCTCGTGAGGGTGGGGGATAGACATTTTGAGCCCGTTGAGCTGGAGGATAAACATTTTGAGCTCTTGGGGCTGGTGGGTAGACGTTCTGATCTCTTGGAGCTGGTTGATAGACGTTTGGAGCTCTTGGAGCTGGTGGGTACACGTTCGGATCTCTTGGAGCTGGTTGATAGACGTTTTGAGCTCTTGGAGCTGGACGTGATAGACTGGTGGATTCTGATCTGGAGCTGGTTGAGACGTTTGGATAGACTGGTTTTGATGTTCTCTTGGAGCTGGTGGATAGACGTTCTGAGCTCTTGGAGCTGGTGGATAGACGTTCTGGTCTCTTGGAGCTGGTTGATAGACGTTTTGAGCTCTTGGAGCTGGTTGATAGACGTTTTGAGCTCTTGGAGCTGGTTGATAGACGTTTTGAGCTCTTGGAGCTGGTTGATAGACGGACGGAGCTCTAGGAGCTGGTGGATAGATGTTCCGAGATCTTGGAGCTTGTCGAATGACGTTTCGAGTTGACGGAGCTCGTGGTGCTTGGCGAGTAGGGGCAACGAGTTTAACTTGAGTGGGCTCCACGACATTTCTTTGGGGTGCTTGAGTGGGATTGTAGATAATCTGACGTACATTTTGCCTCCTTAGATTTACTTGATTGTAATTATTATTTCCTGATTCGGAACCTGAAAGGAAACCAAATTGCTGCTTAAAAAAGCATGAGTTTAGGAATCACTGTCAAATAGTAGTGATGCGATGTTTTCGTGTAAAAGGTATAAACTTGAATAAATTGCTTATTTTTGACAGAGAACTGAATGCAAATGTTTATACTACTGAATCCAATGAGAACACTTAGTTTCCACCGGCGTGCGCTTGTCATCTCTTTGCACACAACAACCTAGAACAGTTGGCACACAAACTGCTGAAAATGCATGGATTTTATGGGAGCAGTAGAACAGAAAATAGCCCTAAGAAAACCTAAGAAATTATACATTAATGTACTTACGAATTACGAATGCGTCACTCAGAAGACAACAGCAACCTAGCGCGGCCACGACCAAGAACGTGGTGGCTGTCATAGTGTAAGTGTGTTGTCGAACAAACTTTCTGAAAAGAAAAAACTTATAAATATATAGAATTCTCCAATCAACATGACACAAATACCTAGACATGTACTCTGTATGAACAATTGTTGAGTTAGATATTTACGTTAAGGAATCCTTAAAAGTGCACTGGACAATTCTTCATCTGTATCCCGTTGCCATTCCCATAGAGCCAAACATACCTTTGTCACTACTACTGTTATTTATGCTGCTACAGCTGTAGGTAGTCTACATGTCGTGAGTGGTATGTACAGGTGTAGGTGGTGTACATGTAGTCAGTGGTATATACAGCTGTAGTGTACATGTAGTCAGTGACATATACAGATGTAGTGAACATATAATGAGCGGTATATACAGCTATAGTGTAAAATGTGTACATGTAGTGAGTGGTATATACAGCTGTAGTGGACATGTAGTCAGTGGTATATACAGCTGTAGTGTACATGTAGTCAGTTGTATATACAGCTGTAGTGTACATGTAGTGAGTGGTATATACAGCTGTAGTGTACATGTAGTGAGTGGTATATACAGCTGTAGTGTACATGTAGTGAGTGGTATATACAGCTGTAGTTTACATGTAGTGAGTGGTATATACAGCTGTAGTGTACATGTAGTGAGTGGTATATACAGCTGTAGTGTCCATGTAGTCAGTGGTATAAACAGCTGTAGTGTACATGTAGTCAGTGGTATATACAGCTGTAGTGTAGATGTAGTCAGTTGTGTATACAGCTGTAGTGTCCATGTAGTCAGTGGTATAAACAGCTGTAGTGGACATGTAGTCAGTGGTGTATACAGCTGTAGTGTACATGTAGTCAGTGGTATATACAGCATGTAGTCAGTGGTATATACAGCTGTAGTGTACATGTAGTCAGTGGTATATACAGCTGTAGTGTAGATGTAGTCAGTTGTGTATACAGCTGTAGTGTCCATGTAGTCAGTGGTATAAACAGCTGTAGTGGACATGTAGTCAGTGGTGGATACAGCTGTAGTGTACATGTAGTCAGTGGTGTATACAGCTGTAGTGTACATGTAGTCAGTGGTATATACAGCTGTAGTGTACATGTAGTCAGTGGTGTATACAGCTGTAGTGTACATGTAGTCAGTGGCGTATACAGCTGTAGTGTACATGTAGTGAGTGGTATATACAGCTGTAGTGTACATGTAGTGAGTGGTGTATACAGCTGTAGTGTACATGTAGTCAGTGGTATATACAGCTGTAGTGTACATGTAGTCAGTGGTGTATACAGCTGTAGTGTACATGTAGTCAGTGGCGTATACAGCTGTAGTGTACATGTAGTCAGTGGTATATACAGCTGGAGGTAGTACACAGGTGATGTACTAGCTGCATCTTTCAACGTCTATTATTTAATATTTAACTAAACTTATCGATGTCTTTCTTTACCCAATAACGTAATAATAATGTTTCATTGTATAACAAACACAATATGGCACCATGGACGTAGACAGAAACATGGAACTCACCAATGACTGTTGTTGTCTGAAGCTGTCCAAAACGTAAAAGAAATGCTGTCTGGGAGGATCGTTGGGCTTAATAAAGCTTCCTCGTCAGACGCCAGTGGCTATAGTGATAGACTGGCCGTCCATCACCTGTCCACTGTAATATCCACTCTGATGTCACAATGTCCAGTGTGATGTCTCAATGCCCACTGAGACGTTTCTGTATGATTGGTATATATACATATATCTCCCACATCAACGTTATGATGTATCAGTTTAGATCAATAGACGGCCATTCAGACAAAGGTTTCCAGAAATGATATAATATGATATTGATATGACTGAAGTTTGTCATAGAAGAAAATATAATTGCATAAGTTTGGATGTGGAAGTATCAGTAGAATCCATTCCTGTATTTACATCGTGACTAACAACATGGCATGGTCATCTATTAAAGAATATGTATAAGAAGGGCTGAATCTGTATCAAACAAATACACACACACACACACACACACACACACACACACACACACACACACACACACACACACACGCACGCACGCACACACACACGCACGCACGCACACACACACACACAAAAGAAGCTTACAGCATATACACACACACGCACGCACACGCACACACACACATACACAAACACGCACACACGCACACACGCACACACAGAGGAGTCTTATGTAATGTTCTTCTTGTACGTTCAATGAATGCATATTTAGTAAAATTGCATGTATCAAAATTCATCATTAAATTGCACTCTTTGTTGAATTAATCTTACAGTGAGGAAAATGTCAATGGTATTTTATCCTGCTATGAGGGATAGGAAATCTATTTTTTAAGGGATATAAGATCCATGTACTACAGTCCTGTTGCCATGTCAGTGGGGAAAAAGAGTTTGATGTGATACCTGCCCCGTTATAGGGTGTGTATGGGATAACTAATGTTTGACATAGTATTGGTGATACATGTCCCGTTACAGGGTGTGTATGGGATAACTAATGTTTGACATAATATTGGTGATACCTGTCCCGTTATATGGTGTGTATGGGATAACTAATGTTTGACACAATATTGGTGATACCTGTATTGGCATGGGATACTAATGTCAATATTGGTGATACCTGTCCCGTTATATGGTGTGAATGGGTGTTTGACATAATATTGGTGATACCTGTCCCGTTATATGGGATAACTAATGTTTGACACAATATTGGTGATACCTGTCCCGTTATATGGTGTGTATGGGATAACTAATGTTTGACATAATATTGGTGATACCTGTCCCGTTATAGGATGTGTATGGGATAACTTATGTTTGACACAATATTGGCGATACCTGTCCCGTTATAGGGTGTGTATGGGATAACTAATGTTTGACATAATATTGGTGATACCTGTCCCGTTATAGGGTGTGAATGGGATAACTAATGTTTGACATAATATTGGTGATACCTGTCCCGTTATAGGGTGTGTATGGGATAACTAATGTTTGACATAATATTGGTGATACCTGTCCCGTTATATGGTGTGTATGGGATAACTAATGTTTGACACAATATTGGTGATACCTGTCCCGTTATAGGATGTGTATGGGATAACTAATGTTTGACATAATATTGGTGATACCTGTCCCGTTATAGGGTGTGTATGGGATAACTAATGTTTGACATAATATTGGTGATACCTGTCCCGTTATAGGGTGTGTATTGGATAACTAATGTTTGACATAATATTGGTGATACCTGTCCCGTTATAGGGTGTGTATGGGATAACTAATGTTTGACACAATATTGGTGATACCTGTCCCGTTATAGGGTGTGTATGGGATAACTAATGTTTGACATAATATTGGTGATACCTGTCCCGTTATAGGGTGTGTATTGGATAACTAATGTTTGACATAATATTGGTGATAACTAATGTTTGACATGTTTAATATTGGTGATACCTGCCTCGTTATTGAATGTGTATTGGATAACTAATGTTTGACGCAATATGGGTGATACCTGTCCCGTCATTGGGTGTGTATGGGATAACTAATGTTTGACATAATATTGGTGATACCTGTCCCGTTATAGGGTGTGTATGGGATAACTAATGTTTGACGCAATATGGGTGATACCTGTCCCGTTATTGAATGTGTATTGGATAACTAATGTTTGACGCAATATGGGTGATACCTGTCCCGTTATTGAATGTGTATTGGATAACTAATGTTTGACGCAATATGGGTTATACCTGTGTTTGTTATAGTACGTTTCAGAAGCGTTTTACGGATGATTAAGATGCCCTCGTGTTGTATTATTAATCGAAACGTTAGAATGAAAAGGAGTACTGTTTACTAACATATTCAGATTTCAGCAAGTAATAAACTCGAGTGAACATCGTTTACGAACAAATACTTCTGTTACCTCCTTAACAAAATGAAAATGAGTTGATATCAAATTGAAGATAGTGTTCTATGTACTATCCAAGCTTGCGTCCAAAGCGTAACAAACATTTAAATCTTTTAGCATTGAAAGGAAGGTCAATTGTTTATGTAAAACGTTTGCATGTGGTTAGAGATCCGCAAGGCAGAATTAATCTTGTTTTATCCTGTCTGTACACACTTCCACAGTGGGGCATAGATGGGGATGAAGAGAGTAGAGATCATAGGGGTGGTAACCACTGGAGCCTCCTGCAGGTGTTGCAGCTGCCTTGTCCACTGGGGAAGCTGCTGGGAATGCTGTCAAATCAGCTGTTGGCTCTGGCGCTGCTTTTGCAGCTGGTGCTGCTGCACCAGACATATGGTGGTCTTGTGGGTTAGGATACAATTTCCTCTCCTTGGATCAATTTTTTAGAGAGTGGGTTTAGTTTTACGCCGCTTTTAGCAATATTATAGCAATATCACGGCGGACACCAGAAATGAGCTTCACACAATGTACTCATGTGGGGAATCGAACCCGGGTCTTCGGAGTGACGAGGCAACGCTTTAACAACTACCCCACCACCCCCGGATAATTTTTCTTTAAACTGTCATGATGGACATTATTTTGGAAAAGTAGGTGAAGATGACCCGTAAAGATAGAAAACTGGTGGTCAAATGATGATATAGTATAATATTTAAGCAAACATGGTCCGCCTTGCCAAACATCATACACATAACTTGATAACAATGCTTGCATTGAAACGGGCATTACGTCACAGTGGTCAGTCTGATTTCTCAGCGTGTGACGGCTGATCGATGCCCCTCCCTCTTCCTTTGTCCCGTCCATCACGATGGCCGTTGACGAGGGACGGGAGGTTTATTAACCCCGACGGTCGTCATCAGTACCATACCTTCTCCACCTTCGTCTACAGCAGACAAACAACAGCAACTGGTGAGTTCAATGTTTGGTTACAGCCGCTTATCGCAATTACAGTTCAACTACTTATGTGAGATATTTGGATATCAATCACTTTGTACATATGGCCTTCTGAAATGCAAGACCGATTATGTACAGAGAGAAGATACACTCAGAGGAGACTTATAAATTAGCGTTTCCTGGTTTGTAGCACCATATACATACTCGAGAGTTTCCCCAAGGTGGTGAACATTTATGTTCCCTTTATGTAACACACTGAACGTGATGTAACTAACATCTTAGTCCCTCACATGTGGTGCAGAGCTGCGTCCCCTTGGGCTCACAAGGAACCTAAGTTTGCTGCTTCCAAACATATTTCTCCCCGATTACGTTCCTGTGTTTGTCAGCATCTCAAGCTCTTGGTTTTCACCAGTGGTAAAGTCTGAGACATGACCTACTCCCAGCTAACATGACGTAAACCCCTCTCGTCACCATAACGACGATCGATCACCGATAAGTAATGTTTTAATTTGCTTGTATGTTGTTTTCAGAAAGTAGATTGGACGACGTAAAGGGGCGATGAGAACTACCACCATCTTGGCCATGGCCGTACTAGGCTGTTGCTGTCTTGTGACCGACGCTTTCGTAATTGGTATGTATATGCAGATATAGATAACATATTCCAGAGTGAGATAATATGTATCTTCAACAGCATACTGTTCCCCAAGATGCCTACATCTCCAAATGGCATGTCACGAAATAGCTTAATGATGCCGCCATAATACTAAATCCTCAAGTCGTCTGCTGCTGTGCAAGGCAACATTAAACCCATTTCTGTCTCGCTGCCTCAGCAGCATATCTTCGGTGTGCACGAAGCATATGGTCGTGGGTTGTCATCTGTGGATCACCCTCAATAACATTCTAGGTCTAACATCAGCAGGTGCCACGTGTGTGCCTAGTATCTACATCACTTTGGCATCTCTTTCATCCTTAAATCAGCACTTACCTACCTAATCTCGATTACTGAAATCCTTTCAACCACTCTTACTCACTCCATACGACCAATTACATATTTTCAAGTGTTTAAATATCCTGCGATTTGCACTGTTAGCCAAAGAATAAATTAACAAAATAAATCAACAAAACTTCAAACTGGTTTTCATTGATTTATGTGCAAGCTCCACCCGGTATGTGCAAACAGGTTACGAGCATAATTGGATGTTCTCTTTTTCGATACTTTTAACATTTGCGCTTTTTTTGCAAAGAATTTGGTATGTTGAAATTGAATTTGTTTTTCTTGCAGGTTCCCCATATAGAATGAATCCCCACAATCCTTGGCGCCCGATTCCAGGGTTTGGACGTGCGATCATCTACAATCCCACTAATGCACTCCGGGGAAGAGCCACTCAAGTCAAACAAGTTGCACCTACTCCACAAGCTCCACGAGCTCAACCAACTCAAAAAGTCGATCCTCCTGCACCACAAGCTATGAAAGTCAGCCCCCGAGCACAATCTCAAACCGTCCATCCCCAAGCTCCAACTAGACGCCAACCCTTCCAAGGGAATACTATCATCATCATCAGAGAGGACGCCCCTAAACCCCGTGGTGCCCCCTCCTCTGCTCAGGCTCAAGGCACAGTCGGATCAGTCCCAGCTTCAAGCGCAATTAATTCCCCTACCTCTGTGTATGGCCATGCCTCTTCCCAAACCTCTTTTGATCCTTACTCTGCCCCTCTCCCCACTGACGCCTTTCCTGCCGCTGACCTACACTTTGCTGATCCTTTCTCTGCCCCTTTCCCAGCTGACCCTTTCTTTGATCACTCCATGGCCTCCGCGGACCCTTTCTCCTACTCAAGGTATGCAGATCCTTTCGCTGTCCCCACATCTGAGCCCAACCCTGCTCCAGCAGCCCAAACAGGAGTTGGTTCCCAACATGGATACGACGCCTTTGACAACATGATTAGACTGCAAATGCTGGCTGAAATGGACCTTCCCAACTACGGCGAACCCCGTCCGGCTCAAACCCATGGAACACCTGCCAGCCAGGGAACAGCTCAGCCCCCAACTCCCAAGTCCCCTACCCAAGCTCCTTCCTCTCAGATGAGTGCCCAGGACAAGTTTGATCAACTATATTCCCAGCACCTCGCTGAGGCACTAGACCTTCCTATCCTACCAGGACAACAGATGTCAGGTGCTACCAACAATGCCAATGCATCCCCCGCTGACATCCCCAAACCATTTACATCACAAGCAGCAGCAGCAGCACTGGCAGCGGAATCAGCACCACAGTCAGCAGCTGAACTGACAGCATTCCCAGCAGCCTCACCAGTGGACAAAGCAGCTGCAACACCTGCTGGAGGCTCCAGTGGTTACCACCCCTATGATCTCTACTCTCTTCATCTCCGAGAGGCTCTTGACCTACCCCCTATGCACCCTATGACCCACGCTTGATGGGGACCGTGCCTCCTCGTGACTGGCAGGTGGTTGAGCTCCAGATCATCTCCGGACGATGGGTTCAGATCCATGACAGGCGAATGCGTCTGTCGGAATGGTTACTGTGTGAATGGTGTTATGTCAAAGACAAGTACTTGTAGTGGTAGATTTGTCAGTTCATCATAGTTGGTGATTTTGAATGTCAATAAACATTTAGAATGTAACCATGGTTGCTTATCATTACATCTGAACATCGACCTTCTGTTGAGGTGTTTGGCGAATTGTGTTTATAAGCCTTTAGTGACGTCATTCTATTGTTCTTGAGCTATTTTGAAACAGTTGTAAGTACCTAAACTCTTTGCTCACGCCCTTCTACCTTGACTAACTAGTGTTACATTATCAAAGAAAAAGAAGGCTTTACGCCACGATTTGTGATAGGGAATCGAACCTTTAACACGACAGACAATTTGAACCCACTATTTTCACACTGAGCCATCGAAGCATGTGATTAAAGTCTTCATTTATGACTTCAGCTGTCTGCACGATGCCTGTGGTCATCCGACTGTAATTGATTTCATTTATACCTTATAATTAATCACTGCATTGTTTCATTATTGCGAGTTTTGTGAAATTCGTCCAGGTACTGCTTGCATTTGAACTTTCATTGGCTAGTCATCATCATCATCATCATCATCATCATCATCAAAACCTTTATTACGTGTGAAGACCACATATTCTAAACAGGTATGAAGGAGTGAACGAAAAGAGGAAACAATTTCTCCAAAATTCATAGCATTTACCTGTCAACCTGCATAGATTATATCAGTAACATATATATGCATAACTTTACTGGAATGTTTTAGAATTTTAATACCTAGTTTCTATTTTTCTAACATTTCTCTCATTTTGTATGAATAACAGATGAACCTAGCTAGATTGTTTATGGCTTCAGTTTTGTTTTGATATTGCTAAACGATATCATATTAACCGAAGAATCTACCCGAAGCTCTTTATAAGCTTGGCATTTCAACAAAAAGTGATATTCATCTTCAAAATCTGCTTTACATTCAGCACAATTTCTTTGAGATATATCAATATTTTGCCACCTTCCTACGTTTTCCTTTAAACGTAAGACACCAGCTCTGAACTTGACCAATAGTTTACGGAATTTATGTTCCAAATTGAAAGATAGACACCCCTCTGGCTCTAGAAGACTCTTATGTTCTGTATATAACTTATAACGTGAACTGTTTTCAAGAGTAGATATTGAACAAGCGTTCATTAAAAATGTGAATAAAAACGGACGGATCACCGACAGCTTGTGAAAGCCAGACAAATCCAAAACCGAGTGAGCAAAGTATATGGCGGATCTCAGACACCCACGTGTGGTACCCAGCAGTATCTAGGTAATACAACATTATAATATGCCTTTTTCGGAATTCGTCCATTCGTAGTTTGTTATGCATTGTCGTGAACTTAAGCCAATATTTCATCGTTCGAACGTAGGAATTAATATAAACTGGAAACCGTCCACATTCCTCATATACTATTCTTTGTGGATCGACATTTAAACATATTCTACATGCTAGTAAGTGAAAATGTTCAATGTTATCATGTCTTTTAGCCTCCAAACTTCTGACCCGTACAAATATTTTGGCTGAATTTGGCTGTCAAATATTTACAAAAATACTTCCATGGGTATTGATTGATCCTAATTTGCTTAGGTTTATAGTTCCATTAAAACCTTCTTACGACGAGCTGCACGTTTTGAGACCGCTTGTCTAAGACTACAATTACAAGTGACACAAACCCTAGATATTTGTAGCTGTTTACCGTTTCAATGTTTCTCCCGTTATAAAGCCAGTTTTCCTTAAGAGCTAATTTCCCACTTCCCCTAGACATCAGTCGAATCAGTCGAATCAGCCCTCCTTCGGTATGGTTGAAAACGTACAACCGGTGGTTCGAGGTCAGGGTGAGGTGAAGATTTCATGCTTTCAACTACAAATATACTTCAACGGATAACTGGGCAACTAAAGGGATAACTGCATTGATATAGTGTTTCGTCCACGCGTATGATGCCTTAGGAGCCACGTATAACTAGCGCACTTCATGTGATGTGGAGGCACAGGACGTGTATCACTTGGTGTTGGGCATCTGTACGTCACAAGAACGTCTAGTGTGAATTCATCACTTGGGGTTTTGCATTTATTCGTAACCTTGGTCTGTGCTCAATTGTCCAGATGAGCCAAATGTGTGAGGCCCATTTATTGTTGTAATATTGCTGTAATATTGTTGTAATATTGCTGTAATATTGCTGTAATATTGTTGTAATATTGCTGTACTATTGTAGTGAACAATGTTCAACAGTCACTCTCACCCGTGTTCACCCTTGGATCGAGGCCATCACATTCAGTCATGATTTACAAAGACAGAAGTTGAATTGCCTGAGAGATAAATGGACTACGAGGAGGCGGTCTGAATCCAGACTGTTGTCTGACCGTATGGTAGATATGTGTGAAGTTCCATGAGCCTTTATGAGTGGGAACTGTGGTGCACTTAATCCAAGACAGAATACGTGAAAGCAGAATCTGAAAACACGGAGCTACTTGAAAACGTGGATTTTAGATCACGACCTTTCCAAATATTCAGACTCTGGTGCTGTGGACGAGACAGGTGTTACTATTACACTGTGCCATTTAGAGAGTGGTCAAATGTAACATATATTATATTTTGGATTATACTTTCTTAGTAAAGTACAGATTCTAGTGTTTTTGTTTGGTTGAGTCCCACCCGGGATTCGAACCCACACCCTCAGAGTCAGGCACCTAATCGCCAGCGAATCGTGGGTTCGAATCCCGGATGGGACTCAACCCAACATATAACATATGTTACAGCTGTTAAATTACCGAGTGAATTGATATGTACCTCATGCAATAAGTCAGCTAGACCTGTGTACGCACCTTTAGTGGACTAATGACACCTAGACCTGTGTACGCACCTGTAGTGTACTGATAACACCTAGACCTGTGTACGCACCTTTAGTGGACTAATGACACCTAGACCTGTGTACGCACCTGTAGTGTACTGATAACACCTAGACCTGTGTATGCACCTGTAGTGTACTGATAACACCTAGACCTGTGTACGCACCTTTAGTGGACTAATGACACCTAGACCTGTGTACGTACCTTTAGTGGACTAATGACACCTAGACCTGTGTACGCACCTTTAGTGGACTAATGACACCTAGACCTGTGTACGCACCGGTAGTATACTGATAACACCTAGACCTGTGTACGCACCTGTAGTTGACTAATGACACCTAGACCTGTGTACGCACCTGTAGTGTATTGATAACACCTAGACCTGTGTATGCACCTGTAGTGTACTGATAACACCTAGACCTGTGTACGCACCTTTAGTGGACTAATGACACCTAGACCTGTGTACGCACCTTTAGTGGACTAATGACGACTAGACCTGTGTACGCACCTGTAGCATACTGATAACACCAATACCTGTGTACGCACCTTTAGTGGACTAATGACACCTAGACCTGTGTACGCACCTGTAGTGTATTGATAACACTTAGACCTGTGTAAGCACCTGTAGTGTACTGATAACACCTAGACCTGTGTACGCACTTGTAGTGTACTGATAACACATAGACCTGTGTAGGCTCTTGTAGTGTACTGATAACACATAGACCTGTGTACGCACTTGTAGTGTACTGATAACACATAGACCTTTGTACGCACCTGTAGTGTACTGATAACACATAGACCTGTGTACGCACTTGTAGTGTACTGATAACACATAGACCTGTGTAGGCTTTTGTAGTGTACTGATAACACCTAGACCTGTGTACGCACCTGTAGTGTACCGATAGCACCTAGACCTGTGTACGCACCGGAAGTGTCCTGATAACACCTAGACCTGTGCACGCACCTGGTAGTGTACTGATAACACATAGACCTGTGTACGCACTTGTAGTGTACTGATAACACCTAGACCTGCGTACGCACCTTTGGTGTACTGATAACACCTAGACCTGTGTACGCACCTGTAGTGTACTGATAACACATAGACCTGTGTAGGCTCTTGTAGTGTACTGATAACACATAGACCTGTGTACGCACTTGTAGTGTACTGATAACACCTAGACCTGTGTAG
This sequence comes from Haliotis rubra, assembly GCF_003918875.1. NCBI lineage: Eukaryota > Metazoa > Mollusca > Gastropoda > Lepetellida > Haliotidae > Haliotis > Haliotis rubra. Next base: position 1,559,394 of record NW_025765891.1, read on the forward strand.
GCTCTTGTAGTGTACCGATAGCACCTAGACCTGTGTACGCACCGGAAGTGTCCTGATAACACCTAGACCTGTGCACGCACCTGTAGTGTACTGATAACACATAGACCTTTGTACGCACCTGTAGTGTACTGATAACACATAGACCTTTGTACGCACCTGTAGTGTACTGATAACACATAGACCTGTGTACGCACTTGTAGTGTACTGATAACACATAGACCTGTGTAGGCTTTTGTAGTGTACTGATAACACATAGACCTGTGTACGCACCTGTAGTGTACCGATAGCACCTAGACCTGTGTACGCACCGGAAGTGTCCTGATAACACCTAGACCTGTGCACGCACATGGAGTGTACTGATAACACATAGACCTGTGTACGCACTTGTAGTGTACTGATAACACCTAGACCTGTGTGTGCACCTGTAGTGTACTGATAACACCTAGACCTGCGTACGCACCTTTAGTGTACTGATAACACCTAGACCTGTGTACGCACCTGTAGTGTACTGATAACACCTAGACCTGTATACGCACCTTTAGTGGACTAATGACACATAGACCTGTGTACGCACCTTGGTGTACTGATAACACCTAGACCTGTGTACGCTCTTGTTGTGTACTGATAACACATAAACCTCTGTACGCTCCTGTAGTGTACTGATAACACATAAACCTGTGTACGCACTTGTAGTGTACTGATAACATTTAGACCTGTGTACGCACCTGTAGTGTACTAATAGCACCAAGACCTGTGTACGCTATTGTAGTGTACTGATAACACATAGACCTGTGTAGGCACCTGTAGTGTACTGATAACACATAGACCTGTGTATGCACTTGTAGTGTACTGATAACACATAGACCTGTGTACGCACTTGTAGTGTACTAATAGCACCATAGACCTGTGTACGCTCTTGTAGTGTACTGATAACACCTAGACCTTTGTACGCACTTGTAGTGTACTGATAACACCTAGACCTGTGTGTGCACCTGTAGTGTACTGATAACACCTAGACCTGTGTACGCACCTGTAGTTGACTAATGACACATAGACCTGTGTTCGCACCTTGGTGTACTGATAACACCTAGACCTGTGTACGCTCTTGTAGTGTACTGATAACACATAAACCTGTGTACGCACTTGTAGTGTACTGATAACACTTAGACCTGTGTACGCACCTGTAGTGTACTAATAGCACCAAGACCTGTGTACGCTCTTGTAGTGTACTGATAACACATAGACCTGTGTACGCACTTGTAGTGTACTGATAACACATAGACCTGTGTACGCACTTGCAGTGTACTAATAGCACCTAGACCTGTGTATGCACTTGTATAGTATTAATAGCACCTAGACCTGTGTGTGCATTTGTACTGTACTGATAACACCTACACCTGTGTACGCACTTGTAGTGTACTAATAGCACATAGACCTGTGTAGGCTCTTGTAGTGTACTGATAACACCTAGACCTGTGTACGCACCTGTAGTGTACTAATAGCACCAAGACCTGTGTACGCACTTGTAGTGTACTGATAACACATAGACCTGTGTAGGCACTTGTAGTGTACTGATAGCACCAAGACCGTTCAGTCGGTTATAGATCCTTGACGATGTGTGTTACAATCCAGCGGTTCACAGCGTTATCCCCGTGGCTACCCCTTTGTCTGCTGGAGTATATATGTACAGTGTAGATGGAGACATGACACTATCACCCTGGCATCCAACACCAGCGAGCGAGGTTTTTAAGTTTTCAACCAGGACTGAGGAAGAGGGGTTTAACTCATTTACGAACCGGCTAAATGCAGGACCTACCGGGAATACTACACTTACAAGACTACGTGCAGCAAGAAGACCACTGAAGTCGGTGGCGTCCTATTGAACCCGTTGTTCTCTTATCCCTGTAACTCAGGGTGACAACAGGTGTTTCAATACAAAAGTAAAAAAGTCATGTGATGTTGTAGGTTCGCTTCAAGTCACAAAATTTTCAAGTGAAAATTGAGACCTTTAAATGGTAAAAACTCAGCTTCGCGTGCATATTGAAAAGATCTTTACAGATCTTTTCTGATTCAACAATATATGTACGGTAGAAGAAGATGGCATTTGCTCACATTTTGTAGGCTTTCCAATGTTTGAAAAAACATTAATTGCATGTCAAGAACTTAAGAACTAAACAGAAAAATCAATCTTGAAGTGTAATAATGAACAAACAACATTATGTAATAATACGCAAAGATGGTTACGTTCTCAATGTTTATTGTCATACTAAACACCAAAGATGACCAACAGACAAATCTACCTCGAAACAGGTACTTTTTCTTTGACATAACACCATTCACACACCAACCATTGCGACAGACGCATTCGCCTGCCATGGATCTGAACCCGTCGTCCGGAGATGATCTGGAGCTCAACCACCTGCCAGTCACGAGGAGGCACGGTTCCCATCAAGCGTGGGTCATAGGGTGCATAGGGGGTAGGTCAAGAGCCTCTCGGAGATGAAGAGAGTAGAGATCATAGGGGTGGTAACCACTGGAGCCTCCAGCAGGTGTTGCAGCTGCTTTGTCCACTGGTGAGGCTGCTGGGAATGCTGTCAGTTCAGCTGCTGACTGTGGTGCTGATTCCGCTGCCAGTGCTACTGCTGCTTGTGATGTAAATGGTTTGGGGATGTCAGCGGGGGATGCATTGGCATTGTTGGTAGCACCAGACATCTGTTGTCCTGGTAGGATAGGAAGGTCTAGTGCCTCAGCGAGGTGCTGGGAGTATAGTTGATCAAACTTGTCTTGGGCACTCATCTGAGAGGAAGGAGCTTGGGTAGGGGACTTGGGAGTTGGGGGCTGAGCTGTTCCCTGGCTGGCAGGTGTTCCATGGGTTTGAGCCGGACGATTCACGCTGTGAGGTTCGCCGTAGTTGGGAAGGTCCATTTCAGCCAGCATTTGCAGTCTAATCATGTTGTCAAAGGCGTCGTATCCATGTTGGGAACCACCATAGAAGGGGCCAGGAGCAGCATCTGCGTGAGAGTTTGGTTCTGGGGTGTGTACCTGTGGGGAGACTCCTGTTTGGGCTGCTGGAGCAGGGTTGGGCTCAGATGTGGGGACAGCGAAAGGATCTGCATACCTTGAGTAGGAGAAAGGGTCTGCGGAGTCCATGGAGAGATCAAAGAAAGGGTCAGCTGGGAAAGGGGCAGAGAAAGGATCAGCAAAGTGTAGGTCAGCGGCAGGAAAGGCGTCAGTGGGGAGAGGGGCAGAGTAAGGGTCAAAAGAGGTTTGGGAAGAGGCATGGCCATACACAGAGGTAGGGGAATTAATTGCGCTTGAAGCTGGGACTGATCCGACTGTGCCTTGAGCCTGAGCAGAGGAGGGGGCACCACGGGGTTTAGGAGCGTCCTCCCTGATGATGATGATAGTATTCCCTTGGAAGGGTTGGCGTCTAGTTGGAGCTTGGGGATGGACGGTTTGAGATTGTGCTCGGGGGCTGACTTTCATAGCTTGTGGTGCAGGAGGATCGACTTTTTGAGTTGGTTGAGCTCGTGGAGCTTCTGGAGTGACTTGAGTGGCTCTTCCCCGGAGTGCATTAGTGGGATTGTAGATGATCGCACGTCCAAACCCTGGAATTTGGCGCCTTCGAGCTATCAGAGGATTGTAGGGATTCATTCTATATGGGGAACCTGCAAGAAAAATAAATTCAATTTCAACATACCATGTTCTTTGCAAAAAAAGCGCAAATGTTAAAAGTATTGAATAAGCAGAGAACATCCAATTATGCTTGTAACCTGTTTGCACATACCGGGTGGAGCTTGCACATAAATCAATGAAAACAAATTTGAAGTTTTGTTGATTTATTTTGTTAATTTATTCTTTGGCTAATAGTACAAATCGCAGGATATTTAAACACTTGAAAATATGTAATTGGTCGTATGGAGTGAGTAAGAGTGGTTGAAAGGATTTCAGTAATCGAGATTAGGTAGGTAAGTGCTGATTTAAGGATGAAAGAGATGCCAAAGTGATGTAGATACTAGGCACACACGTGGCACCTGCTGATGTTAGACCTAGAATGTTATTGAGGGTGATCCACAGATGACAACCCACGACCATATGCTTCGTGCACACCGAAGATATGCTGCTGAGGCAGCGAGACAGAAATGGGTTTAATGTTGCCTTGCACAGCCTCAGACGACTTGAGGACTTAGTATTATGGCGGCATCATTAAGCTATTTCGTGACATGCCATTTGGAGATGTAGGCATCTTGGGGAACAGTATGCTGTTGAAGATACATATTATCTCACTCTGGAATATGTTATCTATATCTGCATATACATACCAATTACGAAAGCGTCGGTCACAAGACAGCAACAGCCTAGTACGGCCATGGCCAAGATGGTGGTAGTTCTCATCGCCCCTTTACGTCGTCCAATCTACTTTCTGAAAACAACATACAAGCAAATTAAAACATTACTTATCGGTGATCGATCGTCGTTATGGTGACGAGTGGGCTTTACGTCATGTCTCAGACTTTACCACTGGTGAAAACCAAGAGCCTGAGATGCTGACAAACACAGGAACGTAATCGGGAAGAAATGTGTTTGGAAGCAGCAAACTTATGTTCCTTGTGAGCCCAAGGGGACGCAACTCTGCACCACATGTGAGGGACAAGGATGTAAGTTACATCACGTTCAGTGTGTTATCACCCCGAGGAGGGAACATCAATGTTCACCACCTTAGGGAAACTCTCGGGCATGTATATGGTGCTACAAACCAGGAAACGCTAATTTATAAGTTTTCTCTGCGTGTATCTTCTCTCTGTGTATAATCGGTCTTGCATTTCAGAAGGCCATATGTACAAAGTGATTGATATCCTAATACCTAACATATGTTGTTGAACTGTAATTGCGATAAGCGGCTATAACCAAACATTGAACTCACCAGTTGCTGTTTGTCTGCTGTCGACGAAGGTGGAGAAGGTATGGTACTGATGACGACCGTCGGGGTTAATAAACCTCCCGTCCCCCCGTCAACGGCCATCGTGATGGACGGGACAAAGGAAGAGGGAGGGGCATCGATCAGCCGTCACATGCTGAGAAATCAGACTGACCACTGTGACGTAATGCCCGTTTCAATGCAAGCATTGTTATCAAGTTATGTGTATGATGTGGAGCATGTTGCTGAAATATAATATATCATCTTTAATTACCATTCTTGGTATCTTGACTGGTCATCTTCATCTACTGTTCCACCAATGTCCACCATCACCACTATCTTTTTTAAACAAATTGATCCAAGGAATTGTGTTTTTCAAGTGTTTAATATATAGAGAATAATGTGAAACATCACCAGGAGTCAATCGTTCTGTTAAATTCCCGTTCGTCGCCGTTTTCCGAGTTTTATGTCGATGTGGTCATCTGAATTGAAATGTAACTAATTTGTTTTAGTCTAGGCTATAGAAAGTTTTCATTTCTTTATGTTTCAGTCAAAACAAAAACATCCTTGTATGATTACCATTGTCTTAAGCTTTTAATCTTGACATTACATGTCTAAACATTACATTACATGTCTAAACATTACATGTCTAAACATTACATTACATGTCTAAACATTACATGTCTAAACATTACATTACATGTCTAAACATTACATGTCTAAACATTACATTACATGTCTAAACATTACATTACATGTCTAAACATTACATTACATGTCTAAACATTACATTACATGTCTAAACATCACATTACATGTCTAAACATTACATGTCTAAACATCACATTACATGTCTAAACATTACATGTCTAAACATAACATTACATGTCTAAACATCACATTACATGTCTGAGCATCACATTACATGTCTAAACATTACATGTCTAAACATTACATTACATGTCTAAACATTACATTACATGTCTAAACATCACATTACATGTCTGAGCATCACATTACATGTCTAAACATTACATGTCTAAACATTACATTACATGTCTAAACATTACATTACATGTCTAAACGTTACATTACATGTCTAAACATTACATGTCTAAACATTACATGTCTAAACATCACATTACATGTCTAAACATTACATTACATGTCTAAACATTACATTACATGTCTAAACATTACATTACATGTCTAAACGTTACATTACATGTCTAAACATTACATGTCTAAACATTACATTACATGTCTAAACATCACATTACATGTCTGAACATCACATTACATGTCTAAACGTTACATTACATGTCTAAACATTACATAACATGTCTAAACGTTTCATTACATGTCTCAACATCACATTACATGTCTAAACATTACATGTCTAAACATTACATTACATGTCTAAACATTACATTTACATGTCTAAACGTTACATTACATGTCTAAACATTACATGTCTAAACATTACATTACATGTCTAAACATTACATGTCTAAACATTACATTACATGTCTAAACATTACATTACATGTTTAAACATTACATTACATGTCTAAACGTTACATTACATGTCTAAACATTACATGTCTAAACATCACATTACATGTCTGAACATCACATTACATGTCTGAACATCACATTACATGTCTAAACATTACATTACATGTCTAAACATTACATTACATGTCTAAACGTTACATCAAATGTCTAAACATTACATGTCTAAACATTACATTACATGTCTAAACATCACATTACATGTCTGAACATCACATTACATGTCTAAACATTACATTACATGTCTAAACATTACATAACATGTCTAAACGTTTCTTTACATGTCTCAACATCACATTACATGTCTAAACATTACATGTCTAAACATTACATTACATGTCTAAACATTACATTTACATGTCTAAACGTTACATAACATGTCTAAACATTACATGTCTAAACATTACATTGCATGTCTAAACATTACATGTCTAAACATTACATTACATGTCTAAACATTACATTACATGTCTAAACATTACATTACATGTCTAAACATTACATTACATGTCTAAACATTACATGTCTAAACATTACATTACATGTCTAAACATCACATTACATGTCTGAACATCACATTACATGTCTAAACATTACATTACATTACATTACATGTCTAAACATTACAGTACATGTCTAAACATTACATTACATGTCTAAACGTTACATTACATGTCTAAACATTACATGTCTAAACATTACATTACATGTCTAAACATTACATTACATGTCTAAACATTACATTACATGTCAAGAGATCCGCAAATCAGTTATTTAAAACGAAATACTTCTCTATGTCCTCTGCGTAAGTACACATGTTGTCAACACTTTCATAAAGTAGTTTATGCAAATATATTATATAGGGCTGGCTATCGATATATTTTATAGAGATTGATAATCGCTATCTGGATATCGATCGATTATCGACAAATATCGTAGAACTAACTTTGAGCAAAACTATCTAAATGAAATGAATATATTTCACATGACTGGTGAGTGGTGACACGCTTATGCATGGGTTACTGACAAAATAGCATCCTTAACATAATTTAGGAAGAAGTCCATGAATAAAAACCTAACTTCGTGTATTGTGTGAAAAGATCACATCTTGATTCTGTCACAGTTTATGTACAGACAGACAGACACTCTATTCGGTAATATACGGCCTTATGGCCCATTTTACAGTTAATATATAATGTATTGTTTTAATGTCACGTGAGCACTAATTGAAATAGTTATCTAGCAATAAATATATGTTTTAACAATGTTGCAACTGCATGTGTAACACGAGGATTTCGAGAGTTTAATAAATTACCATTAACATATTGTTTTTATGGACATGTTTAATATGTGGAAAATATTTATCTCTCAGATTTTTATATTTATCACAAACTAATAATACATGGAATTCATCTTCAATAAAACCCAATTTACAGTTTGCACATTTAATTAGGTCTATATCGTCTTGTTTATACCTTCGGGAAAAATTGACATTAAAATTGTGTAGGGAAAGTCTAAATTTACACATGGCTCTTATCAAATCCTTATTTTCTAATGATACTTCTCTGGTTCTATAGCTGACTTAATCGAATTATAATGACATAAAAAGGATGAAGATGAAATACTATTGTGCCAGGTTTGATAATACATATCTTGTAATCTTTGTTTTAATGAAAATAGAAATAACTCTTCATCACCAAAGTCTTGCGCAATCCAAACAAAAGAATACCCAAAGTAAACAGCAAAGATCTGACATTTGAAACCCAGTTACAACTGGTCTTACCATTATCGTTCATGTACGATATTATCGATGTCACTATTTCGACGATATTTCGATCATTTTAGCCAGTACTAACAGTATATCAGCAATGTCATGTGTGTTCCTCTCCCTCCTGTCGCCCACACTGTGTCATGCTCAGGTCAAACACGCTGGTACTTTCTGTACTGACACACTTAACTGGGAATAATGTAACACATGTGCAACTATTGATAATATCATTAAATTCATGTTTCGGAATCATATAATAACATATAGTAAAAAACGTTACAATTTCATCAAACAGAATTCCCTGCGAACGTTTTTCATGTATTCGAGTAGTGGATTATTCCTGTATTGTGGGGTAGAGTTTGAGGATATAGTTCACTTGTTGGTCACAATTACACATTACTCCAACATACAATCAAAGTAATTAAAACATTGTATGCATACATTGAACATTATTTATCGATGTAAATGTGAAAGATTTTCGCATACCATTAACTGGATTTCGATTGTTTTCGATAAAGCGTCTGGTTGAAAATGGATGAAACACATGAAGCGAAGAAGGAAAGTGTTATATAACTTATACACTGTATGGGATGAGAATAATGTTCTTCTTGTACGTTCAACAGATACATCTTTATGAAATATGCATAAATCAAAATCCATCATTAAATTGCTCTCTGTTGAATTCCTTGAACAGTGTAACAAATGCCAGGGTTGTTTTATCCTTCTATGATGTAAAGGAATGTTGGTTGGTTGGTTGTTTAACGCCGCACTCAGAAGCATTCCAGCTATATGGCGTCGGTCTTTAAATATGCAACAATAAAGCTATAACACAAAATAATTCCACACATATTCAGACGTACAATATATGAGTTAGCAATGTTAGTAAAAAAGTATTAATCGGGGCATTGTTTAAATACAGTTAATATGTTGCAATGTTAATTTGCCCATTGTTAGAACCTAATCCCATTGCCTGAGTCCCCAGGGCTTACATGCTGGCATATGTCACATGACGGTGCACTTGAACACTGACAGTTATGTCCCTTCAGCCCAGGAGACACCATGTCCGTTCATCAGCAGGTGCGTGAACAACCTGACAAAACCCGCGGTACTTCACTCACTCAGAGAACTCTCCAAATGCAGAGTACATTGCTGTGAATGGGATTAAGATGTGCAAAATATACAAAAATGAAATCGGATACATACATTTTTTATTAATGGAGTTCTGTATGTTCATAGCAAATCTGTGAAAACATTTTTTTTTAACGGTAAAGGAAAAGGTTTTTAATTATTTTTGTACAGATAGACTATCATGATATAAGTATCCCGACTAGTCAACTGTTCACAGACTATAGAGTAACAGCTATATGACATTCATGACATCTGCGTGAAATGTTGTGAAATATAGACTCCAAAGGCTGGGACTGCAGGGATGGAAAATAATGGAAAGTCGTCCCTCTTGTCATACAATCGTATGGAAAATGAGTGAGTGAGTTTAGTTTTACGCCGCTTTTAGCAATATTCCAGCAATATCATAGATGGAGACACCTGAAATGGGCTTCACACATTGTACCCATGTGGGGAATCGAACCCGGGTCTTTGGCATGACGAGCAAACGCTTTAACCACGAGACCGCCGCCCCTCTTATGGAAAGTGTTTTGTCATCTTTATGCAAAGATCTAAATATATAACAGACGAGGTGGTCTCCCTGGTCTCCCTGGTCTCTCTGGTCTCTCTGGTCTCCTGTATTTCTAGGCCAGGTTCAGTTGGGTACATGGCACATTTGGCTATTTGATGGACACTGACCCAGATCTCAACCCATCTGAATGCTAAGTTCAAGTTTTTTCCCAAGACACCAGAGTACCTGCAGGTCGGTAAGAAATGCCCCGAGAAGCGTTTACACGTCCTGGTGATGCATTGCCAGAGTAATCATGTTCCATTACGTCGGGTTTGATCTGAGTGCCAGGTATAACAGGTGTGTATTGTTGTCACTTGTGTTATATTCTTCCAGGTGTGCTTTATGGTCTGTGCTTGGGGCTTTTGCATTTGATTCAGGTTTCATTTGAACCTCGGGGTTTCTTAAATTAGAAACGCCAGGGACTAAGAACAGTTCTAATAGATTCGAATATCTACCGATACAGAGCCCACTGGGCGTAAACGGCATTATAGTGGTGAATGTATATACACACTGTTAAAAATGACATCAGGTGTTCGCAAAAATGGTCAACGTGAAGGACTTCATCGACACTCACACCGTTTACATAAAATAGTAAGTGTTTGTTTTTTGCCAAATGCCGAACAAAGCAACACTCCTGCCATACTGCCAGTCTGGACCAGATAGATAATCCAGTGATTCGTAGTATTGTTGATGCTGTCGCCCCAGCCACCGAGCATGACTACCTGATCCACTGAGTGAGTTAGGTGCCAATAGTATGGGATAGCATGCAGACAAGAAAAGCGACATATTTAGTAAATTCCTCTGATTGTCTACCACAAAAGCGACATATTAAGTAAATTCTTCTGATTGTCTACCACAAAAGCGACATATTTAGTAAATTCTTCTGATTGTCTACCACAAAAGCGACAACTTTAGTAAATTCCTCTGATTGTTTACCTTACAAGCGACATCTTTAGTAAATTCCTCTGACTGTCTACCATAAAAGTGACATATTTAGTAAATTCCTCAGATTGTCTACCAAAAAAAGCGACATCTTTAGTAAATTCCTCTGACTGTCTACCATAAAAGTGACATATTTAGTAAATTCTTCTGATTGTCTACCACAAAAGCGACAACTTAAGTAAATTCCTATCATTGTTTACCTTACAAGCGACATCTTTAGTAAATTCCTCTGACTGTCTACCATAAAAGTGACATATTTAGTAAATTCCTCTGACTGTCTACCATAAAAGAGACATCTTTATTAATTTCCTCTGATTGCCTACCATAAAAGCGACATCTTTATTAATTTCCTCTGATTGCCTACCATAAAAGCGACATCTTTAGTAAATTCCTCTGACTGTCTTCCATAAAAGCGACATCTTTAGTAAATTCCTCTCATTGTCTACCAAAAAAGAGACATCTTTAGTAAATTCCTCTCATTGTCTACCAAAAAAGCGACATCTTTAGTAAATTCCTCTGACTGTCTACCATAAAAGTGACATATTTAATAATTCCTCTGATTGTCTACCATAAAAGTGACATATTTAGTAAATTCCTCTCATTGTCTACCATAAAAGTGACATATTTAGTAAATTCCTCTCATTGTCTACCAAAAAAGAGACATCTTTAGTAAATTCCTCTCATTGTCTACCAAAAAAGCGACATCTTTAGTAAATTCCTCTCATTGTCTACCATAAAAGTGATATCTTAAGTAAATTCCTGTGATTGTCTACCACAAAAGTGACATATTTCGTAAATTCCTCTGATTGCCTACCATAAAAGCGACATCTTTAGTAAATTCCTCTGACTGTCTACCATAAAAGTGATATCTTTAGTAAATTCCTATCATTGTCTACCATAAAAACGACATCTTTAGTCAATTCCTCTGACTGTCTACCATAAAAGTGACATATTTAGTAAATTCCTCTCATTGTCTTCCATAAAAACGACTTCTTTAGTAAATTCCTCTCATTGTCTACCATAAATGCGACATCTTTATTAATGTCCTCTGATTGTCTACCATAAAAGCGATATCTTAATTAATTTCCTCTGATTGTCTACCTTAAAAGCGACATCTTTATTAATTTCCTCTGATTGCCTACCATAAAAGCGACATCTTTAGTAAATTCCTCTGACTGTCTTCCATAAAAGCGACATCTTTAGTAAATTCCTCTCATTGTCTACCAAAAAAGTGTCATATTTAGTAAAAATTCCGGAATAGAATAAAATCACAATTTTACGCTATGTGCAAAATGGGAAAAGTCAACATTTGATACAAAAGGCATACTTAAAGGAAAGACCGTATAGTACACATCTATGATATGCTTAATCGGGGGACTGAATTCACCTGAATTTAAACAAAACTAAATCAAAATGCACTATTATTGTATTTTTCGTAGATGTCTGCCTACTGGAGATAAGACAAAGGGACCTGTAAGAAACCAGCAACACACTGCCTTAACATTGTACAATATACAATATAAAATGAATCATACTTGTGACACAGTAAAAATGCCCCAAGTGTCTTCAATAAGAAGGTAAACTGTACCAGTCCATCATACAAAATATGACTGAAAATGTAAGAATATATATAATAGAAAATGTGTCAGTAGTGTAATTCCTTGATTACAGAAAATACCACCAAAATAGTGAACTGCATCGGACATAATTTCGATTACTGATTTGGAAATGTCCTCGATATATTTACTATAACCTTTCAGAAAGATTAACTGAAATAGTGCTTTGAGTTTCTTTTAACAGCAATCCAGTCATGTGACGGCCTTCCAGCTCACTGTGGGAGGAAGTGACGTCATCTCAGCGGTATAGCACTCTGGTAAAACCCGTGACTACGAGTGAGGGGCAAACCCAGATCCGAACTCAGGTTGACGAGTTTCTGACGTGCCAGTTGACCCAACTCTGCACAGGGAATAGAGGCACATGAGACAAAGGGGCAACACGGGCCTAATGAGAGTATCCTATTACAGATGCAAATATCAGGTACAGATGAGTGTATATGTAGGTATATCTGGGTGTATATTAGTATTTAAGTACCATGCTTAATGCATCTGAGTAACATTGCACACAGCACAAACACCCCGGACGTATGGTACAATGAGGTACTTTGTAGTAACTGTAATCTGCCCCGTCCTTGTGAAAGTGGTAGACTAGGCATTCCTGATATGAATAAGTTCGGGTTCGAACCCGAGGACTATATGGTGTTTCTTTTTGGCGGTAACAATCTCAACGTCACCTTAACATGATTATGTCATGGCTAATATTATCATTGTTTGTCCAATGTGTTAAGTCTGATAAGTGTGACATCTACACGTCAGCATTAATTAAGCACAACGGAAACCAAGAGCGTTTTGTAGATTTTGGTCCACACAGGCTATTATACCTTATTATACAGGAAGCACAGGTAAAGCATTAGTCTCACAATCCCTGAACCACATTGTTTTCCTTACTGCCAAACCCCCTCTGCAACACTAAAGCCCTAAATAAAGCAAGTCTAGCTTTCCTCAGGTTCAGGTTCTGAATCACTGGTCTCCCTGGGGCTCCTTTTCAATTTATATGGGTTTGTTTGTTACTATCAAAATTATATATAATAATTAGTTTAAGCGTTAGTCTACTAAGGCAAGTGCTTCACACAATATCGCAAAAGCTACGGAAAGCATGTTCCCGGGCTGCGAGGGCACTAGCACATCAGGGTATAAACTTTATCATGGGAAAATGTATATTTTCAGTAAATACACGATGGATAGTTATTGGCATATATGACTCATGTCTTGTAGTCAAATCGGTGCTAACTTGAACATTATTCACATGATATTTGGTCGTGAGGTTCTAACTCGTCTGGCAAGACGCAATCCCATGACCCATGCCGAAGAACTGCGCCGGTAATGGAGAGTGGGACTCTCAACCAGTACCACCCGAAGGACTGACTCACTGACTGAGTTTGGTTTTACGCCGCTTTTTAGCAATATTCCAGCAACATCACGGCGGGGGACACCAGAAACGGGCTTCACACAATGTACCCATGTGGGGATTCGAACCCGGGTCTTCGGCGTGACGAGCCAACGCTTTAACCATAAGGCTACCCCACCGCACCCCACCCGAAGGAGGCTGTGGGCTGCTGGTCAGTGGGATCGTCGTCCGATTTGACGTCCTTTCCTCACAGATACACACACAGGGAGGAACGTATGTCGTGGTGTGGGATAATCGCAGCCGGAGGACACGGCGTAGGGTTCATTCATCTGATGAAAGTAACTTTCTTCTACATTCTACCGTCAAGACTCGTGAAGATCCGGGTTAGTATTGATCTTCAGTAACCCATGCAAAGATCATGCTTGTCGTAAGAGGCGGCTACCAGGATCGGGTGATCAGGCTCGCTGACTTGGTTGACACCTAGCCGGCGAATGACATCTCTGATGACCCTGATGTCAAAAGAATCTAACTTTGGATGCCTACCTTTTTGTACAAGGTTTTGTTTATTTGTTGTTGGTCTATTTTTCACAATTTTTAGCACGATGTTCTTTTTCATGCCAAGAACAAAAGTTGTACGTTTCATGTAATCCGACACCTTATAAATCGGTTTGCTACGTTTGCTCTCTTTTAAAAAAAAAATCAACACATTTCTAAATAAACGTTTAGCATCATCTGAAAAGGCTTTCATGATGACAGCTAGAAGTAGTCAATGTGAATGATCCAAACGGTCTATCACTGTGCAGTGCACAGGTAACTATCATGAACTGCACGTACATTTACCTTTATGACCCAACACTGCCGCTGTTACAGGTCATTGGCTCCCTCCCTCTGCAAGCAGTCTGCGTTCTGCTGTTTATTTTGTTGACAGTTACATAGACAGATTCTTTAATACAAATGCATAAAATCGGTGATTTACAATGTGATTAGGTTGTCTGACAAAACATCCACTTGCACAGTTTGAGATCGATTGGGTCATTGGATGAAGAGATATTTACAAAAAACCGGGTCCACATGCATTTCATGCCAAACTATAGACCCCATCGTTCTCGAGACCTTATCGCCCATGTGCAGGGTAACACCATCGAAACATTACCATGACCCGCAAGAAGCCCCAGTATGAACCCAATTGATCATGTTTGGGATAGCATTGGTACCCATGGGCAACTGCAGACAAGGAGACTGGCAGATGGTGCCCATGCGAGGAGTGGCTACACCAGGTACTGACGTAGTCTACAGTGCTGCTTCATGTAATCACTACAATCTTGATTTGTGTGACGCTCATATTGGTGGCGTAATCATGGTGACCATACTTTCCGGCATTGCTGACATTCACGTTTTTGTGTATTCTTTTCAGAGTGCAAGTTAATTGTCGCCAAATTTCAATTTTGTTTTCGTGTTAATCAGATTGGTTGGTTGGTTTGTTGTTTAACGCCGCACTCTGGACCAGACGATCCAGTGATCAACATCATGAACATCGATCTAGGCAACTGGGATACGATGACATGTGTCAACCAAGTCAGCGAGCCTGACCACCCAATCCCGTTAGTCGCCTCTTACGACAAGCATGGGTTACTGAAGACCAATTCTTACCCGGCTCTTTAAGGGTTGTTTTAATCACAATAAAATATGTTGCAGTTAACATTTTAATGTTCGGAATTCCTTTTTTCAAAGCATAAACAAGAGTTCTCGTACTTATCATATGAAAATAACCCGATCGATGCTTGATTAATGCTCATATGTATATATTCCATGTTCTTAAGAGAGTGTTATTTTATACACAGCTTGTGTTATATCACTGGGAAACCAGCCTACAGAATCGTCCTACATTAGAGAGTCAGAGAGTAGTTTCTAATCCTTGCTTCGATTCAATCATGTCTGGAAATGTCAATGATAGATGAAACGCTGCTGAACTAGATTTTTTTTTGTCCCACCAGTTCAATCCAGCCCGGAAATTATGTCATATTCAGAGTGACATTTTCGTTTTGTATTTGAGATAGATGGCTTTATTTAATTTACCTCCCGGTCCTGTTTGAACGTCATGACGGATATGCATGATGGCCTGTTCTGACGTAATGAATGATCGCTAACAATGAGTGAAGGGCTTGCAACATTGTTTTAATAATCCGTTCAACTTAATCGCATCACATGTTCTGTTTCCAACACATACGTGACATTGTTGGTCTGATTTACATGACATTGTTGGACTGATTTACATGACATTGTTGGACCGATTTACATGACATTGTTGGACTGATTTACATGACATTGTTTTTACATGACATTGTTGGACTGATTTACATGACATTGTTGGACCGATTTACATGACATTGTTGGACTGATTTACATGACATTGTTAGACCGATTTACATGACATTGTTGGACCGATTTACATGACATTGTTGGACTGATTTACATGACATTGTTGGGCCGATTTACATGACATTGTTGGACTGATTTACATGACATTGTTGGACCGATTTACATGACATTGTTGGACCGATTTACATGAACTGATTTACATGACATTGTTGGACCGATTTACATGACATTGTTGGACTGATTTACACGACAGTGACCACTGTCACGTCACAATAGTCTAGACCCGTGAAAATCCAGGTGAAAATCTTCAGCAACTAAGCTTGTCGTAAGATGGCTCGCTGACTTGGATGACACATGTGATCGTATTCCAGTCACGTAGATCGATGCGCATGCGGTTGATCACTGGGTTTTCTGGTCCAAACTTGATTATTTACAGATCGCCGCCGTATAACTGGAATATTACTGAGTTGGGTGTTGAATTGGTGTTTTTTTAAAAATCACATACCTCGTGAAACACGACAGGTCGTGGTTGATGTGTGATATTGTTAGATTCTTCCTCGTGACATTGCTATGCTAGTTTCAGGAATAGTACCTGGATAAGAAAGAACACCGCTTGGAATAGTATTTCAGTTACTCCACGTCAGTTTGGGGGGATTGCCTGGTATTTTAAATTTACAGGCGACAAGCCAAGTGCATGGTGAATCGCGTCACATGAGCAAGTTTTGATCTCCCTTACATCTCTTTTATTATTTTTTAATATTACTTGAGAATGTAGCCGACCCCTTTAATCTATGATGAAAACCCAACTGACTGAACGAGCCTTATAGTGAGTGAGTGAGTGAGTTTGGTTTTACTCCGCTTTTAGCAATGTTGCAGCAATATCACGGCGGGGGACACCAGAAATGGGCTTCACACATTGTACCCATGTGGGGAATCGAACCCGGGTCTTTGGTGTGACGAGCGAACGCTTTAACCAGTAGGTTACCCCGCCGCCCCGAACGAGCCTTATAACACTATGCACCACTTCCTATCCACGCACAACAATCAACTTGATATGCTTAATGTTTGGGATTAGCTTTAAATCGAGATCACAACATTTAAAAACTCATGCTTCAAAGCCTTTCCGCTGCCACAATATTTGGCGATAATCTGGAGACGGCTGCCAGACATGACTCCTTGGATGCTCACTCCCCGTTCCATGTTATGATACTCGATTCCTTCATTCTTTCATCTCCGACTCTGTTAATTGTAACAAGCAGAAATCTCCTAAATTAACTCTAACAAAGAAACATTGTGATATTAAAAAAACTTTCAAAGGATTAAGGAACGGCGTTTATTAGAGAAAAAATAGGCACGTAATGACGTTAATTGCTATTGGCAGCTTCTAAGTGAATATAGATCAAGGCCACAGTGTACTTATTACCCTCTATGCAAACTAATAAAATGACTTTAAAGCATAAAATACCCAACTCTAGAGCAGTAGTGAAAGGTCCCAGTGTCGACAATGCTTAACATTGCACCATCACTGATGGGTCATCCATTCTGTCGCACAGACATCGTGTAAGCCCCAGGGCGCGCACCTGTCATTGTGTCTGTTAGTGTCACGTGACATCCGTGTGTCCTGGGGCAGTGGTTGAGAGATAGCGCCCTCTGGCATCGTTATTACTGCACACATTAATGTTGTGTCACTCCTTGCATCGTCCACGTAATCCATTGCCCTCCTGCCACACTAACGATCGCATACTCACCCGCAGAACCATATTAGTGTCTGTAGTTTTTCTAAATGAACCAGATCTCATCCAGTATTACATTTGAAAGGCAACGAAGAGGTCGGGTTGACAGTTACGTGCCAAGTGTTCTGGGTTTAGCAATGTGAATAATGAGCAGTCACGTGGGAGTCAGACCGTATATCAGCGTTTGGTGGTTGCTAAACACTAGATCAATGCAATTGAACCACAAAGGCTCTGTAGCTCACCTAAACCTGGAAGACATAACAATAATTAAAAGTCAGATTGGAATCGTGTGTCCAATGTTCAGAGACACGGACTGGGTTCTTGCCGAGGGTCACGGTGAGGTCCTATTGTCAGTCAAGGTAGCTCGTTGTGTCAAAGGAAATGGTGAAAATGCAACACCACCAGCGAAACGGATGAGTAAAGGTCAAAGGTCTTAACTCAATCATTAACCAACAAAATGCAAAAATATGTATAAAGTTGGAACGGGGGTCTGATGTGAAATGGGGTTTAAGGTCACGTTTAAGAATAACACATATGGAAGTGAACGCACGTCTAGTTGTGAGCCTGCATGTACTTGTAGGAACTTTGTTTTATAGTACTATCCCACTTAGATACCATGGCGCAGTTTAAATGGATGTACCCCAGTCAGACATAGCATACAGGCCCAGTCAGACATAGCATACAGGCCCCGAGTGGCCGTTCCCTATTTTCACGTCTAAACGCTGAGCGCAAGGCTGGGAAACAACAAATACAATTTTTTTAACGCCTTTTGGTATGATGCAGCCGGGGATCGAACCACAGACTCAGGACAGACGCTCCGAGCATTCATACATGCCTTGTTCAGTTTTGATGTAGTTTACAGAAGTGAACAGTAAGGCTGGAAGGAAATTTAAAAGAGACAGTTCTATGGAATTTGGTGTCATGTGAAGATAAATTACTTGTGTGCAAAGCATGGGAACAAACACGTCTCTATTCATTCAACTTACTTTCGTCATCCAAATATTCACATGGTCAGCTTGCTTCTGTCAACATTTACAGATATTGGCTCAGCAATCAATTATTAATTAGGCCACGCCCCTACACACTTGTGTTTTCTGAATAGCTGATACTTGGATGGGCGGGAATTAGGCTGAACTGTCGTTGGTATCATTGTCTTCATTTTTGTGTCTGGGATTAAATAAACAGTCCGTGAAGTTATTATGATTAACATATTTATTGAGATGAATTGACTTCGAAAAAGCTATGCCTACACTTGATTAAAGGGAATTTACATGTACACAACCGCTTATTTTTCTATTTAAGAACCGACTTCACTGTTTTTTCCTTTATTGGATAATATACTCATACTTAGCAAATCCGGATTATATGTTGCCCTAAATATCTATAACTTGTAGTAGTTCAAATGAATAAAGTTATAGATCTTATTCCTATCAGAACATCTCAAACCGTTCAAACAACATCTGAAAGTCTGCTCAGTTATTATATTATTCCGGTCCTGTGGGACAAAACAGGTTCTTACCTACCCAATCCCTAAACAGCTCTTCAGATAGATGCTGGTTGCCATATCTTTGCAAGAAAAAGACATCACCACAGTTTGTTTCCCTGTTTATTTCCATTCTCCAATCAGTTTCCAACAATGGGGCATGTTGAAGGGACACATGGGTTACAGGTGCCCTGTGGTACATGGAATCAATAACTGTACAGGACAACTGGCATCTTCTGGTCATATACAAATACATGCACAAGTTCCGATAATACAGTTTTCTCATTCAAGGATAACCTGATCTTAATATGCACTGAATAACCAGACATGTCAAAGTTAAAGCCTCTGCCAAGCAGTTTTCTATGTTGGTGTCCGCTGGTCTGTTTATGCCCCCTAGACGATTTGTGTACAACACATATAACTGGACTGGTAACAACCATTTCGAACATTTGATTGATTTATAAGCTGCTTGTCCTTACTATCTCAACACTCATAACCAGTGCCCATTCCCCGACCTGCCTATTTAGCAGTAAAGTAATTACTCATCCAGAAGCAACTTCTATAGACAATGTCAGTTGGGAGAGAAAGCAAATTGCATCACAATGCTTTGCAGACCATTGTGACATCATCTATTATGATAACATCTCAATCAAATTATGTGACTAATCTCGCTCCCACATAAGCTTGTTGAAGGTATGGTTCTTATTGAACAACAGAAACAACTTTCAAAAAGTGTTTTGGAAGATAAAAGAATTCTCACCATTGCATGTGTTGACATGAACTATAATCAGCATTTGTCAATATATCTGATATCAGAAGACACACAGATGAGAATATGTATATGGTAATTTGCCCTACTGTTAACACGTACACACTTTTATTTTCATACATACCTGTAGAGAAAATTCCACAACTGTAGTTAAATCATAATAAACAGATCCAATTTTCAAAACACAAAATGTTTCTTTCTTTGTCTTACCAATAGCCCAGTTTGTTGTGAGAGATTTGGAGCACAAAGTTAAACGTGCTTATGAAAGACAAACATGTAATTAGTGATGAAGTGATAAAAAAAGTGTAAAATCTAATAGGTTATAATCCTCATTGATATTCACTGACAAGTAACTTACACCCTCAAAGGGTTATTATCAGATCAAAGATGGCTCTTGCTTGGGATGTAGGAAGGGAGATAATCGTCTTAGTTATCTCCCTTTAGTGTGCTTTCCAGTTCGCCAGATTCTTGCAGTTCCTATGGAAATATAAAGTCTTTTGATAAAATCATGTCTACTTTATCCGAATATCTGAAATAATATACAGGTGCACAACAGTAAGTACGAAGCACACTGCATCTGGAACATTACGAAAAACATTTTCTTTAGTGCATAAGACTTCACTTCACTGTACACTAATGATTGTCAACTGTTAATTCATACTTGATAGCTATAATGGTAAAAGCAGAGCCTATCCAAATTCATTTTCTATTAATAAAATAAAAAACAACAACACAACTTCATTCATGATATTCGTACATAAATCCTCAAAAATGTACACAGAGTAGGCCCTCATAAAAGGGAAAAAGTTTAGCCATTCAAGCATTGTTCGTTTAAAAATGTGAGACTCCATACGTGAATGACAGAACCTAACATACAAGCACATGACATTAGAAAGTGAAGATATCTTTAAAAAACATACTGTACCTTGATAATGTCAAGTCCCCCAACAAGTTCTCCCTTAACATACAACTGGGGATAAGTCGGCCAGTTGGAGAATGTCTTCAACCCCTGTCTCACCTCGTCATCTGACAGGATATCGAACGTGTCATACTTCACCCTGAAACACAACCACCACATGCGAAACAAAGGATAGAACTATCACCGTACAACAGCTCAGACTCACAAGAGTGACACCAGCATGGCACTGTTCTAATATGAGTAATGACGAGCATATAATTAATGACAAGGATAGAATCTGTAACATCTGGGATAAACGCAGTATAAAAGAATTTGGACTTTGTGCAATATGTTTTATTAACAGCCTTGCAATGTAACGTGCAGCATCCCAGAAGTAACAAACAAGTGGTTGATGGAGACACAGACAAATAATGTCATCCTGACCACATGCAACAGCTGATCTTCCCAATGTACATCAGCTGGACATCAGCTGGTACAGATGTTGGATGGACTTGTATACTACCTTGGTGAAACAGTCATGCTTCCTACAAACCTAGAAACATTTCTCTGTACCATGAACTGTGGCACCTACAATGACTTGATATTCATATATATGAAATGATCATATGATAACAGGACATACAGACACACATAATCTTCACCTAAAACAAAATGAAAGGTGTAATGAGCGATTACGAATTTAGTTTTCCGCCGCTTTTAAAATATTCCAGCAATATCACCTGGAGGTGACACCAGAAATGGACTTTACACATTGTACCCATGTGGGGAATCGAACCTGTGTCCTAGAAGTGATGAGCGAATGCTTTAACCACTAGGCTACCCCACCGCCCCCTATATGATATGATCAGACGATAAACAGGACAGGTTGTTCTGGGCTGGAAGAGCTTACCCGGTTTCTCCAAGAATGGCAACTGTCTTCTTGCTGAAGCCGCAGCGTGGAGCATCTGGATGACCCTTCATGAACAGCATCACCGGCGCCTTGCTGACAAGCTGCTTCAGTCTGCAACATCACATACTGTAAAGGCCAACACTCTAACACACATAGCTCACCCTTGCTGTAGTTTTACACTAGATATTCCTGAACAAATTAAGAATAATATATCTGTAGGCTGAATATGTCAATCTCAAAGACATTTGTTTTTTTTGAGAAGCTTGGTAGAAAAATTAAGCATGGCTTCTTGGTGGCCATCTTGAATTTCTGGTGGTGTCATATTCAGGAACAACAACATGACGTTATATCTAAGAATCTGTGCAGCAGTTTGGTGGCAGTGGAACATACAAAAGCTTTATGATATTATGAACATGTTCAGGATCTCTCAGCCACGTAAAGCTTCTGCTCAAACTCAGCATGGTGATGCCTGTCGCTTCTCAGTGCCGGTCCTAATGAATGGTTTGATATGATATCATAAACTGACATCTTTATTATTTTCATGTGTGATAAATGCATGAAGTTATTATTTTTTGATGGCATCCAGTCATTTGGAACAACCTTGCCATAAAGTGTGTGATTTGGTCTTTAATCATTTAGGCAAATTGATGCCTATTTGAATGTTTATCTGAGTGTAGCAGGTGAAGGTGGGAGAAAAGCACAAAGGGATGCTTTGTATGTATGTACTAAAGATGTAACAATTCAACCGTCATGACTGTCCCAACACCCTCAATCCGAGCAGGAAGCCTGTCAATGACAGTGTAAGTATTCTGAATGTGACAATTCAACTATCATATTTCTGTCCAAACACCCTCAATCCAAGCAGGAATCCTGTGAACGATAGTGAAAGTATCTGTGGTATCATATTCACAAGGACTGATCAATGTGTCAGCTTTGTACACAAGCAACGATGGTCCAGGGGTTCTTCAGGCATCTTAACTCTGGACCAAAAACTTTATTTCAGAACACTTTGACTTAATTTCAAACAATGGTCTAGTAAACATCAGCAAAATGCATCAGTAAAGTAAAATATTCCTTTATTAGATTTATTAACATCAGTGTATGAATGGTTTTACACAGAATCCCATTGGCTGGAAAGTTTATGGTTCTCTGTGACAGGTTTGATATCTGGACTTGACTCGACGCCATCAGGGAGAGACAGGTATTGGTGTGGTCGGATGTGGGGCAGTGAGGGAGGATATTGAGAGTTGACCCCGTAACTGGCATACATGGATGCCACACATTTCTGTGCTGGGTCCCCAATACCTGCTAGAGATGGTGCAGACACTTGGGTAGATATTTGATATCCTTCTCTGGGGTATGGTTCCCCTGGAAATGGAGACACAACCGGTATGTCGCCGGAATTGTTTGTGACATCTGAAGTTTTTCTCATTCGAAGCACTTTCTTCCTTTCCCTATCTTTAATTCTCTTCTCTTCATTGTAATTTGGGAACACTGTTCTTATTTCAGCTTCTTTAGCACGTTGTTGTCTCTTGAGTTCCATGTCTCTGGCTTTAATCTGTTCATACTTCTGTTTCATTGCCGGGTCGTTCCTCAGCTTCTCACGCCTCCTCCTGGCTTGTTCATTGGCCTTTTCTCTGGCCTGCTTGGCTGAGAACACCATCTGCTGAAGCCTTTCCTGCATCACTTCTGGCCCTGCCAGAGCCGTGACTTGTTCCAGGGAGCTTCTAAGAGTCACCTCAGCAATACCCGAGAGGTGGTCATCCATGGGTACCAAGGATCGAGGAGTCGTAGCTGGCACCTTCGGGACATCGGGTATAAGATTTGTAGGAAAGCTGGCCAGGTTACTGTTGTAGAAGTTGTAGGATGCCATGGATGGAGAGTCGAAAGGTATACTGCTGGTGTTACTGATTCCTCGTGGACCTTGCATGGGTGAAGGGTTTACTTGTGCTTGAGAATCTGTGTCTGCAACTCGAGTCTGAAGTCTGCACAGTTGAGTCTGGAACCAGTCTCGTTCCTCCTCCACACTGGAGAATGATGGGATACCAGATCCACTGGTTCTGAAAAGAAGCAAAGCTTGCAGTTAATGCACATGTATTCTCTGACAATCAAGACTTGTTTAAAATGTCAAGCTGATAGGTTTGAGTGTGTAAGTGAATGCAGTTCAACTGGTGGTGTAGCCAAGGTACTAAACTGTTTGTTTGTCACACTGAAGGTCCTGGTTTGATTCTCTGCTAATTTTTGGTGTCCCCTGCACTGATATTGTTGGCATATTGCTAAAAGCAAGGTTAAACCATACTCACTTATACTCATACTTATCAGAACAAACCAGAGTTGCATGATCACACCTCATTTCATCATTATGATAATCAAAGACAGCTTAATTCAATATTATAGTACAACCAGAAATTACTGAGAATTTAAAGATTGTATTTAAAAAAAAAAAATTCACTCATTACTCACATATTAAATGTGAATATTAGCAGAACATAACTACAGATTCAAAGACAAGTGAACAGTTAGTATTTTTTGTCAAGTCACCATGGGCAACAATGCAGGCTTCAATGCGGAGGGGCATACTACTGATCAAAGAAGTTGTGGTCCATGCTGTCCCAATATCGGACCACCTCTTCTTTCATTTCAGCAATATTTGTCAGATTTTTCTTATTGACACTTTCCTTCATAAGTCCCCAAACATTTTCTATTGAAGTTAGGTCAGGGCTATAGCTTGGCCAATCTAATAATGTCATATTTTGGGTCCAAAACCAGGCCTGTGAATGCTTTGAACAATGTTTTGGGTCGTTGTCCTGCTGGAAAATCCAAACATTTCCATAGAACATGTGAGCAGATGGAAGTAAATGTCCCTCGAGAATATCAGTGTACCGCTCACTGTTCATATTCCCTTCAAATACACAGAGGGGCATTGCCCCTAACACAGATATGCCACCCCACGTTAAATTTCGGACTATACTTTGGGCGCTGATACAAAGGTTTTTCAGTTTGTTTGGTCCAGAATTTCAGTGTATTAGGAAACAGCTACACAGAACTTTCATCTGAGAAAATCACATTGTCCCAGTTAAAATTTCTATGCTGTAAGCACCAGTTCAACCTTCGCTCCTTTTGTTCAAGTTTCATGATCGGGGATGGAATTCCTCGACTTTTCTGCCAACCCATTGCATCCAGCTCAGTTTTAATTATCTCCTTACAGACAGCCACAGTTCCTCTATCAATCATATCCAGCCTTAAGTTTTCTAAACTCCTTCGTTTGTTTTTAGAAACAAGAATACCAAGCCACCTCCTGTCACCAACAGTCAATTTTCTGGGCCTACCTGCGCCTCCCTGTTGCTCAATGCTATATCCATTTGCAATATTTTTCAAAACACGATAAACAGTGGACAAAGGGATGCCTGTTCTACTTGAAATCACTTTAGCTGATCTGATGTCCTTGTTATAATACTCTAAAATCAACTTCCTCTTCCCTAAATCATCCATACTGAGGATCACTGAAAATGTCGTCAGCTAGCAAGTAAACAAAGGGGGATAACTCTTCACAAACTAATGAAAAAGTATGAACGGAGTTGTCTCCCTTGAATGAAACCAAGCACTTGATAGCTGGTCAAGGTTGTTTATACTAGAAATCCAATTAAACATATTCCTAAAATTCTCAATAATTTCTGGTCATACTATAAAAACAGATTTTTCATAATCTAAGAATGCAAAGGTGTATACTGTTCCATCATTAGACTTGACATGCATCAACTGTTATGACATCACCTTTGAAACACAAATGATTAACTATATCTCACCTCAAATGAGCTCCTTCACCAGATGCTGGTCCCATCTGATGCTCTTCTGTCTTGATGACCTCTTCTCGTGTGGCAATGGTGCCATCCTGCCTGACACTGACACCATGGGACTTCACATTGTTGCCATGAGGGTCCAAACAATCCTCAGCTCTCACACAATCGTCAGCTGTCTGTGATGTACAGGTAATGTTGGAAAGTGGGCTCTGATCAGTCTTAACAGGGGTGCAACTTTTACGCTGTTGAGATCTTTGAAATAGTATGTTCAGCTCCTTTGGAGGATCTGTATGATGGAGGACATTGTTGGTCCCTAGAGTTTCTTTCGAAAGAGCTGCATCAATTTCATCCTCTTTCATATTGATTCCACCTTGATCAGCAGGTGCCAATGCTTTTGCATGGCCTTTTAGACTTTCCATCCTGTTGGAGTTGCTCGTTTGGTTTGAACCTGATCTGGTAGTTTGATTCATCTCAGAGCTTAAATCTGCCTCCACTTTCACGAGTCTTTCATCACAAATGACACCAGTATCAACAACATTATCACAGTCATTACCTCCCTTTTCACAAGACAGAACATTATCACATCCAGATGCTAGAGGCATATCACATACAACCCGCTGGACATCTTCATCTGTCTGACATGCACCCACTTCATCCTTCACACCATCAGCAGAGAGGGTTTCCCTATCAACATAACCCTCCTTCATCATACTAATGTCCTCAGGGGGTTTTAAGGTCAAAGAATGTTGCTGCCACTGACTGGTTGGTTTTTGTTGTAAAGCAGGGCTTGAGTCGGTCCACACATCTGAAGGCTCCAATTTGATTGTCAGCCTATCAGAGCTACCATCTTCTCCTGCTGCTTGCTCGGACTGGCACCCTTCATTGTCTGTG
The DNA here is from genome assembly GCF_003918875.1 of Haliotis rubra. Lineage (NCBI taxonomy): Eukaryota > Metazoa > Mollusca > Gastropoda > Lepetellida > Haliotidae > Haliotis > Haliotis rubra. Next base: position 1,586,099 of record NW_025765891.1, read on the forward strand.
CAGCTGGAGACTGTTGCGGTGGATAATGGCATAGACTGGGGAACATCATAGCTAAATGTTAAGGGTTCATTAATATCAGAGAGCAAGCCTCTCTTTTTTAACCTTTCATGTTTTTTTCTAATTCGTTCTCTTTCTTTCATTGCTTCAAATGCTTCAGGATCTTCCTTTATTCTGGCCCTTTTCAGGCGCATTCTCTCTTTGTTATATTCTTTCTTATGTTCTGCATTCTTCTTCAGTTTCTCTATGTTTGATATCCAGTTCATATTGCCTGCATCAGGGGAAACAGAATCTTGTAAAGAAGAATTGAAAGAGCCATCTGAAGATGTAGGCGATGTTGGATCTGCAGACAACCTTGATTGCAGGTCCTTCTCTGAAGCTTCCTTCAACCCAGGAGTTGAGTGCTGCTCCAAGGTCTGCTGAGAAGACTGTGGAACATCCAATCCAGAATTCATTACAGAGTGTAATCTGTCCATGCATCCATTCTCCGTCTGCCCTAAAATGGAGTGGGTTGCCTGAAGGAGAGCATTAGGGGAAAGATTTAGCAACAGATTGTTCCTCCTCCTCTCTATTCTCTTCCTGATCCTCTCCTTCTCTCTCAAAGCAGCAGCAAGGTCTGGATGTTTCTCCCGTAGCTCTGCTCTCCTCTGCCGGACTCTCTCCTTCTGCTCCTGCCTCTTTCGCATTAGGTTTCCTCTTAGAACCAACAAAGCTGATGAGAACTCTGGTGCCAGTGGCAAGGGCAGAGCAGGTGGGAGTTCACTAGATTCTTCCATGGTTTCCTGGGCAGGGTTCAGAAGACTCTCATCTGGCAGTGACAGCAACATGGCGTTCCTCCGCCTTTCTATTCTTTTGCGTATTTTCTCTCTTTCTCTATAAGCAGCTGCAGCAGCTGGGTCACACTCTCTCAGACGTGCTCGTTTCTCTCGCATCCTTTCTCTGCATGCCTTCTTCATGCCCTCTTTCATATTCTCATCCAGCTGAGCACGTTTCATTCGAGTCCTCTCTCTATCTACTGCCCTCTTTCCCTCGATCTTGCGTTTCAGCTCACCGATGGTGTGGAAATTTTCCCGTCCAATCTGAAGGGAGGTGATATCCTCTTCCGGAACACCAGCTGCCCTTTGTTGTTCCATCAACATCTTGTTAGCTTCATGAATGGACATACTTGGGTCGACAGGTAGGGACAAAATGAGCGAATCTCTACGCCTAATCATCATTTGTCGGAAACGTTCTTTCTCTCTTTGTGCAGATAATAGAGAAGGATCACTTCTGATCAGAGCTCTCCGTTCTCTCTGGTGCAGTTTCTGGATCTTTCTCCGAGCAGCAGCAGTTCTACCTCTCTTTCCCCTCCCCCTCCGGTTAGATGGCGTTTCAGTTGTGTTAGTATCATTCAGTTCATCCTGAAGCCACAGAGGGAGAGACTGATCCTCCTCTTCATCTTCCTCCTCACAGGAGTCCTCAGAAGAATCTCTTTCATTAAGGTTTTCATCATTCAGATCACTTTTTTTGTTTATGTCACTGTAAAATTCCCCGAAACTGTCCTCATCTGAACACGAGAGTCTTTGTGACGAACTTTCTGATGGGCTGACACTTTCACAGCACATGGGAGAGGGTTTTTGACAGGTGCTCTGAGCAAGGGGTTGGGTGGACTTGTCCACATGTAGGGACAACCTGGAATGGGAAACAAGGCAATAAGCTCACTTATCTCACGTTGCACTGCATCATTTATTGCATGCATTACTTATACTGACACAGTATGGTGGGACTATGGATATTTTGGGGGGATACTTTTTTGTATCACAATATGACAAAACCCTATTGTGTTCGTATCTAGAACAAAAATATGTTGTCTCAGTTAACAATTACCACTCTACATGCAGCTCTGCCAGTGGCAGTAATAAAGCAGGAATTATAAGAACTTATTGCACTTGTTTCCCATTGCCTGCTTAATACATAGATACATGGTGGATATACATGATATACCTCAAATCTTCATGGTCCTGAAGCCTATACCACATGTCATACAGCATTACGTAATATGCAAATACCTGAACTTTTGTATAATACAGTTTAGACTGTGTTGTGTTATATAACATGTTTTTGGTGCTTAAGGCGTTCTCTGAATTCAGTTGTTACATTCACCATCCCTGAAATTTGGTAGAATGCAATTACTACAGAGATCAAAACATTGGATGAATATTTTTTATTCAATTTGACATTGTATATTTGCTGCAATTAGATCTCTGGGAGCTGAGAAAATTGACTATCAAACCATATACATTAAGTCAAATTTGTTTTCAGATATCTAGTGTTAGTGAACATACAGCACAAAGTTTGATGAAACTAAACTGTTTTAACAATTAACAGGCTGTTATACTTTATCACTTCTGTTTTCTGCAATAGAAATGATGGACTGTCAAATACATGTTCAGCCTTAGTAGGAGATTGAAGAAGTGTAGGATAGTAGTGTATTGATAGAGGAAGGTAGTGTATTATTCGAAGAAGGTGTTTTGGTGAAGAAGGTAGTGTATTGATGGAAGATGGTAGTGTAGCAATATAGAAAAGTAGTGTATTGGTGGTTGATAGCAGTGTACTGATCAAGAGCCATTGGGTAGAACATTTGTGATGTATTGGCAATGTTCAACACAGCCTTCTTGTGGATATACCCCCCCACCAAGCACATCAGCAATTCTGTGTCAGAACATGTGACTCACCTGTCTTCCAGTTTGACCTGAACCGGCAGCTGAGATTCAAGCTCTCCTGATTCAACCAGTTCTTTCACAATGTCAAGGCCACCCAGAAGCTCTCCATTGGCATACAGTTGGGGATAGGTTGGCCAGTTCGAGAACGTCTTCAGGCCTTAAGAATTACAAGACAAAATGCTAGTGAGTGAGTTGAAATCACCATCTGTAACAAACACCCTACTTTCAATATCAGTCATATTTCCAACTCACTATAGAGGGTTCCTTCTGTGCACTGATCCCCAAAAACTTATGACAGTTGAAATAGTATGACTAAATGAATCTGCTAATTAGACACGACAACCTTCACTGTGTGTTATTGTACCCTCCTGGCATGGATCGTTGGTCATAATATCAATCACTGAATAGACTCTAAAACCCACCTGAAGACAAGCATGTGGTATTGAGGCCTGCCTGGGAATCTCCCACAATGTTGGGAATGAGTTACTGGGGTAATACCCAGGAGTCCACAGGAAGTCTACTGGAGTCTACTCAGCCCCCAGAACAGACAGGTAGAAAAGATATAATACTGGATATCAATTCAGCCAAACAAAAAACCATGAAAATAGGAGAAAATTTGCAGGTTTGTCTGTTGTTTAATGCACCCCTAAAAAACAATCCAGGTACATAGTGGCATCCTGTAAATGACCAAGACTGGACCAGACAATCCCATGATTAATTGTATGAGTCATGATAGATGTCTTTACTGTCTAACAACATGCAATCAGTCATCCAACCCATTTAGTTTTCTCTTACGACCAGCATTTCAGCAACAGAAATACAAGACATACATACCTTGTCTAACTTCTTCATCTGATAGAATATCAAAGGTGCTGAAACTGATGTTCTTCTCCTGTAATATGCCGACTATATGCCGACTAAACCCTGGAATACCAGAAAGCTAGCATCATACACTGGCAACACCGGCTCCTGCATCCAGTCTAAGATAATGCAAATCATATTCACTAGTCCTCAGCATTTGCAGCTGTTTGAGAAAGTGAACTTAGTTTTACACTGCTCTTAGCAATATTCCAGCAATATCACGTCAGGGACCCTAGAAATGGGCTTCACACATTGTACCCATGTGGGGATTCAAACCCGGGTCTTCGACCTGACGAGCGAATGCTTTAACTACTAGGCTACCTAACCGCCACATGCACGAACATGTTTTCCATGTTGACACTTTCTGACAGTTTTATTCACTTCCAATATGTAGCAAAACCATCATGCAAACAGAATGACAGCTCTCAAATGCTATAAGTCAAGAAAGACAGCCATTAATGGACTTGCATTTGTCCAGCGCAGGGTTAAGGGCAAACACTGCTTGTCCAGCACAATATAGCTGTCTCAGGCTAGAGGACTAGTGTGTAACGTAAGTTAATGTACTTAACATAGGTTGAGATGTAAGTGAGATTTTGATGACCTACCACATCGAGGTTCCTGGCGATTCCCTTTCATAAACAACATGACAGGGGCGGAGTTGATCAACTGCTTTAAACGTGTGTTTAGATCCTGTAGAGAACAACAAATTGTATTCTACATGAACAAAGTAATAATGATGGTTAAATTAATGCTTTGCTAAATACATAAAACCCTTGAAACTCTGAAGTTTCTACCAATAAAGCATTAAATACATACTATCACGGTTATGCGCGGTGGGCGAACTGGCTAAAGCGCCAGGCTAGTGATCCAGCGAGCTTGAGGTGACGGGATCGAGCCCACCTGTGACCGGGTGTAAAAACCTTGGAGTCAACTTTGTGTGCAGACTCTTTCAGTGTTGTCACAACCCCTAGTGTACAGTACACAACCCTGTGCACTTAAAAGAACCCACGAATCCGTAGGTATATGACCAGATGGTGGCCACATGAATACGTGCAAACACCCAGTTGCGGGTACAGCAACGTGCAGTGAACTTGGACAAAGTACTGTGACTATGTGTCCCAGTGCACCCAGCTGTGAATGGGTACCTCGTAAGGATGGGAATGCCACAATAACTCGGTGCGCCTAGTGGCTGCAAGAGTTTGTATGCTCCCCAGGGAGTTGAGATTGACAATACGATGTGCCGTTGAGATTGACATCCAGTGAACGAGGGAAAAACAAAGCGCCTTTGAGCAGCTGAGCGGAGCTGGATATCGGCGCTATACAAATGTATATATGATATGATGATGATGCATGCATATTACTGACACTGCATAGTATTGGGCGTTATGAAACTGCTGACCTTGAAGCAGTGAGGCAGTGCAGCTAGATTCTGTATCACAATTTTCTGAGCAAATTTATCATTATCCATCATAAAATATAAACCAATAGTAATTCATAATAAATCTTGATACAAAGACAATCATAGGTTGCTGGGCACTCATTCTAATCTAGTCTGATGGCTTGGTTATGCACTGCAATATTTCAGTGAGTGAGGGAGTGAGTGACTTTAGTTTTACGCTGCACTCAGCAATATTCCAGCTATATGGTGGCGGTCTGTAAATAATTGAGTCTGGATCAGACAATCCAGTGATCAGCAATATTTCAGATTTCTGATAGTAGTCCGTAAATACCAAATCACAATAAAACAGTTCAGTGACTGGCATCATGAGCATCACACGATTCTCTTCCCACAGAGGTTACTTGTCATATCTTCCAACGAACCTCTGTTCTAATACGACCCTTTCATGGTGCGAGTGTTCAGGATTCGTGATTGGTTGCAATCAGATTTAGTTGTGCAATCAGCAACGTTGTTTCAAAAGTGATCATTCGCAAGGACTCGGTAATTTCCGTATGCTTCGGGGAAAACTAGAATCTCTTCCCCCGCAAACATTTCTTCTAGACAGAACTCAGTCATGTAATAGCGGATCAATGGCGTCTCCATCACCCTCGTTGAAAACGGACAAGCTAGCCATTAAATGTCTTGTGTGTCACATCAACACAAGTCTCCGGCAGAGGAGGAATATGTGTGGCCCCACATTTGCTTGCATTAGTCAAGTTTGATCTAAGTCGATGTAACACGTGTTCTGATTGGATAAAAAGAAGGGAGATAATTTGTGTTGCGATTTTTGGCCGCTAGGGGATTTTACGAGAACCGGGAATTATAGCCGTATTAGAACAGAGGTTAGTAGGAATATATGACAAGTAACCTCTGTGGGAAGAGAATGGAGCATCACTTGATGCATGGGTTTTCATGATGACATGAAATAACCAAGTCAGCGATTCTGACGACCAGATCCAGATCCTGCCTCTTTCAACAAGCATTGTTCACTGTTGACAAACTGTCTAAATCTGTATAGCTAATGAGATATTCACTTCATCGAGTTTGAGTATCGGTATTTCATTTTTGTAGTTGTCTAGTTTTTTTTATAAATGTTTTTAAACAATTTCAAGTTCATGCTACCGGTATTATAGATTGGAACATCGAGATTTTTTCCACGAAGAAGTGCATGAAAATATTGTTACATCCTCATCCCAGTACTCAGACATGCTTATTATCAGCAGGGTGTACATGGAGTCCAGGCTTTACAAGCCATGTTAACATTGATTACACACTCAACACTTCAGTCAAAACAACAACCAGTTTACAGCATGGTAATAACATCATCTCAGTTCCACATTCCCACCTGTTTCTGTGGCTGTGGTGGAGGCGCGGCAACAGCGCCACCTTTTGATAAACTCTGTACTTTCTTTGTGAGATCTCCAGTATTGGCACCATCTAACCTATCTACCGATTTGCCACCCTGTAAAATAAACAGAGAATGAACTAGATCTCATGCCACAATGAACGTACAGTACCTCTTCTCTATCACAGTATGTCAGTTGGAAGACAAAAAATTTATTTAACACTTTTAATGAAGATTACGAGCATAGTTGTTGAGCTACTAGAATGAGCCAGGGAGGCTGGCATTGCTAAGGGAGGCGACTCTGCAAAATGAGCTGCGGTGCACAAGACCACTGAGTCATGGCTACCTGAAAGGTGGACAAAGCGTGAATTAACAAGCTATCAGCCAAATCACATGTTAGGATCACTGGTCCTCTAAACAACAACCATAACTTAATGTCTACTTACAACCACAAAGCTGAATTATGCTTGCTGAGTAAGAACTTCCTAACATATAATAAATGAAAACAATATTTGACATCTTTGAAGCCTACCTTGAAAAATATGAATGTTGGAACAGCAATGATGTTGTTCTTTTCAGAAATTTCAGCTAATTTCTCTGCCTCAAGCTGGAAAGAAACGATAACAATTTCAGCTTGGATATTTATACATTCCTGGTAAGCAGTTTGAATATAATGACTATTGTAAAAGGATACTGTGTTCTGACAACAACTTTTATTATTACCATAATTACTAAATCAACCTTGATATGAAATACACAATGCCATTTAGAAAGTGGTCAAATGTAACATATGTTATATTTGGGATTACACTTTCTTAGTAAAGTACAGATTCTAGTACTTTTGTTGGGTTGAGTCCCCTCGGGGATTCGAACTGACACCCTCAGAGTCAGGCACCTAATCACCAGCACACAAAGTCAGACGCCTAGACTGCTCAGCCACCGTGGCTTATAAATATACTAAATACTAAATATAAATTGTTATCTTTTTGTACAAACTCCTTGTATGCTGTTTGGCTCAATAGATCATGAATGTCTTATTAGGTCAGCTGAATGGAAATCAACTGACTTAATCAACCTCAAAATCAACCAATGGTCCAAAACTGTAAATCAATGCTTACCTCTTCTCTCACTTACACATTGTTACATCAGTGCTTCTCCTGCATGATCATGTACTTTTATCTGCACACAGCTACCTGAGCCTGACTTGAGCATGTTATCCTAAACCCAAACACTCAATACATCAGTCATTGTACTCATCCATACACACCTGCACAAACCTGACTTGACTGAGCTGGTTGTCTTTGGCCAGCACCCCCATCACATCCGTCATCTGCTGGCACTGCGGAGCCCAGGGGGCAGCGAAGTGCACCACCACCAGGTTGCTGTCAAGTTAAAAAAGGGTCGACTTAACCACAACTTGTAAAACATTTGGACTAACTCATGTTTTAGCAGTATTTCAGCAGTATATTGACCAGCAGTGAAAGTAAACACTTCATGTCAGGAACAGAACAAGGTCTTTGCCACAACAAGCAAGCTAACTATTTGTTTATCACTGTCTGTCTAAACGTCAATGCTACTCTCTATAACTGCACTCAGGATTCAAATCAACGGGAATGAAACCAACTACTAGGGTGTGGTCCAAAATGGGACAAAATGTGTCATGGAGAATTCTGGTGCATTATTTCACCAGTGTATCTGTACTCAAACACTTTATCGCTCATCTTGTGCAGAAACTATGCTCTATATGCGTCAACAGTCAAAATTAGAATGGGGAATGTAAAGATTCAATTGATTAATATACTTGTTGTAATTTAGACTGAAATATAATGACCAAAGGGAGTTGTTTATAATGTCTTTTGTTCATGCTCACAAGAAAACCATGCTCTTTAATTTTTGGGTTACCTCCAACTCAAACATCTTCACAAGGGTCAGGTACAACATTCTAATTCACAGTCTTATTTGGGTTAGTTCTGAGACTGGGTCAGCTATCCTAACTCTTTGAGCAATGTTAATCAAGGAAAGCTTACATCTATCTATTTTTTTAATTTTAGATTGTGAGTTTAGAAGAGACCGAGACCATAAAGCATGACTACCATCATAAACAAGCTGAACTTGCTGATGTATGTAAACGAGGACTGATTAGTATGATTAGTTGTGATATGTCACATGATCTGCTGGTGATGAGGAGCTTCACCACGTTGTTATGTCCATGACGATCCACTCCTAACACAGTAAACTGCAGTAGTATCTCGTTACTGATCATCATGAAACTTTTGCACCCTTTGAGTCAGGTTGTATTCCCGTGAATAATTTTCAAGTACAACCTGAACCATGTACAACCGCATCATATGAATCAGCAAAAATCCGAATGTCACGATCAGTATGCGGGTATATTTGTGAGTTCACAAATCGATCATAACCCAAAGAAATAATGCATACCAACAACAAAAGTTGTCTACACATTTGATTTCCGCGACGCTTGTTCAAGAATGAACCTACTGACACTGTTTATTGTTTATTTATTGTTGTACGTGAGCTGTTTGATTATGCAGTGAAAATGCCCAGCCGACATAAAAAATGATTTCACACATCACTAACATCTGCTACACACCTCGATTTGATCGCTGTAAACAGACACTAGGAACTAGAAACTAAACGTTTATCGATGGATACTCAAAAATATAATTACCCGCCGGCATCAGTCAGCAATTTATTGAAATCTTCCACCGTATCTACTTCTTTCACACCGGCGGCCATGTTGAATATACACTTCCTGTGGGCATGTCGGAGTTACTTCCCCTATACTGATTTTCCAACTATCTCTGTTTATCTGTTTTGCATTTTTCTGTATCTTTTTTCTTCCTTGGTGCTCATTAAGTTGAAACAAACATAACCTGAAGTAACTTTTAATTCATCATGTTCACATCTGATATATTTGATCCACATGCTAATTCTTGGTATTTATGAACAAATCGTTAAAAGCAAGAATTCTTTAACTGGGAACGACGTTGTGTTGTTTTGTTATACCTCTCCTTATTGGGGAATGTCGCTATTGTCGATTCAATATGTTGATTTAACACAACCAGTTTTGTTACATTTGAAGGAGTTCAACCACGTAATCGCATCTTTGAAATGAACAGTAAGTATCGACGAATATACAATGACACTGAAAGTGGCCAACATATTGTTATTGGGATTACACTTTGCTCAATATAAAATATCTATTGACTTGATACTATTATGCTTCAGAGCTGCATGACTTGAGGTACTCTAACTAAGTAGGGCAGCTTTCTTGTCAAATTATAGTTTTATATCCTTTTCCGTCGGCAGAGATGAAGAGGCTGGAACATCTAAGGGCAAACAATATTTACTCACGAGTGAGAGATTGGCTTGCAGACGATTCCTGCTTAGGAAAGGAAACATATATTCGATAGCGACAGGGAGAGTGAACCAAGCTTTGATAATGCGAACGAAGTCGTTAATGGTGTAAATGCCGTCGTTGATAGCGAAATAATTGTCATTGATAGTGTGGGTATCGTCTATGAAGGCGTTAGCTACATATAAGAAAGTGAGAGCGTCCACGTAACTTGTAGTTGATGGTGAACACGGTGTTGTTGATAATTGGAGCCGCATCGTAATGGTTTGTTTGCTTGTTGTTTAACGCCGAAATTCAGCAATTTTACAGCTATTTGACGGCGCTCTGTAAATAATCTAGTCTGGACCAGACAATCTTGTGACTGAAATCATGAGCAGCGACCCACACATTTGGGATACGATGACATGGCTCAGTCAGGTCAGCGAGCCTGTCGTCGTAGAATCAACGCTCGTAACGTCAGTCGACCGCCTCCGTGGTGTAGTGGTTAGAGCGTCCACCCGGAGAGCGGAAGGTCGCGGGTTCGATCCCCGATCGCGTCATACCAAAAGACGTTAAAATATGGTACTTGTTGGTCCCTGTCTGGCGCTCGGCATTAATTGGTACAACAAGGACTGGTCGGCTCGGAGTCAGTATGATGTGTCTGAGTGGGTTACTCATGCTTCACTGCGGCATGGTATCTCAGTGGGCTAGCACTATAAAACCAGCTTAAGTCTGGGCTAGTACAAGCAGCCGCACATACACATACATACGCATGCACGTCGTCATATGAGCGAAATATTCTCAAGCACGACGATAAACCCAATTTCACCTCACCTCACGTAACGTCAGTCAGTGAATTGTAGTGTAAATGGTAGATATTGTGAGTGAAAACGTTAACAGTGTTAGCGGTGTCCTTGATAGTGTATATCCGTGAAGGTCCGGGTTAGAATATTGGCTCTCAGTAACCCATGCTTGTCGTTAGAGGCAACTAACGGGATCGGGTGGTCAGGCTCGCTGACTTGGTTGACACATGTCATCGGTTCCCAATTGCGTAGATCAATGCTTATGCTGTTGATCACTGGGTTGTCTGGTCCAGACTCAATTATTACAGACCGCCGCCATATAGCTGGAATATTGCTGAGTGCGGCGTAAAACTGAACTCACTCACTCACCTTGATAGTGTAAGCGGCGTTGTTGATTTGTGTGGATTGCGCCGTTGATAAAGTTATGCAACGTGGTTGAAAGTGACAGTAACGTCGTTGTAGGTGTAAGTAATTATTTTTGTCGCTGACAGTGTGAGCAACGTCCTCGACAGTGTGGGCTGCGTCGTTGATAGTTTGGGTTGCGTCGTTGATATTGTAAGCAACAAACGTGTGGAATCGTCAGTCATCTGCGATACTCAGAGCCTCCAACTGCCTCCACTACTGAAACCACTCTGACGAAGTCTACACTCTATATATCCGGGACGGCAATTAGAATATCTATGTCACGATGAAAGAAACATAGTTCTAAAAACATTTTAATCCCAAAACCTTTTGACAAATATACATTGCAAACATACACGAGTAACAACACTACGGCTACTTGTGTACAACAATCACCAGTACGCTTGTTAGACAAGATCGATGAGGGTGAAAGTATATAAATACAAAACTGACATTGACATGTAAGAAAATATACCTTATCATGCTGGTAAAAAAGAAACAAACATGGACTGTAATATTAACCTGTATTATACCTGAGTTTTGGACCTTTAGTTTGCAGCGTTTTGGCGATTGTTTTCAGACTTGAACGCTATCACCTTACGTTTTGTGTAACTCCAATTTTCATTGCATTGTGTGTTCCAATGTTTAGGTGTAAACTTTCTTTTCCACGTCAGTTTAAGGGGCACGGTCACATATATAAGTGCATTAATGGTGAAACAAATAGACTGTAATGAGGGGCACGCAAAACACGTATCTAAAACATACATAACACCTTTACACAGACCTTTGTAATACGAGTCTAAGAAGGAGCTGTGTTTAACGCGTTTCGCATATAGTGCATCACGGGTATGCTGCCACACGCATTCATGGGGAACACAGACGAACCTGTGATCCCTGGATGTTGGCATAACTATGTATCGCAACTCTTAAATATATATTACCGGCAGAGAAGACTAGCTGGCTTTGTTCAGCTGGATGTGAGATAAGACGCGGCACACGATGTTATTCTCATTCTTTGTTCGTTATCAACGTGGCCTTGGCTCCGGCTTCATAATTTACATGACATTGTCGTGTTTGGGTTGTCATGGAAAAAGATTCGAAACCGCACGTTCGGACGTTGGTGACTTGTGATTATTTGACACATTTACGCATAACAGAATTTTATGATATTAACGCAGTCTATTTTCAGGATGGCTGTTTGAAACGCATGTAATAAGCGTTGGAGTGAGTAAGTGAGTATGGTTTTACGCCGCTTTTAGCAATATTCCAGCAATATCACGGCGGGGGACACCAGAAATGGGCTTCACACATTGTACCCATGTCGGGAATCGAACCCTGGTCTTCGGCGTGACGAGCCATCGCTTTAACCACTAGGCTACCCCACCGCCCCAATAAGAGTTGGAGTAATATGAAGTAGAATATACAAGGTAAGAAAGTAACTCTATATCTTGTTCCACCGTCACTTGTAAATATAAGTAAACAGGTAAAAGTTCAGTCTGTCTTACACCACATCTTGTATGTGCCTCGTTACAGTACTATTCACAATAAAACCAACATAATTTACTATCACAGCTATGAATAACGAACGAACCTTCTAGAGTGAGCGGGTGTGTACAGTGTAACGATGCTCTGAACAGTGTTACGGATATTGTGTCATTAACCGTAGGATTAGTGCTGAATCTTGCAACTTTGTGACATCCTCTATAGTGCATGGTTCTGACACGCCTAATGGTACACTCACAGAGTTCCAAGCTTCGTGAACGAGTAGATCAACACAGACGGATTCTCTACAGTTCAACAATACAAAACTATGGTGAGTGAGTTTAGTTTCACGCCGCTTTTAGCAATATTCCAGCAATATCACGGCGGGGTCACCAGAAATGGACTTCACACATTGTGCCCATGTGGGTAATCGAACGCGGGCATTCGGCGAGACGAGCGAACGCTTTAACCACTAGGCTACCCAACCGCCCCACAAAACTATGATCTCCCACAGCATTACCTCTGTATAGTAGTGCTATGGTAATGGGCTTGAAAGTTAATAACTTGTTGTTTTCAGTATGATTTGGGGGCCAATACCCCCCTGTAGGCAGACATGGGGTAATTGTAATTTGTAATTGTAATTGAATGTAATTAATTACAAAAATCTATGTAATTGCATGTATTTTGTAATTGAATGTTTAAAATGTAAATTGTAATTTAATTAATTAAAATCTCAATGTAATTGAATTTTTCAATTACATCAAATTACATCTCACTTTTTTATTTTGGTGGTCATCAGGCAACCCTTGCAATTATGTTCTGTACAAAAAGGAGGACAAAGGAGTGTTTTTCAATAAGATGCTTGTTGTCGGTATATACTCTAGCAGGTGTTAAGTTTTGAAAGAGATTTGAATGTCTAAGCCTTTGTAACTATCACCATCTGCATATTTGTGAAACAAAGGTAATCAGTAACGCATGACTGAATGTAGGTTGGTATTTGAGGAAATGGGGGATTAACAGTACTATTAGTCAAGTTCCTATCAAAATGGCCTCTTTGTTTATTTCTCATAGGATATGATAATCAAAATCTTACTGAACTGTAGTCCTTTTTTTATAATCATGAAAGGTAATAAGCCATAAATCCAAGTTGACAAATCCTTTAGTATGTTAATGTGGATTATGTCAGATAGAGAGACCGGCTGATTATATATTGTAATGTAGGCCTGTAATGATGTCATGATACAGTACACCTAAGGTAACAGTGGTGGACAAAGTGTTTTTTGCAACAAGAGATGATAGAGGTGTGTATTTGATAATAAGCCCAAAGAAATATGCAAAATACAAATTTGATCAAATAGTGTACATTGTAGATAAAATCTAACTTTGCATTTCACTTTTTGATGACAAAAATATGAATTGGATTTAGTGACCACTGTTTACCAACATCGATATCTTGTTGATTAAAGGAATACAGAAATATATTTGTTTTTGTTTTTTTTTTTTTAACAAAGTAATTTGTAATTGTAATTAATTACATTGGTAATGTAATTGTAATTTAATTAATTACATTTTAATTTAAGGTGTAATTGTATTTGTAATTGTAATTGAGGAAAATCAAAGTTATTGTAATTTAATTAATTACATTTCAAAGTAATTGAACCCAGTGGCATTGAACAGGTACAAAATATTACGACAATATAATAAACCGAAAATAATGCATCATATTGAGTCAAAACATTCCTTTTTTCAACCAAGGTGCATATTGTGTTAATGATGAGACCACAAGAAATACGCACACAAATTCAGACTTTTTCCTTTTTTCATCCATTCCCAGCAATTCATCATGAATTATGTCATCGTTAATAAGCTCACATAACCGTAGAGGATACTGTTGTAAACTGCTTCATAAGTACACGATAAGCATTGCAGTTGTTCATGTATTGCAGCACATTTTGTACCAATTCCAAAGAGTGAGTGAATGTCAGGCAAGGGCGTACCCAGGAAAGAAATGAAGTGTAGGCACAACTGGAAGTGCGAGACTTCTTGGGTGGTTTTGGGGTATGTTACCTCTTGATCCTCCTCATTGTACTAAACGATCTCTCGCTTGGTGCTGATGTCACGCCATGTCGGCATCAATGTAGCATGGGAGTTATCCCCCTTTCATAGAAAGGGAGATAAATCCATAACGTACAACATGTAAAATAAATTGCCGAAAAAATTAAGTGTAGGCGCGTGCCTACAGTGCCTAATGGCAGGTACGCTACTGTCAGGATCTTCATTGGCTATGTATATCCCTGATCACAGGGCAAATATGTTTCACGTGCACTTCAGGGAATTTTTAATGTCTGTGGAGCAGTGTAAAGGCGGTACGTGGATTCCATACAAAAATCCTCTTTGAGTGCACACATACCCTTTTCCCCACTGGAAGGTAACCTGCAATAGTGTATCATGCTCCTTTAAAAAATGAAATCATAAATAAAGATTATATAGTATGTACAAGATTGCACATTTTCATTCCATCGTTTTGGAATATTGAGAAAACGGCGCCGTATTAATACGATGCAATATCAATACTCGTAAATTGTTCCGTGATTAGGAAACACGTTTGAAGCCGGTTGTCTCCCCCTGGAAGCCTGTCGTATCGTGCTGTACATGCGGTTAAATGTACTTTGATAATCCACGACCTCCCGCTGATCACGTGACACGTGTATGTCACGCCTGTACCGAACAGGCGGACGTGAACCGGGGGGATTTTGAATATATCTCCGCAGCATAAAAGAATCCTCCCGAGCTGGCGGATTTCCAGCACGACGAGTATGTCTGTAGGAATCGTCTGAAGATATCTGGACTGGGGATGGAGTTTCTTCCTCATCGGAATAATCAGCTTGGAATTCATCATCTTCTTGGCCATGTGAGTCTTGTATTACAACATCCGGCGCCTCAGGCATGCTATGTGGGTTCTGGAGGTAGGAAGCAGCGTCCACCTTATCTCGTTCCTGGTTCTTTGATCTCAGATTGGTGAATGCGAGAACATGGAGAAAGGTTCCGTAACGATGCTTCATCATCGCCATCATCTGCATCACGAGGAGAAGAGCGAAGATAGCCAAGAAGAGCATCCCCAGAGGTTGGACTGTGATCGGCGGGCCATGTTCCTGGTGGATGACGATGTTGAGTTCCTGTTTCACCTGTTGGAGAGCTGTCATTATTACCAGCCAAAGTACGTTCAGGAAGAAAAACGCAAAAGCTGAGTTGTTCCTCAGTTCTAACATGTCATCTTTGATTTTAGCTTCCGCAGCGGGGTTCTTGTCGATCGGTTCGAGGTATTTAGGGATGAACTTTGTCCAGAACTGGCCTTCTTTCTTGTCCAGAGTCGTCAGTTCACCTTCGATGTAGTCGTCAGTCAGGATCCAGTCTGACGTAGGATCTGCGTCGTTGGAAGCAACGGACATCGTTTCTGTAATTGTAATAATCTGATTGTTCCTTGAAATCTTTCTTTGACGTGATATTTTTGGTTTGGCTTGTTCCCTTGCTTCAATAGAATCCGTACTTCCTCGTTCCATCCGTGTTAGAGCCTCAAGGATGAACAGAAGCGTGGCGTTGACTGTCAGCTGACTGCGCATGCGTCGAAACAATGCCGTGAAGCAGCTACAGCATCCGCTGTCTTCGCCATCTTGTGCAATCTGGTTTCGGAGGTGTTTTGCGGCTTCTCCGAGATACACCACAGCCTGGTCCCCAGTCTCATTCTTCACTGTATGTTCGTCTTGCTGCTCGTTGATGGACTTCACCTCTCGGGTTCCCCAAGAGATGACGTTGAGGTTGCAAATGCTGTATATAATAAGAAACAGGTAACCAGCTGGAATACACAGAAAATACAGCACACCCCAGATAAGATCAGTGAACTCGTGTGGATGCATTATACCTGGGAGGACGAACGAACCAATCAACACATATATGAAGAAGGCATTGGGAGTGAGCCATCCTTCTTGGACAACGTTCACCACAGTTCCAACCATTACTGCCATCATCACCAAAGCGAATAAAGTACTCAGAACAATAGCTATGTTCAGCTGAGTGTCGGCCTTGAACCGAAGACAGGCGTAGGAAAATAGGATGTTGGGTCCGTAGCAACACAAGTAGGCAGCCCAGCTTGGGATGGTGAACACAGCCTCCACAGAGGACTCGATGGCGAGGAGAACAGTTGCAGGTCCAAGTATAGAAGACGCGAAGAGCACTGTTTGGTAGAAGATGTACAGATTGGAGATGTTCTTGTTCTTCATGACAGTGGTGCCGCGGCTCTGCAGGAGGTCCAGGACGTTGGCCATGGTTGAGGGAAGCCACCGGCGTCTCTGGTTGAAGAACTCCTTGAACCCCTCAGGCGCAAAGGTGAGGGCTTCGCTGGCAGCACAGTACTCCACTCTGTAACCCTGCTGGAGCAATAGGGTGCACAGCCATCGGTCCTCCCCTGAAACAAAACACGTAACTGGTGCTATCTCGGATACGTTTAGTCATGGATGAGTGAGTTCTTACGGACTACTCTGCAGTCAGCGAAAGAAAAATCACACGTTGTAGCTATGCGAATTCAAGCCTGTTCACTATCTAAGCTACCCCCTTCCCAAACAGCAGATGAATCACTCTGAACTCATATATAACGTCAAAGTGTTTTTAATAAACAAACCAAAGCTTTACAAGATTGTAGCGAGTTGCCTATGAACATACACACATACATAACACACCAGAACGCTATATGTCGACTTATCACATTTCAGAATATTGGTGGGGCGGTGGGGTAGCTTAGTGGTTAAAGCGTTGGCTCGTCACGCCGAAGACCCGGGTTCGAATCCCCACATGGGTACAATGTGTGAAGCCAATTTCTGGTGTTCCCCGCCGTGATGTACCTGGAATATTGCTAAAAGCGGCGTAAAACCAAACTCAGTCAGTCAGTCAGTCAGTCAGTCAGAAAATATTGGCGTTGCAAACAGCGTAAAAGCCTTAAAAATCAATGATTACGTCCAGTTTCCTTTCGTGTTCATTTTGGGAAGACAAATAATTTGGAATTTTTTTTTCAAACTTCTATAAGCTTATATATACTCCCTTACAAATCTACACATTTCTTCTAGAAGACCTATAACTCTGCCTTCTTGGAGGTAATTAGGTGGAGCCTGAATACATGGACACGAACTCGACTGATCTGGAAAGGTGTTCCTATTGCACGTGACGGTAGCTCAACATACCCTGGTCATACTGGAGATGGTGTCTGGCCGTCACGGGCTTCTTGGTGTACGTCTTCATGACGTTGTCGTCCATGACACAGCGGGCTCGGAACAGGCTAAAACAGCCTGGACTGCACAGCACACACCCGAACACGTGCTCCGCAGACTTCTGGAGCCAGTGACCAATGGCGTACTCGAACTTCTGGTACCACACCACTGGACCTGAGTGAAAGTGGATCATTATTTGAGATTAGAAACTGATTCCAAAACAAAGTAATGAAAGTACTAAGGAGTGGATAGTTGAGATGGATTCAACCCACGGTCGAGTGAGTGAGTAAGTGAGTGGGGTTTAACGGAGAACATTTTGAAATGATCCCGATATATGACGGCCTGTCAACTTAATGTGTGTGAGGAAAGCCCGAAGTGATGCCGGTCTCAGATCTTAACCTCTTTGATGAAATCACGGAGCACGGGTATGGTGCTAAAACCTAGAAACACAATCAGGGCGTTCGAACCCACAACCATAGTGTAATGTACAGGGTAATCAATAATAATTACCCTATATAGATATCTTTACTACTTATGACGTATTTTGGGTATACTAATTCCCGCGGTATCAGTTACACTGTCCATGTAGTGTTGTTCCGTGCCAGTGCACTGCAACATATAGTTTACCGTGATCTTTAGATTACGAGAGCTCATACCGTTGGAATTAGTATGTAAAACAGATCCAAGCCTTCTCTTCACCTCGTTCCATCAGTCTACCTGATGTGGCGTAATGTATGTAGCGACTTTGGTGTTGACTTGTGCTGCCTCAGGTAAGCTACGTCTCGACATGGGCGCCGCCATGTTGTGACGTTATAGCGAGGTGTTTTAGAAGGTTTCGTATCTAGGATTTTACGTCACAATAGAAATAACGGAGACGAGGGATTCTTCGATTAACGGTTGAAAGAGATAGACGAATCACTGAGAGTTGGATGGTTGCATCTCCATCGTAGGGAAGAAAACCATGAATAACCTGTAAGTTTACACCCGGCTTGCCGGAGGCACTCTACTCAATGAAGCGCATGTAAAATCTTTCTACTGTTGTAACTATATATAATTGTACTGGACCTTATAACTTGTAGAGTAACGCTTTGGGCGGCGTGATTGCATATTGTCTTTACTGTTAGAAGTTTGCTATTGTTTATAATAAATTTTGCTGTTGGTAACTTTTTTGACTTGTGAAATCATTTACTAGTTAAAACTGTTGTGTTGCCGTGGCTGGAAGAGAGTGATCCACATACCCATATTGTCGTAGTAAATACCTCTCCAGCCACCCCGTCGACCGTTACACATAGGTTTCTGGTGTGTCTCACCGATGCAAGTTAGTGCAGCGAGCGAGCGAGTGAGTGAGTTTAGTTTTACGCCAACTATATAGCGGCGGTCTGTAAATAACCGATTCTTGACCAGACAATCCAGTAATCAGCAGCATGCGCATCGATCTACGCAATTGGGATTCGATGACATATGTCATCCAAGTCAGCGAACCTGACCACGCAATCCCGTTAGTCGTCTCGTAGACAACCATGGGTTATTGAAGATAAATTCTAACCCGTATCTTCAGGGTTTAGAGCAGCGAACTTCAGGATAAAGCGCTCACCACATGGTCGGTTGTGAGATCAGGCTGACATATTGTTGTACCGGTCATGACGGAGGATATTTCTGGAAAATTTCCACTTTAAGTATCGTTACCTGATTCCTGTTTCATTCGGATCTCCAAGGAGGGAGTGAGTTTGAGTTTTGTCGCTGTTGGCAATATTTCCGCATTATCATGGCGAAACCAGATATACTCTCCACATATTGTAGTATTTGTACCCATGTTGGAAATCGATACCCAGGCTGTCGACGTGACGAACGAACACTTACACCACAAGGCTACGCCATGGTCCGGTATTTAAACAAAGAAAAGAATCAAGCGAGACTATCGACCGTTTTGTAAATATCTATTAAAATGATTGTCATTCGCACCTGACCCTTTTGGTTTAATTCTCCCACAGGCTGCAGCTACATCCGGGTTCTTCTTCATCCGGTCAACCAGGAGATGGACAGCCTCGGGTTCGAAGTCGACATCGCCATCCAGGGCCAGCAAGAAGGTGCTGTTAGCCTGTGCAGACGGAGAGCAGTACACTGACACGAGAAGATACCGTACTGAGAATATTACCCTCACACGAGGAGACAACGTACGGAGAATATTACCCTCGCGCGAGGAGACAATGTACGTACGGAGAATATTACACTCACACGAAGAGACACCTTAATTTCAACATCATCATGTCAAGCAGAGACACGTAATGCAGACTATTAATATTACCTTGGGAAAAGTGACGGAAACATTCTCGGGGGTGTCGACTTGTTTGGACCTTTTGTCTGGCAGGGAATAATGGGTGTCGACTTACAGTTTGGGCCATGTTGCCGGGCAGGGAAGAGGTGGTGTCGACTTACAGTTTGGACCATGTTGCCGGGAAGGGAATAAGGGGTGTCGACTTACAGTTTGGGCCATGTTGCCGGGCAGGGAATAAGGGGTGTCGACTTACAGTTTGGGCCATGTTGTCTGGCAGGGCATGGAGGAAGTCCCCAGTCGAGGACACCTCATTCAGATTGATGGTCTTGGCGTGACTCTCCGTCAGCTTGAAGCCCAGGAGGTAGTACATGTACATCACCTGTAACGACACTCATTGTTGCAACATCTGCCTCCACAACTACATCAAGATTCCCCTTTATATCCACAGATCAAAGTAAATAATCTTTTCTTGTGTCCCCGTCATGTGGCTTTGAAACGCTTGCATATGTATAAGTCCTCACTCACTCCTGAATCCAAGGCAGTGATGTGGATGATAGGATCAAATCTGAGTTACCTGTGACCATCTCTTCCGGTGTCTGATCTTGTCTTTGTCTTTGAGGTGGACAATGAACTTGTTTTGCCCTGGGAAGATCCATTCTATCCGAGCACCATAGGGCGTCTTGCACTTCACCGCCTTCTTCAACTTTACAGGCCGGTTGAGGTACTCGCTGAAAGGGGCAACTAATGAATCGGGTGTGATGGACACAGAACAAGTATATTTGTGTATAATTGTCTTGTAGCTCACCTATATGTAAACATAGAATTTGCAAATTAATTCATTGGCCTCTTATTGGAGATTTACTGTACGTTTTGCAATTTTGCCAGGGATATCACGGCGGTGGCACCAAAACTCAGACATATTATCCGTTTGCGTTAATATCTATTGAATATCTGCTCTACTATATTCATAATTCTTGTGGATCGTCACATAAATCTATCTCCCATATAGAAATACTTATAACGATGATGCACTGTCAAGTCCTGATATAAAGACATTGGGTGAATCGATATGATATTTGATATCAACGTCTATTTCTTGCTGATGCTGAACATCAACCGACACAAAGTTATTCAACAGATATGTTGCAGGTCGTTTTATCGGAAGATTACGGTATTCATATTACAGTAAGGATGAGGCCAGAATATTTAAAACACGGACCTTCAGGGTAAAAGGCTTTAATGTCTAATTATTTCGTTCGAATCCCATACTCAGCAATAGCTGTTACGAATGGGATGTGAAATCCTTCTTCAGAGACGATTGTTATGAGGATGTTATGTAACACTGTCGATATTTATCACCTCCTAATTTGATATTTGAAGGACACGACACAATCAGGGACAAATATGTTCTTGTCGTTCTAGCAGATAGTGTTTAATCGGCTTGGGTTATCTTATTTTCCTTTGTAACGGCCACGCGGATGTATTCAGTAACGCTGAAGTGGGTTTTTCAAACTGCCATTATCACATACAGATCACGTTGTGAGTAATGCTGAAGTTGGTACTTCAAGCTTCCATTATCACATACAGATAACGTTGTGAGTAACGCTGAAGTGGGTACTTCAAGCTTCCATTATCACATACAGATGACGTTGTTGTACATGTACATCACCTGTAACGACACTCATTGTTGCAACATCTGCCTCCACAACTACATCAAGGTTCACCTTTACATCCACAAAATCAAAGTAAATAATGTTTTTTTGTGTCCCCGTCCTGTGGCTTTGAAACGCTTGCATATGTATAAGTCCGATTGAACTGTCAAGGTGGACTTTTCAGACTGTCAGACTTATACCGAGAAGCGACCGTGTGTTTCAAGTTAAACGCCTCATTTTGCCATATAGCGGGTATATGAAGCTGGCTGTAATAAATCGAATATGGACAGACAATCCAGAGAATAACCTTATGGGAAAAAAAAACAGCGGCGTCTTCAGATGGCAATCTGGTGTCACTATTCATATATCTCTAAAGGCTACGGACCAAGATCGATTTGAACCAGGTCAAACCCGGGATACATGTGTTGAGATGTTTAAGGTTCATAGAGTACCCACTGTATGGACATCGTAATTGTTCACCCGTGAAGATCCGGGCTAGAATTGATCTTCAGTTACCCATGCTTGTCAAAAGAGGCGACTAACGGGATCGGGTGGTCAGACTTGCTGACTTGGTTGACACATGGCATCGGTTCCCAATTGCACACATCGATTCTCATGATGTTGAACACTGGATTGTCTGGTCCGGACTCGATTTTTTTACAGACCGCCGCCACATAGCTCTAATATTGCTGAATGTGCCGTAACACTAAACTCACTCATTCACGTAATTGTTCATTACACAGTCAGGTCAGACACGCTTCTACAAACTGTATATCAACTCATGCATGAACGTATATATGTCTTCAACATTCTCGGACATTCACAAAATACCAAGGGCCGGCGAGGTAGTCCTTGCCCTTCACACCAAACGCCCCGATTCGATTCCTCACACATGTAGCAAGTGAAGCCTATTTTTGGCGTCCGCCATCGTGATATTGAGGGAATATTGTTAACTGCGTCAACAAACCAGACTCACTCACACACTCTCCTTTCCCTGATTTATCATACAAGATTAAAGTATTTTAACTTAAGTGGCAACACGACAGCATGCCTAATGTCCTCACTGTAACGCTGTAACGCCCCCTATCAACATCCTGTCGTGTCATCATGCTTTCCTTACCTTGCTGCTTCGTCCAGGAGTCTGTTGAGGAGAAGAACAAAGTCATTTGGTGCTCGTCTTCCTGTTTTCTTCTTCTTCTTCTCCGGTCCGTCCTCCACCATCTCATCACACAAGGCGTCATCAAACAGGATATGCACTGCGCGAAGTCGGTTACATTTTCATTAGGATGTGATCATTAATCAGTGGAAACAGTTGTGGAAAAACTACCTATCCTAATCAACTCACATAGTGAGAGATACATTATCACACATACTGACAAACACATGTCATCGTATTCCAGTTGCGTAGATCGATACTCATGATGCTGATCACTGGATTGTCTGGTCTGGGACCCGTTCTTCAGAGCGATCGTAGCGCTACGACAGTCGTAACTCCCATACTTTAACATAGACTTACGACTGTCGTAGCGCTACGATCGCTTTGAGGAACGGGGCCCTGGTCCAGTCCCGATTATTTACAGACCGCTGCCATATAGCTGGAATATTGCTGGGTGCGGGGTAAGACAACAAACAAATCCATACTATCAATCAAAAATTCATTCGTGAACAAAATATACTTTACATTCACACGTACACAGTTTGACCGGTGAAGGTCCGGGTTAGAATATTGGCCTTCCGTAACCCATGCCTGTCGTAAAGGGGTCGGGTGGTCAGGCTCGCTGACTTGGTTGAGACATATCATCGGTTCCCAATGGCGCAGATCGATGCTCATGTTGTTGATCACTGGATTGTCTGGTCCAGACTCGATCATTTACAGACCGCCGCCATATAGCTGGAATATTGCTGATCGCGGCGTAAAATTAAACTCACTCACTTACATACACAGTTTAACATGGATCTCCCATTGAGACACATCACAAAGACTGCAAGCCGATCAGTCCCTTTTTTATGCCCTTCACGCCGAGCAGCAGCCAGGGTAACAACAAGTACCATCGTTTGGCGTCGATAAAACGTCGTCAGGGTTCGAACTACCGAACTTCCGCTTCTCTCTAGATAAGGAAGGCGGTGCAGTATGCAGAAAGATGCAATTGGAAAATCAGGGTCGGTGGGGTAGCCTAGAGGTTGAAACGTTCGCTCGCTGAAGACCCGGGTTCGATTCCTCACATGGGAACAATGTGTGAAGCCCCCGCCGTGATATTGCTGAAATATTGCTAAAAGCGGCGTAAAACCATACTCACTCACCCACTACTGACCTTCAAACTCGTAGTAATCCACATCCGCATTCAGTTTGTCCTTTGCAATCCTCTTGGCGCACTGGTCCGCGTCTAACCTAAACACAGAGGGGAACCATCATGGCGGCGAGTATCTTCATAAGTTTAGTATCACACATACGTACGACATTCCACTGATTGATATATTGAACAACGATCCAAGTCGGCCCACCACCCGATCTTTCTATGACCAACATATATCGTGAACAACGATCCAAGTCGGCCCACCACCCGATCTTTCTATGACCAACATGGCTTACTCAGGGGAATTGGAATTCCCGTTCATTGGGGGTGGGGTGAGGGTGGGGCCTTTGTATAGTGCTAAGATCTCGATTGTTAAAATGACGCAAGGTTGTTACACGTCCACGTAGTTCTAAGTGCATTTCGGGGCAGATATTATAGAGGAAAGTGTTAAAACCTGCTAAGCGGATGACAAATGACGAACTTGGCGCTCCGTAAAGCGACCAAAGAGTGCCGTCTATCGCAAATCTGATACTGCAGAATCTCTATGGAAGGGACCCATACAAAGCACGATAACAGGACTTCAGGACCTTTGGGTCGGCTCAGCTGTATACACTATCGCACCCTACCTGAACAGCGACGTCAGGATCTGCATCATCTCCTGCTCATTCTCGTGCCACATCGTCGCACAAATATAGATCATAGGGTGACTCTGGGAGTCTGGTGTGTCGACCACGT
Source organism: Haliotis rubra (assembly GCF_003918875.1). Lineage (NCBI taxonomy): Eukaryota > Metazoa > Mollusca > Gastropoda > Lepetellida > Haliotidae > Haliotis > Haliotis rubra. Next base: position 1,610,698 of record NW_025765891.1, read on the forward strand.
CCTTCAGTTGCCGGCGACTGTGGAGCAGGGCGAGGTCGACGACGGGGCTGCAGTAGTGGGGCAGTATAAACAACCTGCAACACACGTGGACTGGTAACCAAGGAACTGTACCACAAGGCTATACAGGAGCTTGTTGCCATTGCTCGGTCAATACCAGAGAATAACCAGTCTCGCTTACCGAAAGAATACCATTAGGTGTATAGGTGAGAATTATACGACTAGATCACTGAAAATCAATGGTGACACCGGGTGTTCGCGAAAGAGTACGCTTCATAGTAATGCAGTGAAGGTTATTGTAAACAAGGATTATTTTATTACATTTACTGTTTCAATTCAGGAAACAACATGAACAAGCATAAACTCGCCAGTATTATATAAAATATTAAGTGCCCCAGATAATTAGGCAAGCAGTACAGTAGACATTGGTCACTGAAGGAAACAGTTAAGTGAATGAAAACATATGAAAAATGGTTGTCACAAGTATTGTCCCTTCCTATCTCATACACAAACATTGCTCGAGTAAATCAGAAGACAAATATGCGATGAGTGCGTATGACAAAGAAATGACATCATATAATGATGACTAGCAGGTGTCGGGGTCGTCGTACAATCTGCTTGGTGACAGAAACAATATAGACAGTATTCCAGTTGGGTGTGTCTAATCTAGTCTAGACCAGATGATTATTGGGTTTATGTAGATTGAAATATCGGGGAACATAATGATTGGATAGCTTCTATGGTACCTCCGCTTTTTATGAACGGACAGAGGCATGATGTCATGGGCACGAGGTGCTTGGAAGCCTTTGTTTGGATTTATTGTGACAGATTGGTTGCACATTATTATCAGAAGACACAATATTTGCTCCAGCGATTTGAAATGACTGAACCCAATAATACCCACTGAGCGTGAAAGACGTCGTTTGACGACCAAAATGTATGCTTGAAACCGGGTCAACACAACGTTCAACGTCATTGGTTTCCCTCAAAGTGTTATCAGCGGAGCGTGGATACTAGACATTTAAATCAGCTACCCAGTAGCTGGCAGGAGGCCTTCAGGTTTGTCCTTCCTAACTGTAACGTGTGATTCACACTCAGAAATGACCTGCGGAACGCCAGTGGCTTCCTTTATCATTTCTGTGCAGACAAGGCGTAAACGTCTTAACGGCTAGTCTGATGCCTTCTATATGGAATATTGTTGAGTGCGGTGTACAACTAAACTCACTCACTCACTGTCATTTAAGGCCTCACTCACAGCATATGTGTCAACTGATCCAGTTAGTCGCCTCTTACGACAAGCATGGGTTACTGAAGACCAAGTCTAACCCGGATCTTCACGGTTTAACATATCGTCGTGACCAACGGTTGTGTAGACAAGGAGGACCATTTCAGGATTTCATAGTGGAACACGGCTGTGTACACGAGGTTGTATGCTGGTGCAGTAGGACTGGACGTCATCCTTACCTGCGTATGCATCATTGTTACAGGGGCGGTGGGGTAAACTAGTGGTCAAAGCGTTCGCTCGTCACGCCGAAGACCCGGTTTCGATTCCTCACATTGGTTCAATGTGAAGAAGCCCATTTCTAGTGTCGGGATATTGCTGGAATATTGCTAAACGCGGCATAAAACCAAACTCACTCACTCACTCATCATCGTTACAAGGCCTGCTCAGAGCTGGTGACCATTGTCCGCATGGACTGGCCAGTCCGATCACCAAACCTCACCCTATAATACACATGTTGAAGGAGCTGCAGATAGCCCTCTTGCGACACCATTTACTTTCGGCATTACTACAGGAACTTGGTAAGGTTCTTACTATTGAGTGGGACAATGTTGCCTTGGCAGCCACTTAGCAGCATGAGATCACGATGTCAGGCTGTGATCGCTGCAAGTACGATGTTCTGAGCTTTTGTTTTGACAAAGCATTTGTTTCCGTGATTTTGTTGACGGATAAGTACTCTCATTTTGACAGTTGATCTGACTGATTACTGGTCACATGTTGTTTTGTGGCACATGACAACGAACGTGTTCATTAAGGGTACCTTGTTTTGGTTATTTCAACAAATGCACACAATATGACGTATCAGCACAGCCCAGCTCAACAGGAGATCCTATGGATGTATGCATGGACTATGCATGTGTTATGCATTGACTATGACATATGTACCTTGCACGAAGACGAAACAAAATGCGCTGACCTATGTAAGAAATTGACACATTGCAAATAGGCCCCAGTTTCCCAAATTGACCTTACACAAATTACATCATATCTGTGTTTCAAGGATAAACTAATAATGATATTTCATCATTACATCAGTACATGTTGGAACTTCGGGAAACGATTCTCAATTTTGTTGAAACTACGACGAGCATTGGGTACTGGCGATGAATCATAACATGGAGTATTGGGCGTTATAGACGGAGTTTAAAATTGCAGAAACCTAAGCATACTAATTCTTTATAGAGACCATACTTACTGCGGAGTGAAGGCAAGCCTCTTGACCGGGGTCACTGTCCATACATGAACACACATCATAACCTGGGAGACCCAGCCCAGAATGAACGCTCCTACCAAGAGACCGTAATTCATGTCCATATCTGCGATGTCCACCTTGATCCTGTGATCCCCTCCCAGGAAGAAAATGGTGGCGATATCCGGCACGAACTGGAGAATCAGAAAGAGGACTGGGGACGCGAGGGTGAGTGGGAGGGAGAAGGCGATTCTCTGGAGGCACAACTTACACGCGGTGATAGCGAAGTAGAAACAAAGCCACGTGGTGCCGATGTGGATGAAGAACGACTCCAGCACCGGGGTCATCAGTATAGACTTGTGACTGGGATCTTTCTTGATCGCATGTGGACCTGCACCTTTGGGGATCGGTTTTGATGACGTCACATTGCTGGTAGGGGATGACGTGCTGGATTTGGTGTATGTTGGTACGGTAGGTGCTGCTGACATTTTAGATGTTAATGAAGCAGTTGTAACGCTGAATACATTCGTTGATTGACTCATTGATGTTGGCACGGTTGTTGTTGTACTTTGCTGTTGTAGTTATTGTTGTTGCTGTTGTAGTTGTTGTTACAGGAGTCTGTGGTATTTTGATCGTCTTGGGTGATACATACATTGCTGGTATAGGGTCAGTCAATTCAGGCACCAAGTATGACTTCAGCAATGCCCCAGCAATAATAATACGAAGTATGGACGACATCAAACACGCCTTGTTACTTCCTTTCGTTCGTCTCTCAAGATCAAGTTTGATGCTCCCAATCTGTTCAGGGAAATAATTGCTCAACCACCTCATTGACAGCATTACTAGACCAGCAACCCCCCATATACGCAGTTCCAAAACATCTGTGTCCTTCACCTTCACACCCTCGACCTTGACCTCGGAAAAGATAATATACATGGAGCACAGACCTGCTGCTCCGCACTGTAGGACAAGAGCCACCAAACGCATTCCAAACCGAAACCACTCCTTGTTCTTCCCTGACACCACAGTCCCTGTAAGGGCTGGCAATATCCCTGTTGCCATGGTGATGGTTAAAGATTCCGATATGGTGAGGAAGGGAAACACTTTAAATGCTAATCCATACAAAGCAGTACCATGAAGAACCTCCGTCACACAAATCTGAAGACAAATTAGGAATAAATATGAAATATGGCCAACTTACAACATAATCGAATATATTAACAATGTCGACACATAAATCGGTTGCTTGAATGTGACTTTATTGCTTGAATGTGACTTTATGCGAGCCATGATAGTATGACACTTACAAATACGAATACAGGTGTGTCTGACGTCTCCTTCGTGCCAAACATGATCCTCCAGGAGGTCTGAAAGATCTTCAGGACATCCGGCAGACTGAGGCAGATCATCAACAACCATGCGTAGTGGTTCAGCAGCAATGTCTCCTGCACGGAAACAACAGTGAGAACGTACGGGCACTTGTTTGAGGTGTTTGGCTTAAAGGAACCATACTTCACATCCATGTAACCATTTCCTCTGTTATGGCTGGTTGGGTGGCGGTCTGTAAATAATCGAGTCTGGACAAGACAATCCAGTGATCAACAGCATGAGCATCGATCTACTTAAATGGGCTACGATGACATGTGTCAACCAAGTCAGCGACCCTGACCACCCTATTCCGTTAGTCGCCTCTTACGACAAGCATGGGTTGTTGGAGATCAATTCTGACCGGGATCTTCACCGGTTCCTATGTTATGGAAGAGTATTAGGTCCACAGTCTAAAAGCTTTTCAACATCTACGTAAATAATGCTATATCGGTTGCAATGAAAAGGCATAGCCAATGTGTATTTATTCAAGCGACATCACTTCGGGTGTCAGCTGGAGTGGACCCGTACATTGTACCCTTGTGGGGGAAATCGAACCCGGTCCTCGACGTGATGCGAGTTAAAGCTGGGCTATCCTACCCATACATTAATATGATAACAAGCGGCAACAGAAAGACCTAACTTCAACGCCAGTGAAACGAACGGTGAAATGGCGTTACATAGGTACCCGATACTTTACCGTGGAGTCAACAAGAACAAAGAGATATATCTCAGAATGATCAGTGATAACTGTGGTACCTTGACCGTGGGGATTCGAAGTTTGCCAATTTGCGTGGAGATGAAGAAGAAATTGAGCTTGCTGAGGACTGCACATCCCATCACCCCTATCACCAGCAATATCACCACGAGCACCTTGCTGACCTTGATGGCCTTAGTCCCAAGGCCTTTCAAACAGGAATCCCCAGTAGTGAGGGGCCGGTCCCTGAATATATCCCATCTGTCTCCTAGCAACGCCTCGTTCCTGAAAATGAAGCAATGAGAAATGGCTTGTATGCAAAACAATGTTTACTGTTATAGCCTTGGTAAGGATGATACTCATAGTCATTGACATAAATCTGCCATATTTACCCTCAGTCTTAAGGCAATGGGTTTACGACTCCAAACACAACTAACTCCAAGTCCAGAAAGTTAACCCATATCGGTGGAAAGATCTTTTTCCCGCGATAGATATCTTACAGTTAACAACAATTCTGTCTAAGAATTAATGTTGGATTTTACGTGAAAATACATCCAGGGTTAAATTACCTCTGATCAAAATATGTCTTGTGGTTCAGAGTCGGACACAGCAGTGTTGTCAAATTACTTTACACGGTACGTATATGACGTAGGTATGCAAAAGCACCACTTACTCGTCCTTTTTTGACGCGTCTGCAACCGAGGACCGGCCGAGACTCCCGGCTCCGCTATCGATTTCGTCATGTGCCAGATCCGTCTTCTCCGTTCTTTGGCTGGTGTGAGTGTATGAAGGACGGACATACAACATGTTACACATGCATCGGTTTTCTGTATGAGTGTTATATCTATGCTCATATCCTATACCGCCACTGATTTGGGTGTTACCCACATTCAGATGTCGGGCCCGGAGGTGCCTGCCTCTTCGTGAGTCTCAATTTGGTGACATTTGGGTTCGTTTTTGTATATGTGGTTCGTTAGTGACATATGTATACGCAGCAACACGCAGCCGACACAGCAAAGCTGGATCATTCTCAGTCAAGACTATATTAAAGTACTTTTGGGGGTTGAGTCCCATCCAGCATAGGACACATACTGTCAGGGTGAGGCTCCAAATCGTCAAACCACTAAGTCAGCGGTCTAACGAACTCAGCCGCAGTGGCTTCTTTCTGAATGGAAGTCTGAAAACTGGTAGTCTAGATTTCTTTGTGTATATGGGCACGGTATATGGGCACGGTATGGTGTTACTCCGGTTTATGCAATATTCCAGCAACATCACGGCGGGGGTCACCTGAAATAGGCTTCACACATTGTACCCAGGTGGGGAATCGAACCCGGGTCTTCGGCGTGTCGAGCGGACACTAGGCTACCCTACCTCCCCGGTTCGTAATCAGTACACTTCTATCAACCACCAACACACTACTTTCTTTTCTTTATTGCAACACTACCATCTGCCATCAATACACTACCATCTTCCATCAATACACTACCATCTTCCATCAATACACTACCACCTTCCATCAGTACACTACCATCTTCCATCAATACACTACTTTCTTCACCAATACACCTTCTTCCATTAATACACTACCTTCCTCTCAAAACACTACCTTCTTTAGGCTTCACACATTGTACCCATGTGGGGAATCGAACCCCGGGTCTTCAGCGTGACGAGCGGACGCTTTAACCACTAGGCTACGCCACCACCACTATCCTCTTAATACCAGAGTCTTGACAAACCATCTGCTGACAATACGATTTACGACCCACGTCATCGGTAGTTATGGATCTCATTTTAACCAGTCGATCCACAATACGGCATGCGTGGCATACTGTGGATCTTTCAGCCCTGAAATCCACACGGTGGTGCAATAGTGAGATGGCTGATGATTCGCTGCTATAATCTGGTACTGACCTGGCGGTGGGAGAGCTTCGTCGAGATGTCCGACCACTGTTCGCTGTGTCTGGTGGGGGGACGATCTCTACATGGGGGATATCCCTAGGAACAATATATAACGCGTCACAACTCATGTGGTAACACGGAACTCGTTTAGCAAAAGTTTCCATTTCCGGATCCGCAGAGCATGGGTTCGAATCCTGGAATCGCCTCATTAATGATCAGATTCTGATAAGGACCATACTCTTGGCCTCTATCAGTGTTACAGAGGATTACAGTGCCATCCACCAGCACCCTACAGCACTGTGCCATCCACCAGGTGACGATTACCTGTTGTGGTACAGTAATGATCACTGAACAAGTTGATGTAGAAAGGTTTATAGAGTTCACCATGACCATCGAATAGTCAAATGCTATACGTTACCGTCTTTCGGGCTTGTAATTATCGTAGTCTGGTTCCATGTCGTTGGCTGCGTGTCCCGTGTGTGGGTAGTCTGGAGGGTAGTCATTGGGAGGGGGATAGTAGGATGAAGAGGGCTGGGAACTACCACGTCGTGATGCGTTGTCATAGTGACGAGTACTTGACGATGGACTACGTTCAAATAATAGACTTTGTCAGACACAAAATAACAACACCAAAAAAAACATATATCACAATCATAGAAAAACATCACCAAACAAAATATAGATCACAATCATAGAAAAACATCACCAAACAAAATATAGATCACAATCATAGAAAAACATCGCCAAACAAAATATAGATCACAATCACAGAAAAACATCACCGCGATGTCGGCAAACACGTTCACACTCCTCTGTAAAATAAAACGTCAAAGCCAAAAAATAATTATCTCGATTATCTGCCGAAACACATTCGGGCGTAAAGTGGTCAGAAAAAGTAAATCCGAAACGTGCCATATGCCCTGACGATTTTTACGACAGAATGAAGGCAAATTATTGAATTATTAGCCTTTGTGAAATTAATCACAACTGCAGTAAATTAGGCATATGCATATGTTGATTAAAGACTCATCCTGCCAGGCGTAGTTAGCCGCACGCACCTCCAGAGATGAGTCAGTGTATGTTAACAGGTGAAGTCCTATGACCATATACACCCTTCTGGCATACCATGGCAAACACGAACTTGTTAAGAAAATAAAGAGCTTAAGGGGTGTTTTTTATAAAATCAAATCTGCGTGCTTAAATTTCAAGTGTATAGATAATTACCACTCCTATCGGCATGTGATGTTAAAGTGAATTCTTCTAAATTTCTACATCACGAGTAGTTGTGTCTGAGGTCATGACAACATCCATGTCTCCGCAATCACTAACTGACTCCGCAGTAAATAAATGGGAGATCTCAGCTCGCTAACAACTCAACCCAGGAGTAATAAGACACACTGGGACTTCTTAGCAACCGCAATAGTTACCTGCTTGGAAATGAATGATCCAAACATTTCTCCGGGCGGCTCAAGTGGGCGGGGTTTGCAGGGTGCTACACTACTCAAAGCGAGCGTTAGGCGCGTGATCCCCTATCAGCCAGAAAGTGGATGTTGAACGATTTGATTCTATCACACGCTCCCTCTTAGTCAGCCCGACAAAATGACCCACTATTTGACTGAATCACACATTAAACTAAACATCCCCAAGCTCGTAAATTCACCCACACATTCACACATTTATTCACACATGCGTACCTTCACTCACACACGCGTACCTTCACTCACACACGCGTACCTTCACTCACACACGCGTACCTTCACTCACACACGCGTACCTTCACTCACACACGCGTACCTTCACTCACACATGCGTACCTTCACTCACACACGCGTACAATTACTCATGTTAACTCATACACGCGTACATTCACACACACGCGTACATTCACATACTCGTACATCCATACACTCGTATATTCGGTCAGGCACTCTAACATTCATGCACAATCTACAGTCACCCATACCCTCCTACATTCACCCATACCCTCCTACATTCACACACTCTCGTACATTCTAATACTCGTACATTCATATACTCGTGCATTCACCCATACACTCGTACATTCACACACTCTCGTACATTCACTCACAAAGACGTACATTCATCGATACACTCGTATATTCGCTCACGCACTCTAACATTCATACACAACCTAGATTCACATACTCGTACATTCACCCACACACTCGTGCATTCATACTCTCGTGCATTTACTCACAAAGACGTACATTCATTCATACACTCGTATATTCGCTCACGCACTCTTACATTCATGCACAACCTACATTCACATACTCGTACAGTCACCCGTACGCTCGTACATTCACACACTCGTACATTCACTCACAAAGATGTACATTCATCCATACACTCGTATATTCGCTCACGCATTCTTACATTCATACACAACCTACATTCACATACTCGTACATTCAAATACTCGTACATTCACCCATATGCTCGTACGTTGACCCCCACACGCGCGTACACTCACCCACACTCTCGAACATTCATACACAACCTACATTCACATACTCGTACATTGACCCCCACACGCGCGTACATTCACCCACGCTCTCGTACATTCATGCACATATACAATGATATCCAATCACCCTGACACAACCAAGTCTCAAACCAGACAGTTGGGGAACCAGTCGTATTCAGTTATTGTATTGAGAACGGTACACACCTGGGCAAGGGGGAATTGTGCTGTGACGGGAAGGGAGGGGCTTGTACTCCGTCACCGTGGAACATGGGGTTGCTGTAGCCCCTGTTGATGCACAAATATTCTTCCTTATAATATTCAACGTGCATGTTGGCGAGAAAATGCAAGTAGTGTATATATTCTCTACAGACCAATGCTAGAAATTTACAACTTCTATAAAGGAATCGGGTGGTCAGGCTATCTGACTTGGTTGACACATGTCATCGGTTCCCAAATGCATAGATCGAAACTCCTGATACTCATCACTGGATTGTCTGGTCCAGATTCGATTATTTATAGACTGCCGCCATGTAGCTGGAATATAGTTGAGTGCGGCGTACAAATAAACTCACTCACTCACTATACAACAAAATGCAAATAGTGTAGATTTTCTCTTCAAACTAATGCTTACGTCTTCTTAGCAACAAAATGAAAGTACAGTAGAACTTCTCTACAAACAAATGCAAGTACATCCTCTACACACCAAGATGCAAGTAGTGCTTTACAGTTGTATTTTTCACTAGCGGTGTCACACACAACCAGTGGTGTCTATTGAGTGTAGAGTGGAGACATACCCTTGAGGCCGCTGGGAAGGAACTCTTCCATTGTTGATCTCATTCATTGGGATGCTGGTCCAACTGTTGTTGCCGGAGACCTTGCGTCTGGATCAAAACACAGATGACCCGTTTCACAAAGCTATGGCAGCGCTACGACTGTCGTAAGTTACAGTACAGGAGTTACGACAGTCGTAAGTTACAGTACAGGAGTTACGACAGTCGTAGCGTGTGCGTGTGTGCGTACGTGCGTGCTCGTGTGTCTAGAGGTCGTGTTCGTGTCTCTGCCATTATCTTCTATATGGAGCATGTATATACAATACACACTGTACACAAACACGCATATTTACAAGCCTTCGCCTCATTCACTACGGTGGAGGTGATGTGTCTCGACGAAACAGATTTCACGTGGTTGTTGATAAATGGTTGTCAGTTTGAAAATTTCAGCAGCAGTTTTTGTTGTCAAGATGGAAAGCAGTGCTCCTTAGATAAGGAGAACAGGAAGACTTTACTCAGGGTTCAAACCCACTGAACTAAAATCAAACAAAGAAGAAATGCACATGCTAAAGTTTAAGAGTATAGTAAACGCCTGTTATATATCGGTTAATATGGCACCCTGTTTACTTTCTAATTATTTATGCATTTGGAAAATTGTAGACACATCAATTTGCCTGTCACAGCATACCGTGATACTATGCATTTCCAGGTAATGATACTAACACCTTCACAGCATACTATGTATTTCCAGGTACTGATACTAACACCTTCGCAGCATACTATGTTTTTCCAGGTACTGATACTAACACCTTCAAAGCATACTATGTATTTCCAGGTACTGATATTAACATCTTCACAGCATACTATGTATTTCCAGGTACTGACACTTACACCTTCACAACATACTGTGTATTTCCAGGTACTGACACTAACACCTTTTACAGCATACTATGTATTTCCAGGTACTGACACTAACACCTTCACAGCATACTATGTATTTCCAGGTACTGACACTAACACCTTCACAGCATACTATGTATTTCCAGGTACTGACACTAACATCTTCACATCATACTATGTATTTCCAGGTACTGACACTAACATCTTCACATCATACTATGTATTTCCAGGTACTGACACTAACACCTTCACATCATACTATGTATTTCCAGGTACTGACACTAACACCTTCACAGCATACTATGTATTTCCAGGTACTGACACTAACACCTTCACAGCATACTATGTATTTCCAGGTACTGATACTAACACCTTCACAGCATACTATGTTTTTCCAGGTACTGATACTAACACCTTCACAGCATACTATGTATTTCCAGGTACTGACACTAACACCTTCACAGCATACTATGTATTTCCAGGTACTGATACTAACACCTTCACAGCATACTATGTATTTCCAGGTACTGATACTAACACCTTCACAGCATACTATGTATTTCCAGGTACTGATACTAACACCTTCACAGCATACTATGTATTTCCGGGTACTGACAGGTACTAACACCTTCACAGCATACTATGTATTTCCAGGTACTGATACTAACACCTTCACAGCATACTATGTATTCCAGGTACTGACACTAACAACATACTGTGTATTTTTTGACCAGCATACTATGTATTTCCGGGTGTGATACTGACACTAACACCTTCACATACATACTATGTATTTCCAGGTACTGACACTAACACCTTCACAGCATACTATGTATTTCCGGGTACTGACACTAACACCTTCACAGCATACTATGTAGGTGCTTCTTCAGGTACTGACACTAACACCTTCACAGCATATACTATGTACCTTTCCAGGTACTGACACTAACACCTTTCACAGCATACTATGTATTTCCAGGTACTGATACTAACTGACACTAACACCTTCATGCTGTATTTCCAGGTACTGATGCTAACACCTTCACAGCATACTATGTATTTCCAGGTACTGACACTAACACCACATGCATACTATGTATTTCCAGGTACTGACACTAACACCTTCACAGCATACTATGTATTTCCAGGTACTGACACTAACACCTTCACATCATACTATGTATTTCCAGGTACTGACACTAACACCTTCACAGCATACTATGTATTTTCCAGGTACTGACACTAACACCTTCACAGCATACTATGTATTTTCAGGTACTGATACTAACACTCACAGCGTACTATGTATGTCGAGCTACTCATACTAACACCTTCACAGCATACTATGTATTCCCAGTTACTGACACTAACACCTTTACAGCATACTGTGTATTTCCAGGTACTGACACTAACACCTTTACAGCATACTATGTATTTTAAGGTACTGACACTAACACCTTCACAGCTTACTATATATTTTCAGGTACTGATACTAACACCTTCACAGCATACTATGTATGTCCAGCTACTCATACTAACACCTTCACAGCATACTGTGTATTTCCAGGTACTGACACTAACACCTTTACAGCAAACTGTGTATTTTAAGGTACTGACACTAACACCTTCACAGCTTACTATGTATTTTCAGGTACTGACACTAACACCTTCACAGCATACTATGTATTTTCAGGTACTGACACTAACACCTTCACAGCATACTATGTATTTCCAGGTACTGACACTAACACCTTCACAGCATACTGTGTATTTTCCAGGTACTGACACTAACACCTTCACAGCATACTATGTATTTCCAGGTACTGACACTAACACCTTCACAGCATACTATGTATTTTCAGGTACTGACACTAACACCTTCACAGCATACTATGTATTTTCAGGTACTGATACTAACACCTTCACAGCATACTATGTATTTCCAGGTACTGATGGCACTAACACTAACACCTTTACAGCATACTATGTATTTCCAGGGTGCTGACACTAACACCTTTACAGCATACTATGTATTTCCAGGTACTGACACTAATTCTATGTATTTCCAGGTACTACTTCCACCTTCACAGCATACTATGCAAGCACCTACTGTGACACTAACACCTTCACGGCATGTATTTTCAGGTACTGACACTAACACCTTCACAGCATACTATGTATTTTCAGGTACTGACACTAACACCTTCACAGCATACTGTGTATTTTCAGGTACTGATACTAACACCTTCACAGCATACTGTGTATTTCCAGGTACTGACACTAACACCTTCACAGCATACTGTGTATTTCCAGGTACTGACACTAACACCTTCACAGCACTATGTACTACTGACACTTCACAGCATAGGTATGTCCACTGACACTAACACCTTCACAGCATACTATGTATTTCCAGGTACTGACACTAACACCTTCACAGCATACTATGTATTTCCAGGTACTGACACTAACACCTTGTGTATTTCCAGGTACTGACACTAACACCTTCACAGCATACTATGTATTTCCAGGTACTGACACTAACACCTTCACAGCATACTATGTATTTTCAGGTATGACACTAACACCTTTTACTATGTATTTCCAGGTACTGACACTAACACCTTCACAGCATACTATGTATTTCCAGGTACTGACACTAACACCTTCACAGCATACTATGTATTTCCAGGTACTGACACTAACACCTTTACAGCATACTATGTATTTCCAGGTACTGACACTAACACCTTTACAGCATACTATGTATTTCCAGGTACTGACACTAACACCTTCACAGCATACTATGTATTTCCAGGTACTGACACTAACACCTTCACAGCATACGTTGTTTCTAGATACTGATACTAACATCTTCACAACATATTAATATATACTACTCACACTTTGCTAAGGATCAAAAAAATTCACAACTTTTCTTAAAGTAGATTCTTAATTTGAAATTGTATCCATTTAAAACTGGATAAATAACCATATGGTAACCCATCTTTAGGCAAACAGTCACTTTAATCTAACCTTATGCACTTGATACATGAGTAACCATAAAAAATGGTTTTCATGGTACCAATCAACCATTTTGCAAATCATGGAACGAGTCAGTGACAACTGACAAGTACACAACACCTGTCAGTAGCAGGTATGGGATCCGCAAGATGAAATGACAAACTGAAACCTGGGATTCATGCTTACAATAAGCTTAGATCTTTAAACCAAATTAGACCCCACATCATAGTTTTCTGTTGAACCCATGATTTGATGCTTAGCAAAGTGTGAATCCTATACGTCCGGAAACTGAACATGCTGCTGTCACATTATACTATGTATTTCCGGGTGTTGATAGCGACTCACCCGGCCATTGTCTGACCTCGTTGTTTCTCTGCTGCAATCTGAAGAACCTCCCGTGATTCGTCAGTAGCTTTTATCTTGTAAATTATGTCAAGCCAATCTAGCTAGCCTTTATCAGGGGTAACCATTCAAATGCATATGATTAGTGAGAATGCGTGTACAATATCAAGTACAACTACCCTAAATTTGAATATACTTCTCTCTACTTCCTGACGGTACTTCAATACTAAAGTCATTGAAAACTTCTGTGAATCTGTGTTCTGAAGAACTGTATCCTATCCTGTACAGTCAACTCTGCTTTTGACTGAGATTCGGAATGGGTGTGGAGGGTTCTGTTTATGTTAGCCTTCGCTAGACAGTGGACATCCACAATAGTTTACGACTTGGCATCCTTAAGCCTTAATACAATTTCGACTTTGGTTCTACCTTGGATCAACCTTACCTCCTGTATCTGCCAGGCTGTTCTGCCATCTGGATTTCCTCTCCCTTAAAAAACTTGGATAGATCCGGTTGCGAGGATGGAATACTTCTCAGAGTGTCAATGATAGCAGGGCTGCAATGGTATAATAATGAATGGATGTGGGTCTTTCGCGTATTTAGCAATAGACCGTCGGTGAATGGGTCTGCAAATGATCGAATCAAGGATCCTTAAGCCAGTGGTTGACTACATGAGCAACGGCTAATGCCGTGGGGAACACTGTGATACACGATCGGCTGATCACCCGCTCGCCTGATCCACATTAATGATGCATGGTGCCTGTCACTGTATCCTTGATGAGTTAATGCCACCTCTTAAAACGGTAAGAGGGCGCCCTCAGAATAAAATCATACCTAATGAAAACAAACAGTTCATTCTGAAAACCAACTGCGTTTTAGGACAAAAATCCTGTTATTTGTGTTGGAAACGTGACAACAAATGTTTCAATTTCATTAGCTTAAAAATAAGAATAGCTTACCCTCCCTTAGGCTACGACCAGAGTACTGAAGCTCACTTTACAGAACGAATGAAAACCTAATAATTTATTTTGCTGAACCGATAAGACGTAAACTGTGATGCCTTCGTCGACAGCGAAACAACATTCGTTTGCTTTCTCTTGCAACACTCAATTTGTAAAATACTTGCTAAATGTACCTTACATTTTGTAATTGTTGAAGTTGAGCTTAATTTCATCAAACTACATATAGTACAGATATTTCAAGAGTAATCTCCTTTAAAACTATACATTAGTGAAGCAAAATAGGAAAGGCCGATAACGTTTATGTATTACCATTGCGTAATTTATTCAGACGTCAGCTGAATTAAGAAAACGTATTTTCTGAGCTACTTTTTGAAAAGTGTACACAATGTCTTTTAGTGCATCAATATGAAGGTATGGTGGCTCGCTGTCTTGTCAATTATATTAACAAAGTCGTATTTATGTACAAGGACTGACTGGCTGAGTTTAGTTTTACGCCGCTTTTAGCAATATTCCAGAAATGGGCTTCACACATTGTGCCCATGTGGGGAATCGAACCCAGGTCTTCGGCGTGACGAGCCAACGCTTTAACCATGAGGCTACCCCACCGCCCCTTATGTACAAGGAACGTAAAAAGATCATGTCAAAGACATGAGCTCGTGAACATACACAATTATGATTATTACGATAGTTTTCAACTTCAAGTACAGTGGGGTGTTTAGGATAACAAACACCTATCCTGTAAATATTTTGTCATATCTAAGTTTAGATTTCTACGAAACGTTTACTCCCATGTACAACACACGCATGTAATGGGAATACATGTACAGGCTATGGCATGTACCACATGTAAATGAAAAGTATAGCTTACAAAAACAGTTGACGAACCAGTTCTACATTTCCACTCCTTATGTTTGTAAGTAAATACAATGTCATGATTTTCCAATGTAACGTTCACGTTCACCTTATTCGACCATATAAAGAATACTACACTACAAAAGAAAGTACCTACGTGGCAACTGGATTTGAACCCCAAATAACATAACTGAACCGTAGATAAACGTCATGTTACTATGGTTAAAACACAAGCCGAAAACAGAAAACGTGACCATGATACCCGCTTCAAATATTGACATCAAACAACTAATTTGTCGGTTCTTACTAGGCCCTATCAAACATGGGTGTATAGCAATTTAGAAAAAATGATCCTGAAACAAAATCAACAAAGCCCATTCAAGTCTAGACTATGTGACAAATCTAGATTACCACAGTTCTGAAAACTAAGAAAAAATCTTTCATTCATTACATTATATGATTGTAAATTTAGGTACCGGGCTTGTTTGTTTTTGTAAAATATGTTCATTTCAGAGACTAGTGTCTAAACACAGGTTACTTAGCACAGACTCATAGAACATTGTTGCAGTTTGACATAATGTTGCCCCACTAATCGTGCTTTGATTATTTTTGTTAACTTTGGGGCATAAAATGACAATTTCTAAACGTACAAGCAGACGCAGCACATATCATACTCGAGTTGAAAATAAATGTTCGTTTTCTATCTAAACAGCACACGAATTTCCACAACTAATACAGCACTCTGCAAAAACATCATGGTAACATCAGAAGAAATGGAAAACAACAAACAATTTTACGACAGACCACTACCAGGTGACCACCTAGTTTCTGGCACCTACCTTGTTCCTCGTCGGCCTAGCGGGTTGCGCATGCCCATCTGCGGTGTCAGAAAGCCTCCAGACATTGTGACGTAACTTCCTGAAATATGTTTTATCCAAAGGATCAGAGTTCGCGATAACCGACAGCAGGCGAGATATGAACTTGTCAAATATTACAACATGTCAACGAATTCGGTTGGGTCAAATAATGGTCTTTTTTAATAGTTTTACAACCGGGCCACTTGTTACATTATGCATGCATGTAAGTCCGTTATATCAGTTTTAGAACTTAAGTATTTCTAAGGTCTTTGGCAGGTATTCAAAGCTGGAAGAGCACCAAGGTATAAAACTGGGAACTAGCATCAACTTCCCCACCTGTAGGACAGGACATCCTTATCCTTTTAGATAAGCACCTAGTGTCATCACTGATTCTGAATAATCATGGAATTTTCCCCTTTTTTCTTTAACGACCAAATGGAATCTATTCATCAGATAATCGTGACGGATTCTTCAGAGGTGTAACGACGTTTCATGGCCCTAGTCTCAACAGCTGGCCAGTTCCGTGTATGACTTCATAAACCATTTAACATGAATTGGAAACCATTAACTATATACAGGAAGTTTGAAAGAAGACTGTTGTGTTTATTGTTTCGGAGTGGCCACGGAGTTATGTCCCGGTTAATGTAATCTTGCCTGGTCATATACTGACCTACGATATTATCAGACTTGAGGTTATCACCACACGGTAGTGTTTGTTGCTAAGATAAGAAAGAACGCATGTAGATCCTCCTGTTCCTGGTTTCTTGAAGATTAGGTCGTTAATTAATGAATGTGTTGTTAAAGAAAGGGACTTTTGACTCATTGCACAATTACAGTATTACATCCCACCCTACGGGGTACGGTCAAAGCATTAGGGTAATACTTCTTTCACTAGGCATTGCAGTTCTCAACGTCTCTCACCAGCAGGAGCTGGTTGCACTTTATAAAGTTAGGAAAACAGACAGAGATGACACGAATGTTTGCTGAACTTGACTTTGGGATAAACTTTGCTCCCCGGGGATTTTAGAGAGATGGTTTAATGTTGTCTGATACTTTCATGAAAGAGATGAATAGGAGAAACAAGGTGTTCATTTTCTACTACAGGGACAACAAGATGTTATTTATCTCCCATATCTGAGAACGTTTCACGTTACGCCTTCGGATATGAGGATGCTCATGGTGAGATGATTTGACAGACTGTACCCTACAAAAACCGAAATGTGTGTGTGCGTGCGTGCGTGCGTGCGTGCGTGTACATATACATAATGCTTATGCACTTGGAGAAACCACTGGTTTAGATGCATGCATATACACACGTGTAAGGGCCTATTCGATTATGCTAAACCGGTTTTGGTTTCTGGAAAACCATGCACTCGTTTATGTCGAAACCTAACACTGGGTTCTGAAACTTCGAAACCATCTCCGAGGCAGGTTTCGCAGTTTCGGTTTCGCGTTCTCTCACAACAAACATGGCGGAAACGATCTTGGTGACAAAATAGAGCAGCAGTTTCTGTAACCAAAATGATAAAAATCAACTGAGAACTAGGAATATATTACCTTTGGCAATGCTGTCATTCAATTCGTTCCTCATATATAATAGCTGAGACATTTAGTTTGTATCGATTTTGAAACCGGATGGTGAAACCATCCACTCGTTTATAAAGCTAGAAACTAGTTTCAATTTGAAACCATGTCTCCGAAACTAGACACTCGTTTATAACAGGAGAAACCAGTTTCAGAAACCAAAACCAGTTTTGCAAGAATCGAACAGGCCCTTAGTGTTTAATGCTCAAGGCAATACTGTATGTATCAGTACCTTGAGCATTGTGACCAAGTATTCAATGAATACTGTATGTATCAGTACCTTGAGCATTGTGACCAAGTATTCAATGAATACTGTATGTATCAGTACCTTGAGCATTGTGACCAAGTATTCTATGTTCAATGCTATTTCTACATGTTTGTGGTACAGTTGTTTTCAGTTTTCTATCCTTTGAGTCCAGTGAGTGAGTTAAATTTAACGTCACATCGGCATTATTATTCTAGCAACTGCTTTCCTGTTTGAGTTTACAATACAAAACTGAGATGTCAGTAATGTCCATGGTACCGTTGTACAAAGCGATCAGCCAGTCGATTCCAACACATTTTCCTATCAACTTTATCAATAACACAACCATCATTATCCCCTCAAATGTTTCTAGTGTTTCTTCCTTTGATAATAACACTCTTTGTGAAATTAACTCATGTATGTTACCGTTTGTCATTAACATTGCTTTATGATAATAGAGAGAAAAATTCTTGAATCTTCCATGCATGAAGCAGTTTCAGGCAATATATCTAAAACATGTTGTTAAATTAGGGAAAAACTGAATGTTTTAGTAATTAAATATATTAGCTGAGTGAATCAGATATTACATATATTCCCTAAAAAACCTCTCGCAACTGATGGTCTAAAACCGATGAAGGAGCAAGCATACGCTCCGAAACGTCGTGTTATTCACAATAAAGAAGTTGACATTCATAAATCTTGTTTTTTTATGCATTCCACTACTAAATGCCCTTCAAAGATTTAAAACTGTATTCATCATATGTAATCACCACGAATAATTCCTCAGCTGAGCCGTGAAGATCCGGGTTAGAATTGATCTTCAACAACCCATGCTTGTAGTAAGAGCCGACTAACGGGATCGAGTGGTCAGGCTAGCTGACTTGGTTGACACATGTCATCGTAACCTAATTGCGTAGAACGATGCTCGTGTTGTTGATCACTGGATTGTCTGGTCCAGACTCGATTATTTACAGTCCGCCGTGATATAGCTGGAATATTGCGGCGTAAAACAACAACCAACCGAACCAAAATTCCACAGCTGCTCGTCTTGTCATGTTATTTTCTTTCTGATTATATTAAAATAATAATGGAGAATAACTTTGTCATCAGTATTTCATATTCACCCTGCAGGATGTTGACAGGTCCTCAGAATGTCCGTGATCTCCTCTAGACTGCTACAATCTCCTGGAGACATGCACAGCGTCCCCCTTTACCCCTGAGTCAACCTGAGACTGGGTATTCGCGGGAGATATGTTATCACGCATGTAATTGTCCTGTCATTCGAGCCAGGGAGGGAATCTTCCTGGAGTGATTAGTGCAATTATAACTTCAATATTTCAACACTTCGAGTGCAGTGGTTTTCATCCCGACACCCAGACACTTGCTTGTTTGATTTACAGGACCAATCAGAAATCATCATTTATGACGTGGGGGATTGTAGTGGCATGTAAGCCAGAGGCAAACAAGGTACGACTGAGCTGTGTGTTCTGGAAACGTTGATGGGTCAGGGAAGTACACAAAGAGCACTAAACCTACACCTAGGGTACAACGAACTCATAAGTTACAGACGAACTATCCCACCACTGAGTTCACAACTGACAAGACACAACTCACAATTGACAGAATAGCGATCCACCCACCACCCAATTCACCCTACTGACAACTGACAAGACTGATACTCCTACCACCCAACTGACAAAACTGATACTCCTACCACCCAACTGACAACTGACAAGACTGATACTGCTACCACCTAACTGACAAAACTGATACTCCTACCACCCAACTGACAACTGACAAGACTGATACTCCTACCACCCAACTGACAAAACTGATACTCCTACCACCCAACTGACAACTGACAAGACTGATACTCCTACCACCCAACTGACAAAACTGATACTCCTACCACCCAACTGACAAGACTGATACTCCTACCACCCAACTGACAAAACTGATACTCCTACCACCCAACTGACAAGACTGATACTCCTACCACCCAACTGACAACTGACGTGTTTGTGTTAAATTAAGTGCTTCCTGGCACTGGCCACGTGTATCGGGTTTTATGCTTCCTTCGACTACTTTGATTATTATTTAGACTCAAATGCAACTTTTCCAGGGAATCAGATCTGACTATAAACGTTATCAAATATGCCCACTACGTAACAAAACAATGAAAGTATATCCATGCTGTCAAAGATACAATTTATATGTAGCAGTTAGTTACACTTAATTTGATCACATAGCAAACTGATTTACAGCACAATCAGGGGCAAGATAACAGCGACTATACCATTCAGTGTTGAGTCCTGGACTGCTGACTACAATCTGAACCTTCACTCAGCTGTTTGTATGAAGCTGTATGATCATACTGAAGGGGGATTGACTGCTTAAGCCTTAAATGTCTTTAAAGGGAAATGTTTAATCCCCATTAAGTGTAAAGTTAATACTAATTATGTACCCACCTTTGAACCTGGGTTTTCTGGTCAGGTACAGAATAGTTATAGTCACTGCTTCTTTGGGAGGAGGGAACACATATTACTTTTCCCCGATAAATTTGTTTCTTTAGTAAAAACCTTATTACAGTGAGAAGTAGTCTGTGAAAGGTTCTTATGAGTGTTCTCAACGCGAGGACTTAATTCTGTTAATTCAATAAATATCGGTATGTACAAATGTTTGAACATTGATAAATCAGTTTTCTAAAAGAACCCTCATATGTCACCTTTGTCAGCTGCCATTGTGAGATCTGAACAAAATCCAGTTGATTCGAGCAATCAATGGATGTAATACTACATATTTTTAACCCCCTCCAGTAACCACGTACCCTTAATCCTAACCTGATGATGATGAGGGAGGTCTGTTTCTAAAATATACACGTTAACGCACTGTAATAACCAGTCTGGACATCTAGAACCAATTGGGCGTAAAACATATGAAACTCACTGAAACTCAGCCATGAAACCGAGTGTTCGCAGAAAGTGTACGCATGTTGTGTCAGTAGATAATCCCGACTAATAGACTGGCCACTTGACCAAATATATACTAACGTATGTATACTGAATCACTTACTCGATGGTAGTTAGTTTACAGTTCATTCTTAAAATAACGTGTGGTCATAGAATACAATACAGGAATATATTCTCAGGGACCAGGGAGTTGGTATTGCCAACGATTTGACAGCAACACAGAGACAAGAGTTGCACAGACAACGCACAGAGCATCCTGACAGGAGATTCTTTTACAAGGGGAACAAGCTGATGAATGAGCCTAAACAGGCCATTAGTGAGGCCAGCACCGAGCAAGATTCAGAGAGACCCTCGGAGACCGACAATGCACAGACCAACTCTCGACCGAGTCGGGACCAGAGACGTGAACTCAGATCAGGCCTTCGTCGCTCCAGCAGGACTCAGCGCAGATAAGGGCGTGGCCAGGGTCTAAATGATTTTAGGACGCATCAACAAAAACGAACTCAAATGACAAAAATGACAATCATACATACTTGGACAAGTCTGCTAATTTAATATTTTGGAATGTATCCGGCTTGAAACAAAACCTAATTGATAATGACTTCATGGAATACATTAAAACATTTGACTTTGTTGGCTTTACTGAAACTTGGTGTAATGACACTGACTTTAAACACTGTTTTACAGATTATGTTTCAATTACCAAACAAGCAGATAAAATAGCAAATTGCGGGAGGTCGTCTGGGGGGATTACAGTACTCATTATGAACCAATTTGTAGATTTTATAAAATTGAAAAGAATAACTGAAAACAGCATATTCATTTTATTTGATAAATCCTTGTTTGGCTTTGATAAAGATGTTTTATATGCATGTACCTATATACATCCAGAAACATCAACATGGTATGACCAATCTTCAGAATGTAAAAATGGAATCTCTATTTTCCAAGATAACCTACTGGAAATAATTTCGGGACTACCAGATGTTTGTATCTTGTGCGGCGGTGATTTTAACGCACGAACTGGGACACGGTCAGACTTTATTGAAGATGATATATTAGAATTCACAGAAAATGAAAACTACTGTTTTATTTAATCTATTTTTGATTGCTTCAATCTTAAACGTTTTTCCGCCGACAAGGTAGTACACAACTTTGGCAAACACTTGCTTAACTTATGCTCTGTACTCAATATCCATATAATGAACAGGCGATGTGGCTCTGACTCAGAAACTGGAGATTTTACATATATCGGTTTAAATGGTGCCAGTGTCATTGATTATATAATATCCTCAGCAACTTTATTTGATTTTGTAAGCGATTTCGCTATAACATCCAGAGCCGAGTCATCCCATCTCCCAGTCACGTTGAAATTACGAGCGCTTCATGCACGACAACCTGATGTATTAGATACAGAGAGAAATATCGGCTTTAAATTCATTTGGGATAGTAATAAACTAGAACAGTTTAGGCAAAACATTTTATCTGATGATGTACAGGAACTCCTAGATAAATCTGTGGACAGCGCATTTACGTGCATTGATAGAAGCATTCATAGAAGCATTGATAGAGGCATTGATTATATTGTAGAGGTACTTAGTATAGCCGCAACTGATATGAAGAGAAAACTTAGGAAAAACAAAACATCTGTAAATGACTGGTTTGATAAAGAATGCAGAAAATTGAAAATTGAACGGTGTAGATGTCTGAACAAATTTAGAAAACATAAAAAAAAGCTCATTAGTAAACTATAATAAGATAAGAAATAAATACCATTCCGTGTGCAAACAAAAACGCACCGAATATTTTAAAAATAAACAAGCAATAATAGAAAATAGTATAAATGATTCAAAAAGATTTTGGAATGAGTTAAAACGTCTCAACTCGAAGCATGAGACGAACACAATTGATACTAAACATTGGTTTGATCACTTCAAAAATTAGTTTTCGTTCGAAAACTTAACAGATGGTGAAATATCCGAATGTGAAAATGATAATAATCCCGTAAACTCTGACGTAAATTGCGAACTCACAGAACAGAAACAAGACTCGCCTATAACTAGGAAAGAAATATTAGACAGCATCCAGAATCTTAAGCTTAACAATGCGTTATTTGTTGATTTTGCTAAAGCGTTTGACTCTGTGGAAATAAATAAATTATGGAATCTTCTAAACACAAGTGGACTAGGCCCAAAAATGAATAAACTCTTAAGACAAATGTATGAGAATGTTAAAGCTTGTATCAGAAATAATAATGTAGTATCAGGAACCTGTTACATACAAGTAGGAGTCAGACAAGGCTGTGTACTGAGTCCCTTCTTATTTTCTTTTTTCATAAATGAATTGGCCACGCAGATCGAGAATAACTGTACACACGGCGTACAAGTACATCCTGATATCTTCCAACTATTTCTGTTGCTTTTTGCTGATGACATCGTATTAATATCAAGTACTATTATTGGCCTGCAAAGGCAAATATATGAACTGGAAAACTTTAGTGAGCAGTCAAAGCTGACAGTTAATTTGGATAAAACAAAAGTAGTGGTATTTATAAATGGGAGAAAACTGGGAAAAAATGAAAAATGGTATTATAAAGATTGTAAACTTGAAAGTACAAATTCTTACAAATATCTTGGTGTATATTTCACTAATCAATTATCCTGCTCATTGCACGCAAACTATGCAGCAGTGCAGGCACAGAAAGTACTTCTTGGAATCCTAAGACAAATACATATTCTTGGTGATCTCAGTATGAATTCATTTTTCAAAATATTTGATGTAAAAATATATCCTATTCTTTTATATGGCGCAGACATTTGGGGGTTAAATACACTTGGAAAATTAGAAATGGTACATTTGTATGCCTGTAAAAAGTTTTTGGATGTTAAACAAAACACTCCAAATATCATGATCTATGGAGAATGTGGCAGATTTCCTTTACATATACACTCTTATTATAAAGTAATTCGGTATTGGATAAAGTTAATATACATGTCAGCCTATCGCTTACCAAAGAAATGTTATAATATGATGCTTTTATATGATAGAAATGGACACAAAAACTGGGTGACTGAGATAAAGCAATTATTTTTTTCTACTGGATTTGGAGATATTTGGCACGGAACCAAGTAAAATGGAAGCATTAAACATCTCGGCTTTCACACGATGCTTAATGTGAAAATATATGCGTGAAGCATTTTTGTCATAGGCCATAACCTAGCACGATATGTCCAATACGTTCCATGATTTACGTATAGGTAGCGATGTCTTTCTTAATATGTTCCGAATAGCATTATTTTACCCAAAATCTTTCGTCTTAATCTAAAACTTTTCGTTTACGAGGACGGTATCCATTTCCATAATATGATTGGCTGCTTAGGTCACGTGTCTGATTTTGACCAATCACGACCCTTATAAGCAGAGTGTAGTGAAAAAGCGTCGTTAGAAACCAATCTTTATCCAATAAAATCGCTTCTTACAAATGTGAAAATACTCTCGGCAAGAGTACAGTGATATTGTTGATGTTCAGAGCTTTCGAACGATACACGCCATCAAACGATTCGCCTCTATGTAAGTGACACGTGCCACTCACTAATTAACAAGAAACTGATTGACACTTCCCGTTTCTGAATAATCACGGGAGTAAAATATCCAGAATTCATCAAATCATTTACTCAAAGACTAAAAGATATGTATTTTCAAAACTGGCAAGAAAAATTATCTATTTCAAGCAAATGTGACACTTACCTAATGTTTAAAAACAATATCCATACCGAATTCTATCTATCATGTTTTAATGTAAAAAAGTATAGAGTAAGTTTAGCACGATTCCGATTCTCGTCTCATGAACTTCTAATCTAGAAAGGTAGACATGTAAATATGGATAGAGAACATAGAACTTGTCAATTATGTAATACAAATACAATTGAAGACGAGTATCATTTTTTTCTTGTATGCCCTAACTACAGTAGACTTCGAAGCAAATATATAAGAGAAAAATATTATGTCCATCCAAACAGGCTTAAGTTTTCACTACTGCTGAACAGCTCAAATCTTAAAGAAATTGAAAACCTGTCCATGTATATTTTCTACTCATTTGTACATAGAAAACATATTGTTCGTTGAACGTGTATAAAGCAATGTATATAGTGTACTATAGGCCTGAGGCCTTTTCAGTACCGGAATAAAGATTGAAAAGAGATTTCTTCTTCTACAGGAATATAATCCCAATCACATCAATGTGGCACAATGGTGACATCGATTTCTACAACCAGTGTTCATAAACAAAATGAGCCCACGAAAAATATCTCTCGAACTGACATCACCTCTAAAAGGGCTAGTTTCACATTTTTAGAAGAGAGGCCGCTCTCTGATAACTTACTGTCCAGGAGAACGGTCGACCCAGTCGTCTAAGAGGCCACAATTCGCTATCGAGAGTTGCGTCCCCTGAGTACACCAGTAACCGATAACTGTTATATTCCTAGGTTTGCCATCACCATGTCCATGCTCGTGGGTTTCACCACAGTGATAAAGGTCTGAAACCTGCGTCACTTCAGGCTCTCCTCCCACACAAAGCTGACATCACTTGGGTATTTGACTCAAACGGAAACACAGAGTGACAAAACTCATTCTTGCACCGTCAATTCTAGTAACGTTGTAATTTAACACGTGTGTTGCAGGTCGTTTCATCGGGAGACGACGGTATCTTGAGTATGGGGAAGGCCAATACATATTTTCAAAAGGTAGGTCTATAAGGAAAAACCTTTTAGGCCCAGATGCTGCGTTCGAAACAAATGGAAAACATCTTTCTACGGAAAGGATGTTATGCAACACTGTCTATATTTATCACTTCCTAATCTGATGTCCCTTAATGGCACAGCAAACACAGGGAATGCATGTTGTTAGTATAGCAGAACGCATCTGCTCTTTCTTCTTTAGTTATTTAGTTATCTTTTTTGTCCTAAAGTGTGCAGCAACCATACCAGTGTTGTTTGGTTTTCATGAGAGTTTAACCCGTGTGAGGCCTGCATTACTTCGGTCTTCCCTCCAACTTTAAACTGACGCGCTTTGATTTACCAGGAATAGTTAAAAGTGGCATTAATTCTCACTCACTGTTTGTTTTGATTCTATTAATAAGAAGTATTTATCTCTATACAAGGGAAGGTTATATTGGATAAGATTATTATCCCAGAGTGATACTTATATTCTCGAGCATATTATTTGTATCAATATACTTGCTGAAAGAGGAGTAGATTGTTGGGCATTAAAAGTGAAAAGGTTATTATTTAGTTATGCCTTTGGAAATGTAGGGGAAATGTGAAAACATGAACGGAAGTTTATATTAGGTTTTAGGCAAAGATGTATCGATATTGATAAGCAGCTGTATTCTTAGGCACTTGGTAAATATTCTAGTTTGTCAGTCTATAAAAGTATTAGAACTGATTATGCTGTTGAAAAATATTTGACAGAGTTAGATATTCAAGTTTATAGGATTTCATTATCACCATTTCGTTGTTCGGGTCTGAGAGGTTGGGTCTCTTTTGTATTATACCAGAATTGGAAACTGAATTTCATTTTTGTTTTATATGTCCATTTGATAACGAACTTAGGCAGAATATTTTAGCTAAATTTGTTTGGAGATACCCATCAGATAGAAAGTGTGTCCAATTATTTTCTTTAACTAATCCAATAATTATAAAAACGTTAGCCAAATTCATCTTCTTAGCCCAAAAGAAGAGACAGAACTTCCTTACATTGTGATAACGAGTTGACATATGATGATATTTCTAATGACAATGTGACCAATACTTCATCATATGTATACTGGCCCTCTCGTGTACATGTAATGGCCACATTACAAGGACTAAACTCATTCAACTCACTGTTTGTATGTAATCCAAGACAGTAGACAGACAGTAGTTACGGTTCAAGGAGCAGAGGACAGTTTCAGTCCATGGTTACACATATGGTATATATGACTTGATAACGGGATGCACGAACCCTATCATGTCCAACGAGTGGGTTATAAATCGTATATACCTATGGAGAACGAAACTGTTTAATAAGACAACTTGTGAATTCAATATTCACGTGTATTGAACTAGTACAAATAATATAGCTTTGTCCTTATTTGTAACAATATTCACGTGTATTGAACTAGTACAAATAGCATAGCTTTGTCCTTATTTGTAACAATATTCACGTGTATTGAACTAGTACAAATAACATAGCTTTGTCCTTATTTGTAACAACTTCTGCAACTTCTTTCATTACAGAAGCTTTCCTTTCATGATAGAATTGTTTCGTTTTTGGCTAAGAAACTGGATACAAACACAACTAAATAATCTGGGTCATGTGGTTCCGCAGCTCACCATCCACGTGTGGATAAATACTGGAGAATTTAAAGACGTAGTGCACGCCTAGTGTATGAATAGGACTTTGAATTTCGTTAGAAACACACACACACACACACACACACACGCACGCACGCACGCACGCACGCACACGCACACACAGAGACAAACACACATACAGACTAACACACACACGTACACACATACTATCTGAAATCGATTGATTGAAGATCATTGTGTCTGCAAAAAGATCGCCCTATCGACACACTGTTTACTGTACACTCACTCACTGAGATATATGTCCATATGACGTCTATTTGAAGTACAGCTGATTAGAAGTTTATCTGACAGTCCACGTGTACGAAACAGGTATACATTATTTAACCACACCGGGGTGATACAATGTTCATTATTACCGGGACTACACGTCACTAGTTCCTGGCAGAAAGCGTCTGTATATTAAGTGTCTGATAAGTCAGTGGGTAGTGAGTGACAAGTCAACACTTCACGTTTCCTTTCGCCTATAATTGAAAATCAGTTAGAGCTGCGTAGGCAGCATTACCCCATATCCTGATCGCGTGATATTATACAGTAGGCCTCTGGCTGCGGGAGTCGAGTAGTCCCGCCTTTCAAGTGGTCCGAGGCCATATCTTGTTTAATCAACTGTTTGCATGTGCCGGTTGTGTTTGGTATGCACCTGGGGACGTGTATAAGGCAATTTATGGCAGTTTGTTTGGAGACGCTTGTAACCAATTGTGCCATGGCAGATTATGTTGTGTAACATATACTATATCTCAAGTATCGTACACCATCGCGATATCAAAGTATCACAGAGGTACACTGGTTTCTAGACTTTTGAATCTATTCCATAAAGGGTTCAAATGATGCATTTTTCTTGATATTTATCTTTAGATAAAGAACACAATAAATTGACACAATATTATTAGTTCGACATTTTCATACAAAATGCAAAGTTCATTTGAAATCAATGTTCAAATAGCACATTACGTGTAATAATAGTAAAGTTCGGATATAAGGAATTATTTTGAAAATGGTCCTCAGGACATAGGTATCCCCTGCTTTTGGTCAGAATGTAACATAAATCCCATATCTATTTGTAAGCATGTCGTAAAGGGTTTCACTGATTTCATTGCGAGAATCATATGTAATAAGCCCCTTGTGAAGATTAGGATTATAACTGGTCTTCAACAACCAGTGCTTGTCGTGTGGGATCGATGCTCATGATGTCGATCACTAGATGATCTGGTCCAGACCCAGCGTTATCGACAGACGTCTGGAGCTGGAATCAGTGCTGAGGGATGCTTAAGTTCGGTATCAAAATACATGATAACAGTTTCCTACACTGGGTAATGAGCTATGCAGTTAGGACATAGTGAGTATTTTCAGGATTATTCGCAGAACCCCCTGAATGATTTCGGTAGTGAAGTATTTCATAATAAACATTTGTGTTGCTGCTAATTGGAGAGAATGTCTAAATGCTATAACATGTGAACGATTATTATATGCTAACATAAATATATTCTTGGTTTTCAGATTATATGATGTATTTACCCTTTTCACGAATGCCTGGTGTCATCATTGATATTCAGTTGCCCATTTGTATAATTGTCACGACTACTGGACTATACGACAAATGGAATCTAATTTGAGGACAGTCGAGACCGGGTACTGACAGAGTACGTATGTTTCCGGAACCAAGTCTAGACATCAGTGGCAAAATATAACATATCTACACACACGTTCATCTCTGTCACAATGTTATTCTTAAAGATATGAAAATACTTTCTATGTAAGGAAGCAAACAAATAATTCGTAATGTCATGATGTAAGACGGACCCAGCTGGAATTACTGAACGGCAACGCACATTCAAGGCCTAGGCCCTCAACTGATTCAACCATAGCGAATCTAGGCATGTGCACACAGTGACAGGATACATATACACATGCAGGCTACTACTCCTTGCATAAACACGTTTCTCTACTATGAGACATTTAACATGCTGGCACTTAGCGTTAGTCAATGTTCACAAACTAGTACCAACATATGTGACATAATGATTTCAGCTGCTTGTAAATATACTGAAATCCACTAGAAACGCATCTCCCTATTATCATTGATCACGGAATATGCAAAACAAATTTTCAACCAAAACTATGCTTGAAGTATTCTGACTATGACAGATAAACGGTTTGCACACCGAAGAGCAAATAATTATTGCATCTCCGTGGGATCACGTGATCCACCATTTGTTGAAACTCACCTTTTCACCTACAAATTGCGTAAAACTGCATAAAACGTGGCGGTTCCACAACACATTGATAGATTATTCCACCGTGTACCAAATTCACACCGAAACTTTGAACAGCACTAACTTGTTGACTTTACATAATGTCACGCTTATCAGCTGTTGAGAGAGAAAGAGTAGTTTTGTTTCTTGAGACGCGTTTGTCTACAGGTCAAGTACAATTGTCATAATTCAAAAATCGCAAGCACCTATGACAAACTGGCACAACACGTGATTGACCACACCCAGGGCAACCATGTGTCACGACCCCGGCCGGAGATCGTCATATCGTCCTATCCCATTTATATAACCCGGCGTGGAGAACAGACGTTGAGGTAGGGGTAACAGACGCTACGACGGGGATTTCGTCAGCTAAGACTTCGTGGGCGTACGTGTTCTCTTTACTGACGAGTCCAGATTCCATCTCAGTCGTGCGGATGGAAGGAGTCCGGTATCGACGTGGAGAACGTAACCCTGATTGTAGAGTTCAGCAGCTGAACCGCTGGGTTGGTGAAAGCGTTATGATCTGGGCGGGGATTGGTAGTCGTGGCAGGACATATCTATACATCTGTAGTGGTCGAGTTACAGCTCAAACGTATACAACGGAGGTACTGAGAACAACAGTCGTGGCATGGCGGCAGATCAACGTCTTTACATTTTGCAACAGGACAATGCAGTACCCCATACTGGTAGACACAGCATGAACTTTCTTCAGCAAAACAACATTACTGTCCCTGAAGTGGCTCTGCTCGACGCAAATGATGCCATACCCGTTTCTGACATTGACGATGGGAATGTTTTTGCGCGTGTGAAATTTAAGTTTGAGCCTCGTCAACGTTATCATTAATTTATGGTTGCACTGAATGATAAATGACTGGTTTTTCCTTTTTCTTGTGTTTCCATCTTGACTGACAACTTCAATGTCAACAGGGACAATTCCTTTTTTCATTTATCACGGAGATTAAACGCTTTATCCGGGTGATGCGTTTCTAATGGATTTCAGTATGTAAACTTGACATGTCGACCTTTATACATTTTGGAATATTTTCTTGCAAAACTGAATGGAGAAGATTTATTTAATATCCTATTATGCTGAAGATCGGAGGAAACCCCATATCTGGTCAGATACAGGTCAACTCACTCAACATTTACACTGCATGTAGTATGGAAACAATGACTGTCCTAATCTTAGACATTGCAGCCAGTAGTGTTTTAAGATAGCTCCAGATCTGGTGAGCTGAATTATGACATCACGAGATGAAATTAGATCAGTGCGACTTGAAATTCTTATCCTGTTTTCAAGTAGCAACTCCCACGCTATGCACATATATACAATGCGCACCCGATATAAACCTTTCGTAAAACCATGGAAAAAACCTAAACCACTGTTTTTCAGATCATTAGGCCTGTTGGGCGGACACCCTTTTGATTTGAGTGGGAGGAGAACAATCTATTTTTTTCCAAGTTGCATTGGACAAACTATGTATTTCCCAAACATCTTCAGACTGACTTTCATATCTTCAAGACATATAGCACAACCATTGAGACACGCTTTATGGCATAAGTCGTGTATCAACCTAAGAAATTAACAGCTGGACTTTATGACAATACCACCTCTACGAATGTAAGGCGAGACATCTTGAAGTTGCCTATATCCTGTTCTCATTGAGGGTGTGCTCGATTGGTTTGCCCTGTCTGACTAGGCGAGCCATAATTCTGTGCCATCCCTCCGTTGTTCCTTAGGACTGACAGCACATAAGTTTTTTTCCCCTTTATGGTGCTCTCAAAATCTATGATAGATTTGCATCGTGGCTTACAGAATCAAGTTTGTGTATGTATATTATGCATTTGTGGACATAGAACAATGTAGAAAGTTAAATGTGTGATTACATAGAAGGTTGAGGGTGTAGTTCCTTGCAACTATCAGTAGGTCTACGAATTGAGTGAGTGAGAATGGTTTTACGCCGCTTTTAGCAATATTCCAGCAATATCAAGGCGAGGGACACCGGAAATGGGCTTCACACATTGTACCACTAGGCTACCCCAGCGCCCCGTCTGTAAATTGAAAGTATGAGAAATCAGTGATACATGGTAGCGCCTTGACCTCATCTGGACAGTTCGCCTTTATTTCTTTCTTTCTTTCTTTCTTTCTTTCTTTCTTTCTTTATTTATTTATTTATTTATTTATTTATTTATTTATTTATTTATTTATTTATTTATTTATTTATTTATTTACTTTATTTATTTATTTATTTATTAGTTTATTTATTTATTTATTTAAAAAGAAAGTATACGTCCCTATTTGAAGGTTGCTAAAAATCGAGACAAGGAATGTTTAGTCCTACCTAAGTAATATTTTTCCAAATATGATGTGTTTTGGGGACTGCTTTCAACCTAGTTGCGTTTTGATTAGATTTGTGATGTTTTCCCATCCTATTTCAAGTGAACATTCCTTTCGTCCCGATGTTTAGATGACAGTGTAAGTTTTTCCGATGTCATCAGTCTGAACTTCCGAATGTTGTGAAGTTAAAGCAACATACCTGTGGAAGGCGAGATCACTGTCTTCATAACGACAGGGCGTGGCCTCTCAACCATACACAGATATATGGTAAAATGGTTGGGCGATCAGCGCTCCGCCATATCTCAGCCCTGTGTGACAAAACAGGGTAAACATGAGCTGTCTAATACACAGGGCGGGGTACGGGGAATCAAGGCATCCACGCCGAACACTGCTGACACATTCGATTAAAGAGATTTTAATTCTTATTTAATAAATGCTGCCTACAATAGAGTGAGAACGATATTTTTACTGTTGTTTAGCTAGCTATGCCGGTTTCATAATTCAAACTCAGACATGACTTGGCTGCAAAGGCAATAGCAATAATCCAATGGCTATCAGTGATGCGTACATTGACACATTGACAGATCCTGGGTTAGGACAGGGCAGGTCTCCAGTACCTAATCCTGGGTTAGGGCATACTAATCAACTAATCCTGGGTTAGGGCAGGTCTCCAGTACCCGTGCATGTCTCTAGTACCCGTGCATGTCTCTCCAACTAATGCTGGGTAAGGGCAGGTCTCCAGTACCCGTGCGTGTCTCTCCAACTAATCCTGGGTTAGGACTGGTCTCCAGTACCCGTGCGTGTCTCTCAAACAAAGTAATAGCTAGATCATGAGGGCCTGTTGTCTAATGGTTGAAGTGAACCATTTCAACCATTAGACAACAAGGCCCGAATGATCTAACTTACTTAGACTATTGTCAAATAATACGCATATGTCACGAATTATTTAATAAAGTAATATTGATACTTTTCGCGTGAACTATATTGTGGCAAAACACACACATCAGTTAAAAGTGTCTCTTTGTGCAGGAGAGCTATGAGGCTCACACATGTCGTGTGCATTTGAAATCACGTGCTGCACGTGCAGTGTCTCGGCGACACCGAAGACATATGTAGTTCGAAAGGACATGGTCAGTTTGGGGGAAGCATTTGGAAGCAGCAATATGAACAGTTCGGACGAAGACATTCCCTGTTCACAAACAAAGTTTATGAAAATGGAGGATTTGGAGATTATTGCAAAGAGTCTACTTACTTGCCCCAGTACAGCGATATCAGTGATTTTGAGACCGATTTCCTCAAAACTGATAACTCATTTGACTTCTCGTCGAGCGAAGACGAAATTTTATACAGTGCGTCTCAAAAGTTTGAGGCTGAATATACTCTGACAGATTTGCCAAGCCAAAATCCGACGATGTTGTGGATGAAATAAAACAGAAGTTTGTACCGGACAAAACTCGTAAGAATATTGAATGGGCATGTCGACTGTTCGAAGACTGGCGCTGTTCAAGGAATTCAAAAATTTTCGGAGGAGATACATCGGGTAAGCGTCTTAGTTTGATTACCAATAAACTATTGGATTTGAATGATGATGAACTGAAATATTGTATGTGCCGGTTTATCCTCGAGGTTCGGAAGTAGGATGGTACGGATTATCCACCTAAGACTCTTCGTCAACTTGTTTTGCTCATACAGATGTAGTTGAACAATAACAATCGTGATGTCCAATTTCTTTCCGACACAGTGTATACGGAGGTTCGAATCACTCTGGACAATCTTATGAGAGACAGGGCAAGCAAAGGCATGGGATTGGGCTCACGTCAGGCTGGCGTCATTACCGTGCAAGAGGAACAGATCCTGTGGGAAAAGGGAATTCTAGGATCAACAAGCCCTTAAACACTATTGGATACGATGGTGTATTTAGTTGGACTAAATTTTGCACTGCGGTCGGGCTCTGAACATAGAATGTTGAGAGTCGACCAGGTCGAATTCGGATCGAATAATCTAGGAGATTATTTCCGTTACACCGAATGCATCAGTAAATGTAATCAGAGGGCTGAAGGATGTAGGAGTTTCACCGAAGTCTGTTACTGCATACGGTAGTAATGACCCTAACAAGTGTCTTGTGAGTTTGTACCGAAGATACTTGAGTCTATGACCTTCTGACGCCCCAGATGCCTTCTACTTCCGTCCGTTAGTGAAACCCCGGCAAGAAACTTGGTACTCCTGCAGTCCCATTGGTCAAAATACTCTAACGAAGACTCTGAGTCGATTGTGTGTAGCTGCTGGATTTACTGGTGAGTACACTGTATTGTTTAAATAATGAAATTTCAAAACAGTAAATAAAAATATGAAATTTTCAACAATTTAATCCACTCTTGAAATATAATTAAAGGAAAGAGTTTCTTCCGTTCCCCCAACCCTAAACCTAACTCCAACCCTAACTTAAAGTTTGGACTTTTATTCATTTTCGTGAGTTCTCTAGTAATTGTTGTGTTAAGTTTTGTTAATAATTTCATATATATTAATTTATAAATATTATTTGGGATGGGGGAACGGGAGGAACTCTTACCGCTATGTGAGGGCAAAAACATAAACTGAATAGATTCTAGGGAAATAAAAGGCCTTATCTGATTACCAAATCAAACGCGTCATTTGATTCATTATTTACTTTTATCACGTTTTATGTTGTATTAGGGAAAGATGTTACTTAGTAGTGATCACTCAAACAGGAAATAACATCTGCTTATTTTGTAGGTTTTTACGCGTGCGACGTGTGCTACACGCCTCTACCAGTCAGGAGTTGATGAGCAGTTGATAGCGTTACTACGATGCCCAGTCAGTTTCGCTATCAGGTCATACAAGAGGACAAGTGACCAGCAGGAGGAAGACGTAAGCAAGACTGTGCAGGGTTTACGCAAGCGTACAATGACAAGTTCTGCGACTTCACCATCGACAGGAACGAGAAAGTGTGCGGCGATGGATGCCGGAGGATCTCGACCTGTCCAGCTGGAATTCAGCTTCAACTTCAAGTCACATGGTTAAGATTAAGCTTCAAGTGGCCCCCTAATTGTTCAATGAATTAAGCCCTGTCAAATTGACTGTAAACGTGAATAAAGAGGTAATCACTATATCTGTTGTTTTTCTTCAGATTCTATACTCAGCAGAAAAAAACGTCAGTACGAATTCAAAATTAGATAGGCACTGTAATCAAATCATTACAGAAATGGACATAATAAGCGGATCAAAACCATTTTTTGTTTACAATATCTTGACACATCAATGAATGACAATTTCAAGACATTACGTTTACGTTTGCAGTCACTTCAGTATCTAGTGTGACCACCACGAGCGGCAATAACTGCAGCACAGCGTCTATGCATGGAGTGCACCAGTCAATTGATGAAGGCCATTGGCACCTGG
The DNA here is from genome assembly GCF_003918875.1 of Haliotis rubra. Taxonomy (NCBI): domain Eukaryota; kingdom Metazoa; phylum Mollusca; class Gastropoda; order Lepetellida; family Haliotidae; genus Haliotis; species Haliotis rubra. Next base: position 1,646,536 of record NW_025765891.1, read on the forward strand.
AACCACACTGTGAAAAAGGCCTGGCGTAATAAATCGGCTGTGTTCGGCCTTGGTATGACATTATTCAGTCTCCGCTGAAAACTTCATCCCAAAGATGTTCAATTGGGTTTAGATCAGGGCTTGCCACTGCATAATGTTGACACCGTTCTGCTGTAGGAACTCCCGTGTAGCTCTGGCAGTATGGGACCGGGCGTTATCATGCTGGAAAATGTTGTTCCGGTGACGTGCGAAATGGGGTATGACGTGGGGTCTGAGAACTTGGTCGATGTAGCGCACCGCTGTGATGCCCCCTCCTCAGCCTGGACCAAGGTTCTGGAACACCACAGGACCCACTCTCTGGTTCAGGCCTATTCCACCCCATACCATGATGCTTGCACCTCCCCATGAGCCTCTTTCAATAACACATTGGTCTGAGTAACGCTGGCCACGTCGTCGCCATATTCTTGTTCTGCCATCTGCAGTTGATACGCAGTACCGACTCTCATCTGTGAACAGAACAGTTATCCATTGCCTGTATCGCCAGTTTTGGTGTTGTAGGGCAAACTGTAGACGTTCACGCCGATGACGAGGGGTAAGGATAGGTCCACGGTAAGGTCTATGGCAATGGGGGTTCCCGCTGTTAAGACGTCGGCGTACTGTATCAGTACTGATTGGTCTTCCGTGTGTTCCCACTGTCTGGCGTGCTGTTTCGGATGCCTGCATGAAGGGATTCTGTACATGCTGTCGCACAACACGGCGGTCTTTTCTTGTGGTCACCCTTGGTCTGCCAGTACGGGGGCGATCATTTGTGGTGTTGGTGGCCTGGAAACGTTGCTGCAGCCTGTAGATGGTCCGAACGTTGACCTGGAAGTGATTGGCAACGGCCTGTGCAGTGTGTCCAGCTTCAAGTCTTCCTAGCGCCTGGTTCCTCTGAGCTGTTGTGAGTCGCGGCATCCTGCTTACGTTGTAATGTGAATGTTTCAACCAGGTTTGGGGTGCATTTTATAGGGCTGTTCCTTGTGAACAGCACGTGCAGCATGAGTTGCATGAAAAACATGGAGAACACCGTACCATCTCCGAGATCAGGTTCCGTTTTTGAGACCATTTCCTGGGTTCCATTCTGAGTTTGGGAAAGAATGTCTTTTCTCAGGTGAAGTTGGAGATGTTGTCAAAATATACAATCAAAACATGAAATGAGTTTACAATTATCCATTTCTGAGAATGAAAATTCCAAACTAACGTTTCTTTTGCTGCTTAGTATAGTTCTGGTCAGTTGTCTCATTTAAGTGCTACCTGTATAACAAGAAGTAGAACATACACGCAGTCGGTTTCCAGACACAAGGAACTATGCTTGGAAAAAGTAGGTTTTCTAATTGAAATTTAAGTTGGTTAGACCACGCATCAAAACAAAGCAGGTATGGTCTAAACCTGGGTTAGGGCATACCCCAAGTACCCGTGCGGGTGTCTCCAACTAAACCTGGGTTAGGGCAGGTCCCGAGTAACCGTGCGTGTGTCTCCAACTAAACCTTGGTTAGGTCAGGTCCCAAGGACCCGTGCGTGTCTCTCCAACTAATCCTGGGTTAGGGCAGGTCCCGAGTAACCGTGCGTGCCTCTCCAACTAATCCTGAGTTAGGGCAGGTCTCCAGTACCCGTGCATGTCTCTCCAACTAATCCTGGGCTAGGGCAGGTCTCCAGTACCCATGCGTGTCTCTCCAACTAATCCTTGGTTAGCACAGGTCTCCAGTATCCGTGCATGTCTCTAGTACCCGTGCATGTCTCTCAAACTAATGCTGGGTTAGGGCAGGTCTCCAGTACCCGTGCGTGTCTCTCCAACTTATCCTTGGTTAGGACAGGTCTCCGGTAACCGTGCGTGTCTCTCCAACTAATCCTGGGTTAGGGCAGGTCTCCAGTACCCGTGCGTGTCTCTTCAACTAATCCTGGGTTAGGACAGGTCTCAAGTACCCGTGCATGTCTCCAGTACCCGTGCATGTCTCTCCAACTAATCCTGGGCTAGGGCAGGTCTCCAGTACCCGTGCGTGTCTCTCCAACTAATCCTTGGTTAGGACAGGTCTCGAGTACCCGTGCATGTCTCCAGTACCCGTGCATGTCTCTCCAACTAATCCTGGGTTAGGACAGGTCTCGAGTACCCGTGCATGTCTCCAGTACCCGTGCATGTCTCTCCAACTAATCCTTGGTTAGGACAGGTCTCAAGTACCCGTGCATGTCTCTAGTACCCGTGCATGTCTCTCCAACTAATCCTGGGTTAGGACAGGTCTCCAGTAACCGTGCGTGTCTCTCCAACTAATCCAGGGTTACGGCAGGTCTCCAGTACCCGTGCGTGTCTCTCCAACTAATCCTGGGTTAGGACAGGTCTCGAGTAACCGTCCGTGTCTCTCCAACTAATCCTGGGTTAGGGCAGGTCTCCAGTACCCGTGCCTGTCTCTCCAACTAATCCTGGGCTAGGGCAGGTCTCCAGTGCCCGTGCGTGTCTCTCCAACTAATCCTTGGTTAGGACAGGTCTCAAGTACCCGTGCATGTCTCTAGTACCCGTGCATGTCTCTCCAACTAATCCTGGGTTAGGGCAGGTCCGAGTAACCGTGCGTGCCTCTCCAACTAATCCTGGGTTAGGGCAGGTCTCCAGTACCCGTGCATGTCTCTCCAACTAAACCTGGGTTAGGTCAGGTCCCAAGGACCCGCGCGTGTCTCTCCAACTAAACCTGGGTTAGGGCAGGTCTCCAGTACCTGTGCGTGTCTCTCCAACTAATCCTGGGTTAGGGCAGGTCTCCAGTACCCGTGCATGTCTCTCCAACTATTCCTGGGCTAGGGCAGGTCTCCAGTACCCGTGCATGTCTCTCCAACTATTCCTGGGTTAGGGAAGGTCTCCAGTATCCGTGCATGTCTCTAGTACCCGTGCATGTCTCTCCAACTAATGCTGGGTTAGGGCAGGTCTCCAGTACCCGTGCGTGTCTCTCCAACTAATCCTTGGTTAGGACAGGTCTCCGGTAACCGTGCGTGTCTCTCCAACTAATCCTGGGTTAGGGCAGGTCTCCAGTACCCGTGCATGTCTCTCCAACTAATCCTGGGCTAGGGCAGGTCTCCAGTACCCGTGCGTGTCTCTCCAACTAATCCTGGGTTAGGACAGGTCTCAAGTACCCGTGCATGTCTCAAGTACCCGTGCATGTCTCTCCAACTAATCCTGGGCTAGGGCAGGTCTCCAGTACCCGTGCGTGTCTCTCCAACTAATCCTTGGCTAGGACAGGTCTCCAGTACCCGTGCATGTCTCCAGTACCCGTGCATGTCTCTCCAACTAATCCTGGGCTAGGGCAGGTCTCCAGTACCCGTGCGTGTCTCTCCAACTAATCCTTGGTTAGTACAGGTCTCAAGTACCCGTGCATGTCTCTAGTACCCGTGCATGTCTCTCCAACTAATCCTGGGTTAGGACAGGTCTCCAGTAACCGTGCGTGTCTCTCCAACTAATCCAGGGTTACGGCAGGTCTCCAGTACCCGTGCGTGTCTCTCCAACTAATCCTTGGTTAGGACAGGTCTCCAGTACCCGTGCATGTCTCTAGTACCCGTGCATGTCTCTCCAACTAATGCTGGTATAGGGCAGGTCTCCAGTACCCGTGCGTGTCTCTCCAACTAATCCTGGATTAGGACAGGTCTCCAGTAACGTGTGCGTGTCTCTCCAACTAATCCTGGGTTAGGGCAGGTCTCCAGTACCCGTGCCTGTGTCTCGAACTAATCCTGGGCTAGGGCAGGTCTCCAGTACCCGTGCGTGTCTCTCCAACTAATCCTTGGTTAGGACAGGTCTCAAGTACCCGTGCATGTCTCTAGTACCCGTGCATGTCTCTCCAACTAATCCTGGGTTAGGGACAGGTCTCCGGTAACCGTGCGTGTCTCTCCAACTAATCCTGGGTTAGGGCAGGTCTCCAGTACCCGTGCATGTCTCTCCAACTAATCCTGGACTAGGGCAGGTCTCCAGTACCCGTGCGTGTCTCTCCAACTAATCCTGGGTTAGGACAGGTCTCAAGTACCTGTGCATGTCTCCAGTACCCGTGCATGTCTCTCCAACTAATCCTGGGCTAGGGCAGGTCTCCAGTACCCGTGCGTGTCTCTCCAACTAATCCTGGGTTAGGACAGGTCTCCAGTACCCGTGCATGTCTCTAGTACCCGTGCATGTCTCTCCAACTAATCCTGGGCTAGGGCAGGTCTCCAGTACCCGTGCGTGTCTCTCCAACTAATCCTTGGTTAGTACAGGTCTCAAGTACCCGTGCATGTCTCTAGTACCCGTGCATGTCTCTCCAACTAATCCTGGGTTAGGACAGGTCTCCAGTAACCGTGCGTGTCTCTCCAACTAATCCAGGGTTACGGCAGGTCTCCAGTACCCGTGCGTGTCTCTCCAACTAATCCTTGGTTAGGACAGGTCTCCAGTACCCGTGCATGTCTCTAGTACCCGTGCATGTCTCTCCAACTAATGCTGGTATAGGGCAGGTCTCCAGTACCCGTGCGTGTCTCTCCAACTAATCCTGGATTAGGACAGGTCTCCAGTAACCGTGCGTGTCTCTCCAACTAATCCTGGGTTAGGGCAGGTCTCCAGTACCCGTGCCTGTGTCTCGAACTAATCCTGGGCTAGGGCAGGTCTCCAGTACCCGTGCGTGTCTCTCCAACTAATCCTTGGTTAGGACAGGTCTCAAGTACCCGTGCATGTCTCTAGTACCCGTGCATGTCTCTCCAACTAATCCTGGGTTAGGACAGGTCTCCGGTAACCGTGCGTGTCTCTCCAACTAATCCTGGGTTAGGGCAGGTCTCCAGTACCCGTGCATGTCTCTCCAACTAATCCTGGACTAGGGCAGGTCTCCAGTACCCGTGCGTGTCTCTCCAACTAATCCTGGGTTAGGACAGGTCTCAAGTACCCGTGCATGTCTCCAGTACCCGTGCATGTCTCTCCAACTAATCCTGGGCTAGGGCAGGTCTCCAGTACCCGTGCGTGTCTCTCCAACTAATCCTTGGTTAGGACAGGTCTCAAGTACCCGTGCATGTCTCTAGTACCCGTGCATGTCTCTCCAACTAATCCTGGGTTAGGACAGGTCTCCAGTAACCGTGCGTGTCTCTCCAACTAATCCAGGGTTACGGCAGGTCTCCAGTACCCGTGCGTGTCTCTCCAACTAATCCTTGGTTAGGACAGGTCTCCAGTACCCGTGCATGTCTCCAGTACCCGTGCGTGTCTCTCCAACTAATCCTGGGTTAGGACAGGTCTCCAGTAACCGTGCGTGTCTCTCCAACTAATCCTGGGTTAGGGCAGGTCTCCAGGACCCGTACGTGTCTCTCCAACTAATCCTGGGCTAGGACAGGTCTCCAGTACCCGTGCATGTCTCCAGTACCCGTGCGTGTCTCTCCAACTAATCCTGGGTTAGGACAGGTCTCCAGTAACCGTGCGTGTCTCTCCAACTAATCCTGGGTTAGGGCAGGTCTCCAGGACCCGTACGTGTCTCTCCAACTAATCCTGGGCTAGGGCAGGTCTCCAGTACCCGTGCGTGTCTCTCCAACTAATCCTTGGTTAGGACAGGTCTCAAGTACCCGTGCATGTCTCTAGTACCCGTGCATGTCTCTCCAACTAATCCTGGGTTAGGACAGGTCTCCAGTAACCGTGCGTGTCTCTCCAACTAATCCTGGGTTAGGACAGGTCTCCAGTACCCGTGCGTGTCTCTCCAACTAATCCTGGGTTAGGACAGGTCTCAAGTACCCGTGCATGTCTCCAGTACCCGTGCATGTCTCTCCAACTAATCCTGGGCTAGGGCAGGTCTCCAGTACCCGTGCGTGTCTCTCCAACTAATCCTGGGTTAGGACAGGTCTCAAGTACCCGTGCATGTCTCAGTACCCGTGCATGTCTCCAACTAATCCTGGGTTAGGACAGGTCTCCAGTAACCGTGCGTGTCTCTCCAACTAATCCAGGGTTAGGGCAGGTCTCAGTACCCGTGCGTGTGTCTCCAACTAATCCTGGGTTAGGACAGGTCTCCAGTACCCGTGCATGTCTCAGTACCCGTGCGTGTCTCTCCAACTAATCCTGGGTTAGGACAGGTCTCCAGTAACCGTGCGTGTCTCTCCAACTAATCCTGGGTTAGGGCAGGTCTCCAGGACCCGTACGTGTCTCTCCAACTAATCCTGGGCTAGGACAGGTCTCTCAGTACCCGTGCATGTCTCCAGTACCCGTGCGTGTCTCTCCAACTAATCCTGGGTTAGGACAGGTCTCCAGTAACCGTGCGTGTCTCTCCAACTAATCCTGGGTTAGGGCAGGTCTCCAGGACCCGTGCGTGTCTCTCCAACTAATCCTGGGCTAGGGCAGGTCTCCAGTACCCGTGCGTGTCTCTCCAACTAATCCTTGGTTAGGACAGGTCTCAAGTACCCGTGCATGTCTCTAGTACCCGTGCATGTCTCTCCAACTAATGCTGGTATAGGGCAGGTCTCCAGTACCCGTGCGTGTCTCCAACTAATCCTGGGTTAGGACAGGTCTCCAGTAACCGTGCGTGTCTCTCCAACTAATCCTGGGTTAGGACAGGTCTCCAGTACCGTGCATGTGCCTGTGTCTCGTGAACTAATCCTGGGCTAGGGGCGTCTCCAGTACCCGTGCGTGTCTCTCCAACTAATCCTTGGTTAGGACAGGTCTCAAGTACCCGTGCATGTCTCTAGTACCCGTGCATGTCTCTCCAACTAATCCTGGGTTAGGACAGGTCTCCAGTAACCGTGCGTGTCTCTCCAACTAATCCTGGGTTAGGGGCAGGTCTCCAGTACCCGTGCGTGTCTCTCCAACTAATCCTGGGTTAGGGCAGGTCTCCAGTACCCGTGCGTGTCTCTAGTCCGTGCATGTCTCTCCAAATCCTGGGTTAGGACAGGGTCTCCAGTACCCGTGCATGTCTCCAGTACCCGTGCATGTCTCTCCAACTAATCCTGGGCTAGGGCAGGTCTCCAGTACCCGTGCGTGTCTCTCCAACTAATCCTGGGTTAGGACAGGTCTCAAGTACCCGTGCATGTCTCTAGTACCTGTGCATGTCTCTCCAACTAATCCTGGGTTAGGACAGGTCTCCAGTAACCGTGCGTGGCAGGGTTGGGGCAGGTCTCCAGTACCCGTGCGTGTCTCTCCAACTAATCCTTGGTTAGGACAGGTCTCCAGTACCCGTGCATGTCTCCAGTACCCGTGCGTGTCTCTCCAACTAATCCTGGGTTAGGACAGGTCTCCAGTAACCGTGCGTGTCTCTCCAACTAATCCTGGGTTAGGACAGGTCTCCAGTACCCGTGCGTGTCTCTCCAACTAATCCTACGGCAGGTCTCCAGTACCCGTGCGTGTCTCTCCAACTAATCCTTGGTTAGGACAGGTCTCAGTACCCGTGCATGTAGTACCGTGCGTGTCTCTCCAACTAATCCTGGGTTAGGACAGGTCTCCAGTAACCGTGCGTGTCTCTCCAACTAATCCTGGGTTAGGGCAGGTCTCCAGTACCCGTGCGTGTCTCTCCAACTAATCCTTGGTTAGGACAGGTCTCAAGTACCCGTGCATGTCTCCAGTACCCGTGCATGTCTCTCCAACTAATCCTGGGCTAGGGACAGGTCTCCAGTACCCGTGCGTGTCTCTCCAACTAATCCTGGATTAGGACAGGTCTCAAGTACCCGTGCATGTCTCTAGTACCCGTGCATGTCTCTCCAACTAATCCTGGGTTAGGACAGGTCTCCAGTAACCGTGCGTGTCTCTCCAACTAATCCTGGGTTAGGGCAGGTCTCCAGTACCCGTGCGTGTCTCTCCAACTAATCCTTGGTTAGGACAGGTCTCCAGTACCCGTGCATGTCTCCAGTACCCGTGCGTGTCTCTCCAACTAATCCTGGGTTAGGACAGGTCTCCAGTAACCGTGCGTGTCTCTCCAACTAATCCTGGGTTAGGGCAGGTCTCAGGACCCGTACGTGTCTCTCCAACTAATCCTTGGCTAGGACAGGTCTCCAGTACCCATGCATGTCTCCAGTACCCGTGCGTGTCTCTCCAACTAATCCTGGGTTAGGACAGGTCTCCAGTAACCGTGCGTGTCTCTCCAACTAATCCTGGGTTAGGGCAGGTCTCCAGTACCCGTGCATGTCTCTCCAACTAATCCTGGGTTAGGGCAGGTCTCCAGGACCCGTACCCGTGTCTCTCCAACTAATCCTGGGCTAGGACCAGGTCTCCAGTACCCGTGCGTGTCTCTCCAACTAATCCTGGGCTAGGGGCAGGTCTCCAGTACCCGTGCGTGTCTCTCCAACTAATCCTTGGTTAGGACAGGGTCTCAAGTACCCGTGCATGTCTCTAGTACCCGTGCATGTCTCTCCAACTAATCCTGGGTTAGGACAGGTCTCCAGTAACCGTGCGTGTCTCTCCAACTAATCCAGGGTTACGGCAGGTCTCCAGTACCCGTGCGTGTCTCTCCAACTAATCCTTGGTTAGGACAGGTCTCCAGTACCCGTGCATGTCTCTAGTACCCGTGCATGTCTCTCCAACTAATGCAAGTACCCGTGCAGGTCTCAGTACCCGTGCGTGTCTCTCCAACTAATCCTGGGTTAGGACAGGTCTCCAGTAACCGTGCGTGTCTCTCCAACTAATCCTGGGTTAGGGCAGGTCTCCAGTACCCGTGCCTGTGTCTCTCCAACTAATCCTGGGCTAGGACAGGTCTCCAGTACCCGTGCCATGTCTCCAGTACCCGTGCATGTCTCTCCAACTAATCCTGGGTTAGGGCAGGTCTCCAGTACCTGTGCATGTCTCTAGTACCCGTGCATGTCTCTCCAACTAATCCTGGGTTAGGACAGGTCTCCGGTAACCGTGCGTGTCTCTCCAACTAATCCTGGGTTAGGGCAGGTCTCCAGTACCCGTGCATGTCTCTCCAACTAATCCTGGGCTAGGGCAGGTCTCCAGTACCCGTGCGTGTCTCTCCAACTAATCCTGGGTTAGGACAGGTCTCAAGTACCCGTGCATGTCTCCAGTACCCGTGCATGTCTCTCCAACTAATCCTGGGCTAGGGCAGGTCTCCAGTACCCGTGCGTGTCTCTCCAACTAATCCTGGGTTAGGACAGGTCTCAAGTACCCGTGCATGTCTCTAGTACCCGTGCATGTCTCTCCAACTAATCCTGGGTTAGGACAGGTCTCCAGTAACCGTGCGTGTCTCTCCAACTAATCCAGGGTTACGGCAGGTCTCCAGTACCCGTGCGTGTCTCTCCAACTAATCCTTGGTTAGGACAGGTCTCCAGTACCCGTGCATGTCTCCAGTACCCGTGCGTGTCTCTCCAACTAATCCTGGGTTAGGACAGGTCTCCAGTAACCGTGCGTGTCTCTCCAACTAATCCTGGGTTAGGGCAGGTCTCCAGGACCCGTACGTGTCTCTCCAACTAATCCTGGGCTAGGACAGGTCTCCAGTACCCGTGCATGTCTCTCCAACTAATCCTGGGTTAGGACAGGTCCCCAGTGCCCGTGCATGTCTCCCCAACTAATGCTGGGTTAGGACAGGTCTCCAGTAACCGTGCGTGTCTCTCCAACTAATCCTGGGTTAGGGCAGGTCTCCAGTATCTGTGCATGTATCTCCAACTAATCCTGGGCTAGGGCAGGTCTCCAGTACCCGTGCGTGTCTCTCCAACTAATCCTTGGTTAGGACAGGTCTCCAGTACCCGTGCATGCCTCTAGTACCCGTGCGTCCCCAGTGTCTCCTCAGCTAATCCTTGGTTAGGACAGGTCCCCAGTGCCCGTGCATGTCTCCCCAACTAATCCTGGGTTAGGACAGGTCCCCAGTGCCCGTGCTTGTCTCCTCAACTAATCCTGGGTTAGGACACGTCACCAATACCCGTGCTTGTCTCCCGAACGTATCCTGGATTACGATACGTCCCCAATACCCGTCTTCCCATGTTATCCTTGGTTTGGATAGCCTCCCCCAGCACCCGTGCTTGTCTCCCGAACTAGGCCTGGGTTTGGATAGGTCACCAGTACCCGTGATTGTATCCTCAACTATTCTGGGTTAGGATGCTACCAGTACCCGTGCATAACAAGTTATGACAACGGTACAAGAATCTGTACCAAAACGTCACACTCACGAAATAAAAGCAGTTGTTATCCGTACTGTTTGTTCAATATTGTTCGCCCCAAAAATGCGGCTCAAAAAGTCATCTGATGTTGAACGACTAATGCAATCTCAGTTAGATCTCCCTGTTACACTGTTATTTTTTTCCATTAAAGATATGAAATGTCACTATTTGTGACACATCTTTATTGAATATCTCCTGCTTTTTGTAATAGTATTAATAATAAAAACGAATTTAGATTCCAACCAGAAGAATCCTAGGTATCTGCCGAAGTCACTGAACTCTTCACAGCCGCATGTAGACTAACAACTAGTCTCTGAAATGAACATATTTTACTGAAAAAAGTTCATAGTAAAAAAAAAATATATAATGAAAAGGAGCCCTGAGTCTTTCTTCATTTTCAGAAGCTGAGGAAATCTAGACTTGCCACATTTTCTAGACTTGTGTGGGCTTTCTTGGATATACTTGTTTCAGGGTCTGTACGAGAGACTAAGCCGCATGCATCCTCTCTAAAAGCTTCTCTGCCACCGTCCTCAGGCACACATAACACGTTTGAAGTAAGACGTGTATGGCTCAGGGATGTGGTATTGATACAACAATGGCACTACGGGACATGGTAATACGGTGCAAACATCGTGCAGCGAATATAATAACACATGGTTAACTATGTGTATCAGCATGTCTGCCATCTTAGGCACTCAACTAAATCAGTACAGAATATAAGGAAAACAACATATAAAGGTATGATTTCGTGCGAGAGAACAATGACATCAAAACAATTTAAACGGTTGTAAAGTGTTTTTAAATAAGTGAGAAAACCAGAGAGTGACGGGAACTGTTCCAGTAAATTGTGTCGGCGTGTTTACTGTGGGAGTAAAGTCCGAAGTGAAGGAGGTGCCTTGCGTTTAACACTTTCACGGGGCCTAGTGGTTAAAGCGTTCGCTCGTCACGCTGAAGACCCGGGTTCGATTCCCCACATGGGTACAATGTGTGAAGCCCATTTCTGGTGTCCCCCGCCATGATATTGCTGGAATATTGCTAAAAGCGGCGTAAAACTAAACTCACTCACTCATTAAAACTTTCCTGGAACCAGCGACGACGGTATGGTACTGCCAACCCCAGAAACATAGTAGAGGCGAACCCACAATCACAGGTTTCTGGCGCCATAACGTGGCACCTTCTGCCACTGGGCGACTCGAGACCCCATTTTCTTCAAGAATGTTCAAAGTTTACAAAGATTATATTTTTTTAAATTATGTGAAATGTATTTTTATGAATGTGAAAAGTAAGATTTGTAAACGTACCTGCATATTCTCGACAAACCACCTGGAATGCGTCCAATGATCCATACTTCCCGGTAGTATAGGGAAATACCCTCTCCTGTGCTTGACGAATTGAGTTAAAGGATAATCCTAGTCCTACCGGGGGAACGGTTCCCCTCTCCTGGAGTTATTGCAACGCGGAAGATTTAAGTCAGAAGGGGTTTTGGGTCGGGGGGTTGATATCGATGATATATGCTAAAAATCCATTACAGTGTCAAGTGATCGATTAACTACTTCTGACATCGACTTGTTGGATTTCATGTCACAAAAACAGTCTAATGAGTTTTGATCAATTGCTGACGTCACAACAGCTGTACACATTCCTTCATATCAAGGTGAGGGTGGAATGTACGATTGTTTCGTTTGTGTTATTTAAAAATACCGATTGAAATATAAAGGTTTCTTTGTACGGGAGCGTAAAATCGAAATATTAATAAACGTAATGTGATTAATTGGATAGGATATCTGTGTCGTTTGATCACACTATTGATGGCAGTTCTTCAAATTAAGATGTACATGACAGGAATTATCATACTGTCTCTTGTCTCATGTGAGAGGTGGCAAAAGGTTATTTTATCTTTTGAGTCTTAAAGAAGTGTTCGATGATTGTGCAAAAATGGCGGGTGTAGTGAAAGAAATTCGTACAAACAGAAAACGCTAAAGACAACCAATCTCTTCACAACCTAACAAATTATGTATGCTCGATGAATACAAATATTGCTTCACGCACAAAAAACGCCAATGGCGACCTTGATACCGATTAAGGCATCAGTGTAGGTGACGAAGCTATGGATTAAGTAATCAGTTCACAGGGGGCTTGTAACGCTAAAAACTGCCATCAAGGTATGTGCTGTCACTAACGGGGCCTTTGTACTATATATAGCACGTGTATATAGTGCTCAGACCGCGTTAGTGACAGTACACACCTTAATGACAGTATTTAGCGTTATACTGTGGATCAGTTCTCCTATATGTAGTTACACTCTGATGTCGCTACCACGAACTGACATGTCTAGATTATTGTCAGGCCGCCATTATATAACTAAGCCACCTGATTCTACATCAACTGTTGTGAAAAGTGACAGCAGAGGGGGCAACCCGTCAGTAATGTTCGGGAGTGTATCAATTTATCGATGTACTGATATTTAGTGACCGTTGTAAGACTAAGTCGGGTCATCGATATACCGGTGTTCAATGCACCGCAGTGCGCCGCAACACACTACTTTCAACCATGTGCGCATACATTGTCGGTACTGAAGTAACACGTAGGATACGCTTCAATTCCATGAAGACAAAGTACCAAGTCAAATGCCAGAGAAGCGTTCGTGAGTTGCGGAGGTGGGGTAGCTGAGTGGTTAAAGCGTTCGCTCGTCACGCCGAAGACCCCAGTTTGATTCTCCACATGGGTATAGCATGTGAACCTGAGGTGTCCCCCGCCGTGATGTTGCTGGAATATTGCTAAAAGCGGCGTAAAACTAAAACCCATTCATTCACTCATATCCGTGAGTCACCAAGTCACATTTAGCAAAGTAGGATGACAAAAGTAAGTATTCTTATTTCAACGTGTCAGGGATAATACTCTGAAATAGGCTTGAGTGTGGTCAGTCATACCCTTTGAATACTATTATTACTCCACAAAGTAAAACATGAAGACTCAAGGGTCTATAAATTTCTCCATAGCCTTCGATATCTAATAACACGTTTGCTCTCACACCATCAGTGCACGTAGTTGGTTCGGCAATATATTTTGAAAATGATAATTATTTCACACCATAAATCATCTGTGACGGGAGGGGCGACACAACACTTGTTATCAAAGGTAACTCGAGGTATTGCATGTGGGACGCGGACAGTGAGTGTCATATAGCATGCATGTAAATCACAATACACAGCACCCATGTAAATATGACTACACAACATGCATGTAAATGCCTTTAACAGCATGCAAATAAATCACCGTATATATACTAGGCACATAAAGAAACTGCAAACAAAAATTACAAATCTAAATTTATCAAACCTGTGTAGACACATAAGGATTTAAACTCAGAGATGAGTGACATGTATTCAACACATGCATAAACGTGCCACGTTCCGTGACGGCAGTGGGTTCGTCCTTGCGACGTGCAATACATTGTTGCACGTGCATTCCGGGAAAGAGAAACAGCAAATGAATGCCACACAATACTGTCACTTTGGAAAGCTCAACCCCTGCGATCGTTCAAAAAATTCAACGGCTATTGAAACGCATAGCATGCCAAGGCTCACGTCTGAACAACGTCATGAGGCCATTGGGATGGTCCGTGGGGGAATGTCTCAACGACAAGTGGCGGCACATTTCCACTGCCACCGGAACATTATTTCTGCACTGGTGAGACGCTACCAGAACACAAATGACGTCATCGATCGGCCACGTTGTGGACGTCCACGTGCAACAACGCCAAGACAGGACAGATGGATAAGGGTGACACATCTTCGCCACAGGTTTCAGACTGCAGCGATGACTGCCCGAACCATCCCAGGACTTCGCCGTATCCACCCCAACACAGTTCGACAACGTTTACGTCATCACGGGATCAGACCACGACGTCCCGCCATACGGCCTATCCTGACAGAACGTCATCGACAAGCTCGCCGAATGTGGTGCCGAAATCATGTCCGCAGACCCTTGTTTTGGTGGAGAAATGTTGTTTTTACAGATGAGTCCAGGTTAGACATTTCCCATAGTGATGGACGTCAACGTGCCTATAGACGCGTGGGAGAACGTTATGCACAGCCTGTGTCTTGGAGAGGAATCGCTTTGGTGGTGGTTCAGTGATGATTTGGGGTGGAATAACAGCACGCCAAAGAACTCCTTTGGTGCCTGTTCAGGGCAACTTAACTGGTGTGGGCTACAGGGATCAGATTCTTCGACCTGTGGCAATTCCTTTTCTGCAACGTCATGGCCCTTGGTTAACATTCCAACAGGACAATGCCTTCATACGGCAAGGGTTGCTATAGATTTCTTGCAACACCACAACATTGACTTACTGCCTTGGCCTGCAAGTTCATCGGATCTCTTCCCGATAGAGCATGTTTGGGACGAGATGGATCGACGTCTACGCCGTCGTCCTCATCCGCTAGATAACGTCCTTGACCTTGCAACAGAACTTGAGAGAATCTGGCGTGACATCCCACAAGCCTTCCTTGCACGTTTGATAGGCTCTATGCGTTGTCGATGCACAGCTGTTCTCAATGCCGATGGTGGACATACCCGTTATTGAGCTTGTGACATGGTCGTTTGTCCCCTGTCCCGCTTGTGGACTCAAGTCATTGTGATTGACTTTTCAATTGAATTCCCCCGACTTGTTATGGTCTCATGATCCCTCCATTAAAGTTTATATGTACCTTTGACATTGTTATCGTACTTATCAACTGGGATAATATTTTCTTTATGTGGCTAGTATAGCATAGATGTAGATTCCTGTATACAGCATGCATGTAAACATCCCTATACAGAATGCATGTAAACACCCATATACAGAATGCATGTAAATCACCGAAGACACCATGCATGTACACCCTAATACACAGAATGCATTAAAACCCCAGAGCAACGCTTCATCACTCGACCTTTTCCATGAGTCCATGACCTAAGTAGAAATCTTTTAGATATTGAATTATCATGGATACCTACATGCTCATGTTGGACTACTTGGAAATGAGAAAGCTGATAAATTGGCAAAAGTTGCATTAGACTTTAATGGATCAGTATGGGACAATTCCTTCTCCTGTAGAATTATTCACCGTCAGTAAGATCCATGCTCAAACAAAATGGCAATGGAGATGGGCCTCATTTCTAAAAGTAACTCATTTACACTTAACCAGACTTCGTCTTGGGCATTCTGGTCTTGGTGCATGTCTCAGTATTATTAATAAAGATATATCTGCGATGTTGACAGTGTGTCATCGGCTAGATAACGTGGCTCATTATATACTGCATTGTAAAAACATGTAAATCAACGTAAGGCGATTAATGGTGGAATCTCTCACAGCTCTCAATATTGACTTGTTATTGGCTGGACTATTGTGTTCAAGAAATATCGTTCGCCATAAAGTTAAAAAATGTAACTATTGCTTATATTAAAGCTTATGGCAGCTTTGCTACTTACAAACTTTTAGAAACTTAGCAAACCTTTATGATGGACAATGTGTACATGGGCCTTGTTGCCCGAACACCTGTTCAGCTTTTAATGATCAATCAGTCAGTTCATTTGGGGAAGATATACCTTTATGTGTAGCGTGCATATGTTACACATGTTTTGTCTTTTTACTTTCTGTAGAGGACAGACAATAAACAATATATGCAATAAACCAAAATGGCTTTTTTAGGTGTGGACAGGTGATCTGTTCTGAAACTTTCAACGTTCTCTAATTGATTCATGTCAGAAGAAGCAAGTCATTATAGATCCCTAAGAAGCACGTGTATTTTAGAGGTACATTGTGACACGAAACCGTGAATGCAAATATTAGGGAGATATGTGTGCGGTCCTGTGCATAGAGCTCAGGTCACAAATCAGTTGAATTTAAGCAACGTAGGGCACGAAGATGGGTGACCGTTTGTGACGGCTTCACTCCTGATGGGTTTCTAGGACTTCAGTCCTGTCCCACAACAAGGCACGTGTGATACGTGTGGTCTCACCCTAGGCAAGTGAGTTTCTTCAAACTCCGTTCACCCAGCAGAAAATAGGTACCCGGTGAAATATGTCGTGAGACTAATAACCTTCTAGCAGCTTGGGTTATCTGGGGTAATAATGATCTGTTTGTGTCCTTTGAGCAGGATATCTAGCCTGGAAAAGGCGCGTTATAAATATTCTCATCATCGTTATTATTACATTGAGCGTATGGTGAATTTACTGAGTCATGCGATGGCTCGCTATCTCGGTTTACGAGCGTCAATCATAATTGTTAAATCAATGGTTGACGAGCAAATCACATGTACCTCCATGTGACAACAACTGTATCACTACAACTGATGCATTTGCTATTTCTCTTGACTATTTAATGTTATTAATAATAGTAGTGTGTGAGGGCAACCCAGTTATTGGCTAACAGCTCATTCATATGGCGAGCACCAGTCAGTGCTGCCCAAAACGTGTCCTGATATTTCAGATACAACGATTGAACATATGTGATTTCTGAGATGTCAGGACCTCTTTTTGATGATGGATTAATTGCCACGAAAACATCAGATGACACTGTGACCGCTATTGGATAATGTATTTGTCAGTCGGCCCGAACAGTGGTTGGTGTGATGCAGACTCGATTGTTTTAAGCGACGTCCAGTGATGGGTCAATGGAAATGACGTCACGGCATACTGTTGTTGACGTCAAGTTATGCCTTTAATTTCGATGTGGTTTCCAGTTCATTATTGTTTTATTATAATATGATGCTCACGGTGTGATGGTTGCGCTGCGTTTGTCTTTGGGCCATACTAAAGCATAGAGGTTACGATCGTGCAAACATCGCTTGGTGAAACTGGGCTCGGAGATTCCTTAAAACATCAGAAAGCTTGGCTACGGGCATGAAGGGACGGGTTGTCTAGGTTTTCTAATTCCCATAGAACATTTTCAAGGCTGAAGTTTTGTTTTACATGTGTCCAATAAAACTGCTGATAGGGGTAAGACTAATGACACCGACTGGACTATAAAACCTGAGATAACACTAAGTAATCTGATTTCCCCGTAACCCATCCAATGACCCCGCCCTCCTCTAGCCAACCCTATTGTCCCTGGTTGTCGGGATACACGTCAGCGTGGGCGGCCATACCTCAACCAGAAATACTGTCTGTTTTACGATATCGGTAACTCGCGAAACTTCTCCTTCATGTTTTTCTATGTTGAAATGAACAGATGAAAAATCCTCCTTCTGACTCATGACTGCCTCTACAACGATAACTGTCCTCACTACCTCAAACATCTCGTCTCCGTGTATGTACCTCAGCGAAATCTCCGATCCTCCTCTCACTCTCTCCTCACTCAACACAGATCTCCAAACCAACTGTCTGACCGAGCCTTCTCCTGTGCCAGCCCTAAACTGTGGAACTGTCTTCCAAAGGAAATCAGGAACACTTCATCGAAAGAAACTTTTAATCTCTGCTAAAGACCCATCTATTCACTGCTGCCTTTCTGTAAAGTTATATGAACTATTTCCTTCCCCCCAATATTGTCACAGCGCCACTGAGCATCTCTAGGGTGGATATTAGGCGCTTAATAAACACATTATTACTATTACATTCAAGTGGCCACAAATTATTTGTTTAAGTGGCATTTAGAAGTTGGTGTGATGAACAACGAGGAGCGTACGATACTAGATGCAAGGTATATTTATATACATGGTAAAGTTGAACAGTAAGTGATGATGTTTACACAATTAATGAGGTAGATGTACAAGGTGGTGGATGTTTACACAAGAGGCCAATAGTTACACAAACATAGTAAGCTATGGGGGATTAAGGGAGGAAGCCAGTGATATGACAGACAGGAGAATAATAGGATTAAGATTGCTTGGTGATGGCAGACCAAACCCCCACAACTAAAGATGACCCTTCAGGCACAGTTAACCACATAAAGTGTGACTGTGGAGACTCGTACATCGGCGAAACCTCAAGACCCCTTCCTGTAAGAATCAAAGAACATCAAGCCTCTGTGAAGAAGAAAGACTCTAAATCCGCCATCTCTGACCACACCCAAGCTCACCCAGACCACAACATCCTATGGAACAGCATCAATGTACTCACCAGTAATCACACCCACTACAAGATCAGAAAGCTACTGGAAGCCATTCACATCAAGAGACTCCAACCGGCCATGAACAGAGACCAAGGATATAACATCCCCACTGCCTACAACCAACTCATCACCAAGCAATCTTAATCCTATTATTGTCCTGTCTGTCATATCACTGGCTTCCTCCCTTAATCCCCCATAGCTTACTATGTTTGTGTAACTATTGGCCTCTTGTGTAAACATCCACCACCTTGTACATCTACCTCATTAATTGTGTAAACATCATCACTTACTGTTCAACTTTACCATGTATATAAATATACCTTGCATCTAGTATTGTACATCATTTGCTTGATAACGGTGTTAGTAGCTACACCGAAACGTCGCTCATATCATATTAAAGAAGTTGTATATCCATAGAACTCTCCTCGTTGTTCGCCACAAATTATTGTTGAAAATTCTTAGGCTCACTGATTTATTTGCTGTTTTCATTGACGTTCGCGATCAGTATGGCCGCATGAACAATGTCATATATATGATAGTTGGAACAAAATCATGAGTGAAATATCTTTTAATAATAAAAAGAAATTTTGGGGAAAGACAAATACTAATCAGATTAACATTTCGATAATATGTTATCTAACAGCTGAAACCAATTTAGAACGAATCGAGTTTCTGGGACCATAAGACTTTTAAAGAATCAAATACAATGCAAATTGAGAACAGGTTCATCCCTGGATACCAAAGGGATAACAGGCCCCTCCTCATCAACGCTCACTTTGAAGTCGAATAGAATGCGACACACATCCCTTTATAGGTTTTACTGTTTTGAGTTCAGTGGGACATTCCCTGTTCTGTGACATCAGTCAATGCCACTTTAGGCAAAGTGGGTAAAAACATTCAACATCCACAGCCCGTGTCGTCACCTGAATGTAATGAATGATTATTGAGAGATCCCCTTCTTGTGTTTATGTCAACAAAAATTATTCGCTTTTTGTTTTTTAACAAATACTACAGTAATATTCCAGCTTTACCAGCAGTCTATAAATAATGGAGGAGAGGCTCGTGACGACTCAAACTTTTTTTTAGTCCCTATCCTATTTCTATTTGGTAATTTAAATATGCCGTCTGACTAGATCGATAACTGATGTTTAAAGTTTATGTTGACCCTGGTTTAGTGACAAACATACCTAAATCCCTCTTTGCAATACAACGTAAACTATATCTGGTACAAAATATATACATCCGTGTTTATTAGCGGCACAAAATGAAGCCAACAAGATTTTATCTTATTCGATTCTGGTGTATGTGATGCGAGTATGATAGTCGTGGTCAGTGATACACATACTAGTTCTCCTAATGGACATTTTTGTAGCACGAAATTTAAATGTGTGAACGACCGAGGTGCCCTTCTATCTTACACAGCGGATTTCGTCAAAAGGTAGTGTTTATGTGGCATGTAGATTTCCACACCATATACTGAATACACTCTTGCCGTGTCGGTGTCAACGTCCTTCTTCAAAGGATATTTCAACTGGCAATATACGATTGATTGCCCATAAATATTGGCTAAATTCATCAAACAATTGTTTCTTTTAAATGAAAGCGCGGACATTATGCCTTTTCTTCGCCAGGATGTCTCTCTCAGAGAAGTAATTTTGAGATGAATCTTCATACAACTACTAATAGGTCGAAAGATTATGGAAATCTCAGTGAAGTAAACCAGGTTAAAAACAAATATTTAAAATTATTATCATTGATATTAAGATAGGATACGCATTCCTCAAAACGCTGCAATGGCCTGATATTGTTCCCTATATAACTTAATCTGTTTTAATTTTAATATTTGCATTCTTTGTTTTTTATCATTTGTCGTGTTATCCAACAGAATCAGCTTCGGTAAATTCACTATAAGTATCAGCAGATCGTCTGCTTTTATTTAGTTTCGCATGTATGACAAGCATGACAATAAACTACAATTAGGATTATAAGACCAAATATAAACATGCACGATTGACTAGGTATCCATTACATACTGGGTGATGGACATTAAACCATGGAATGTAGCAAGAAATTTATCGCGCAGTATTGTGACTTCGCCCCCCAATTCCCTTTTCCGGGAAGAAATCGCTATGTTATAAGTTGTGCATGCAAAACTGTTTGGCTATGATTCCAATACATATTTAACTACGAGTAGAAAGTAGTCTTGATTTTCTTCTAACTTGATGAAAACAAACTATATAATCTCATTAATTCTAACAGATTTTTTTGTTTTAAAATACGCGGTGATTCTATTGCCTGGGAAACATCCGCCAGTCTGAGGATAAATGGTGATTTAGGTTTGTTTCACCGAGTTATAAATCAAAACCGCTTTTCTACTGGTAGTAAGCTAAATATTTTATTGATGGCCAATAGGATTTTGCATGACAAAGGTATAACATAACAATTTCTCGTGGCAGCCAGGTGGGCGCCAACATAATGCTACTTACATTATTGTTACTTTCGACCACAACCTCACTCCTTCCGAGGAAGAAATCGTTATGTTACAAGTTGTGTCATGAAAATCTTTATGGTCATCAATCATATGCATATTTTTACTGGCAACTGGTAAGTAGTTTTGATTCTTTAACTTCCGTGAAGCGATCTGGAACACAAGTAAGATATCGTTTCAGGCTTCCACAACGCTCGCTTCTGCACTTCTCACAAACATAACCCATTTAGTACGAACCGTGGGTCCTGTGGAAATCTGTGCATGGGGACACCCATCGCCTCCGACTTCCAGGAGAGCAATTGACGACAAAGCAACGATTCGGCATGTCGTCGCTTGATGTCGAGAAATCATCAAAATGATGAGCGTGCCATACATTTTCTATACAACCAACTGAAAATCGTTCCTCATATGACGTCACTGCAGTGCTCTTGGCGACAGAGTTACGTAACCTGTCTGTGGCTCTTGCTTGGAAGGGGCGAGAGGGAAGCAGCAGCGACTTTTTGGCCACTTTTAATCGCTCGGTATTAATTAACCACCAAGTTTTTAAAGAATAAATTTGGTGTTCCGCATAAGACTAACCACAAATCTTCTCATATGTAATGGTTAAAAGAGTAACAAAACAAAGTTTAGTGGTTCTTAAACAAAACCTAACATACGAGGTAGTGGTATGCCGTTAACTAATACTAAATATTGATTCATACCGACATTTACATATATCGTATACATACGTATGTGTGTGAGAGAGAGAGAGAGAGAGAGAGAGAGAGAGAGTTTTATTTAGTTTCAAAATGCATACAAGTGTGATAATTAACTAATTAGGATTATAAGACCAAATATAAAGACGCACATTGACTAGTATCTACATACTGGTGAGTGGACATTAACCATGGGAATGTAGCAAGAAATTTATCGCGCAGTATTGTGACTCCTGACCCCACCTCGCTTCCGTGGAAGAAATCGTTATGTTATAAGTTGTGTCATGCAAAATCCGTTTGGTTATGATTCCAATACATATTTAACAACGAGTAGAAAGTAGTCTTGATTTTCTAACTTGTGAAAACAAACTATAATCTCATTAATTCTAACAGATTTTTTATTTTTAAAAATGGCGGCGCCCTGTCGGGAACATCCACCAGATCTGAGGGATAAATGGTATTTAGGTTTGTTTTCACCGAGGTTACAAAATCAAAACTACTTTCTACTGGTAGTAAAATATGTATTTTATTGATGTAATAATAGGAGTTTTTGCATGACAGCGTATATCATAACAATTTCTCTCGTGGCAGCGAGGTGGGTGTCAATATAATACTACTTACAATATTATTGTTACTTCGACCACAACCTCACTTCCGAGGAAGAAATCGTTATGTTACAAGTTGTGTCATAGAAAATCTTTATGGTCATCAATCATATGCATATTTTACTACAACTAGTAAGTAGTTTTGATTCTTTAACTTCCGTGAAGCGATCTGAACACAAATGTAAGATATCGTTTCAGGCTTCCACAACGCTCGCTTCGCACTCACAAACATAACCCATTTAGCACGAACTGCGGGGTCCTGTGGAAATCTGTGCATGGGGACACCATCGCCCGACCCCTAGGAGCAATTGACGACAAAGCAACGATTCGGCATGTCGTCGTTGATGTCGAGAAATCCTCAAAATGATGAGCGTGCTACACATTTTCTATACAACTAACTGAAAATCGTTCCTCATATGACGTCACTGCAGTGCTCTGGCGACAGAGTTACGTAACCTGTCTGTGGTTTCGTTGGCGGGCGAGAGGGAAGCAGGCGACTTTTTGGCCACTTTTAATCGCTCGGTATTAATTAACCACAAGTTTTTAAAGAATAAATTTGGTGTTCCGCATAAGACTAACCACAAATCTTTCATATGTAATGGTTAAAAGAGTAACAAAAAACAAAGTTTAGTGGTTCTTTAAACATTACCAACATCCTACGAGCAGCCTCAAACGATATGTCGATATATATAGGAAAAGATTACATTCTATCATATATCGCAAACCTGAACGTTTTTCACCGATTTAATCACGGGAACTTTTCTTGCACTTATATCCAGCAAACACATGTTTGTTGTAAGAGGCGGATAACGGCCAGGAGGTGGATCGATTATAGAGATGTCAATCACTGGATTGTCTTATCCAGATTGGATTATTTACAGACCGGGTCTATACAGATATCATTGGTTTACTTTACCACTTTTGTTAAACCCACAATTACGGCGGGGACGGTGCAGACAAACCTTGAACATTATCGGAGTGAACTGGATTCGAACCTACAATGAAAGGTTTCCTGAAAAGACATGCCTTTGCCTGGGATTACTGTTCTCGCTGTTTATAAAAAGCTGCTACCAATCGGTGAGAGAGTGAGTTTAGTTTTACGCTGCACTCAGCAATATTCCAGCTATATGGCGGCGGTCTGTATATAATCGGATCTGGACCAGGCAATCCAATGATCAACAGCATGAACATCGAACTACGCACATGGGATACCACGACATGTCAACCCAGTCAGCGAGCCTGACCACCAGATCCCGTTAGTCGCCTCTAACGACAAGCATGGGTTACTGAAGATCAATTCTAACCCAGATCTTCACGGGTATGCTACCAATCGGATTAATACTTTGTACTTGATGTGACCTCAAACAGGACACATATATAAATGAAAATTCAAATGGTCCAGGATTTATAGTAATTTTATTAACATCTATGAAGCAACCGAAACTTATATGCTCTGCATAATACCTTCATACTGTCACCAACAGCTGACAAAACTGTAAATGTCTTAAAAGCTTCATCACAAACTTGGGTAGACATAGAGAATATACTTTAGGGTGGTATCAGTGACCATAGATCACCCTCCAGGACATCGCCATGCTCTGTGACATGATGCCGATAGATAAATTTAAACAACTGAAATATATTCAATTATGTCTTCCATATAAGATATAGAGTAGCGGATTAACACCTGCATTCTATCGTGTGTAGGTTGTAGTATGGGTGTAACACAGCTCCTATACATGAGGTAATTGTCAGTCTTTCATGTATTTCAACATATGGATGTTCTTGTATAAATGCATTAATGACAGTGTTTTCTTTGGATGTTCCAGCACATCAAAGGCATCCATAGTTCCATGTTACGATATGTGATACGTGTCTAGGAAAACTGGTTCTCTAGATGGCATTCTGGTCCTGCATGTGACAGCTACAGGAACAGCATGGGTAGGTCATCCCAGACGTGGGTTTGGACATGATAGCACCTGACCCTGATCCATAGCTAGCATTATCAGTTATTGTGTGTGTCTGGGTGGCTTGGCACTGGTCGAGAGTTTGTAGTGGTACCATTTCGTGTAGACCATTACCCGTCCCTCCTTCACATATAATGTCACAACTCAAACTGTCCCCGCTATATGTCACACCTTGATATGTCCACGCTCCAGGCTCACTATCGTCTACATCCCAGAACATGTACATCCACTCACATCCCCATCCCGGGCACATCGGCTGATCGGGGCGCTCAAGTCGACCAAGAATAGTATCACGGCGCTTCAAAAGCTGGAGTATTTCGTCTTCTGTCAGTTCATTTCGTGCATACACGTCCAAAACGGCTGGATCAAGCTTTGGTCTTTCTCGGTACTCCGAGGTCCTAGTCGGAATGCCGCCCGTACCTGATGCGAGGAATGATGGTGCATGTGGTTCGTGAAGCTCATCCTCTGTCGATCTCAGAGAGATGTCACTTTCTTCAGGATACCGATAGATATTCCTAGCCTTTGCTTCAAGAGTAGATCTTCTCAGGGATGTTTTTCGTTTATTCAATGGGGTAGATGTCAGTTGTAGTCTTGAGGTTTTTGGACGTTCGGTTTGTGGGTCATACAATCGATGGGAGAAAGATTTACGTCTCGTCACAATCTCCTCCAAAAGCTGTGGGTGACTACGCACAAAGAAGTCGTGAGAAAACTCAAACGTTTCATCGTCGTTAATCTTCCAATCGAAAGCATATTGTCTGAAAAGTCTTCTTAGATTAGCAAATGATGGAATTTGCACAAATCCAGGGTAGCACCTCAGCACATTAGCTTCGAATTCCTCGGGATCCACAACAACAGATTCGCCGCTGAATCCCCACTTGATCAGGAAGTTGTCGTTTGCCACGTCAAAAAGTTTCTCTGGAAATCGTTCTTTTGGCTCCAAACTCAAGCGCAGTCTTACCTTTCTATCTTTATCGTAGAAAGACATTGTTGATAATAGAACTTCATGTGTAGCTTATGGATGATATCGAAAGAATTACTGATTAAAATGCAATCAACGATTCTAGTTTACACCATCACTGAACATCATGTTTACCTTCTACGTCACCGATACACAAAATGTGATGACGTCATGTAAATAACGTCACTGAACACGTCAGAACGAGGGAGACAGAGCTGTCAACCCCTAAAGATGGTTTGGAGTGAGACTGAAAAAAATAAGCCGGGGTCATGTCGAGGGCGACGCCCTGGTGGGGGGTCTCTGGGGGCGAAGCCCCCGCCCCGAAAATGAAGTTTAGTGATTTTCAGGAGCATTTGGAGCCTTCTGGTGGCATTATTTTGACACTAAAAGATGCATGCTAATAAATAATAATAAGCCGAATCATTCGCATAAACATCGTTTTAGTACTTCGTTCATTCAGGCGTTCTTTCAATGTTCAACTTTACGCAAAAACGAACGAAAATGCGTATTAATTTTGAAATTATTTTTGGCTACCAGATATGCGTGAGATTATTATTTGGAGGCGTGAGAGCGTGACATTTGTCAATAAAGCGTGAGACTCACGCCAAATGCGTGAGAGTTGACAGGTATGTAGTCTATCCAGGCATAGAGTGAATATAATAAATGACAAGTCAAACGTTTCCAGTGTCGGAGACAACTTTCTAAGTAACACAACTACAAACACTCAAATTCGTAAATAGGATTTATTTGTGTTTTCAGAAAAGGACTGAGCCACATATAAACATGTTGGTAAAGACAAGGTTGAAGCATTCACATCAGAAGGCACATGGAATCACTATCACAGTTAACACAAGTCTATATTTATTACATAATAATATTAATAACAAGTAATAAATAGTGTATATGATAATCTCTAGACAGAAGTCACTAATACTGGGCTAACTTGTCAGTCGCTGTACTCAGGATTTTGCTTCTGAATTGTAGGCATTGCAAAACGTAGCGTCGGCAGGTAAATATATAAAAGTGATCTATATGTCAGCGAGCCATTGTTTTGTAAATGAAAATAACATTTAAACCAAAGTATGTTAATAAACAATACTTCAATGATACATCAACAAAAATTTGCAAGCACAAACGGTTAAACACAGCATTAAGATGATGGAAGAGGTTGGTTCCCAGCAGTGAGGCATCTCATGAAAGACTGTGTGAACATCATTAATGTAAGGGAACTATTTGGTTTGCTTCGTGTCACAGGTGATGGGCCATGGTACTTTAATCATCGATCATGGTTACAGCAGAAACATCAATAGGTATATACAATGATAATAATACTGTACTTGCTGCCTGTGCCAAAAGCTTGGTTAGTTCACTATCCTGAGCTTTGCTCTCGGCATCCCTTTCAGTAGATTTTACTGTTATAGATGGCACATAATAGCTGTTCTCACTGGACTAAAGAAGAATACACGATTCTGACTTCTGTAGGAGATGCAGAATATCCTTATTACAAGGTACATCGATTATATCTCAAATAAGGAGATAAATACTCCATATACATAATGACTGAAATTCCATATACAGAGAAACAGGACAGTGACTCGAGGAGACATTCCAGAAAAGTCTTCTTTTTCATGGAAAATCATGTTTAAATTTATTCATTATTGACATAAAGTAATGGTTTTCATACATTACTAACTTAATCCAGTTATCAATTACAAAGCATGGGATATGTTTATGTGACACATCTTGAACTAACAAGATAAAGGCAGCGATATAAAAGGTAGATCAAGGGGAGACAACTCAGATAATATCACAGCTGACAGCATGATGGTGTTGAAGTGAAGCAGGCCTATATGACACCGTGTTGTGTCACGTTCTGGAGTCGAGCACATATATCAGGGTCAAACTGGTACGACTGAAATACAGAAAGCATACAGAATTAAATTCAGTTCTTTGTGACCCGGTTCTGATAACCTCTATTTCCAGAGCTCATCTTTACGTAAACCCAATCCCATGGTTCTTACAATCTCAAATTACCCACCCTTGATTTTTAACAGCCAATTTAATCAAATTAAGCTGACAGACCAACCAGAATGCAAGTTACAAAGTTATGTTGACCTCATGAACACCATGGCATCCAGTCCTATGGAGTATGGTACGTCAACGTGAAAAATTCAACATTGAAAAACTGACTGACACACAAAAGAAATCACTAAGAAATGGCAAGGATGTGTTCATGGTTGTTAGACCTGGCGGTGGCATGTCACCCCATATTTCCCTTTCCATATTTCAACGTTTCAATTACATTAATGGCCATAGTTACTTGTCTTAGAAAAAGGAAAGCTCCCATCACCAGATTTGGAATTAACGAAATTATCGATTATTGAATCAAAATATGTGTATAGTAAATTTTATGAAAAAATAAATATCCACATTTTAGTACACCATATTCCACAGCATGAAGCCTGTTGAATGGAGTCGAGCACATATATCAGGGTCAAACTGAAGTGCGACTGAAATACAGCAAGCATACAGAATTATATTCAGTTCATTGTGACCCGGTTCAGATAACCTCTATTTCCAGAGCTCATCTTTACCCAATCCCATGGTTCTTACAATCTCAAATTACCCACCCTTGATTTTCAAAACAGCCAATTTAATTTACTAAGCTGCTAAGTCTAATAGACCAACCAGAATGCAGGTTACAAAGTTATGTTGGCCTCATGAACACCATGGCATCCAGTCCTATAGAGTATGATACCTCAACGTGAAAAATTCAACATTGAAAAATTGACTGACACACAAAAGAAATCGCTAAGAATGGTTGTTAGACCTGGCGGTGTCATGTCCCCCCATATTTCCCTTTCCATATTTCTAAGTGTCAATTATTTTTTTCACAAAATTTACTATACACATATTTGGATTCAATCATCGATACTTTCGTTAATTCCAAATCTGGTGATGGGGGCTTTCCATTTTCTAAGACAAGTAACTAAGGCCATTAATGAAAATATCCACATTTTACTGCACCATATTCCACAGCATGAAACCTGTTGAAAGCGCAACATTATTACTCCAGTAAATGGATCTGTATACGTCACCATCTCATGCTACCAAGTACCCATTCACTGTTGGGTGTAAACAGACACTTTTTGAACAAAGTCATTTGTCTTATGTCTTCCATGTGGTACTGACTTGAACCACCCAACAGTGCATAAGTTCACCACAGCATTACACATAAGGCCATATGCAATCACATTCAACACAGCAACAGTAGCACTGTGACATCCATCATACAGAGGCCAGTAAGGAGGTATATTGGTGTAGCACTACAATGTTTAAACCCATGCTGTCTTACCCTGGAGTAGTATTGCTGAGCTAGTTGTTTGTTCTGTTTGACACCGAGCCCCTCATGGAGACAACGACCATGGTAGAAACTGGCCAAGGCAATGCCCTTAGCAATGAAAGCTGGGAGACATTCCGTCTCTTGTGCGATAAGTTGTATATCTTCCAACATGGCGACTCTGAAAATTGGGCATTAATATTTGGTCAATGTAACTTCAGCAATAATAAGGTAAAACTATTGCATGAGAAATTAACTCTGATTACATAGAAACAATGCAACAGCACTATATATATAAAAGTATACATCATGCAGAATTGTTTCACATATTTATGTGAATTACCAGACAAGCATAGAGGAGTACTGAAACATACCAGTTGTTTTCAGACAGTGAAATGTTACTTTTCCCATATTTAAAACACAAGATCGGAATTAAAGACCTATTTCCATGGTCTAACAGTTGTGTTTATAGTTTAGTAGATCTTGTATGTCATACTTGGATGAGAGGTCAGCTGCTTTAGTGTAGAGTTTACGGCGGTAGTAGTGGGAGATGAGGTTGCCCATTGCGTAGACGTTGCCTCGGTCAGACGCCTCCTTTAAGCAGATGTAGGCGGAATCCTGATGGTACTTGACACCAACGCCATGTTCATACATCACACCTAGTGCACCTGTAGGAGCCGCAGCAGATGAATTGATCAGACAAGATTAAACATAGAACATTTATAATGTTGTTATCAAGCCATCAATAAATACCATTTCCTTTTTTCCGAGCTACAAAAGTGAAACAAGGGGTGTATCTACATCCCATATTCATATTTCACTGACACTGCAGAAGAAACAATTGATGTGTATTTTAAACTCTATATTTATCAAAATGTTTCAATTTCACAACTGCAAACAATTTTCAGTTTCAAAAATATCATCTCCATATACCAGTCATAACAACCTGGGTGTCTCTATAACTCATATGGGAATCAATATATTTACAACTGCACCACCTTGAGATTCCAGACTGCCATTCCCACAAGCCTCAGAGTGCCAGAAGAAGGCCTTCTTGAGGTCTACGGTGTCCTCCCGGGAGTAGAACATGCCCAGGACAGACTGTGCCTTGACACTGGCGGCAGGGTTGCCATCATCAGCAGCCAGCAGCCACCACCTGTCAGGATGATAACAGTGCTATCTCACATCGTAATATTTGTTCCTAAAGATGTTTAAAATCTTTCATCTAAATACCAGTACAATCTAAGTAACACATAATAAAATAAAATGTTCATTAGTATTCCAAGTTCAGCCTCATGTAGGAGGGCTGTCTGAAGTGATGCGGATCTGATATTGTTTACCACTTCAGAGAAACTCATGAGTATGTTGCTAACAAACCTCACAACATAATGAGGGCGAACCAGGATTAAAACCCAGTCATAGGTTCTGGGACAAAGGGCCTCAACTCTTCACATAATGTATTCCAGACAACAGGTTGACCTGTGAGGCTTATAGACAAACCAAAAAAAAAGGAAAAAACCCACAAACATTTGCTTGCATCTTTCATATTTGATGGTGAAGTCCCTACCTCTCTGCTTCCTCATCAGACTGTCGCCGGACTCCGTACCCCTGGAAGTAGGCACGGCCGATGTTGTACTCTGCAGCGTGCTTCAGATGCTTGGCTTGCCGCACTGTGGATGTCGCTATGTGCATCAGGTACTCAACACCTAGAGTCTATCAGACACATGACAATGATGGCAGTCAGAGACACACACTAACAATACATGCACGTGCAAAGAAGGATATTCAACTGTTCAAGACTATACAGTAAAATAGATGATAATGATTTGTTTTTTCAGATGTGCAGATGACAGACAGCAAATCAACACATATCACCTTCCACTACATCATTGCTGTAATGTCTTAAGAACTCTGTGAGTCTGCATGGCTTAGAATAGACACCAGTTGGAAGCAACCATGATGTTTGTTTGTTTGTTTGTTTGATTGCTGTTTAACGCCACACTCAGCAATATTCCAGCAAAATTGCAGTGGTCTGTAAGTAATCAAGTCTAGACAAGACAATCCAGTGATCAACAGCATGAGCATCGATCTACAAAATTGGATGGATGTACTAGGACACTAATCTACTGGCTTGTCAGACTCAGTGGACCAGACAATCCAGTGATCAACAGCATGAGCAGACATACACAATTGGATGGTTGTACTCAAGGACACTAATCGACTGGCTTGTCAGACTCAGTGGACCAGAAAATCCAGTGATTAACAGCATGAGCATCGACATATGCAATTGGATGGTTGTACTAGGACACTAATCTACTGGCTTGTCGGACTCAGTGGACCAGACAATCCAGTGATCAACAGCATGAGCATGGATATATGCGATTGGATGGTTGTACTAGGACACTAATCGACTGGCTTGTCAGACTCAGTGGACCAGACAATCCAGTGATCAACAGCATGCAATTGGATGGTTGTACTAGGACACTAATCGACTGGTTTGTCAGACTCAGTATATGACAATTGGATATATGCAATGGTTGTACTAGGACACTAATCAACTGGTTTGTCAGACTCAGTGGACCAGACAATCCAGTGATTAACAGCATGAGCATCGATATATGCAATTTCGATGGTTGTACTAGGACACTAATCGACTGGCTTGTCAAACTCAGTGGGCCAGACAATCCAGTGATTAACAGCATGAGCATCGATTTACACAATTGGATGGTTGTACTAGGAAACTAATCGACTGGCTTGTCAGACTCAGTGGACCAGACAATCCAGTGATCAACAGCATGAGCATCGATATACGCAATTGGTTGGGTGGACCGGCTGGTCAGACTCAGTGGCTTGGTCAGACACACTGACAGACTGTCAATCAAAATGTCCTACACATTAATTTTTGCAGATCTGATGATGTCCACTCGCCACTTGTTACCAGAAAAATCATTGCTAATCTGATAATGTGTCATAGTGTCCTGACTGCATGGGTCCATGTTCATACTGTCAGATAGTGAATCATCTGATCCAAACTCAATTATTAATATACAGCTGGAATATTTCAGCGTGCAGCGTTAAACATTCAACAAATAAAACATTTATGAACCAATGTGAAAAGGGAAGACTTACTGTGTCCTGTTCACAGCCGATTCCATCATACAGCATGACACCCAGCTGATACAGGGACTGGTAGTTGAAGTCTTTTGATCTCTCAAAATACACTCTTGCTTTGTCATACATATCCTGAAAGTAGTTTTCTCTTGTTATTGTGAAGTCTGGAAGTTGATGCCATACCATTGCAAGACAATTCAATCGGTCTGGTAGAAAAATTAAAAGGACTATATTCAAGTATTTACATTTTCTGAACTGATATATTGTTTGCTTTTAGATCTTAAGCAGAATCACATAATCTTCAGTTGAAAGGAAGAAAGGTCATCTTGAAAGGAAACAAAACTCCAAATTTGAAAGCATCAAAATATGCATTGTTTCTTCATGGAATACAAATTTGCTTATTAGGGACTATAAGTTTGACAAGTTTTACTTGTGTTAACCACAAGCACATGGCCATGCCAAACTGTGTGAAGCAACACCTATCTGAGGATAGAGTGAGTGAGTGAGTATGGTTTTATGCCATTTCTAGCAAAATTCCTGCAATATCACGGTGGGGGACACCAGAAAATGGGCTTCACATATTGAACCCATGTGGGGAATCGAGCCCGGGCCTTCGGTGTGACGAGCCAACGCTTTAACCACTAGGCTACCCCACTGCCCCTCTGAGGATAGAACAATGAGAAGCAAAAGATATATGATAATGATATATGGCCAAATTGACATATGTTTTTGTTGCTGATATAAGTATACAAGACTTGAAATGTAAATTTGTTGATGAACATCATTATCATGCACATTAAGAACGGTAGAGTATCCCGTCAGAGGTATAATAATAAAAGCCAGTTTGTAGCGAAGTTGATGGCAACAGGCATTTGGTTATTACATTGGATGATTAAAATGGTACTGGCTGGATTACTAAAAGTTTGAGTTTTGTTTCCCTTCGATAGTGATTTGTTTTTTATTACAACATCAAAAGCTAAAACATATCACTCAGTGATTCTCAAATACACAGCAACACCAAGGGGCATTGTGGTATGTCCAGTATCTTGAACAAGGTATCACATTACAGATGATCTCACCTGTTCAAAATAGAAGAGTGCGAGTTGAAAGTAAGCAGATTTATCTCCCTTCTTTATCCTCTCCAGGAGGAGGGTTTCCAACTTCTCCACCAGCTCCTCATCTGTCAGCTTCCCCATCCCAGCATCCTGTGTCTGCTGTGCGATGTCGCTCAGGATGTGACTGTCCTGCGTGAACTTCGCATGCTCTGCAGTCACATCTGATCTTGAAATCTTCATCGCCATTGTAGCACTGCCAGATACACTTGTTATGATCTCTAAAAGAAAGTAACACAATCTCCTTAGTGAATTGGCTATACTGAATTCAGTTAATCCTTCAACTTCAGCCAAACAAGAAACACTCCTTAAGATCAAAATGCAGGAGCCACTGCAAAGTTTTAAGCACAAAAGTCAAAGGCAAGATTCAGATGAAATATTAAGGAGTCAGACCCTGGCTCTGCGTAAAGTGAATAGAATGCACGCTCCCTCAAAGAACTCAGGGAGTGCTAGGAAGTGTCGGTCGTTTTACAGAATAAAAATAAGATGTGATTTTTTTTCCAAGACACAATTAAAGTCACAAAGAATAATTTATTGATAGACACTGCAAGATTTGTACTCTCCTGGTCTCTTCTTGATAGATACCTTTCATTTGGAGCAAAAACATACAAAACTTTGACCCTCCTGTCAGGCTGTCTGTATTATATTATAGTTTCCCATCTCCCACCAGATCTTGACATTTATTTATAAAAGAAATAATAATAACTTTTCATATTTCAATTTTCCCAGAGCTGTTGAAAATTATGCCCATATCAGATAAAAAAACAAATACTTCTATGGCATACTTATAATACTAGTATAACCCAGGTCATCTTGACCTTTTTTCAATATATTTCCAAAGTAAAGTGGCTCGCTAAACATGATAAATATCATATGCTTGAAGAATGATACCAAGTGTTTTTAACTTTAAAAAGTACTGAAATATGTTACACATTGTGAGATCATTTTACGGGTTTTTTTCTTCATTTTTCTATTTATTTCGCCTGTCCCCTCTTCTGCTGGTTGGACTAGCGATTAGAAACTATGAAGAAATATGAATGTTCTGTCAGAACACCATTACTTGATCAATGTCAAAGATACATCATTCTCTACAATATATAAAGATAACAACTCACAGTGATGTAGAATCTGAGTTATTTAAGTTGATAGATAAAATTTAGATATTTGTTTCACCAAGAATGTGCATCATTTTGTTTTTATCAAAACATTACTGGGATCAGTGGAGAAAACCAAAACCACAAGGCTAAATCATACATACAGTACTATAAGATGGGAATATAGAAACAATATTACCTATATATAAGTTTATCTTGAAGTCTTTTTTCTCACGTAGACAGATGACTTGACGGATAAATTACAATGAATAATTTACGTTTATGAAAACGTCTTTCTTGTAAATTATACACATTAAAAGGGATAATGCCTGGCAACAGTTTATTAAAAACCAATGTAAACCTAATCTGTATCAAATTATTTACTGAGCTAATACTAAATAGATCCAGAGCGTTAAAAGTGCCTTCTGAAATTCTTAAATTCTTATGCACGCAGCTGAGTTGGGGAATCGTTAATTATCAAAGACCGATCACACACGCGAGCTTCCTATTATCCGGTGATTTACCACCATTATGTGAGTAGCGTGGAACTATTAGCAGTGTCTCATCGATCTCACATCCCTATTTCCAGTAATTATTTATGAATCTCTTGACAGTTTGCTATCTCGGTCACGCAACCACAAATACAGTACATACTTATACATTATGCATTATGTAAACAAAAGCAAAAATATACATACATACTGATGAGATGTCACGTCATGTTCTGTTAATTACTGGACTAGCTAAAAAAGGGTATAAACATCATTAATAAGGCCCAGTTCATGTTTAGTAGTTTCATGAGTTACCTCCCCTTTTAATTGTAATCGTCATAGCAACGAGAAATTCAGCACCAAAATATTTGTAAAACGAATTGGATCAGAATAATATTCAGCAGTAAATTGTTTTTACATTTAATGACACCGACTGTTTAGTTCTTATTCGATTTATTAATAATTTAAAATATGTATGTTTACTGCTCAACTACCGGAAGTATTCGTCTACTAGGAAGGACCATGGTGGGTATTAATGTTACGTGTAAGGCATTGATAAACAGTGTTTTTTATGTTTCGTTCATTAATGCCGTTGTTTATTTTCAATTGCATTTATGGAAAAGATGAACGGTGTCTATATTTAACACCACTGTCTTCCTCTAGAGTGATACTAAATACTTTGATCGGTTCATGCGTAATTTAGTTTGGCACATGTACACACCCTTGGTGTCAGTCGACTATGTACTAATTTAGTCAGTTATGCATTGAAACAACGTTTTAGGGAGCATGGAACGAAATTCACATGAATTTGACCATGTTGAGTGTAACTGCGAAAAGAAAGGAAGTCAGTACTTTAAAGGAAATTTAGGATACTGTCTTCTGCAATATTTCCGAAACTGACAATGTTATTTTCATCCTATCAAGTAAGATTCACCGAATAATCAAAAGTTTCTCAAAGTAATTCATGAATGTATACATTAAAGTGATGCGTTATTTCTTAAAACTGCCTTGTAACAATATTCTTCAGTGAAGATGAGTAATGTGAACAGATTTGACTGTAATATCAGATACAGACAGTTATGACAGCAGCATGAGTCAAGACACAACCCCTAGCAAAGAAAAGGGACACGCCCTCCTGCTCCGAAAAGGATCTCACTCCAAGATGGCGCTAAAGGAAAAGATTGTTCAGATATATGAAGCTTTCTTCCAGGTACATATTGTTTTATTTTAGTATCTGTGGCATCATAGTCAACCAATTTTGTGGTTATTATCAACACACAAACAGAGTTAAACACAGGCCATAGTTAATGTGTTGACCAGTGTAAATCAAAACAGACTCAGTGTTTTCTCCTGTATTTTTAACCAAACTTATGTTTCAAATAAGCTGTTGACTGGCTGAATTTGATAAATGGTGTCTACCACCAGCCATTGCTGACAAGTACAACAACAGGCAACTCCTATTATTTCTGAAAAACTGCAAGTATTTTTTCTCAATAACTGCATGAAAATTTTAATTGAATTGTGAAAGACTACAGCTAATGTCTTTCAGAATGGTCATTTCTATTAGCATGTCTGGATAGTCAAAAGATACGGCAACTTAATGCACCTATAACATGTAAAACCAGCTGATAATCCTGGTGATGGTGGAGCAAAACTAATTGAAAAATATCACAGAGTATACCTGGTTAGAGTCTGTTACCTAGGTTTTATTATTACTAGGTGTGTACTGATATGCTGTAATATGCTTTCTTATGTTTTGGGAATATTATGAAAACGGTAAAGGAGTTTGCATCAACGTTATCAGTGAGAAGTTATATGCGTTATCACAATGTTTATGATCATGCAGGGTTTTGTACAACTCACAAGTGTGCGTTAAGTGTGCACAATTGTGGAGAATGTACTCAGAAAACTCAAAATGCCGCATCCGTAAAGATACACCATATACCAAGAGCGTACCTACAGTGCATCAAGAGAAGTTATCTGTGTCTATCTCTCATGACCACTGTCCACATGATTACTGATTCATTCCAGGCTCTGGAGTAATTCTCTGAACATACACTACACAACACCATGTCAGTACTTTACAAGACCCTCATATTACCAGCCCGTAACAATTTATTAATGGGTGTCCCCTGGAAACCCACTTTTGTAAGACAAGGTAAAACTCTGATGATGTCACGGTAGGATCACAGCATTAAAAGGTAACAATGCTATTTGAAGGTTTCTTGTGCCGTTTTTCACCATGAAAATGTCATTCTCAAGACCTTGAAAGCCTGATGTCGCCTTGTATCATCATCCGCTTTTTATTCTATTTATAGTTGTATTATATATATACTTGACAGATATGTTTACTATGCTTGTTATTCATTGTACTTATATGTATAATTTTGATCATTGTCAGGGAGAAGATCCATCACGAGGAAATGCCAATTTCTGGGATGAGCTTTTTCTTCTAAAGGTAGACTTAACTTAAGTTTATACTTGCAGTATGTTTGACTGTTGCTTGATGTTAATCAAAAACTTAACATCCAGCTAGATTTGTTATCATCAAAACACTCTGATACAGCATAAACCAAGTTACCAAGTTGGATAATGTCAAAATGGTTTTAAGTATGCTTATTGCTTTTTTGGTGGGTTTGGTAATGATGTAGAATATTGTCTCATAGTCATAAAAAGATTAAGAAATCATGAGAGAGAAGGATGATAGTATTTTATTCTCTTCTGTTTTGACAGGTTAAGGGAAGGGACAATTCTTTGATACATCATATAGTGCTATGATAAAGTGGTGTGATGAAGGAAACTTCCCTCAAAGCTCCCTGTGTAACCTTGTTTGAATTATTATAAAATATTAGGGCTGCAACGAATACACTATGTGGCGAATATGATACGTATCATGAATATTGGGTAATGAATACGAATAATTATTCACGAATACAATATTGTAGTTAAGTGATTGATGCACAATATGGAACGTCCTTGTTGACAGTTTTGATTTGTCACACCAATAACCAGTGATCTCATGACACTCAAATTTGGCATGTAATAGTTATAGTCGACAGCACCATGTGCGGCCTTCGCAAACTAACATGACTTGCGCTACTGCAATGCTAGTACGTATTCCATCCTTGCATATCTCACTTTCCAAAAGTACACAAGGGTTCAAGTAAAACATGCTCCCTTATAAAAATCGTAAATATTCGTTAATATTCGGTTCTGGTGACCACGAATAACGAATTGAATTCATGAAGGGCTACGGTTCGATTCACCGAATATGCGAGTGAATCGTTACAGCCCTATAAAATATTCAAGTAGGGCCTGAATAGAAGTATGTTTGAAAGTGTCAGCCACCCAAAATAGTGTGTCTTCTCAAGTTCGCCCGCTAAACTATGTGGTGAATACACATTACAAACAATAAACATGTAATTGTTAAAAGAATTGTTATAGTATATATAAACTTTATATCCACATTATAACAACGATTTTAATTTACCACCCATATTCTTACCCAGTAGAGATGTTTTAGAAATGTCCACGAAATGGTATCAAGTTGAAACTCCTTTCTTCATACCCTCATCCAAGATTCATACTAACTGGGGCCAAGTCTGAAAATACATACAACCGTGAAGATCCGGGTTAAAATTGATCTTCAGTAACCCATACTTGCTGTTGGAAGTGACTAATGACATCTTGTGGTCAGACTCGCTGACTTGGTTGACACATGTCATCGTATCCCATTTCGTAGATCGATGATCATGCTGTTGATCACTGGATTGACTGGTCCTGACTCAATTATTTACAGACCGCTGCCATATAGCTG
Source organism: Haliotis rubra (assembly GCF_003918875.1). Taxonomy (NCBI): domain Eukaryota; kingdom Metazoa; phylum Mollusca; class Gastropoda; order Lepetellida; family Haliotidae; genus Haliotis; species Haliotis rubra. The sequence continues at coordinate 1,684,363 of NW_025765891.1, forward strand.
GAAAACTCTTGACTGCTGCGTTGAACAAAGATGAACCAAACAACCAACCAATGAAAATAGATACACCTTCTTGTATCACTATTAACATAATTAATTCCTGTGAATGTTTAGTTCTGTTGTAATTTCATCTTCAGGTGAACACCAGCTACATTGAAAATGAGATTGAGAAGCTGAGTGGCGAGGGTCTGCTCAGTCTGAAGGTAGGCTGCTGTTACCATGGTTTCAGTGTCTGCATGATCATGAGAGTGGTGACAAACCTACTTATGGCCAAGGAACATGTCATCATGCCGAAGACCCAGGTTCGAATCCCCACATGGGTACAATGTGTGAAGCCCATTTCTGGTGTCCCCTGCCGTGATATTGCTGGAATATTGCGAAAAGCGGCGTAAAACCAAACTCAGTCAGCCAAGGAACATGTGATCATTCAACTTAGAAGGGTCACCTTCTCCAATAAAGTCAGTGATCTATGTTGGAGAAATAATATCAGCTGATTAATGAAGTAGTGTAAACAGACTCCAGTGGTTTCTCTGACTACAACCATGTTATAGTTGATATGTACATGACCTATACATGCTGTGGTTACTTCGGTTGTACTCGAGGAAATACACGTGGAGAAGGACAAATGAATTCCATGTTCAGAATCAACTTCCAACATCAATAGCCTGAGGCTGGCGTAGCGATCTGGGCTTAGTTATCCATACATTGCATGGTACTTCTGCCATTTGTAGGCCGAAATTGATCTGATACCTTCAATAGTGACTGAATACACCAAGTTGTGATCTTCACACTTACTGATACTAATTCACTACATGATAGTGAATGAGGTCTGGTGAAGATAGCAGTCTGTTATAGACAGATTCCAGTGGGAGGTTTGTCTATGGTCCGACATTTAGAAAGCTTAAAGTGCAACCAATCAAAGCTACATGTACATGTCTTTAGGGAACTTATTGTAACGTAGTTAACATGTTGACATAGAATGCTTCTTACATGTTGTATTATCTGTGATGTGTTGTCCATGGTGAACAAACATCATAAATCTTGAAACTGATGGTTTATCCAGCATGTTGAAGAAATGTAGTTCAAATATGAAATGTATGGTGCCGATTAGCATGGTTACAGATGGCTGAAAGTCCATCATGTACATTGTCACAAGTTAATATACAGATGTTAGCTTTTCAATGTTCAGTGTTGCTATCAGTCAATTTATGCAGATTGCTCTTGTATTTTTATATCAGACAGATTTGTCTGTGATAGTATGGCCTTTCTTGGCTATATTTGCCACCCGTGTAGTTAGTTGGTTGGGTTATTGCAAAGTTTTCTAAATCACTTGTCCATTTTGTCATTGGAATATGTTATGATGTAAACATTTCAGAGGTACTTAGATTCAAATACTATGAGAGCAAAGACGTGCTGTTGGACCACATCACCACCTTGTTTCAAAACACTCTGCACAGGGACATACATGGATGTAGTATATGGATGTGTATAGCATATTTCCTGGTTCAGTATGAGTCTATCCATCTTGAAGAATGACACTGCTTGTTGTGTATATCACTGTGAGATGGATATTGTGTTTCCAGGACAACCTGAACATGCTGTTCTACCAATGTGTGGAGGCGCTAGCCCAGGACAATCTAATCCGAGTTGTCAATGCGTTACATGTAAGTTGATGTAGGGACTGCACAGTAGGGGTGGGTATTGTATGAAAGGAGTTTTTTAACAAAGCATATAATCGAGTTAATGCAATATGCTTTACTTTTAAAGCAAACACAACAAAATAAATCCTTGATTATTGAAAGGACTTTTTATCCATAAATGAAACAAGGAAAGGAACAATTTAAAAACGGAAATTAATTTCCGAGTGTTCTTTTTAAAGAATCAAAACACTGCTTGTTGTTTAATAAATATCACTGTGAGGCCCGAATCGTTTGATGGATATTGTGTTTCCAGGACATGAAACCTGAACATGGGGTTAAAACTTGTTCATTACCAGTAAATCGTTATTTATGTGAAAATGCAAGTTTACATTTATAGTGTCCAGATAAACCACGAAAGAAGCAAAAGCTATGGCATTCTTTTCCAGCCGTAACATGCCCGTGCCTTTTTCCTTTATATTTTCATTTTTTATGTTATCAGAAAATTATTATAAATAAGATTTTGTTGGAAATAATATGTATGGTAAGCCTATTTCCCGATATCAGTATTCCGCCGGTAACATTACTCACAACAACGGAAAATACCCCCATTTGCTTCATATGAATAACATGCGTGATCGCTTGATGTCGGGTATCGTTAAAGCTGAACATCAACAATATCACTGTACCCTTGTATTTTCACAGTTGTAAGAAATTTTATTGATATTGGTTGACCTTTCCTGACAAGTATCATTTTCATGTAAATAGACCAGTTATATTGTGCAGCCCTACTGCGCTCTGTGTGACAATATGATATTGTTGGAGATGAGACTATGTGGCTACTCTCTGTGTCCAAGACATGATGATCTGGATCAGTACTCATACTGGATTATATGCATGCCACCTTCATATAGGTGGAATACTGCCGACTGTGTTATTGAATACTTTCATCTGAATCAGCTGGTGATCCTACTATGGTCCAGAACTAGTAAACTGGTAACACAGACTTCTGTTGACACAAATCCATTTTCAGTAAGTTAGAACTTATATCTTGATAATTATTAACAATAAACACTTTTATGCACCTATATGCGAAGGTTGAGATAATTGCCCACTACCTGAAACCTCTTGTGGATGTAAACCTTTCTGTTATTGTGTGTAGATGAGATCCAGCCTATCCATGTTATCCAGCCTAACTATATTCTTGTGTTTGCAGACACTCTGCGCTCTGATACGAGGTATATTTCGGAAAAGTCTTGGTAACTATGGATTTGATGTCATCAATCTCCTGATTGGTTTTGATTCAGCAGAATCTGTCATGCAGGTGAATATGTAAAGAAAACACGAATCATCTTCTTTTCCGCTTGACCGCTCAAATTGCTTAGATCTATGTCCACCTCAGAGTGTTGTCTTTGTTTGTGTTGACATCATGTCGGAGACACAACTGATCTGACCAGAGAAGAAACTGAAAGGTGTTTCACCTGAGAATCCAGATGTAAACCCACATTTGAGTTGTATGCAACTTAAAAACTTTAAAAAACCCATAGTCATTTCAAACTTTATAGTTACTACATTCGTATGCTACAAGTTCTTACTGCAAGTTGCACCTTGAGAACACATTGTCAGCGCTGCTTGTTCACTCATATTCTTTGCTTTGTGTTTATTATAGTCTTTGATTGAAAACCTGAACCGGTTCCTGACTGGAGACTATCCAGCCAGTGTCAAACAGCTGGTGCTCAAGTTCCTCCTCGTACTCATTACGGTGAGATTTGTTACCATGGTTACTGAAGAAACTGTTTTGTGGAAGCTTGTATTGGGAGCTTAATTGTAATGATTGTTTGTGACATCAGTTTTGAAGGGCTCATAAAATCCCATCTTAGGCAGTGGTATTTGACAACCAAAATAGAGAGTTATCCCACTTAACAAATGTCCAGGAGAAAGTACCCAATTTTGAGATAGCTGTACCTACAGCGAGATGAGGGCAATTCAAGACCTTTAGGACCCAGGCTTTCTATTGTTGCACTGTCAGCATCCTTATCGGTACAGTAGAGCTGCTAATCCCTTGTAAACCCTGACCTGTCTGTTCCAGGCCACGGACAATATCAGCCAGAACACAATGCTGGAGTACATCCTCATCAACAGCGTGTTCGAGTCCATCATCCAGGTAGGCACAGTCTTTGGTGGCACAAGACTTGCATCTTGTTTTTTGATTCCTCCAATTTTGGATAGCACAAGACATGTTTCATTGTCTTGGCTCTGTGTTTTTTAAGCATATTTTACTAACCACTGTATGTCACTCTTGTATCCAAACCAAATGTACTACCTCTTGATATGTTATGCCTTTTATGATTGGTTGTCACTTCAAATGAGGGTGTAGGTTGTGCAGAGTTGCTTCCCTTTGCAATTCCACACTCTGGCACTCTTATCCACAGAGGATAATGATATTTGCTGGTCATCATGGTTGTGATTCTTTAGTTCCAGTAGCCTCAAACTCAACTCAATCACTCATTTTAAAGTTATCATGGAGAACTGAACTTTTGAGCATTAAATTATTTAAACATTCTTCACAAAGAAGAGCAATACTATTTCTGACAGAATACAGTTGTTGTATTATGTTGTTGATTTTTTACCCAGATGTGTTTTCATGGCTATGCAGTCAAATACAAGTTGTTCTTAGACAAGCAGTTTCTTCTGTTAATCATCCTGAGTGTTCATTCCACTCCTTTCCAGATTCTGGGGAATCCCCTGTTACGTATGTTGCTGGGCCATGACGCCATCCTTGTCCTCACACTACTGGTTCAGTACAGGAAACATGAGGTAACCATGGCAACAATGTCTGCAGCTTCTATCTGCAAGCATCATAATGTTATTGAAACAACTCTGTCATGAACCAGCTTTTGGCTGATTCAAACAAAATACGCTGATTATCTCTTCACATCCTATCTGTAGAGACCACATTATTTTCTCTGGACACATTTTCATGTAGAACTTAAGCATTTCACCTCTATTTTAAATTAGTTTGTTTAGGTTTGTTGGTTAGGATTTATCACCATAGTAATATTAAAACTATAAGACAGCTTGAATCATTATGTGTAAAGGTAATAATATGGGTTTTTTTATCATTCAGTCACTCCTGCAATAAATGAACAAACTAATGTAATTTGTGTATTGATGGAAATATTCATTGTTTTGCAGTCTGCCAACCCATACATTGTCAAGTTGTCGATTTTAGATGATGAATTAGCATTAACGGTAAGTACCTTCGTAGGAATGCCGATGAAATTAGTTTCAAAATGGTCGTTTTTTGGCTTCTGATTCAAGAAATTCAACTGAACATGGTACTCCAGCAGCCGGCTAATAAATGCACCTGTGTCATGTTAGCGTGGACAGATATCCCCACATGGCCACTTACCTGCTGGGGATTTCCCCGCTAAAATTAGCACATTTACCCACTTCCCACTATGAAGAGTTGTTTGGGTTAGGCAACCCTCATCACCCATCTTATCTTACTTACATTGCCAAAATATTTCATCCTCTGATACATTGGTTATGTGAAATGTACTTCAACCATGGAAGAGAATTAATATTGCTTTCTCTATAATGTTTTCTTGGCCATCAATGAAGACTGCTTCTGGTCAGTCTAGGTGTGTATGTATGAGAGCATGACATATTTCATTGTTCCACATTACAGGGGTATGCTCAGATAGTGTCTTCACTACTCTCAGACTTCAACAGGTAAGGAAACAGCTTTCCGTGTAATCATCACAAAGTAATCTAGCTGTATCTTGTCTGCGGGATGATTTGTCTGATGTTATTATACCTTTCCATTTCCCGCTCTAGCCCAACCAAGTAACTATGAAATATGTAAATACGTGTAATTGCACTTATTGACATTACAATGTCATACATTGTTCATAATGTCTCAGACTGAAAACATTATGTATGATGTATAATTACTAAAGAGTTATGTGTTACCTGTTGGTTTGTACTGACACAGTTGAGTTTGTGCACAGAAACTACCAAGTACAGTTGTCCGAGCCCCAGTCAGGGTGGTTTTCAGCCTTTGCTAATATGGTGAGTAACTGCGGCCACTGTTGGAACACCAGAGATCCATTGCATCTACTGTTCATGTTTTTTAGAAATATATATACACCTTTGTATACTTATTATGACAATGAAAGAATGTTGTTTTAGGGAGTCTGCTTGTATGGTTCATGGTTGCTACACATCTCCGACTTACATGAAGCATGAGTGAATCATGTCGTCTTTAGCCAACATGACGTGGTGCAACACAGAATTGTAGATCAGAGTCAAATTGTCAGGGATGCAGTGTTATGTACATATGTCTAACTGAAGGGAATGTATTGGCATTTTACATGAAACATGATTCTTACAGCACGTCCAAATCTCAGTAGTGTCACCAGGTTCATCAGCATGATCGAACTATGACATCACTGTGTTACAGTCTTATTGTCTGACATAATGGCTCTGCATGATGTCTGTCATCATTTGTTGCATGTTGGAAATTTAGGGAATTATGTAAATGTATATTTTTATGGATTTACACTACAGACACAATAGTACACTGAAAGAGTGAAGTTTGTGTCCCTGTGTGATTAAATGGTGTTAATTATGTCTAACAAATGTTCAACTTACCAAGACTGAAGATTAGAATCATTTCAATGTGTCTCTGTGTTACTTTTCAGGTTGGCAATATGTTTGTGGCAGAGGAAAAGAAAACAGAAATAATGAGGTAGAAAACTGTAATAATTTTATCAAAATGTCTGCTTAATGGCAGATACTTAATAACAAATACTTTCTGGCAAAACATTTCCATACCAACTTTCCGATTATTTAATTGTATTTTCCATCCGTTTTTCTCGTATTATATGTGTAGTGTTTTTATTGGCCAGTGGTGTTTACTTGCAGGGCTAACGACTCCATACTGCTGGCATTGTATGAAGCCATTCACCTGAACAGGAACTTCATCACCGCCCTAACACATGTAGGTAGACAGTAGACAGTTTGGTAGACAGTAGACGTCTTTGTAGACAGACAGCTAGGTAGACAGTAGACATTTAGGTAGATGGTAGACATCTAGGTAGACAGCTTGCTAGACAGTAGACAGCTTGGTGGACAGTAGACAGCTTGGTAGACAGTAGACAGCTTGGTAGACAGTAGACAGCTTGTTGGACAGTATACAACTTGGTGGACAGTAGACAGCTAGGTAGACAATAGACAGCTTGGTAGACAGTAGACAGCTAGGTAGACAGTAGACAGCTTGGTGGACAGTAGACAGCTAGGTAGACAGTAGACAGCTTGGTAGACAGTGGACAGCTTGATGGACAGTATACAACTTGGTGGACAGTAGACAGCTAGGTAGACAATAGACAGCTAGGTAGACAGTAGACAGTAGACAGCTTGGTGGACAGTAGACAGCTTGGTAGACAGTAGACAGCTTGGTAGACAGTAGACAGCTTGGTGGACAGTAGACAGCTAGGTGGACAGTAGACAGCTAGGTAGACAGTAGACAGCTTGGTGGACAGTAGACAGCTTGGTAGACAGTAGACAGCTTGGTAGACAGTAGACAGCTAGGTAGACAGTATACAACTTGGTGGACAGTAGACAACTTGGTAGACAGCTAGGTAGACAGTAGACAGCTTGGTGGACAGTAGACAGCTTGGTAGACAGTAGACAGCTTGGTAGACAGTAGACAGCTAGGTAGACAGTATACAACTTGGTGGACAGTAGACAAGCTTGGTAGACAGTAGACAGCTAGGTGGACAGTAGACAGTAGACAGTTAGGTAGACAGTAGACAGCTAGGTAGACAGTAGACAACTTGGTGGACAGTAGACAGCTAGGTAGACAGTAGACAGCTAGGTGGACAGTAGACAGCTAGGTAGACAGTATACAGCTTGGTAGACAGTAGACAGCTTGGTGGACAGTATACAACTTGACAGTAGACAGTAGACAGCTAGGTAGACAGTAGACAGCTTGGTAGACAGTAGACAGCTAGGTAGACAATAGACAGCTTGGTAGACAGCTTGGTAGGCAGTAGACTGCTTGGTAGACAGTAGACAGCTTGGTGGACAGTAGACAGCTTGGTAGACAGTAGACAGCTTGATGGACAGTAGACAGCTTGGTGGACAGTAGACAGCTTTTCCTGTGTGAAACACCAGTGAAGGTCCGGGTTAGAATATTGATCTTCAGTAACCCATGCTTGTTGTAAGAGGCGACTAACGGGATCGGGTAGTCAATTGTGCAGATCGATGATCATGTTGTTGATCACTGGATTGTCTGGTCCAGACTTTATTACTTACAGACCGCCGCCATATAGCTGGAATATTGCTGAGTGCGGTGTAAAACTAAACTCACTCACTCACTCACTCCTGTGTGAAACATGAACATAAGCCAACAATCACCAATAGATTTGACTATGTTGACAATGTAAATAACAGCTGAACAACATCTTGTATATGCTGATGTCACACTGACTGACTGTTATGAAACTGAAAATACACAATGACCGTTAAAGAATTGGATGTGCAGGATTGAAGGTGATGTCAAAAGCTATCCAAAATACAGGCCTGAAGGCAACAAGTGTTTAAGTTCACATAGATTCAATGAGAACATGTCCAGGTAACACTCAGTGTGGGTATGAAATGCTTCATTCCTGAAAAGCACTTTTGGAATTTGAAAATACACCATTATCTCTTGTTTTCTGTGTGCCCCCTTTGTATTGATGCTGAGCATATGGAATGCATGTAGGATGTATATGTATATAGAATTACCCATGGTTTCAACTATGACTGCAGATCTTCATCAATGTCTGCATGTGTATATGATACTTCTATTGATGGCTGCAACCATTCTGCATCTGCATGGGCTATTGTTTACCTGTGATGTTTGTTTCAGGCTCACACCCCATCATCCCCCGCAACGCCCCCATCATCCCCAGTCACTACAACATCCCCGGTGTTGGATAACCAAGGTAGGTGATAACACACTATTAGTACAGTTTCAGATGTGGTGATTCCAGAATAGGTCTCCAGCACCCCATGCTTGCTCTCCATTGTCATTCCAGGACAGAATAGGTCCCCGACACTGCATGCTTGCTCTCCATTGTCATTCCAGGACAGAATAGGTCCCCGACACTGCATGCTTGCTCTCCATTGTTATTCCAGGACAGAATAGGTCCCCAGTACACCATGCTTGCTCTCCATTGTCATTCCAGGACAGAATAGGTCCCCGACACTGCATGCTTGCTCTCCATTGTCATTCAGGACAGAATGCTTGCTCTCCATTGTCATTCCAGGACAGAATAGGTCCCCAGTACCCCATGCTTGCTCTCCATTGTCATTCCAGGACAGAATAGGTCCCAGTACCCCAGTATTGTCATTCCAGGACAGAATAGGTCCCTTGCTGCATGCTTGCTCTCCATTGTCATTCCAGGACAGAATAGGTCCCAGTACCTGCATGCTTGCTCTCCATTGTCATTCCAGGACAGAATAGGTCCCCAGCACTCCATGCTTGCTCTCCATTGTCATTCCAGGACAGAATAGGTCCCAGCACTGCATGCTTGCTCTCCATTGTCATTCCAGGACAGAATAGGTCCCAAGTACCCCATGCTTGCTCTCCATTGTCATTCCAGGACAGAATAGGTCCCCAGCACCCATGCTTGCTCTCCATTGTCATTCCAGGACAGAATAGGTCCCCAGACACTGCATGCTTGCTCTCCATTGTCATTCCAGGACAGAATGCTTGCTCTCCATTGTCATTCCAGGACAGAAAAGGTCCCCAACACTGCATGCTTGCTCTCCATTGTCCAGGACAGAATAGGTCCCCAGTACCCCATGCTTGCTCTCCATTGTCATTCCAGGACAGAATAGGTCCCCAGCACCCCATGCTTGCTCTCCATTGTCATTCCAGGACAGAATAGGTCTCCAGCACTGCATGCTTGCTCTCCATTGTCATTCCAGGACAGAATAGGTCCCCAGCACCCCATGCTTGCTCTCCATTGTCATTCATTCCAGGACAGAATAGGTCTCATTACCCCATGCTTGCTCTCCATTGTCATTCCAGGACAGAATAGGTCCAGTACACTGCATGCTTGCTCTCCATTGTCATTCCAGGACAGAATAGGTCCCAAGTACCCCATGCCCATTGTCATTCCAGGACAGAATAGGCTTGCTCTCCATTGTCATTCCAGGACAGAATAGGTCCCCAGCACCCCATGCTTGCTCTCCATTGTCATTCCAGGACAGAAAAGGTCCACAACACTGCATGCTTGCTCTCCATTGTCATTCCAGGACAGAATAGGTCTCCAGTACCCCATGCTTGCTCTCCATTGTCATTCCAGGACAGAATAGGTCCCCGACACTGCATGCTTGCTCTCCATTGTCATTCCAGGACAGAATAGGTCCCCAGTACCCCATGCTTGCTCTCCATTGTCATTCCAGGACAGAATAGGTCCACAACACTGCATGCTTGCTCTCCATTGTCATTCCAGGACAGAATAGGTCTCCAGTACCCCATGCTTGCTCTCCATTGTCATTCCAGGACAGAATAGGTCCCCCCAGCTTACTCTCCATTGCTTCCAGGACAGAATAGGTCTCCAGTACCCCATTGTCATTCCAGGACAGAATAGGTCCCCAGTACCCCATGCTTGCTCTCCATTGTCATTCCAGGACAGAATAGGTCCCCAGACACTGCATGCTTGCTCTCCATTGTCATTCCAGGACAGAATAGGTCCCCAGCACTGCATGCTTGCTCTCCATTGTCATTCCAGGACAGAATAGGTCCCTGGCACCGCATGCTTGCTCTCCATTGTCATTCCAGGACAAAATAGGTCCTCGGCACTGCATGCTTGCGCTCCATTGTCATTCAGAATATGACAGAATATGTCTGGAGACTGGATTTCTTGATATCATGTTATTTTTCCTTATCCTGACTCATGCTTATTGCTTGTCTTCTTCTTCTTGCGAACCTAGTGGAACACTTGTATCTCCCAATTGAAGTTCCCTTCAATAAAAAATCACTCATTAGTACCCACCACGAGTTACCTCCCTTCCACAAGCGCGGGAACGAGGGCGCCACCTGAACCCATGTGCCTCACTCTCTCCTTCTTCGCCCAGTGAGCAAGACGTGAGAGCACCTGCGTCTCCCTGCACACTATATCCTTTATTTATATTTAGTTTGTTACCTCTTATATTCATCTATAGAGGTGTAATTAGTATCATTATTCAACATGCATTGATAATTATTCATGTTTCTGCTGCTTGATTCACGGTTCGCCGTGTTTGCTCAGCAGTTTGCGTTAATAAAAATCTGCACTGTTTGTAAATTACGTTACTCTGCTACCGATCCACATTTAAAATGCCCTAGTTGCATTACTCCATGTTCTATTGTTTCTCGTTGAAAATTATGTATTAATTTACCAATTTCTGCCTTTGATAAATATTTATGTTCCGTTTTGAGACGGAAGGCAGATAAATCTCGGAAACAATCTTCAGTCATGGCTAATAGATCGAAGTCAGATATATCCTGAATTACCTTCGGGGGATAAGCGTGGGACGCAGTCCGCTATATCCTAGAAGCGACCTGCTTCCCAGGACGTTCCTTCATCACAGTCTAAGACTAGAAGAGCTTCCACGTCATCTCAACGTATGCTCTGAACCCCCAGGTCTACAGCCTCGTCAAAGGGAAATCCACGAAGGCTACAAAAAAAAAATTTGCTTCTGATATTCAGAATTATGTTTATATGATGATGACATTTCGATTATCATTCCAGATGTATGTCATAAGAAGTGACCAGTATCGGCTACCGTCACTTCAGCGCAGATCAACATGCAACCAGAGATGCCTACGCTGACGCCCGAGATTATAACTGAGGGTCCCGTCACTATCACAGAGAGGACACCCTCAACGCCAGCGCAGACCATCCCAGAAGACCTGGTCAACCAAATCATGAGACTGATGGAGGACCGTTACGGCTTACAGAGGCCTCAGAGCCACAGGCCTCAGAGCCCACCCCATATTAAGTCATACAGGGCCTCAGAGCCCACAAACGCGCCTCCGCGAAGGGCAACCCAGCCTGTAGCGAACACTTCGCTAAGGAAGTCCCAGGCCGCCTCCGCGAAGGAGCTAGAGCCTCACTAGTTGCAAGGGACATCGCGGAGAAGGAACGCTTCGCCGAGCCTACACCCTGTAGAACACACAGGTCGTTAGCGAAGCAAGCGCTCATATATTGAGTTGCGGGAGCGCTTCGCCAAGCCCACACCCTGTAGAACACAGAGGTCTGTTCGCGAAGCAAGCGCTCATATATAGACTTCTGCTGGGGCGCTTCGCTGAACCCACACCCTGTAGAACACAGAGGTCGTTCGCGAAGCAAGCGCTCATATATTGAACGGACTCTAGACACTTCTCTAAGGAAGTCCCAGGCCGCCTCCGCCAAGGAGCTAGAGCCTCACTAGTTGCGAGGGACATCGCGGAGAAGGAGCGCTTTCGCCGAGCCTACACCCTGTAGAACACAGAGGTCGTTCGCGAAGCAAGCGCTCATATATTGATCGGACTCTGACTCGATACTTTCGCAAAGGTCGCGAAAGGCTAAGTGGCTCCAAGTCTACTTCACCCAGAAGATCTAGAAGGGTTACTTCGAGATCTTAGCAAGAAATCCCGGCGTTACGCCGAGGAAGTCTCCTCCAAGGTCTCCATATACTAGCCACTTCGTCATATATAGCCACTCGTCAGTCCGTTCAAGACATCGCATGAGTTGTCTATCAACTGTATGCCATATGTCGCCTACAAGCCCTACAGCGAAGACAATTGCACAGGCTATTTACAACACAGAGCGTCGCTGTATTAATTTATCAACAGATGAAGAGCCTAATTAAGGATCTTCAAGCCGACTACCTACTACGATCACGATTATCTACATGCGTGACCATTACGCAGATCTGCAGACAATTCAATAACAAAATTGAACAGCAGCCTTGTTACAGCTGGTAGTAAAACTCATAATCGTCAACGATTTCCTGAGAAGAAATATGTACAACAAGTTCAGCTTTAACAGTCTACAAGCTGACAACTTGCAAGGTTATTGAACCTTATATAAGGAAGTCGGAATTATCTTCAAGACTGAAGTTACTTTCACGACAGCCTGGAAAATAACCTACCCAGCATTAATATTACAGAGCGAGGTATTTCGGGCCGGAGGTTTCGCGCGTTTACCATCAACCCTCGAAACATGTGGTCACTTGGGTAACTTCGGGAAGCTACGGTGAAGACCGACGATTGTTCTAATATCAACCACGGCACTATATTATACAAGGTTCCTTTTCCTGCTACACCGGTGACATCACAGCGCGGGTACTCTACAAAATAAAAATGCCTTATTCTGATTGGACCGCGATGGACAACGCCCTACACAGAGGTCGAGCATAGTTCACAGTTCAAGACTTAGATTGCAAGTGACAACATTATATCAGTGATCGAGCAAGCCTCCTTACAGTCCAGCTAATCTGAACCTTCATGATTGGACTGCCCTCTTGAGGTTAGAGACCTCCCCTGTCTAGTAAGGACGAGGGCACGGCAGTCAGGCGATTTTTTACATAAGTTCAACGATGCCAGTCAACCCTGGTTGTGCACCTACATCGTCAAGGACTTCGCAGCGAATTTTCCTCGACGACGGTATACAAGTGGATCCAAATCCACAGCGTCTCAGACTACAGTTGAATTTCATCATCAAGACCAAGAGATTGAATGTTTGCGCAGGCGTCTCCTTAGTAGAGCCGGAATCGAAAACACATCTGTACGTAGACGCGTCACTACAAGGTTGGGGAGCCCACCTTACCGGCAGGACAGCGTCAGGTCTATGGAGCAATCAAGAGAGCAAATGTCAGATAATCTGCTAGAGATGCAAGCAGTTATAAACGCCATAAGTCACTGGAGCAACCTACTACAGAACGCTCAGTTGATGGTTCACACAGACAATTCAACAGTGGCGTTTTTTATGTGAACAAACAAGGTTCAACTAGGTCACAGAACCTACTGACTCGATGTTTCAGACTGTTCGATCTAATCGACAATCTAAACATACACGTCAGTACTTGCCACATTCCAGGAATATAGAATGTATTAGCAGACGCTCTCTCTGGGCCACACCTACCATCGCCGACAGAATGGATGCTCCACACACACAGATATTCAATCAAATAATCATGGAAATAGGATCTCCTCTGATAGACCTATTCACCACTCGATTCAACAAGCAACTGACAACATTCGTATCGCCAGTGCCAGACCCACTATCATGGGCAACGGACGCACTAAGCAAGTCTTACAGAAAATCAGTCAAATGCAGAGCCTCGATCTGATTTGGTCACGCCCTACTGGCTAGCGAGAACTTGGTTTCCAGATCTCATACAAGAAATCGGAAAACTAATTCTTCAGTTCCCACAACGCTCCAATCTATTGATACATCTGCACACCAATACAGTGCACGAAACACCAGAAGCATTCCAACTTCACGTATGGATTGTATCAAGGCATGTCTGAATAAGAGAGGTTATTCTGCCAGAGCAGCTAAAGCGATCACGCTTGCACGACGTAACTCAACTCGTAACTTATACGATGACAAATGGCACAGTTTTGTCAATTACGCTGCTAAGAAAGGATTTACAGCCAGATATGCTACACATCCTCAAGTGGCAGATTTCTTATGTTATCTACGTTAAACTAAGAATCTAAAAGGCTCAACCTTGTCCATTTATCTTGCAGCTATAAGTTCTGTCATAACAATGAGAACGAGCGTCAAGTTGACAAAACACCAGAGTTACTCGGTTTGTTACAAGCGTTCCGATTGGAGGATTAGAAACGGAAGTTTCACGCTCCAGCTTGGGATCTAATATAGTGCTCTCAACACCTCACTAGTGAGGTTTTTTTAACCATCGCCATCTACATCGTTTGAATCACTGACCCACATAACCTTGATCCTGTTAGCACTAGCTACGGCCACCAGAATGTCAGATTCACGCACTGGATTACGAGAGAACACGCTTTGATGATATTCATAACATAGCTCATCTGGGACTTCGCTGGGATTTTATAGGGAAAAACCAACTGCCAGGTCAACCAGACAGATTATTCCACGTCCCAGCTCTCTCATCCATACTTGGACCGCATGATACGATGGATCTATCACTATGCCCAGTTCGTACACTGAAAATATATCTCTAACGATCCAAACAGAGCAGAGGGATATTCAAGAGATTATTTATCCCTATATCTACAGCTACGCAGACGGAAGTCTTACGTACTACTATCTCTATCTGGATCAGAACTGTCATACTACGTGCCTACAAGGCTGCAGGACCCGACCCTCCAAGAGCTTCTAATCCTCATGAAATTAGAGCGCTAGCCTCAACTCTCGCTCTACATGGGAGTTACTCGTTGAATACCATAATGGAGGGATGTTTCTGGAGATCCGATATGGTGTTTGCCAACCTCTATCTGAGAGATATTACCACCGAGGACGTCTCAGGTATCCACCATTTCGGTCCCATGGTCCTCGCTCAACAGTTGACAGTTCCACGGAGAAGATAAGTCTATCTTACAGATTTTATACTTATCGGATAACAGTACTAATAGATACATGCTATCTATATATTTTGCTTAAGTTTAATTTATTATCTTAAGCTCAGTACTATGGTGTTTATATCATACTATATATAAGCTAACAACTCTATGCAGTTTGTTATTATATATTTAGCTTAAGTTAATCATATCTTAAGCTCAGTTCTATGGTTACATTATAATGTATTAGCTAACAAACTCTACAGAGTTTTTGCTATTATATATGTAGCTTAAGTTTATTAAAAACTCTTGGCATTGAAGAACGGTAAATGGGTAAGTTGAGTTTTAGCAGATTTGGAGTAGGCTGTATCCAGTTTAGCAGGAACGGCTGCGATAGGATCCATAGGAGGCACGGTGATAGCCACTGATGTAGATCATATCACCGTGCCTCCTATGGATCCTATCGCAGCCGTTCCTGCTAAACTGGATACAGCCTACTCCAAATCTGCTAAAACTCAACTTACCCATTTACCGTTCTTCAATGCCAAGAGTTTTTATGGACATAATATGGAGCCCTTTTTCAAGACTCAGGAGATTGATGAAAACTTTAAACTTATCAGTGATTCCAAGTCCAGAAGTTATAGGGTAGACGATCGCAAGATGGCCCAGTTAGATACCATTTCCAGAAGGATGTTCTTTGGACTTAATAGATCTAGGACTATTAACGAAACTCTCATCACCAAGTTCAAGAACTCCACGGATGAGGAAGACAGGATGATCTATTCAGCTCTACTTATGCAGAAAAAAGATCAACAATTCCTTACAGACCATCTTTCAGCACAAAACAGAAGTATCGTCTCATTTACAACATGAGCACATTCAACAGAGAATTTCTATGCAAACCACCAGCGTTTCGCATTCATCCCAGTTCAAGGAAATATCTGAGATTCATGCTAGACGGCATACACTACCAATGGAAAGTACTTCCCTTCAGAATCACTTCGGCCCCATGGATATTCACAAGAGTAACCAAGCCTATTGTCTCATACCTACATCGTCAAGGCCTGCGGAATGCATTTTACCTAGACGACGGTATACAGGTGGATCCAGATCCACAGCGTCTCAGACTACAGCTGAACTTTACAATCAAGCTACTAACGCAGTTAGGCTGGTTAGTAAATCTACTCAAGTCGGACCTAGAGCCCACGCAGGATCTGCAGTTTCTAGGTATACGATTCCTTACAGCGCAGAATCGTATGGTGGTCCCGGAGGACAGATGGATCAAGATACAACAACTGATCCCCCAAGCCCTACTCTCTCCGTTACCACTACGTCAGTGGCAGAGTCTACTGGGACTACTCACATCAGCTCAAGACTTGACACTCAGAGGCAGGCTTCAATTACGTCCATTACAAGTCCTCATCAATGCCCATCTCGAGGACCCTCTACCGTTCAGTCTACCAGATTACATCAAACCACATCTACTCTGGTGGACCAAGAGATTGAATGTTTGCTCAGGCGTCTCCTTAGAAGAGCCGGAATCGAAAACACATCTCTACGTGGACGCGTCACTACAAGGTTGGGGAGCCCACCTTACCGGCAGGACAGCGTCAGGCCTATGGAGCATTCAAGAGAGCTTATGTCACATAAATCTGCTAGAGATGCAAGCAGTCATAAACGCCATAGGTCACTGGAGCAACCTATTACAGAACGCTCAGTTAATGATTCACACAGACAACTCAACAGTGGCGTCTTTTATGTGAACAAACAAGGGTCAACAACATCACTGAATCTTCTCACTCGATGTTTCAAACTGTTCGATTTAGTCGACAGTCTAAACATACGTATCAAAGCCTGCCACATTCCTGGAGCAAAGAATGTGTTAGCAGACGCTCTCTCGGCCGCACCAACTGTCACGACAGAATGGATGCTCCACACAGAGATATTCAATCAGATAATCATGGAAATAGGATCTCCTCTGATAGACCTATTTGCCACCCGATTCAACAATCAACTGACAACCTTTCAGACGCCAGTGCCAGATCCATTAGCTTGGGCAACGGACGCACTAAGCATATCATGGGAGGGACTAAACGCGTGACGCTTTCCCCCTCCTGCGTTAATCCCACAAGTCTTGCTAAAATCAGTCAAACGAAGAGCCTCGATCTGATTTTGGTCTCGCCTTTACTGGCCAGCGAGAACGTGGTTTCCAGACCTCATACTAGGAATCGGAAAACCAGTACTTCAGCTCCCACTACGCCCAATCTACTGATACATCCGCGACACCAAACAAGTGCACAAAACACCAGAAGCATTCCGACTTCACGGTGGATTGTATCAAGGCATATTTGAATAAGAGAGGTTATTCCACCAGAGCGTGCTAAGGCTGTCACGCTTGCACTCACGTAACTGTACTCGAACTTGTAACGATGACAAATGGCTCAGATTTGTCAATTATGCTGCTAAGAAAGGATTTTCAGCCAGATTTGCTACACATCCTCAAGTGGCAGATTTCTTATGTTTCCTACGCCAAACTAAGAATCTAAAAGGATCTACACTGTCCACTTATCTTGCAGCCATAAGTTCAGTCATAACAATGAGAACGGGCCAAATTGACTAAAACACCGGAGTTACTCGCCTTTGTTACGTGCCTTTCGATTGGAAGACCAGAAACGGAAGTTTCAAGCCAGCCTGGGATCTAAATGTGGTACTTCAACACCTCACAAGTGAGGCTTACGAGCCATTGTTATCTGCGCCATATGAATCATTGACCCACAAAACCTTATTCCTGCTAGCGTTAGCCACTGCCGCCAGGATGTCTGAAATTCACGCTTTGGATTACGAGAACACGATTTGATGATATTCATAACATCGCTCATCTGGGACTTCGCTGGGATTTTATAGCTTAAAAATCAACTACCAGGTCAACCAGACAGGTTGTTCCATGTCCCAGCTCTCATCCATACTTGGACCAAGAGGATACGATGGACTTATCACTTTGCCTTGTATGCGTGCACTGAAAATATATCTCCAAAGATCCAAGCAAAGTAGAGGGAAATTCAAAAGATTGTTTATCCCTATATCTACCGCCTCACAGACAGAAGTGTCGCGCACTACCATTTCTATTTGGATCAGAACTGTCATACTATGAGCCTACAAGGCAGCTGGACTGGACCCTCCAAGTGCTACTAATCCTCACGAAATTAGAGCACTAGCTTCAACTTTGGCTTTACATGGAAATTGTTCTTTGAATACCATTATGGAGGGATGTTTTTGGAGGTCCGAGATGGTGTTTGCAAACCATTATCTGAGAGATATCACCACCAAGGACGTCTCAGGTATCCACCATTTCGGTCCCATGGTCCTCGCTCAACAGTTGACAGTTCAACGGAGAAGATAAGTCTATCTTGCTGATTTTATACTTATCTGATAACAGTACTAATAGCTTTATGCTATCTATATATATATTTGCTTAAGTTAAAATATTATCTTAAGCTCAGTACTATGATTCTATATCATAATATATATATACTTACAACTCTTACGAGTTCTACTATTATATATATGTTCAGCTTAAGTTATTCCTTAAGCTCTATCATATGTTCATTTCATAACATGTATTAGTTAACAAACTCTCAGTAGTTGGTTACTATTATACAGCTTAAGTTATCATTATACCTTAGGCACAGTTATGTTATAGCTTATATATATGCATATTGTGTTTACTACTTTGGTTCTTATAAAAGTATTCATTATAAACTATCAACAGTTTATACTACCACATTAATGGCTTTAGCTTAATTAATGTTCTATATACTTTTATTATATTCAGTAAATTGTAATAACCTATTTAAAGGCAGCTGTTAAATTAACAGCAGGAATTCAGTTCAGTGCCTTCATGAAGTTCCCTTAGGGTTATTACAATCATCTCAGTTCAAATCACTAATTAGTAAAATCCAAAGTATATATAATCCCACCTCCTATTCCGTAGGATTCTACAAGCAAATAAACATGAGTCAGGATAAGAAAAAATATGAAATTTTTAGAGTAAAATTAATATTTTTATACTTATCCTGACTCATGAGGTAAACCCTCCCGTCCTCCCCACTTAACACTTTGGATTTCTCGGGAAAAATAAAGTGTTGGGCTCAAAACAAAAAAGGAGAGAGTGAGGCACATGGGCTTGGGTGGCGCCCTCCTTCCCGCGGAAAGGGAGATAACTCGGGGTGAGTACTAATGAGTGATTTTTTATTGAAGGGAGCTTCAATTGGGAGATACAAGTGTTCCACTAGGTTCGCCAGAAGAAGAAGACAAGCAAATAAACATGAGTCAGGATAAGTATAAAAATATTAATTTTACTCTAAAAATTTCATATTTGTAGTGCTTCCATTTTGCTGAAGATTATTATACCCCAATCTAAGGTTTGGGTGTATATAGTTATTATACCATATTTGTTTGTTTTTAGGAAAGGTGTGGGGTGGTGGGGTAGCCTAGTGGTTAAAGCGTTTGCTCGTCATGCCGAGGACCCTTGTTTGATTCCCCACATGGGTACAATGTGTGAAGCCCATTTCTTGTGTCCCCTGCCGTGATATTGCTGGAATATTGCTAAAGGAGGCGTAAAATTAAAACTCACTCACTCACTGTAGGAAAGGTGCAGTGCAATGGTTGATACAGATGTATTTTTGTCAAGAATAATCATTAGTAATTGTTATTCAGCTGAAGTTGGGAATCAAGGTCAGTGGTATTAGCCTTGCTCACATGATTTGGCTTGTTTCACAACTATCTTAGTGTCTGTTCTCAGTTTAGTAACACTGTACATCACATACAGGTGGTCAGCCCGAGAATGTGAATGAAGTGGCCACAGCAACACAGCCGACCAATCTCCTGGTCACCTTCCTGGAATACAGCTCAATCATCTTCCAGGACACCAAGGGTAAATGGCAAACAGAAAACACAAAAAGGACATACAGACATACAAAGGCGGGCAGACAGACCCAGTCACTAAGACCAATTCAAGCATTTGGACAGAACACACAGACAAACAGATGTACTCATTCAGGCAGACAGCAGAAACAGACAGAGCAGAGAGACAAATGCAGACAGATATAGACAGCAGACACATGATGATGATGATTTGGAGATTGTTCGTGTGCTCTCTGACATATAGCATATTTTGCACATAGATTAGACTACTCCAGACAAATTGACATACATACAGACGGGAAATGAGACAGACAAGCTAACAGCCAGCAGACACTCACAGACAGAGAAACAGACAGGGGCAGACACAAACATACAGACTGACATACAATGATGGACACGCTCAAGCAGACAGATAGATAGGCGACACACAGTGATAGTTGACACAGGTGGACAGACAGTCAGCAGATAGATTAACACATACATACAATAACAATCGGACAGACAGCCTCCCAATTATCCATGCATGGATGTATTTTTTGCAGATGGCACACAATTGCATTTTTGAATAATTTAAATATTGCTACTAATATAATATCATAAAGCCTATTTACTCACACCATGTTAGGTCTAAGGAATTAATGATAAATCTCTGTTTTATGGCTTGGTGAAAATATTGAGTAGAACAAATTTAGGATTTTAATGTTGTTTTTCTGTGATGTGTATGAACACTATGATATGTGTTGATTGTCACTTGTCCGTGATGTTTCTGAACTCTCTGTTGTTAGATACAGCTCGGTACAACAACGCCAAACTCTGCATAGTCATACTCACATGTATAGCTGAGGTGGGTACTCTCTGTAATGTTTGCTTTGAGACAGAAGTATTTCTTAAGCATTTTAAACTGTTTCATTATGAGGATCATAGTTTTACCTGGACCTACAAAACGTCAGGCCAGGAGGACCTCACTTACCGGTACTAATTTCAATGGTCGTTTGAAAGATATGATTCTTATGAAGTTCCTGCCATATAATGGTCTAATGTATTAAACAGTCAGATTTGATGATTATTTTAGTTACAGAAACTTTATATTCAGTGTCAAGAATTTGACTCAATGGATGTATTTGCGAATCCTTTGGGATGCAATGCATATTTTTTGGCTTCCATGCTATACATTTGTGCATACTGGAACCACATTTCTCAGTCGTATATAACCCTGTGGGATTATTAGACTTTTTCTTTCGAATTTATGAGCTGTTCAGTATTTTGTTTCTGGCGTAAATGTTCTAGATATAGTGGAAGGTATACCTTTTACCTGTTAGTTTTACCTAGTAATAATACACATTACAGGATCAGTATGCCAACTCCCTCATGCATGATGTCAACATGACCTTCCGAGTGCCTCTACACAGACTGGTGAGTATTCAGCCCCCAGTGAAACATCTGGCTTAGAACTGGTATTCAGCAACCCATGCTTGAAGTAAGAGTTGACCTACAGGTTTGGGTGGTCAGGCCTGCATATTTGGTTGATACCACAGAGGCTTGTAACGCTAAAAACTACCATCACTATATAAAAGGAAAGGGATGTAACGAGGTCAACACACCAAGTTCGCCATTGACGACCTTGGCCATAACCTGCCCCACACTTAAAAGAGCAAGGGAGCTCATTGGCTAAAAATAAAATATGTCCCATCAAATCGCTTACTCTTTTAAGTGCGGGGCAGGTTAAGGCCAAAGGTCGTCAATGGCGAACGGGCACGGCACAATTCCGTTTGCGATGAATAAATGTACGTAAACTCATTATGACAGTTAGATGTAAATGTCTCCGGAAGAATGGCGACTAGAGCGCTGACAGGCGCCATCAGTTCATTATGTTTTGGTGAATGTCATATGTGTATACTGTGAAATAAACAAGAAAATGGGAAATTTTACCGCTAGGGATTTTGGCTCGGAATCGAGAAATCACGATTTTTCGAGCTTCCGAAGACCCTAGCTCCCAAAGTACTGGTTCGATTTTTGTGCTCTTTGTCTTATTTTGTAGGTAAATCTATTGGCTTGAAGTGTGTGCATACTTTAAATGGGACAGATACAGTGATCATTGTTGAATTCTCCCTGAAACGAACTTGGTGTGTTGACCTCGTTACATCCCTTTCCTTTTATATAGTGATAAGACCCCGTTAGTGACACTACATACCTTGATGGCAGTTTTTAGCGTTACAAGCCCCTGTGGTTGATACGTCATCGTATCTCAATTGTACAGAATGATTCTTATAATGTTAGTCACTGGAATATCTGGTCCAGACTTGATTGTATACAGACTGTTGTCATATATGCTGAGTGCTGCTTTAAACAAGAAGCAAACATCTTTATACAGAGGCTCATGTTCGATTCTCCACTGATGTGTGAATCTCTAGCTGTTACTACAGTACTGCAGAAAGTGTCATAAGAAATCACCCACTCGTACAATGAACCTAACAACTCCTCTCAGTTGTGGTGATCCCTCTATTTTGTGTGTATTAGTTACATCTGTCGGTAGTTCATGTGATCCAGTGCTACTCCATGTTTGTCAAGGATGGTCATATCTGACATTGGATATTTGATGACTTTATTTCTCTGTATCTGTAGCCGATGCGGCACCGGAAAGTGAAGGCAGACCGAACGATGATTCTCCGACCTTTGGTGTGCTCTTTACTAGGTAAGATGATGTCATTGTGTTACAGGCGGCAAGGTAGCCCAGTGGTTTAATCAGTATAAGCCACAGCAGATGTCTACTCCTCATCTGGGTGGTGGGGATTAAGGGTCCTTTATCTATTCGTTGGTTTCACACTACTTTTGAACTCGCTGTGCAAATGTTCCTGGCATGTTTCCGGTTTAGTCGTATGTTTATCTATAGTGTAAATGCACTCTAAATAAAAGCTGTTTTGAAAATTATTTACGTTGTGACAACTGTTCATAGCTGAGTACATACTTCCATTTGCCCCTGCTTTTCAATAATTGATGTCCTATTTTGGTTGCAATTCCATCAGAGATGTGTTTGTTTACTTGTGAGAAGGGGATGTGCGGGAATGACAGTGGTGGTGAGAAGTCTTTATACAAGAGCTTGTTAACATAAATAAAGCTATTTATTTAACTAATCCCAGGGTCTGTTTCATAAATCAATTTGGATCAGTTGTATTCGACATAAAACTATATATTTGTTTTGATTTTTGTTTTCTTTGGAGTGTTTACACTATCTATAAACATACGACCAAACCGGAAACATGCCAGTGGAGTGCACATCGAGTTGAAAAGTAATGTGAAACCAGCGAATTAGCACCATACTCACGTTCTCAGTTTCATCCAACTCTCACACTTTAGACATGACTGAACATGGCATTCCTGAACTAAAAGTTCCAAGCAGTGTTTGATCCATATCACACTTGTAGTTGTATTTTGTGTTTGATTGTTTGTGTTGCCTTCTTGTGTTTGATAATACATCACATCACAATAAATTCCGTGCCAAAGAGAAAATGTCATACAAAGGTACACTAAAATAATGTTTAATTGTTTAATAATGAATTGTTTTTGATGTATATGTTGTGTTGAGTTCATCTCTGGTGATGAAACAGGTAGCTGTTTAATGGTTTTGTTGTTGTTTTTGCAGATTTATTGGTGGAGTTCGTCATGAGTCATATGATGAAAACATTCCCCATGGAACTGTACCTGTGAGTTGAGCTTACTTCCTGTCACAATCTCCATCATACCATTACTACCTATGTGAATGTGAAGATATAGTTTTTGCTTTTGATTTGCTGTAATAAAATCATGTTGTGATAAAGTGACTGAATACATCTACATTGATTAAGATAACTGATGACATTTTGCTAAGTAGATCTCCCACTGCAGAGTTACTTCCCTTAGCTTCCAGACCCAACAGCCATTGTCTGTGATGCTTGGCCTGTCAATATTTTTAACTATGGCTAAGGTCACTGCTTGGATTTCTTTATATGACATAAAGACATAGATATGACTCAGTAATGTCTTCCTGTCACACATCTATGGTTGAGTCAAATGGTTGTTTCCCAGCTTTCGGGATGTAAGATCCAGGTGTGTTAGAAGACGGCAGAGGTAGAGTGGGTAGAAGTGTATTAATATTTCTTCTTGATGATGATGATGATGATGATGATGATGATATAGGCGATGTCTGGGGATCATCCATCGAGTGCTGTGTTACCAGAAGCGCTGCCGGGTGCGGATACAGCACCCATGGAAGGAGATGTGGACAGGTGAGGATGACGACTTGCACTCACAGTTGCATGAGGATGCCTCTACCTGTCTATTGTCCTATAGTGTTTACAGAAGCTAGACCAGTTGGTTTATTATTTACGAAAATCTTGGTCATGTACCAACAAATCTAAGGATGTTAAATATACACTACAGTTATTGCTTACATTATTATTACCTTACAGTCATTGCATTGAGATAAGATTAATATCTAAGAAATATGGCTTAAATGTTGTTAGAAATTGTGATCAGTCTAAGTAAACTTAGGCTCAATATTATTGTTACACTGCTATACTGAGTCTAACAAAACCTTGTGGAAGGTCGCGTCAGGTAACCTTTTCAATTGACCAATCAGAACACAGCTTACCAAATCGCGAAAGTTGACATTTGCACATGCCTACTGAACTTGTACCTCGAAAAAGTTTTGTACCCGAACGATTCCGAATTCTATTTTCCGTACGATCGCTTCCGAGTGATGCACATGGAGCACGCCACAATCGTGAGTAAACAGTTGCTGAAAATAACGTTTTGTCAGTATTCAAGGATGTCAGCTTGCGGAAATATTAGCTAATGATAACCATGTCAACGGAAACCCAAAAAGGGTGTATATTCTGCAGGTCATATATCTGTGTTTTATGCAGGTTTTCATTTGTTTTGAGATCAGTTTTGTAAGTCCCGGCGAACCCTAAATAGTAGCCATTGTCTGATTGGTTAAATCTGTTTGATTGGACGGTCATAGGTCGCTCAAAGGTTACCTGACGCGACCTTCCACAAGGTTTTGTTAGACTCAGTATAGCAGTGTAATGAATAATACTGAGCCTAAGTTTACTTAGACTGAAATTGTGATGGACATTCACTGCATACACATATTTGATGCATGGAGAACTTACCAAAACAGGTATAATGTAGTGGCTCAGAAACTGGTAGTAAGGTAGTTTTGTGTGTAAAGATTTATGTGAAAAATCTGACAGGCAAGAATATAAGATTGAAGTTTATCTTGACACTGTTGCACCAGCAAATCTTCATTGACCGATGGCAGTGAAGTGCTGTATGAGGACTGCTTGTTGATCTCTTTGTTTAGAGAAGTTATATGACTTATCAAATGTAAACACATTATTATCAGTTGATGTATGTTGTTACTTCAGCTCTCATCAACCTCCTGAAATTCATCATGTCTCACGAGTCGCAGCTAGTGAAGAAACATAACATTTTTCATCTCTGTTCGAAGGTGAGATGTTCTTGGTATTCATTGTTTTCTGGTGTTTGTACTCAAATAAACAACTTTCAGTTGATGATAGAAACCTTTTATGATACTATGACTGATAATAGTCCATTGTATGATGTATATATCCATGCATGGTGCATGTCCAAACCGCATAGAAATAAGAAGTCATTTGGAGAAAGTCAGTCTATGGTTTGAGTTGTGAGCAGAAAGTAGACAGTTCCCTGCAGACATGGTGATGTTGTCTTAGACAGTCCAGGCAGTGGTTGCTGTGTATGCAAAGTGTAATGTTTAGACATTTGGTTCAATATGCAAATACCTCTTCTCTGAGTTGAATGATGTTACTCAAACTGCTATGCTAGTGATATTTCTACATTTAACTTCCGCCCGTCACAGGTATTGTGTATGACAGCAAACACAGATCTGCAGTGCAACATTCAACCACTCACATGTTCACTTGGTATCCATGTACAGATGATGGTTTGTTAACTGCATCTCCTCGGATTGTGACCCGTGAAGATCCGGGTTAGAATATTGATCTTCAGTAACCCATGCTTGTCATAAGAGGCGACTAACAGGATCGGGTGGTCAGGCTCGCTGGCTTGAATCATGTCATCGGTTCCCAGTTGCCAGTTAAGGCTCATGCTGTTGATCCCTTGGTTGACGACATACAGACTCGCCGGCAATATTGCCCAACTAAACTTCTCATGCTCACTCCTGATTGTTGAAATCAGTCATTGGATTGTCTGGTCCAGACTCCTTTGTTTACCGTGCATAAAGTCATGTAGTTAGAATATTGCTGAGCGTAACCAACAAACTTTGGTTTAAAACACCAACTCTGTTGTTATTCTGTGTGCATGACAGAAGGTTTAGCAGGTGTATTTCTGTTTGCAGGTTGTAAACGTGTTCAACTTGTTCATCACGTATGGCGATACGTTTTTACCCAACCCAAACAGCTATGATGAGTTGTACTATGAACTGGTCCGCATGCATCAAGTCTTTGACAATCTCTACTCCATGGGTGAGTCACCAGTCATGGAAAAATAGAGGAACTTGTAACGATTCATTTATACAAACATCACAGTTCTTGGGAACATGAATAAATACATCAATTTGTCCATAGTACAAGAATGAAAATGCCAGCATTGTTCCTTAAATGCAGCTGAGACAAAAAGGATAATAAAAATGATATGCTGAGTGAATGGGGTTTGAGATAAAAAACATCAAAATATTTCATGATCATACATGTGTTTTATGAAGTCTTTAGGCCAGACCAATTTTATTTCTTGCTTTACAGATCCGCTTGTTGTATTTTTACAAGAATAAGAAAAAAATGAAAATTAATTTTTCTTGCTAAAAAATAAAATCCTAATGTTTTTTATAGGCCAAAAATGTAAACTTACAGAAAAAGTTTTTTAGATTGTTTTTTTTGTTTTTATTGTTGTTGTTGTTTTTCCCATATACACTTCATAAATTGCCAGAAGTAAAATACTTTGAGTATTTAGAAGGAATATTACTTTGACTGGTGATTTTATTTATTTTTCCTTATCCTGACTCATGTATTATTGCTTATCTCCTCTTCCTCGCTGACGTTAGTGGAACACTTGTATCTCCTTTTTGAAGTTCCTTCAAAAGCAGATGTAAAATCACTACACTCACCACGAAGTTGCTTCCCTCTCCGTTTTTAAGCGGAAAAAACGGCACCAACCGTCTTCCCACTCTTTCTCTCTCCTTCTTAGCCCTAGTGGATCGGTTGGGAGAGCACCTGTATCTCCAACACGGCAATATATCCTTTGCTAACTTAGTTATTACCCTATAATTTTACCTTTATAATGTTTCAGGGAGTATCCTTCTACAATATGGTTTAAAATTTATTAGCAAATTTGACTGTTTATTCCACGGTTTCACTTGATTGTTCAGTTTGTTTACATTTCATGAAAACCTGTTTTCGTGTAGGTGTAGGTTCTCTGTTGCAGACCCACATTATTGTGCCCTAGTTGCACAACAATATGTACTTCTAGCTCTTGCTTTTGTAAATTATGTCTGCAACCAACAAAAATTGAATTTAATAATTATTATTCCTCTGTACTTAGAGCGCATAAGGATAAATCCAGGCGGCTGTTACAAGTCATGGCTAAATCGGGTTGAGTCCCTAAAGAGCTGTCTGTCGTTGTCAGGCGACATATTTCCATCCAGTGACCTGCGAGGCGTCTTCAGAAGATGAGTGGGATGAGGGAAGTCCGCCATTCACGCCGAAGAAAAGAACTTCCGCGCCGGACAACTCCTCAACCCATAATGTAAGAAGAAGAGGCCATCTTAGTCGCAGAAGAAGCCTTACACCCCTAAGGCTTCAGCAGAGATCTACAGAGGAGCTCTTCACAGACTACTAAGGACCTTCTCTGCGAGATCGTCCGATGGAAGAAATAGGCTTGTGCAAAGAACCGCCTATCCTCATCCCAGAGATACTGCATAAGAAGAAGACACAGGCCTCAGCAGCGGTAGCGTCAGCAACATTATCGGCGCGCAGTCTGAGTTACCTTCTACACTGGCAGCAGGGACCCATGAGGTACAGCGATCCCTGGACCATATCAGCTACCCTCTCCAGATGCGTCATCTCTACAGAGTCGTCACAGACATTCCAACCCGGGACCTTCATGCAGCAATTCTCCAAACAGATGATGGTCAGGCAGCCGCTCTCATGCTCAAGTCATCAACTGAGAGGGTCCAGTGCTGCATCAAGACCCCCGCACGGTAGAGCATCTGAGATATCTACAAGAGAGGTTCTAGCTCTAGGACTAAGAGCAGACCTACCCTGCATCTATCGAGCCAAAGAACCTGGGCGCTGAAGGAAGGGACATTCATCCGACCAAAATAGATGCCGTCATCTGATGATGAAGCTAATGAAGAGCCTTCACGCGGGCTACCTACATCACAGAGATACAGAGACGTCTCAGGACTCAGACCCTCAACAAAATCTCACCTGCGAAGGTCGTCAGATAGATCATAAAGAATGTCCTGTGAAATCACCATGCATATTAGTCATGGGATTCACCTTACATAGGAATATATTGCCTTTGCGAAGGCAACCCCGGTTCGTAGATGCTCTCACCTCCGCATGAGGTCTCCATACAGATCTCCTCTTAGAACTACACATAGTTCTACATACTCATTTCACACAGATTGCCACGCTAGATCTCCATGCAGGAGGATACTCAACGATCATATCCAACTGGACATGATACAGAGGACGCATAGGCGGAATCATATTTTCGGACTCAGAAATAAAATATTGGATGGCTAATGGGCTGAACCTAGCATCACCCAGCTAAAGAAGAGAATGCAAGCATTCAAGCATTCACGCATCTAATGAAGGATGATGATGTAGATACAATCACCCTACATCCAATTGACCTGGCCCCGATTTCACCGAAACAAACTTAAGTTTTTACTCAAATTTCAAACTGAGTTTGACAATTTGAAACAGCTGAATTTTAACTCAACTGCATTTTTAAAAAAAAAAGCCCAAACAACTTTAGTAATCTATCCACCAAACTCAAATTGTCTACTAAGTTTGAGTTCAATGTCGATTTCAGTTCATTCTGGCAAATGCATTTTCTCAAATTTGAGTAAAAAACTCTAACTTAATTCAAAACTCAGAGACTTAAGTTTGTTTCGCCAGGAAATCGGGGCCTGGTTTCGACGCACTCCTTTAGACCTTTGACGCAGCCTTCAGGAAGGCAACAAAGTTCCGGTCTCCAAATATCCCACAGTTCAACGCAAAAAGCCGAACACTCTCAGATGCTGCCACTACATCTGCAGTCGCCATAGACCTTCAACACGGGTATTTTTATGCAGCAAATGATGGACCTAATGGACGGTTTGCGCGAAGTCTAAAAGGACAAAGCTGCAGGAGGTAATCGGCATGAAGAAATGTGTGAAGGATCACGACTTGACAGTCATGCTCTGCAGTTTCGACGATTAATATAGACGCCCTTGGACCATCCCACTTCACCCTCAGACCTTGATCTTCGCTAGAGCCTATACTGAAGGAACTCTTCAGCATGGAGGAAGAAAACTTAGCCTCGCGCAAAGACAGAGGGACACGATGTTGAAGTTCAAGAGGGGTACTCTTGTCCTAATTCATCACCTGCGCAGATCTTCAGACTGAATCCAGGACGGATTCACATCGTTGAGAATTTTAGATAGATATATCTACATCAGAAGATAATAACGGGACTAACTGCACTCCTTGGTGCTAACAACCTACACCTTCTCAAAGGTTAGAGATGTATCTAAAGAATCCAGGAGGGACTCATGTCCATATAGAGATCTTCACTTATGCATATTACAGATCTTCAGGTATTCACATTGGCGTTGGTTCAGCACAGCCTTGCTAAGGCTATGAAGTTACAAAGTCAACATATTCCCAACGCCCAAGCTTGGGAATTCCAGCTACTTTACATGGGACCCTGCATAAAGGCTCCAGAGATTGATGTAAACTACAAAATCACCAAATTGAATCCAGAAGTGGCTTGATCCACCACCAAATCGTGAGGATTCTACAAGCAAATAATACATGAGTCAGAATAAGGAAAAATATGTAATTTTCTGAGTAAAATTGATATTTTATACTTATCCTGACTCATGAGGTAAGCCCTCCTAACCTCACCGCTTAGGCACTTTGGATTACCCAGCAAATCTAAGTGTCAGGCTTGCACCCGGAGAGTGAAGAGTGGGAAGATCGGTGGTGCCGCTTTTCCCGCCAAAACGGAGAGGGAGGCAACTCGTGGTGAGTAGTGATTTTACATCTGCTTTTTTGAAGGGAACTTCAAAAAAGGAGATACAAGTGTTCCACTAACGCTCGCAAGGAAGTGGGAGACAAGCAATAATACATGAGTCAGGATAAGTATAAAATTTCAATTTTACTCAGAAAATTACATTTATTTTTTTCCTCCAGCCCTTAAGTTTCTGAGGACAAAATCCGTGAAAACAAGAAATGAAATTGGTCCCTTAAGTAAGTAACTTTTGCAAAAGTCGTTTGAGATTTGGTGTTAACACGGACTGTCTGTGTAGCTACTTGAGAATTGACCCCAGGGTGATGCTATCTAGCAGTGGGTCCCAGCAACCCATATGTCGACCGGATAGACCAGGTGGTCAGAATCTGTGACATTGTTGATGACAAGTCCTTGTACCAGAACGGCATTGGTCATTGCTTATAGCAATCACTGGATAGTTCTATATGCCATATTGCGGCATACATTGATAAGCAAAGAGTGTCTTTAGGACAGTGGAATAGCCTATCAGTTAAGGTGTTTGCTTTTCCTGCTGCATACCAGGTTTGATTCCCTGTGTATACAGTGTTCATCATCCCTTTTATGTTTATATCATCCCAAAGCAAGATGTAGCAGTTATTTGGAATGAATTGTGTATTTCAGCGTTACGCTACACCACCAATGACAGTGAGCACAGGGATTCAGCAGCCAGACTCACCAACCATCTTGTAAATGTCAGGTAGGGCTGTCATCTTCATGCAATCTCACACATGTCCACACCTTACACTTCTATTCACCTAACAACTGAGGTGCAATATGCATGTCTGATTGTCATGGATGTTTGCATGTTGTTCTTGGCAGATGCATGTCATTGTAACCTGATTTCATACATCAATATTTGTGATATCATCATGTGTGGTCCAGATTGGATTATTTACTATTTACAGACTTCGATGTAGCTGGAATATTGCTGCTGATGTTAAACCACAACCACACGCTTCAATTTCATTCTCTTATCACTTCTTTGCTGCCATGTTGACAAAATACTGTCACTAAAATATCTGGCTCTGATTTCTAGAGTGTTTATTCAAACTGAGGTTTTGGCTCAGCTGAGTTGCTTTCACCAAACAAACTCAATCAAAACATGGCTGAGTTTTTATCTCAGGAGCTGACATCAGTCTCAGTTCAGTTTTTGCATGTGATAAAAACAGCCTTGGCATGGAATTCAACTTCCGTTTCTAATGTAAACACAAAAGGAATTATTTGCTGTCAATATCTACCACAGTATTTGCTGATCTTGAGAATGGTTTGTCAGTGTTACAAATGAGGTAACTTCACAAGAAGATTAATGAGATGGTTTAAGACAGCAGTCATATATATTCCATCTCATCTAAGATTGTGTGTCATATCCTGATTGCATAGGTCATAATATGAATCAGCAGTGTATTGTGTCCTGACTCAATTATGTACAGGTTGCTATCATATGATATATCGTTAAACAAAAAGAGACTGTTGAAGATTGATACTGAAAGGTTGTGGATACAATACCAGGCTGTGGAAGAGTGAGTTGGGTTTTATGCTTGTAGCAATATTCAGCAATATTCAGCAATATCATCATATGAGAGACACCAGAAATGGGCTTCACACATTGTACCCATGAGGGGAACCGAACCCCAGACTTAGGTGTGATGAATGAGTGCTGTAACCACTAGGCTACCCCATCATTAGCCTGTGTAATAGAACCAACTGCAACACTGAAGAAATGAAACAGAAACATTTATGATATTGCTTCCCCCATACATGATACAGAACCAGACACACCTGTTACTTACACACATTTGTTACTTAGACACACCTGTTACTTAGACACACCTGTTACTTAGACACACCTGTTACTTAGACACACCTGTTACTTAGACACACCTGTAACTTAGACACACCTGTTACTTAGACACACCTGTTACTTAGACACACTTAGACACACCTGTTACTTAGACACACCTGTTACTTAGACACACCTGTTACTTAGACACACCTGTTACTTAGACACACCTGTATACTTAGACACACCTGTTACTTAGACACACCTGTTACTTAGACACACCTGTTACTTAGACACACCTGTAACTTAGACACACCTGTCACTTAGACACACCTGTTACTTAGACACACCTGTTACACACCTGTTACTTAGACACACCTGTTACTTAGACACACCTGTTACTTAGACACACCTGTTACTTAGACACACCTGTTACTTAGACACACCTGTTACTTAGACACACTTGTTACTTAGACACACCTGTTACTTAGACACACCTGTTACTTTAGACTTAGACACACCTGTTACTTAGACACACTTGTCACTTAGACACACCTGTTACTTAGACACACCTGTTACTTAGACCCACTTGTCACTTAGACACACCTGTTACTTAGACACACCTGTTACTTACACACTTGTTACTTAGACACACACCTGTTACACACCTGTTACTTAGACACACTTGTTACTTAGACACACCTGCTACTTAGACATACCTGTTACTTGAGACACTTGTTACTTAGACACACCTGTTACTTAGACACACTTGTTACTTAGACACACCTGCTACTTAGACACATTGTTTCCGAAATAGCTGATCGTGTTGGAATGACCGATGATTCTTGTTTTACTTCAGAGCCATCATCAACCACTTTACACCAAAAGTAGATTCCTGGGCAGCAGCCAACCATTTGTCCTCCCTCACAGAGGAGCAGGTAACTATAACATCTCCCTGTCAGTGATAAGCTGTTTCTGAAGGCTTATGTATAAAAGAACATCACCTAAATATATGTTATTAATTGCTTACCTGAATAGCCAAAGAAAATCTGCAGAGAAATATACAAGTCGATTGTTTGTGATTTCTTTATGAAAACTTATGTTCTAAATGTTTGTCATTGTACGTGAGCCACATAAACCTTTGTTTCAGAGTTAAGTAATGTGATATAGATTCAGGAATGATAAGTCATCTGTTTGCATGGAATAAGCCCAGGAGATATGGATATTAAGTATTAAAAACATGATAACCAGTGCCCTGTGTCTAACAATGTTATACATGGGGTTGAGTCCCTGAGGCACCAAATCGCCAGCACACAAAATCGGCCATCTAACCCATGCAGCCACCGAGACTTCTACAATATGGAAGTCTGGCAGCTTGTAATCTAGATCACATACTTTCCGTACCCCTCTGACAAGTGGAAATTGGCATTACTCCCTTGGTTGAAAGCTATGAAATACAAAGGCCTTTCTGAAAGCGGTGAAATGTAACAAATGATATCTTTGAGACACATGACTGAAGCTAACAAATAGGTAGTAGAGATAGCTTGTTTCACAACAAAGGGTAGTAAACAAGGATAGTTATTATCATGACTACTCTCCACCATGTTGCTGACCTTGACATTGCCGTTGTGCTGTTCCAGGTGTTGGAGGTTGTGAAGAGCAACTATGACACGCTGACTCTCAAACTACAGGACAGTCTGGATCAGTATGAGAGGTACTCCGAGAAACCAAAAGAGACTGGCTTCTTCACACAGCTGGTAAGTGAAAGAGACATACTCTCAGTCGGTGTATCATGTGATTGAAATGTTGTGATAGTCTTAAGCCTGTTGCATTTTAAGGATCTTGTTGAAGAGATCATTGTACACACTTCACATGTACAAGGCAGTAAGCCAAGTACTAGCCCACTGAGATAACACAATCTGTCCTGTATATGTTGTCCAGAAGTGGAGGCCTCTCTCACACCAAAATCATTTCTGTCTCCACCAGTGAAGGCCAATTAGACCCTCTATGGCCCCAGTGTCTGTGCTGTAGGCCCCTGCCTATCCCCAGCAGTGAAGGCCTATCTGGCCCCAGTGTCTGTGCTGTAGGCCCTGTGCCTATCCCCAGCAGTGAAGGCCACTCTGGCACCAGTGTCTGTGCTGTAGGCCCTGTGCCTATTCCCAGCAGTGATAGCCTCTCTGGCACCAGTGTCTGTGCTGTAGGCCCTGTGCCTATTCCCAGCAGTGAAGGCCTCTATGACCCCAGTGTCTGTACTGTAGGCCCCGTGCCTATCCCCAACAGTGGAAGCCTATCTGGCACCAATGTCTGTGCTGTGGGCCCTGTGCCTATCCCCAACAGTGAAAGCCTATCTGGCACCAGTGTCTGTGCTGTAGGCCCTGTGCCTATCCCCAGCAGTGAAGGCCTCTGTGGCACCAGTGTCTGTGCTGTAGGCCCTGTGCCTATCTCTAGCAGTGAAGGCCTCTGTGGCACCAGTGTCTGTGCTGTAGACCCCGTGCCTATTCCCAGCAGTGAAGGCCTCTGTGGTACCAGTGTCTGTGCTGTAGACCCTGTGCCTATTCCCAACAGTGAAAGCCTATCTGGCACCATTGTCTGTGCTGTAGGCCCCATGCCTATCGTCAGCATTTAAGGCCTCTGTGGCACCAGTGTCTGTGCTGTTGGCCCTGTGCCTATTCCCAGCAGTGAAGGCCTCTAAGGCCCCAGTGTTTGTGCTGCAGGCCCTGTGCCTATCCCCAGCAGTAAAGGCCTCTGTGGCACCAGTGTCTGTGCTGTAGGCCCTGTGCCTATTCCCAGCAGTGAAGGCCTTTGTGGCACCAGTGTCTGTGCTGTAGGCCCCGTGCCTGTCTCCAGCAGTGAAGGCCTCTATGGCCCCAGTGTCTGTGCTGTAGGCCCCGTGCCTATCCCCAGCAGTGAAGGCCTCTAAGGCCCCAGTGTTTGTGCTGTAGGCCATGTGCCTATTCCCAGCAGTGAAGGCCTCTAAGGCCCCAGTGTTTGTGCTGTAGGCCCTGTGCCTATCCCCAGCAGTAAAGGCCTCTGTGGCACCAGTGTCTGTGCTGTAGGCCCTGTGCCTATCCCCAGCAGTGAAGGCCTCTAAGGCCCCAGTGTCTGTGCTGTAGGCCCTGTGCCTATCCCCAGCAGTGAAGGCCTCTAAGGCCTCAGTGTTTGTGCTGTAGGCCCTGTGCCTATCCCCAGCAGTAAAGGCCTCTGTGGCACCAGTGTCTGTGCTGTAGGTCCCGTGCCTGTTCCCAGCAGTGAAGGCCTCTAAGGCTCCAGTGTCTGTGATCTAGGGACTTTGCCTGTTCCCAACTGTGGAGGCCCCTGTGGCCCCAGTGTTCTCCTTGAGAATGAACAAATTTGTGGCAGAGTAATCTGATTATTCTGTGATTATTCTGTGACTAACATTATTATAGACTGTTTTGCTTGATTACCCCTGCTCAGTTTATTAGCCTATGCAGTACTTTATTTGAGAGAGGGGATTACAACTATCACATAAATGCTGAATGGCTGTCGCATATGTTGAATATACAGAGGCAAGCAGTTGATATGTACCCCAGTTTGTCTCCTCTTGTCTCTGTGGATGTGTGTTAAATCATTTTCTGAATTCTGTTCATATAAAGGTGATTGCTAATTGTCCTAAATTTAGCATGGTGTGTATTTTAATTTGTTCAGCATCTTTTGATGGTGACTGTTGAGTTATTTCTCTTTCAGTAGGTATAAAACACTTATACAATATTCAATGATTATCACAACAAAGCGTCAAGCTACCTGGTGTCAACTTAATCATCTTGTTTGAAACAAAGTTCAGATATCTATCTCGTGGGTGTTGGGGTGGTAGGGTAGCCTAGTGGTTAAAGTGTTCACTCGCCACGCTGAAGACCCGGGATCGATTCCCCACATGGGTACATTTCTGGTGTCCCCTCACCACGATATTGCTTGAATATTGCTAAAAGCGGCGTAAAATCATCATACTCACTCACTATATCGTGGGTGTTAAGGGGATCATGGTGTCTTTAGTGTCCAAAACCATCAGGGATGGTCATCACTTGGCCTGATTATATCTATTTGTGCTGCATCCTCTGTGAGAGGAATCTGCTTGAGTGGTTGTCTTCAACTTCCTGACAACATGCCTAGCAACAGGGTCGCTAGGGGTCATTGTGTGTGCATAAGCTCCTCTCAGTGATCTATCAACTCACTGAACAACACTATGCAACAACAGTGAATAAGCCCAGCAATGTTGAGAGTTTTCAGTATTTCTTGAAATTTGTTCCAGCAGTTCCTTACCATGACCTTTGCTATTAAACATTGTGTTATACAAGCTGACAGTTATCTTACAGTGGTATCTTGACCAGGCAAGTACAAAAGGATGATCAACCTCAGTTAGTAGAAAGAGGCAAACTTTCAATATGAAACTGCATATTATCTGATTACATGCACTGCGTATGGTGTAGAAGTGACATTCTTCTGCTTGCCACGCTCAAATTCTGTGGGCCCCAGGCTGAAATATGTAAAGCCTTATCTGAAATTGCTTGAACATTTTCCACAACTGCATCTCTGCATGTAGACTTTATGTTGATGTATACATGAGACCTCTCAATCAATCAATCAATCAATTTATCAATCACTGTGTGTCAATCCTTCATGCTTGCTAAAGGTTGACTGCTTTGAAACATACTGACCGTTTGTATAACATCTGTAATAGCATTTGTTTGAGTGGCATTCCAGAAGTTGATGGTGTAGAGATGACAAAACTTTATGGATGATCAACTTCTTTATTTTACAATAGCGACATTTTGGTATAGATTCTTATAGTGTTATGTTTGAAAACGGTATAAGAATCTATACCGAAACATCACGATTGTAAACATGGTAGAATATAGAAGTTGATGATCCATAAAGATTTGTCATGTCTGTAACAGCAGCTAAAGAGCTCAATACTCCTCCTGAAGTGATGACTCTTTTCCACTATGAATATAA
Source organism: Haliotis rubra (assembly GCF_003918875.1). Taxonomy (NCBI): domain Eukaryota; kingdom Metazoa; phylum Mollusca; class Gastropoda; order Lepetellida; family Haliotidae; genus Haliotis; species Haliotis rubra. Next base: position 1,721,540 of record NW_025765891.1, read on the forward strand.
AAGTTGTTGAGACCTTTATCACTGACTCTGTTGGAACTGTAGAACAAGGCATTTAGTATTTCTTGTCATTCAAGTGTCCATGGCAGTGTAAGAAGGGCCAAAGTCAACCAAAATAATCAAAGAAATGATTTCTGTTAGCAATATATATTTTTCAAACCCATGTGTATATACGAGTGTCAGTGTGTATTCCACCTGGTACACCAGCCAGGCCTTTACCCACCAAGCAGTGATCTGTGTTCAGATGGGCTGGTTATCAGGGCTGTGTTTTCTTGAGTTTTGTGCACACTTAAAAAACATCCTCTACATAGAGGAGAGTGCACATATTATATCAATAATTAGTTTTCATGTGTTTTTGCTGTGACATTACTGTGAAGATGAAACATCAGAAATATAATGTAAACAAATCTGTAAAAAAATATGAAGTTTGGTCACTGTATGGTTAGAAGAAAATATTAATTGTACATTAGGGTCCCAATCGACATAGTAATCTTAGCACTAAGGTGATCGTAACTCCCACAGTGCTAAGGTCTTCCTTGTAGATACAGAGGCTGGTCTTTAATCTGTTTTATTTATTTTATTAAAAATTCATTGTTTATATATAAACTAATAAATGCAGCCATGTCATGTGTGAAATTATCAGGTGTGCACCAGCTCACCTTTATCAACACAAACTATGGTCTGATTACTGCTATTGGTGCCTTGAGCAGATGCTAGGTGACAAGAGAATAGATAAGCTTATCCGAACTACCACACTCACTACTCATTACTGTGGTATACAATATTTATAAATACTTTTCCCGATTAAGATAATATTTCTCCATTCTATTGTATCAAGTGTTTGCAGTTATTTCATAGGATATATGACCCATGAAGGTCTAGGTTAGAATGGGCCTTCAGTAACCCATGCTTGTCGTAAGCGTCGACTAACAAGATCGGGTGGTCAGGCTCGCTGGCTTGGTTGACACATGTCATCGGTTCCCAATTGCGTAGATCGATGCTCATGCTGTTGATCACTGGTCCAGACTCGAGTATTTACAGACTGCCACCATATAGCTGGAATATTGCTGAGTGCTGCGTAAAACTATTGGGTATATTGTAACCAAACCATTGGTGAATTAGGAGAAAAAGTTTGCAGAGTTGGTAGCTATTTCTAGCATAGTGTACAAGGAAATCCACACAGTAATCTCAAACTTTACATTTAAAACAATGCCTAGAAGAACACGTGGAAGATCATGATATCTTAGTGAGGTTTTATCTCAAATGTCAATTGTATATGTCCAGTGTTTTATCTCAAATGTCAATTGTATATTTACAGTGATGTAATATCTCAGATGTCAATTGTATATTTCCAGTGATGTTTTATCTCAAATGTCAATTGTATATTTCCAGTGATGTTTTATCTCAAATGTCAATTGTATATTTACAGTGATGTTTTATCTCAAATGTCAATTATATTTCCAGTGATGTTTTATCTCAAATGTCAATTGTATATTTACAGTGATGTTTTATCTCAAATGTCAATTGTATATTTACAGTGATGTTTTATCTCAAATGTCAATTATATTTACAGTGATGTTTTATCTCAAATGTCAATTGTATATTTACAAGTTTTTTAGTTTTTGTTTATCTATACCTGAATTCAACAAAGGAACATGTTGGGTTTCTTTAGTGCATTTTTCTACAAAATACTGCATCACCTTGACAGGGGCACCTGTTATACTTTGATGCACACTATGATCAAGAAACTATGTAACTGAGGATGTTACACAGCTGGTACAGCACAGTTAATTATGGTGTTACTGGTTTAGCCTTATGAATTTGGAAATTCCAAATGACAAATTTTACCCTCCACCCATAAATGTTTAAGCCTCTGTCAGGTAATTTATAATCCAAATCAAATGTGTACCCACAGTATAAATTATTGTGTTTGCTAGAGCAATAAATCTTCTACTCATGAATCCCGCCATTCCAGTGAGCAGCACCTACCATAAAGTGGCTTTAGATATAATATCCTTAGATTAACCGTAACATAAAAGTAGCAGTAATTATTAAGTGAGTCATAAAATTGAAGTAACTGGAACTTTTATCTCCCAGTATATTCCTGGAACTCTATTGTTGACAAAGGCTTCAGCGGAAGCCAGTGAACATTTAATAATGCATGTGTCATCATATCAGTTAGGAGTTCACATCCTTCATTAAGCCAGACTTTTGGTTAATATGGTTCAATATTATTCAGATTTCACTGTAGCTGTCTTTAATGTCTTCCAGTTTCTAATTCCATTAGAGCAAAAAATGTATTTTGCCGCAAGCTATTATACAGGATTTACAATTGAAGCCAGCCTGTTTCCTATCTGAGCCCAGCTAAGTAAAGAGTTAATATTTCCGAGTACATTATACACCGAAGAGGCCAGTAATCTTCCCCAGTACACAGGCCTCCATGGCTCCGAGGTTACGCTGGCTCTATTGTATCACTACCTGTATTTATTTCCTCCATTAATGCGGCCAGAGCCAAGCACTTGCCACTTTGTTTGCTTTGATGAGATTTACCGCATATTGATCGAGGATTAGTCCTCGACTGCTCTGGGATGCAAATGACAAAGTCAGGCTTATTGGTGGTATGGTCTGGCCATTCTCTCCGGCCCTCTCAGACAGGATCAGCTAGCTCTAGTGCAATGACTTACGTCTCCTTAAAATAGTTCATTCTAATTCCAGAAAACTATTCCTGTGTCACCATCTCCTTTTGTGAACATGTTTAAATTAGCTTCCGCTATTGATTTGTTCATAACGGGATGTTGGCTGCAGCTTTGAAATTTTGTCATTCAAAATTGTTTTGCAATACTGTTACATAAATAGCCTATTTTGTAAACATGGTGAAAGTGTTTTGGGTTCTGACGGTGTGTTTATAGACACAAGAGAATTTTGAAAAATAATTATTTCCAAATTTATACGTTCTGACGAGGATGTATATGCTGAAAATACTTTTGTCATTTGCCACATAACCAGCACATGTTGGGACAACGTTTGTAAAGAAATTTCAAGGTTTTTATGCAATATTAACAGGGTTGCAAAGCAGAATTGTATCTCTCCTTACGCCTGTTTCTTGGTTTTCCAGATTGATCCCTGTTCTAGTATGTCCTAATAGACTGGTAACTATGGTAACCTCCGAGTGTAGTTTGGCCCAGACATATTGGTAAAGCACCATCCAAAACTAACGCTGTGGACATTTCAGGCCAGTAGGTTTCCTGAAGACATAACTGTTCCCTGTTAGAATTCAAGGGCAGGTTAGTTCTTGCAGGCACTACAACTGTTTTATTGTTTGATTCAAGGGCATTAGGTCTCCAAAATACAATAACTGTTTCCGTCTGGTATTCAAGGCCAGGTTTTGTCCAAGCACACTATAACAATGTCCAGTTGAAATTCAAGGGCAGGTTAGGCCCCTGCAACACTACACGTTTTGGGTTTGGACTCAAGTTTAGGTCAGGCCCCTGAAACACAGTTTTCCATGAGGATTCCTGGCCAAGTTAGGCCACAATGACATCCTGACATGTCACAGTTAGGATTGAGGCCATCTAACTGATTTTGTGATCAGGTTAGGCCTCTTACACATTAAAACCATTTCATTTTCGGATTAAAAGGCCATTAAGTTTCCATAACACCACAGTTATTTCCAGTTAGAATTCAATGCCAGGTTAGATTTTCTGGGCCAGTTAGGCCTTTGGATTTCATGGCCTTGACTGATGCACTACAACTGTTTCCAGTGGGATTCAAGGCCAGATTAGCCTCTGTCTTCAGTCAGGATTATATATCCACTGTTAATGATAGTAATGTTAATATTACTACCCCTACTTCTACACTGCACATCCCTTCCCCCACCCCCAAGACCAAGAACATACAGTCTTGACAAGGCTTCCCCTGACCTCCTGCCTCCATGTCCCCTCAGACAGACATCAAAGAGCATCTGGGGTGTACATGGAAGGCGACACTCCGTGAAGGGGAATTAACGGATATTGCTCACACCAAGCTGGAGAACACACTACCACAGATAATTCAATGATTGAATAATTAATGAGGTAATTTGATCGGAGTAGGATGGTGAGTGGCAACTGAGGCTCGTGAATGCCCATTGATCTTATGTCAGAAGCGCAATAACATTAAATGTGACTTGAACTAGAATTGGTTGTCAAAGTTTTGTTCCATCTGGGGATTGTTCATGAGAGTCCAACAGGCTCTAACTCAAGCACAGATTTACACTTGTATTTCAGCTTTTCAGTCTTTTGCTATGACATGTAACTGTGTTAAAACTTATCAGGAATTTTCGGTTGTCCACAGAGTCCACACTTATTCACTCTTGCCCACACTTAAAAAACTTCACATTGTCCATCACTGCCTATTTCCTGGAACCTGATTTGTTATATTCCTTTTGTGTACACATGAAGATCCGGGTTAGAATTGGTCTTCAGTAACCCGTGCTTGTCTCCACCCGTGAAGATCCGGGTTAGAATTGGTCTTCAGTAACCCGTGAAGCTTGTCTCCACTGGTCTTGAAGATCGGGTTAGAACTGGTCTTCAGTAACCCATGCTTGTTCACTCGTGAAGATCCAGGTTAGAACTGGTCTTCAGTAACCCATGCTTGTCTCCACCCATGAAGATCCGGGTTAGAAGTGGTCTTCAGTAACCCATGCTTGTCGCAAGAGGTGAATGATGGGATCGGGTGGTCAGGCTGGCTGACTTGGCTGACACATGTCATCGGTTCCCATTTGTATAGATCGATGCTCATGAGATTGATGGCAGGATTGCCTGGTCCAGATCCATATACAGACCACTGCCATATGGTATATTGCTGAGTGCATTAAACAACAAACAAAAATCCCTTCTGTGTACCTAGTGTGTCCAAGGAGATACCCTGGCAGCCTGGTGTGTCCAAGGAGATACCCTGGCAGCCTGGTGTGTTCAAGGAGATACCCTGGCAGCCTGGTGTGTTCAAGGAGATACCCTGGCAGCCTGGTGTGTCCAAGGAGATACCCTGGCAGCCTGGTGTGTCCAAGGAGATACCCTGGCAGCCTGGTGTGTTCAAGGAGATACCCTGGCAGCCTTGTGTGTCCAAGGAGATACCCTGGCAGCCTGGTGTGTCCAAGGAGATACCCTGGCAGCCTGGTGTGTCCAAGGAGATACCCTGGCAGCCTGGTGTGTCCAAGGAGATACCCTGGCAGCCTGGTGTGTCCAAGGAGATACCCTGGCAGCCTGGTGTGTCCAAGGAGATACCCTGGCAGCCTGGTGTGTCCAAGGAGATACCCTGGCAGCCTGGTGTGTCCAAGGAGATACCCTGGCAGCCTGGTGTGTCCAAGGAGATACCCTGGCAGCCTGGTGTGTCCAAGGAGATACCCCTGGCAGCCTGGTGTGTCCAAGGAGATACCCTGGCAGCCTGGTGTGTCCAAGGAGATACCCTGGCAGCCTGGTGTGTCCAAGGAGATACCCTAGCAGCCTGGTGTGTCCAAGGAGATACCCTAGCAGCCTGGTGTGTCCAAGGAGATACCCTAGCAGCCTGGTGTGTCCAAGGAGTTACCCTGGCAGCCTTGCTGATGTGTTATATTCCTTCTGTGTACCTGGTGTGTCCAAGGAGATACCCTGGCAGCCTGGTGTGTCCAAGGAGATACCCTGGCAGCCTGGTGTGTCCAAGGAGATACCCTGGCAGCCTGGTGTCCAAGGAGATACCCTGGCAGCCTGGTGTGTCCAAAGGAGATACCCTGGCAGCCTGGTGTGTCCAAGGAGATACACCTGGCAGCCTGGTGTGTCCAAGGAGATACCCTGGCAGCCTGGTGTGTCAAGGAGATACCCTGGCAGCCTGGTGTGTCCAAGGAGATACCCTGGCAGCCTGGTGTGTCCAAGGAGATACCCCTGGCAGCCTGGTGTGTCCAAGGAGATACCCTGGCAGCCTGGTGTGTCCAAGGAGATACACCCTGGCAGCCTGGTGTGTCCAAGGAGATACCCTGGCAGCCTGGTGTGTCCAAGGAGATACCCTGGCAGCCTGGTGTGTCCAAGGAGATACCCTGGCAGCCTGGTGTGTCCAAGGAGATACCCTGGCAGCCTGGTGTGTCCAAGGAGATACCCTGGCAGCCTGGTGTGTCCAAGGAGATACCCTGGCAGCCTGGTGTGTCCAAGGAGATACCCTGGCAGCCTGGTGTGTCCAAGGAGATACCCTGGCAGCCTGGTGTGTCCAAGGAGATACCCTGGCAGCCTGGTGTGTCCAAGGAGATACCCTGGCAGCCTGGTGTGTCCAAGGAGATACCCTGGCAGCCTGGTGTGTCCAAGGAGATACCCTGGCAGCCTGGTGTGTCCAAGGAGATACACCTGGCAGCCTGGTGTGTCCAAGGAGATACCCTGGCAGCCTGGTGTGCCCAAGGAGATACCCTGGCAGCCTGGTGTGCCCAAGGAGATACCCTGGCAGCCATCAGGCATGGGCAGCATTTGCAGCATAATGGTGTCAACTCCCACTTCAAAGACTGTATCTTGACACAGAAATTAGGCATGTCTTACTGGCTGCTTGAACTATGTCAATAGTAAGAGAAATCAGATCACAGTACTTAAGAGGAATTATTTACCATTTGTGATGGAATGATACTGTTTGCTTGTTTCAGGTTCGCCTCATCATCTGTGACGTGAGACGTGGTGTGTCCAACCTGGCAGGTCACCAGCAGGACGTCCTCCACGAACTGTCCACTCTGTCCTAACACAGATGCCAGGCTCCAAATGCAGCAGGAAGAGTCTAGATGCAGTGGGTTCAGAGGTTCTAGTCGCCTGACATTACATGTTACTTGTTGTCACGACAGCATTACAAGCTTCCTTGGGGCTATCACAGGGTTAGACAGCATCCTTCACTAGGACCATGGGCGTCATGCTGGTTTTTGTGGGGATTAATGCATGGTTCTTCACTACCAAAGAAACTGTTGCATTCAAACATAGCTGCTGCTTAGTTTCAGCTTCAAACCTCATATTAATGGACAAAGTCATATGCTGGGTAACAGTTATCAGTGAAAATTTACCGTTTGATTGGTGGACAAGATGTTTGAAATCCTTTAGGAGTTCCTGCTGTGTGTTGCTTTGAGAAGGATCAGTGGCTATGTCCAGGTGCTGGACTTCGGAAGTAGCTGAGATTACCTGTATATCTTCTTCTGGTTTGATGGAACTCGGTCTTGGGGAAAGTAGGGAAGATTTGTGCATAACAGCAACAGCTGTTGTAATTCCTACTCAAGGTTGATACCACAGACTGCCAGGAAAGAAGTAGTTCATATGGACATACCAGACATATAACTGCCCAGCAAAGGCAGATAGATATAATCAGTTGGATATACACATATTTACTTCTGTATGTATATGGGGAAAACAAGGACGGCCCAAAGACTCATGCTGAAACTGGAATATTAACCATGTCTGTATCAGCCTGTGAACTCTGTGGAATCATGGAACTGGGCTTTCAGGTTCACCAAAACTGTTTCATTATCTGGTGGCATCAGATGAAGACATGGTGGACACGGTCTCTATCAGGAACATGGTGTTTGTTGATTCATCCCAACAGACAGAGGAAGACTGGCGCAGAAAGGATTGTTATATCACTATGATTGTCTGTTGTGATACAAGTACTAAGTAGATCACATAAACTGTATTCGTTATGTATTGATGCTGCTTATAAAACCAAATGTCGGGGGGAACACACCTGTGTCAGGACACTGAGGGTTTGTGAAGGTATGGTTATTAAACAGTGAACATGATATTGGGAAATCATGTTTTTCTTGGTGCAATTATGATGTGAATAAAGATTCTACTGTATTTGTGAGAGTGACAAATATGATCTGTCTACACATGTTAGTGCAGTTATGGAGTATAGTGGCTGAACAGAGGGATTGAACTGCACTTGTATTGTTTCAAGGACAGGTAACTCCCAGTATTTTGAAGATAAGATGGGTATTTGGCACCAACTGTTGAAGGAGGGTATTATGCACACAAGGAACCACCAAGACAGAAATGGTAGATGTTTGTCAACACACAACAAGAGGGGCCTGTCTCTAATTGAGGGGGTAGGAGTGGGTCAGAAGGGGGACTAAAAGACATGTCAGTCTCATGGGAGTCATCGAAAGCACCTCAGTCTGGTGTCCACATGGGCACACTTGAAACTTGTGGTCATGGGTACAGACCCTATGAATTCTAAGAATGGCATAAATTCCGGGTATGGGGGTGAGGGGCATAAAAACTGCACATATGTATAGGGGGAAGTATGATTGGAATAAACATTTTATGATAAAATATAAAGTGTGTTTGCATTTGTCTTCTCATGAATAAAGATGGACATGGGAGGGTAATTATTTTCAGTGTGCTAGTGTAACAAAACCCTCTGGCCCCCCAGCCCAAGTAATATAACTGAGCTCTCTCCCATGTGGTGTAAACCTGCTCATTCTTATCCCAGAGATCTTATCAGTCAACACCGCTGTCTTCAGATAGATATTTCAAATGTTTTGTATTCACAGTAGATGGAATAGTCCGCAAATTTCAAGTGTGGTCCTCTGCTGATGGCTTTTCCCTGAATATACTACTCAACTTATGTAAAGAAGGGAACATGGGTGGCCCATTTGTTCTTTAACTTCTTTTGATAAGTATATATTGGATATTGTGTTTTAGTCCCTACCTGTGTCAGTTCACCTCAATAATGTATATGATTGTGGAAATGAAGAGATTATAAAGGGATTTTCTGGGCAGTGACTTTGGACAATTTGGTGCCAACTTGGGATTAATATGGTATTCTCTGTAAAAATGAAGATAAATTAAATGCATTCAATCTGGATATTTTAGGGGCTCAGGATCTAAGAATGTTTGTCAATATAAGAGCAATATGATGATGATACCAGGCATGTATATATGAGACAACTTGGTAGGCTGGGCTAAGATTGTAATGTTATAATACTGCATGTTTTGTTGTAAATGTGTATATAATCAAAAACGTATGTACATTTCTGTTACAAATCCCTATTTAATTTTGTTGTATATTTGTATAGAATAGACGGTGAGATGTTTCTTGAATATGGATGGTATGACTCCCAGACAAATGGTCATGACACGGAATATATACAGTCATCGTCAGTTATACCATCTTTTTATGTTTGTGATTGTTTTAGTATGATAAATGCAAATATTGCAAGGTTTGTTTATTCAAAATGTGCATGAGTTTAAGTTTCTATTAAAGGTAAATTTAATGATGCGATAGTTTGTACCTGGCATTAACATGTTGATATATTCATGATGCATATTGAAATCCTCCAAGACATTCTACGTACCTGACCACGCGATAGATCAGGGAATAAACATGCAATCAAATTGTTTCAATAATGTGTCACGAGTTGAACACATCATCAAAAGTTGATACATGTAGCACATATAATTTGCTAAGTAATGGGCTAGTGCAAAAATGTCTTTCCAAATCAACTTTTATTCAATTCTTCTCAAACTATGTGACTTTATGGAGATGTTTCTGTAAACGAATCGTGTAATCAGTGAAAGAATACTACCAGAGATTACAATACTGTTATTAACCAAAACTGGAGGTATCAATGGGATTTTTTGAAGGTATATTATGATACTAACACCATGATATATTTCAGTATTTGCTTGATAATGTATAACTCTACTATGTTTCATGATATGTCATAGTACTTCATGATTTATTGGGGGCGGTGGGGTAGCCTAATGGTTAAAGCGTTGGCTCGTCACACCGAAGACCCGGGTTCGAATCCCCACATGGGTACAATGTGGGAAGCCCATTTTTGGTGTCCCCCGCCGTGATGTTGCTGGAATATTGCTAAAAGCGGCGTAAAACCAAACTCAGTCAGTCAGTTATGATTTATTGCAATGCTTGCTTCATGATATATCATAGAACCTGTTTCGTGGTCTGTAGTAATGCCTTCACCATGATATATCATAGTATTTGCCTTATGATATATCACAGTACTTACTTCATTATTATTCATAATGCCTGCTTCATGACATATGATGTATTTGCTATAGGATAAATCACAATACTTGCGTCAGGATATATATTTTTATTTGCTTCATAGTATTGATATCTATTAGCTCCACAATAAATAAATAAAATGTGAACATTGTAATACACTGTAAGTCACGTGTTCTGAAAGCGCCATTATGACCTAGTCACTGGAACCATGTTGTCATGTCTATCACAATTCTTCCCTCCCCATGTCCATGAGTTAATATACACATTGTTTGTCTGCAGGGTTTACTGTTCTTGTCAGTCCAGTTTGGACATTGCTAACATCACCACACCCTGGGCAAAACAAGCCTTAATCACACATGCAAGATAGACATTTCTTTCTTTGTGATGGGATTGTTGTTTGTAGAGATGTGTGTTCTGTTGACTATTGATTTTGTCTTGTTTGGAGGAATGTTTGTTTGTATCAGAGAGTGATGTATTGCTGCGTATCACCTCTGTGTGGATTAACCCCTTCTGTGCTGCGTATCACCTCTGTGTGGATTAACCCCTTCTGTGCTGCGTATCTCCACAGTGTGGATTAACCCCTTCTGTGCTGTGTATCACCACAGTGTGGATTAACCCCTTCTGTGCTGTGTATCACCACTGTGGATTAAATCCTGCTGTGCTGTGTATCACTACTGTGTGGATTAACCCCTTCTGTGCTGTGTATCACCACAGTGTGGATTAACCCCTTCTGTGCTGTGTATCACCACAGTGTGGATTAAACCCTGCTGTGCTGTATATCACCAGTGTGGATTAACCCCTTCTGTGCTGTATATCACCACAGTGTGGATTAACCCCTTCTGTGTTGTGTATGTCCACAGTGTGGTTTAACCCCTTCTGTACTGTGTATCACCACAGTGTGGATTAACCCCTGCTGTACTGTGTATCAGCACAGTGTGGATTAACCCCTGCTGTGCTGTATATCACCACAGTGTGGATTAACCCCTTCTGTGCTGTATATCACCACAGTATGGATTAACCCCTTCTCTGCTGTGTATCACCACAGTGTGGATTAACCAGTGCTGTGTATCAAGGGAGTGTGGATTAACCCCTGCTGTGCTGTGTATCACCAGAGTGTGGATTAACCAGTGCTGTGCTGTGTAGCAAGACAGTGTGGATTAACCCCTGTTGCACTGTGTATCACCACAGTGTGGATTAACCACTGCTGGGCTGTGTATCACCACTGTGTGGATTAACCCCTGTTTTAATGTGTATCACCACAGTTTGGATTAACCCCTTTTCACTGTGGAAAGTTAGGTAGGTGTAGAATTGTTTTAAGAAATGTGAAGATATTGTCTTTCCCTTGTGATCATGGTGTCAAAGTATTGGTAATGTACCAATTCCTTGTTTAATTGACTTGAAACCCAAATCTGAAATCCCAAAGAGCTGGCAAAACCATTCATTAGATAAAAATTATATCCACTGGAGATATCCTGCAATGGTATTGCAACACACTGTTTTGCAGACCACAAGATATATATCCTGCAGTTATAATGCTATACTCTGTTTTGCAGACCATTGCTGTATCATTGTTACCATGTCACAATGAAGTGACATCACAATGCCTCTGTCATTGAAGATGGTCCCGTGGTTACACTTTTCTCCCATAACACAGATTACAAACTGAAAAAGATTGAAAAATCATGAGATGCTGAAAAACAAAATTCCAGCTGCTTGATAAATGATTTTCTGTAAAGCTGTTCAGACAGTTAGGTTGTGTTTGTGTGAAGAATGGTCATGTGGTGTCCATGTAACAGCTTCGAGAGATGCACTTGACTTCTTCCAATATCCCTGGTATGATAAATAACATGTAAACGTTCAGTCTTCTCTTTATTGTGACAACAGGGCAATTTCAACTCCACAGTGTGTGATTTCATTCCGATCAATATTTTTTGAAAACCTCAGTTGCTTCCTTCCAAACATTTCATTTAACTTGGGCAGTATTGCACAGCACTCAGTGGATTTCTTTTCAAAAGGTTTAAAGCTGTGACAGGATTTAACACAAAGTGATAATTAAGCTGAAAATCAGAGATATTCAACATTCATTTATAGAAAATGTAGTTCGTGAACATATACAGGTAAAAAACGGTAGACAAAGTCGGACATTTTCTGTGTATCAATATTTGCAATGCAGCTATTATAGTCCTTCAGATAGAATCAGGAAATATCACAACTATTATTTAACAAAGTTATTTGCATTCTGTATTAACACTTAATAATAAAAACAAGCTTTTGATTATTGGGGTGGTGGGATAGCCTAGTGGTTCGCTGGTCACGCTGAAGACCCGGGTTTGATTCCCCACATGGGTACAATGGGGGAAGCCCATTTCTGGTGTCCCCCCGCCATGATATTGCTCGAGACTTGCAAGATGTTTCTGACTTGAGTTTGATTCCTGGTTTCGTATATCTTTCTGGAGCCTGGAGACTTCCTGAGATCTTACACAGAAGCTCAAGGCTTGATCAGCAAACTATGTCATACCTTCTAGCTGATTTATGTTCACTTAGACAAACTAGTCTTATGAAGTATTGAGATGTCCTTGACAAATATTGAGTTGTATGTAAAGGGGAAAGAGGCTGTTGTTACTGTGTTTCATGTAGGGGGATTATTTGGTTAAACCAAAGGTTGGTGGGGGGTGGATCTGAGTGAACCTGGTTTCATGTCTTCTAATTGTCTGATAAATTACATAATTGTCTGTGCTTTTGTTGGTGTTGTCATGTCTAACTAGGCCAGCATTATGGTAATACCTGTGTGGGATATCTATTTCATTTTCTCTAATCCTATTAAAATAAATTATATAATATATATAGTTATAAATACAGTACAGTTTGTCACGAGTTTTATGTAAATAATATTTTGGTACTATTTGTGAAGAATTTGAAACATAAAATTCTTTTGCCTTTATAGATTCTAGTATAAATAGTGTCAAAGTCTTGATATCTCATGAGGCCTGTACGTAAAAATACTTTTTTTTAAACTGACTGAAAGGTCCAATAAATAGTTATCAGTGAAAAAGGCATTTTGTTATCTTGATGCCCCAATTATGTTGCTAATAATGGGATTTTTTCATTTCCCAAAATTTATAAAATCTTATATTTTTTAAGGAGAACTTAATGTATGGTTGATGCTGTAATGCAGAAAAGGAGTCTTGCAATGCCAAATTTGTAGGTGTGTAAAACTATAATGTTATAGACACCAAGGTACCCTGGCACCATTTAGTGTTGATCACGGTATCAATCACTGGATTGTCTAGTCCAGACATTTATTTGCTGGTCACCATCATTTAGCTGGAATAATGTTGAGTGCAATTGTAAGCAACACATGCTGGCGTTCACATGCGCATGCATGCATGCACACACACACACACACACACACACACACACACACACACACACCAATATGGGTGAAATATTGCTGAAGTGACTATAAATTTTAATTCACACACTCACACGCGCGCACACGCACACACGCATACGAGCTGCAGTACCTTCAAGATGACTGCCAGTATCATTTATCATAGAATTATAACAACAGCTGTACTGTAACACTTGTATTAATATCATACTGTTTTACTTTGTTTACAGATATTTTGTTAACATTTTCAAGAAATTTAGTTGATATTATTTTGTTAATGTGTAGATTGTGCACGTGAATTATGATGTGTTTGCCTATGATCGCTCTGTAGAACAGCCCTGAATATAACAAGGTCTCAATGTGAGGCCTATAATTGTTCCTGAATGTCGTGTTTTGATGCGGACACATAGTCCCTTGTAGATCAGCACGTTTGTAGCCCATGTAGTGTATGTTTTACGGCATGTGGCAGTATGCACATGATAAGACACTGACCATCTGTGCATGTATTAAAGCAGTAACCGAAAACATGCATCCTCTCTAACGAAAACCCCAAGCCCCCTACCCAAGAATATTAAATGGTTACGTCCACCGCTCTCACAAATACTGCTGTGTCATAAACTGCCATCCTATTTTGCCAGTTCTGTGATTATTGTGTTTGTTTTTAAGTGTTCATGATGTAGATAATTACGAGTGATGAGGTTGTATTAAGCATGAATCAAGGTACCTTCTGTGTGTACGGGAGTTTGTGGAAGACTCCTGTAAGGGTCCCAGCATTGGCTGACGGAATAAAGAGGGAAATTCAACACTGTCACTGTCTTCTATAACCAGACCTGTACAAGTCAAACACAAGTAGAACTTTCAGAACGGCACGTCTGCTAGGCACTGTGGCTCACGGCGTTCGAAATTAACGCCGGTCCTTAGGACCGAAGCCGACTGAAAACCACTCGGACCCACAGCTTTTGTTTTTTGCAGGTCCTTATGGCCGACAACTTTTTCACCCCAATAAATAAGAGTATAATTTCCATATTAAAATATAGGGCCTGCACATTCTGATCAGGACCCACAATTTTTATGGTTCTGGGTCCTTAGGGCCTGCAGCTTTCAGGGTTAAGGGCAAACACTGGTGGCTCAGCAACAAATTCGTTGTCAAAACTTAGTATCTGGTAACGGACAACAGAGCAACACGCCTTGTAAGAGAAATAACAGAGAACTGTTAGCATCTGGCGGGGCCACCATTTGCGTTGATGCAGGCGAGGCTGCAGCGACAGCCTTGGTGACGTTGTTCCAAAAGTCAACACAAGATTGGGACAACTGAGCTGACCCACCGGATGTTTCCTTTCCTGTCCTGCTACCTCATCCCAGACATGTTCTTTTGGGAAGAGTTCTGGAGAGACAGACGGCCATGGATGAAACAATGTTATGCTGCCTTAAAACGACTGTTACAACCCTTGCAACATGTGGGCGCGCAGGCAAGGGCAAAGCTACTATTACATAAAAAAGCCCGGGCTTACTCATGATTGTTGCTAAAAAGGTTGGGCAAGCCCTCAATACTATCTAAATATAAAGCTTTGCAACCCATAGAGCTTACACGAAAAAATTGACTTGCTACGCAGGTGAGGGTACGCCCCTTCAAAGAGTAAAACATGATCTCGAACAATGTCTTCCCAGTATTAAAATTCCCATAACAATGATTTTCCAGAGACTTGTGATGCAACCCCACAGACGTCTATTTTCAGCAACCTGTGGCCTTGTGTATGCTCCGTTATTTATGTTTTTACGAAGGAATTTTATGAGCATCTGATAGCTAATCAACCTTTGTGTGCTGTTCACTTGGAAAAACCAGGTTTGACATTATTGTGCTCCTTACAATACAATGAAATCGTGCGCCATGCATGTACATACGCTTACACATAATGGATGGTGATGTCGAGAAGATAACTTTATGATATATACTCATGCCAATAATGGTTGTCACCCCCTTCAATTTTATTAGGTGAGGTGAAATTGGGTTTAACGTCGTGCTTGAGAATATTTCGCTCATATGACGACGTGTATGTGTATGTGCGGCTGCTTGTACTAGCCCAGACTGAAGCTGGTTTTATAGTGCTAGCTCACTGAGATACCATGCCGCAGTGAAGCATGAATACCCCACTAAGACACATTATACTGACTCCCAGTCGACCAGTCCTTGTACCCATTAATGCCAAGCGCCAGGCAGGGACCAACAAGTACCGGGCGGACGCTCTAACCACTACACCACGGAGGCGGTCTTCAATTTTATTAATAGGCTGGGGGGTGACAACCATTATTGGCATGAGCATATATTAAAAGGGGCATTATTTAATTTCCGAAGGCATTTGTTTCTTAATGAACTTCATGTGGAGCTTTTTCCGTTAGTGTACATTGGCACTTAATGTTAGAACATATCCGTTGTCAAGACATATACCAGGTGAGAGGAGACCGAGCGACACACCCAAAACATGGGTGGTGTAACAACTCCGTGAAAATGTCAATACCGGGTGTGACCAACATACGCGCTGAAATGGGCGAGGCAGCAGCATCATTATTAACAGTCTTGTATAACTTACACAACGCTATTAATGAACAGTCAGAGAACACAGTGTAAAAGGTACATCTCCTCAGTGTTACTGCATTAATGCTTCCATACGTTTTACAACATAAAAATAATTAAGTCATGTTGAGCTGTGTCACATAAATTTGCCCTTACGTGAGTGTGAATAGGCCATGTGCAGTCTGTCCAGGTTGTAAGGCCAGGTGACGCGGTTGTTTTCCATCGTTTACGACAGGTAAGACGCTGGTCATGACATCCATCACTGTGTTTTATTCCAGATAACTGTTTTCGTGTTGTTATAATATAGCTGGAATACTTCCACCTTGAAACCGAAATCAAGTGGAAACGTCAGAGATGATGCCGGTCAAAGACTCTTCCCACCATAAACAGACCAAAGATCTAAACAATGTCATAGATTCGAACTTTCAGCTGTTAGAACCGTACGGCGATACATTGTTCTACAGTTCCTTTTAAATGAATATAGTTTTGATGACAATAATTGTAATAATTGATGTGACGACACCAAACCTATTTGTTAAACATTTTGGCCCAAACTAATGTAATTAGTCACCCTCTTCAGTCAATAAAAAGGGATGACACCTCAGGTGACTACCTGGGTTCGTATTCCTATCACATACAATATAAAACGTCAAAGCCAGTGAATAACTCAATTATCCCACGAGAGAGATTCTAATGGGCGTATTGACACAATAGTGGCGATGGCTGTATGAACTGACCAATGAAAATCAGCGCTGAGCCACCTCGAAAGTGAGTATGTCCTGCCCTACCGGAAGTGCCAGCCTCTCGTGTTACTGATACAGACAATTACTAAAAGCAGGGTAAAAGTCCTCTGATTAAGTGATACACTCTCTTCATATGCATACGAAACCAAAACGGTGGATAAACCCTGGCGATCAATCGGCTCACACATACAGCTCCCAAGGGAATGTTTCAGATCGTTATCCGGCGAAGGCCAATGACCAACGACAAATGATGACCATCATCGTCTTAATAGAAGACTGTCAGTGATGCTTAAGAGCTATAAACACAATACCCAGGCCGATTGTTGGCATCGATGTCTTGAAGTTGGTGCTATTTCTAGAGATAGTACCAGAGATGAAACGGACCTTTGTCCTGCTATTGCATGGCCTGTCAGAGTCATCCTCCAAAGATATTCAATTTGCTTTTAGATGATACACCCAGAATGTCTAACAGAAACGCCAAGCTTGGCACATGGTGACGTACATTCCCCTTGTGATTAACGCTTAAGTACAAAGGGTTTCTTTGTCAAAATAAAGAGCTTGTCCCACTGCGATAATTGTCCAACAATGAGGAGCGTTCGTAGTGAAACCTTTGATGCTGCAGCCTTTGCGCAGAGTGCTAGTTTCTGTGGAATCTGGTCAATACAGGCTGAGCTTCACCTTTACATGGCTTATAATCGTTGGTAAAACAGCGCGGGTTGATTTAACATACGTTCATACGTCATGTCATTTGATTGGCTGAACAGCCAGTTTTACGTTTAAATTAGGCCAAGTCCACTAGCGGACCATTGTTTCCTGACTTGTTGATGAGTGGGCAGGATTGCTTGTGTTGCCTTACTGTGCTGAACGATGTCACCGAGTTCGTGTTGTTTTCAACAATTGTTTGTGTGATACACGGGTTTACATAGTGTGTCAACGGTCTCCAAACGCTCACTGATGTTTATGTCAATTCTTACTGGACCTTTCTTGAAAACTACACACCTCTACCGTACCACATCGACAAAAAAGCGAGGGGAGCACTCTTAAATCGGTGAAGAGAATTGCACAGGCCAATATCAACAATTGATAAAAACCTGCATCGATCATCTGGCCGTACATCCCCACCCAAGATATCAATCATGCAAACAAAAGTACGTGTTCTGCCAGTTCATGGTATAATTTCTGCAGCCATATATCTAAGAAGGACATTAATAAACTTTCTGAGGCTTTGGAAACTCAACCAAAAACAACTTGATGTACTGGATTGTCGGCCAAACATGAAGACGTTGCTCCTTCCCATACGGAGGGGACACCTCGCTTCCCGTACCATCCGCCGGTAAATGAGCAGGCGTGCCTTGCTGGATGTCGCTCCAACGACAGGCGTCCGTGCCAGTCGGGAGGGTGGGTTTTAAAGGTTCGGTAGAGGTCTCAAAGATGCATCCCCGCCCATAATTCCTTTTAAACCGAATGGTTTTTCTAAGACCATAACTCCATCCATGTCAGCACTAATGGTCTTTCGTCGTATCTCAGGAGACTTAGTAATTTAAAAATACCTTATAACGCACGTAGGTACCCATCCTTCCATATCGAAGGTTAAATCATGTCATGACATGGTACCGTCAACTATGAGTCACCATTCGTCCAATCAGGCTGGAGTAAGTGACACTCGTGATGTCATAAGGAAGCAGCAATCTCGTAAATCGTCCATCCAGCTGATCAAATGACTCCACGAGCTCAGTCGGTCTGGAGTGTACGACTACATCCGCTGCCTCTCCATGTCATACCGGAACTATTCCGGGGGAAGTTTTCAAGCCTAACGACGATGGGGATATAATCTAGAAACTACCACCTTATCCTGTGTTCCGGCCAACCAACCAAATCCTTGATTGGGTGTGTGGGTTTTAAAGAACCCGTGATCAAGGTATAGTCACACGGTAATAAGACGATACATATGTCACTGAAGGCATTCGCAGCCTAAATCATCAGACTCAGTGTTCTCCAGCCAGCAGGAGATCCTGTAAGAAAGGCAGGCAATTGTTTTTTGCAGAAACATCCTACCCTCCACGAAGATAATAAGAAGCTAGTATTATGTTAGTTAGCCAAGAGGCTGGTCTGGGTGTCAGGCAGATGTTAATCATCCACACCTACATCACTACATCAACTGGGTTTCTGCTTGATCTCGCCACATAGAAACGTAATCGGGAGATTTCGAACCTTGGATCACGCCAGGCGTGCCCAAGGGATGCAACTCTGCATAGCGAACTGCGGCGATTTCGTTAACAACCACCCGTGCCCTCTCTAGATTAGACCAGAATCAAATTTTCATATCAAATTATTAGGTTCATTTCATGTATTATTATCCATCAAAATCCTCGATTGGGCCACAGAAATACGCCTTCTTCACAGTAAATAAACGGTACAATGTCCTTTCCATATCCCGGTGGGGTGTTTGAGTCGTATTTCAATGGGGAAATTGTTGTCTCATTTGGGGACGGAGGGGTAACCCAGGGTAACCCAGTGGATAATGCGTTCGCTTGTCACACCGAAGATGTTACTCGCATGGGTCCAATGTGTGAAGCCCATTTCTGGAGTACCAGGCCGTGATATTGCTGGAATATTGCTAACACTAAACCCACTCACTGTTGGCTCCTTTACGTTGTAACGTATCCAGAACGCCTCATAATATACTCTCCCAAAAAAGAAACGTATATAGAAATTTCAACTGTATTTTTATGTTTATTTTGAAAAATCTTGTAGGCTTTATGAGTCAATGAAATATAGCGAAATTGCACAATGGGAATGCAGACTTATCCGTCTTTGGCACCAACTCGAGGAAAGTCGTGTGATAACACTGATAACAGTGTTTGTTACATAGTAATATCAATGAATACTTGTTGACTGACTACAGTGAGGTTTCTGGGTTTGCTCCTTATGTGGTTTTCTCGACACCGGAATGTGTTAATTGTAGTACCATGTTTTGGGATCGAACATTACATTTTTACAGACATTCCCTGGTCTAGTTTCTTTTTTGGGACAGTATATGTGTATGCATCCTCTCCCGTGCTGACGGATTTCAGCAACGCTCACCTGCTTCACTCCGGGCCTTCCAGCCTCTTCAAGCGGACACTTGCTAACGAACTAAATTATTCCACACCTGTGACTGGAAAACGTTCCATTGACATGTTGTATATATTCATCACGATGATACAAATAAATGTAGAGATAATACACAGCAAGTTTATCAATGGCCGGGCCATACGCCCCACAAACATCAATATAGATACTCTTAACGACCAGAAACAGTTAATTACATCCTGTCTCAACAAACTGTCTGAGTAGACGCGATCCTACATGGTAAGAAAGCTTTACGTTTATCGAGTGGTTGTGTGCAATTGTCTTGTAGCGTTATCAGTGTCATTACATGTCCGGCCAGACGAGTCTGGATCGCAGTGCGTCTCTCCATCATCAGGTGGCGGGATGGAGTGACGTGGCTGGATACAGATATTCTCAGCGCATGACACGTGAAGCAAATCCATTATTTTCAAGTGTCCGCCTGACTGAGATCTGGCTAGTCAGGAAAAGCGCCACGTCCGTTAGATACACCAATATAACCTCTTCAGGAAGGATATAAGATCATGTGAAAGATATGTCAACTGGTGCACGGCTACTGCGTCAGCGCTACACCCTTGTGTAACCCGTCCAGGACCGGTTCTCGCCTCCATGACGTAAGATTGCATTACGACAGGGCACTATAGGGAATGTGTCGCTGGAAACGGAGAAAAAGGCCAGCGCATCGATCTGTTGGAGCATCGCACACTGACAAGAAGGTTAGGCCGGCATTGACTTCATTACAAGAAGTAGGTAATCCTGGTAATGCTACCGCAGCCTCTTCACTTCACCATACAGCAATGACAAGGTGATCGGTGGATGTCCATCACGCCAACTATTGGTGCTCTCTGATTCTCCCAATCCGTCTAGAAGAATGAGCGTTGGGAGCTTTTCGTATGGTAAACTTAACAGAGTGAGTCCGTGCTTTGGGGATAGGCGATCAAATATATTGAAGTGATATGCTCCGAGAGAACTGACTTCTAACTGCTTGTTGAGTAGCGGATAACCTCTTTTGAGAAAGGGATTTGATGTGGTCTGCAGACATTTACATTTAAATGAAACCTGAGCTATGTGTTAAATGGCTATTTAACTGTCCCACTTTTCCATATCGAACTGCTATTCTGGTATTGAAGAGAGTTCCTGCACATATTGTCTGAGGTTCAAAGTCGTACCTGAAAGCCCTTTTAATATAGACGTCTTCAAAAGTTGCATGGTAATAATGTCTATAACATTCTTCATGTCGGGTTCATAAATGTCATTGAATGGGTTAACTGAACAGTGTGATAAGATACACAGTAACTGATCTAAGACGAACTTCAAGAAGAACATGTTGTACAGTGTGGATATAGAAGATATGTATCTTGTTTAACGCCGTACTACGCAATATTTCAGTTATGGCCTGTCAAAAATACATTGAGTCCGGACCAGACAATCCAGTGATTGACGTTATGAGCAACGACCCAACAGCACCACCTGATCCATTTACACACCTGTAAGGGTGCTGGAGTCCGACACTATTGGAGAATCGCCGAAGCGATACGAACCCTTTGGTATTACGAGTTGGTCTGTCAGCAGAGCGTGTACTATAGGATCCGTGGTCAATTTGTCACTAAACACGGTGTCAATAGATATTGTTACATCTCTTTCTTAAAAGATTCAAAATAATTTGTGAAAAAGGAAAGCAAATGCAATCTGAGGTTTTGTGAAATGCTGGACTGCCTCATCGCTAACATAATATGCGGTTAGAACACGAAGCCGACATATACAAGGTCAACAATGGTGTTACCCTTCTATGTGGGCATGCGCATCGGATGTCTACGATGGCTGGCAAAGTCAAAACGAGCCAATACGTCTAAGACGTTTAACTGAAGTTTCAGGTGTATCGATACCCGGATACCGTTCAGTATCAATCAAATAGCAAGTGCCCTTCCATTGTTTTACCTGACCGGAACTGAAAACAAAGTCCAATGAAACCATCTCTTCTCTTTCATATTATATTTGGATCTAATAGCAGGAAGAAACATCAGCGTGGAAGATGCCACCCTTAAGGCTGCATGACAAGAGGGATGACTTCAACTTTCCAATAGTCAACTTTCCCGTCATGTTGAGCAATATTCCAACAGCTCCAGCCTTTGGTGTTTTCCTTTCACAACGTTTTAGGTAAAACTTTGTACGAGCACTTCAAAGAGCGTCATATGACCTCACACGATGTAACAATCACTTCATAAGTTTCAGCGGTCATGGCCTCCGAAAAGTTTTCTAAACGGTTAATGGATTACATTTTCAAATTTTACACTTCCATGGTACAAACGCTGTTGGATTCAAGTCCCTATGTTGCTTTGTACCTATATACCATATGTCGTTGTTTTTCAGAAACAAACAATTGCATGTGTTATAGACAGGTAGCAAGGCGTGAGTGAGTGAGTATGGTTGTACGACGCTTTTAGCAATATCACAGAGGATATCCACATATTGTACCCGTGTGTGGAATCGAACCCGGGTCTTCGGTGTTTGGAGCGAACGTTTTACCGATTCTCTACCCCACCGCCCCTGTTTCATGGTATCATGTCTGTTTCATAGTCATTCGTAAATACATGCTCATAGCGTCTCCGGGGCTCTGCTTTAAAAAGAGATTTTGATTAAGTACGTTATAAATCTTCGAGTGAACTTGTTTAACTGTGATGAAGATGGTGAGTAATATGTATGTAGACACAACTTAGTCTGCAGTGATTAATTAGTCTGTCGGTAGAGCATTATTAACTTGTTATAACCTCCGTTAGAATTCCAATGGCGTAGCTACCATTATGAAAAAAAGCCCGGGCTTACACATGATTGCTGCTAAAAAGGTTGGGCAAGCCCTCAATACTATCTAAATATAAAGCTTTGCAACCTATAGGGCTTACACGAGAGGCTTGCTACGCGCCTGAATTCAGCATTAGAAACTTTATAGTCACATCACAATACCTTATGACGTAATTTGTGAAACTTTGTAGCAAAAGAACAATAGAGAAAACATGGTGCTATATTCTTAAGGTGTCCCTTTGTGGTCAGCAGGAACTGTACTAGTTGTGATATCAAACAAAACCACTAAATCAGAATCTAATATTTGTTTTAATTTACCTTTTGATACCTTTACAACATCTTACATTCCCAAATTTCTATTACACTAAACCTCTGTCAAACAATCTAACACCCAAATGGTTACCACTAACGAACTATCTCAAGGCGTGCTGCCTTATCAACATATCGAAACGAACTAACTACAATTTCCCTTCGAGCTCCACACGTGGCGAAAACGCATGTTTTTTGCATGCTCGAGCTTTCCGCGAAGTAAGTTGTTGTCAGGTGTGTTTTCGCGAACTGTTCGTATGTACATAAACTGAAACCTAATAACCTGTCTGGTTAACAGTAGTGAATAAATCAGTACAACGAATGAACAATACATTTATGTGGACAATCCTTTTGTCCACTTTGTATGTACTAAGTTTCTTGAGTTTGATGCACTGTGGATCCTTAGTCTCCAGGTAGGTCTTGATTAACAGTGTGAATATTAAGTCTGAGAGAAGAACTTGTTCTACAAGAAACAAATTTGTGTGTAGACTTTGATCAGCTGTTATTATTAAGCCTAGCACGACTTATTGCTCAGGATATTGCATAGCACGTCGTGGAGCAGAGTGTTACCTCGATCTGCACATCTACGCCTTGAAGTGGTATTTCTCCTGTGTTAAGGCTAGGGTCAACATAGGTTTCCGTATAGTAGACGTCTAGCGTGTGTATGAGATCCATGAGTACAACCCGTTTTCCTGTGTTTGGAACAACTACATGACAAGCATAATACAACCATGATGTGCTTCATTAAATGTGGTCACGAGACCAAGAACGATGGTATTACATGACATGTTCCCAACCAACACGAACCCTACACTGTCCGTTAACAGCCGAGCTGTAAGCAGGCTATACGGTAACCTCAACTCATTTCATTCAAGGTCTTCAGACGGAGCTGGCAGACTGATACTACATTACGAGCTCGCGCTTTCTTTGAGGTCATCTGATTGTGTATGCAGTGTATATGATACTATATCACCCAGCACCGACCAGCATACCAGACTTCTTGGCCCTTAGCCATAGTCGACATTGTCGTCAATGAGGATCTCGAGTTGCTTGTGTGCACGTTTAGACTATACCACCAGTGTGGACGATTTGATCACATGTCTCAACCTGGGCATTTACACATCAGTGTTACAAATCTCAACAGAACATTTCTTAAACTAGGCCTCGCTCGAATTGGTGATGCCGCTTGCTATTCATGTCTCGGTTGAAAGAGGTGTTGTGGAGCCTAGTGGTTGGACTGTCATGCCGAAACTCGAAATGTTTCGATTATTAAAGCACCATGTCCCGAATTAGTTTCTGTAAGGCTGACTGACTGACTGAGTTTGGTTTTACGCCGCTTTTAGCAATATTCCAGCAACATCACGGCGGGGGACACCGGAAATGGGCTTCACACATTGTACCCATGTGGGGATTCGAACCCGGGTCTTGGGCGTGACGAGCCAACGCTTTAACCATTAGGCTACCCCACCGCCCCAGTTTCTGTTAGGAGGTGGTTGAGCAAAATACATGTAATCCTGACCGACCAGGTCACATATTATAGGAATTAGCTTCCTAGATTAGCATTGGGTTCTGCGGAGCTTCTTAACAGGAACCTTGAGGCCCAGACCGGCGATGATCCCTTACAGAGTGGGTCTTTAGCAACCCTTGCCTGTCGTAAGGGGCGACTAAAAATATTCGTGAGATCCGAGTGCACAAGCAGCACATATCATCATACATAATTCGTATCCCTTGTCATGCACATGTCCGATCTGTTTCATAAACGGACCGTGCAGATCCCAGTTAGAACTGGTCTTGAGCAACCGTTGCTTGTCGTAGTGGCGACTAACGGAATGGGGTGGCTAGGTTCGGTGACTGGTTAACACGTCATAGTGTCCCAATTATGATGATCGACTCCCATTATTTCAGTAACTGGATTGTCTGTTTTAGACTTGATCATTTTTCAGACCCCCTTCGCATAGTTAGAAAATACCTAAGTGCGACGTTAAGAAAGAAACATACATGCTAACGAGAAACAAAGTACCACAATCGGCTGATATTTTAGTGAGTCGCTATTGAATTTTACCACCTTCACGCATTTGGTGGTCTTCTGACGGGTTATCGTTCCGTTTACCTTAGGGGTTTCACAACCGAATGAAGTAATGCTGTTTTAAGCCGCAGTCAGCGGATGCACGACTATGTCACGGTAGACATTGTACTCAAGTCTGGAACAGGGAACCCAATAATGAATGAAGACGACCATACCGCAAAATCAGACACATTTAGAGATCTCACGGTGTTATTGCCAGTAGTAATTCTGTTGTTTTGATAAGGAGCACTGGAGACCTTCTCACCAATATTCATAGCCCAAATCATAAACTGCTCATTTGTTCACAAACCATGAAAGGCATCACTTTCATTGATGCCTTTCACTTTTTTTGCCTTTGAGTCAGAGTGTGGTGAAACTATTGTCAATTTTTTGAGAAAAATAATGGCTGATAGTGAGATCAACGCATCACGTTGTCGAGTAGACATTGTGACCACCTGATCCCTTCCTGTTTGACTGACGACATGCACACAACGACAATGTATGCATCCTCAGTGACGTCGGTGACGAATTCCGGTGTCTGTTTGTCTGCCCATTAGTTCTTATAGCGAGAAAACAAATCCTTGAACAATTTTACATAAATCGTACAAAACTGATGTCCTTTTTGCAGATCAAAATAAGGTACATTGAGACTTTTCAGAATGGTTATATCTACGTTATATAACCATAAGTGTGTACAAGTGTATATGTATTGCAGCTCTATGCCGCTGCTAGCAGCCTGAGCACACACTTCACTTCCGTTCAGTTCAGGAAATCGCCACTGTGTTCGTATTTTTGGCTGAAAGCTATCAATAATTCGCAGAAGTCATTTTGACCGGCTGATTCCCGGTTTCGTCGCATCGTAAGAGAACAAACAAAGTAGACACATCTTCAGAAACGACAAACTGGAAAACGCGTGTACACCATAGATAGACATTTATGACAGACACATTATATGTGAAATGAAGATGAAGGTGCGAAATTTCCCTGCTATCCTAACCTCTGATATATGTGACATTACTGGACAACAAATTGTACCAGAGGCGGGCAAGTCGCAGGGGAGTATGGACCAAGAAGGCAGTGTTGTTAGGCTATTTCCAGACGTTCTGCTGACCACATCCCTTCTATCATTAAGGAATCACCATCTTCTAACTAGCGAGTAGACCACCAGGTGGCGCTTTAGGCCTCCCTCGTGATACCACGTGGTGGCTAAGGATAGCGACCTTCACCGCAAATATTCTGATCGTCTAATATTGTTGAAACTTGGACTTTTTGATTTGTAAGCTTCCAAATCGCCGAAACGAAATTCAATTAATGTGAATGCAGTGAAATGCAAAGCTGACGAGCCATGGTCTAAATTAACGAATGAAATGTTACAATGGAAAATATGTTTATGTGCCAGAGAAAAATACGGATGATGAGGTTTTGCATTACACGTCACACTTATACAACACGTTACACGGAACAACATGGCCTCCTTTCACAAAGCACTAAGGTGATCGTAAGTCGCTAAGGTAACCTTAGTGCAATGTTAAAGAATGGGAGTTAAGGTTAACCTTAGTATAAAAGGTTGCTTCGTGAAAGCAGCCCCAGGACGTTATGTTGAAAGACTGTTCCAATCACAGAAACGATATTTTCACCAGAGTAATATTGGCAATACAAGTAGAAATCACACCCTGAGACTCTGGATATACCAATGTAGCAATATAAACTTCTCAAAAGGCGTTAAGCACCACCCGATTCTTCCATAGTAAATACTTAATCCTGTCATGAAGGATTCGGGGAGGCCTTTACCGGTTTTATAAATGCTATTTCCGAATTAGTGAGTGAATGTTGTTTGACGCTATAGCTAGGAACATTCCGACTACATCATAAAGTCCTCAAAATATATAACCCTGGGTTATAAAAACTAATGCTTGATAGTATAAACACCGATTCCCACCGTTGCCAGCATCATGGCTAGGTGATGGTGGTGGTGGAATTGGGTTTAACGTCGTGCTTGAGAATATTTCGCTCATACGACGACGTGCATGCGTGTGTATGTGTAAGTGCGGCTGCTTGTACTAGCCCAGACCGAAGCTGGTTTTATAGTGCTAGCCCACTGTGATACCATGCCGCAGTGAAGCATGAATACCCCACTCAGACACATTATACTGACTCCAAGCCGACCAGTCCTTGTTGTACCCATTAATGCCGAGCGCCAGGCAGGGACCAACAAGCACCATATTTTAACGTCTTTTGGTATGACGCAGTCGGGGATCGAACCCGCGACCCTCCGCACTCCGGGCGGATGCTCTAACCACTACACCACGGAGGCGGTCCATGGCTAGGTCAGTCAAGCGAACCTGCTGAGTAAAACACAGGAACTATTCAACCTCTGTTAAAGTGTTGTATCTTGGGATTTCCTACATTCCAATCATTCTGTGTAAGAATGTCGGTCCGCATCAACCTTTGCTTGTCTCTGATCAAGCTTGTGTGATTTCGGGATAAGAATATATACGTCTTGTCCAGATTCGATTGTTGACAGATCGCTATCAAATAGCTAATTGCTGCGTTAAACAACTAACGACTGACTGACTGACTGAGTTTGGTTTTACTCCGCTTTTAGCAATATTCCAGCAATATCACGGCGGGGGACACTCATTTTCACTCATTGTACCCATGTGGGGATTCGAACCCGGGTCTTCGGCGTGACGAGCCAACGCTTTAACCACTAGACTACCCCACCGCCCCAAACAACAACTAACGAAAACAAACAAACAAACATTGAATAGCGGAATAAATCGTGATGACCATATATCTGTTTTCGAAATGATGATTTTTTATTGCAGTGATGTTTAGTATATGAGTAGCTTTGATGATGAATCTCGGGACTATAATAATACAAACATCTTTATTTTAATTTTTAATTCCCACTGGCTTGGCGGTTAGCAACTGTTATTGTAATATAGATTCTGGGAAAGATTTCTTAATTTTCCCTTCCAATCAGCGATGTAATTTAAAAGTAGTTTCAAGGGAAATAGATTCCGACTTGAGAATTCAACCAAAAGCTGTGAGTGTTTTTTCAGTAATATACCAACAAAATCACGGCGGTGAACACCAAAACTGGATTTTCATGTTGGGAATCGAACACATGTCTTCATCGTGACGAACAACCGCTTTAACCACTAAGTTAACCCGCGCTTTAAGATATTTACGACTGTTGTTACATGAGGTTGTGTTGTTACAAATTTTGTATACACAGTTACAAGACTGAGAAACCTGTAATACCATGTCATCAAAGGTACTGTTCACATATCATCTGTAACGAGTGCAAACACACGCACGCGCGCGCACACACACCATTTACGTTTGTATTCTTTCGCTTTCACCTTCAGGAAGTCCTGAAAGAAAGGCAGGTTTTGTGTAAAGGAATAATTGTGAATTATTGTAATCAACTCGCAACAATTCCACCCCACTGATGATATCTCCCGGGACACGATGGCGTTATTTAACAATCACGGCGTCCTGGCTCGAGCGTCGGTGAAGTCTCTGAACGCCCAGTCAGCCAATCTCTTAACAATTGTCTTCTGTGCTCCTCCGGCACTATGGTCATAAGTCAATAATATCACAACTACTTTTTCATGAATTGTATTTCGTCTTTTTTTTCACCCGTAAATATTGTCGTTATTGGTACAGGAGCTAACTCCATTATAGGCTGACGATGTCGTGGGGTCGCGCGGTGGTATGATGCTTCCATTCGCTGGCATTTCCATCTTCCGGCTTATATACTCCCTCAGCACCGATAGAAAAAATCTCTGATTATTTTTTGACACTACTTTGTTCAATGCGAATCACAGGTGAGACCCTGTGAGGAGTTTACAAATTAAAGTTGCGCCATCTTAGAACCAGCTGCTTCTTAATTCCAAAGCGTGGTTATGTCCGGGCTCCTAGCAGTGCCTCACTTCCTGTTCAGGAGATTGCACTAAGGATGTGGTCACTGCCAGAGACACACATGATTAGGTCTCGGCTCGGGTAGTGAGCTCAACACACAGTCGCTACAGTCGCTGCTGGAACAGTTTGTCAAAGGTCAGAAGGCAGGTCAAAGGTTATTCAGCATTGCTTGTAGAAACTTTTAGCAGCGGACTTAATGTTTTTACAACTTGGACAAGTAAAAGTACTAAGGCGGCCTCTGAAGACATTTGAAGCGGCACCTTATTGGGCTTGTAGCCAGACAGTGTGACGGGTTTTCGTAACAGGTGGCGAAGGTGTCTGGAGAGGTCACGACACCAGACTTGGATATAAGACGGAGTCGGACGGGGTATGGCTCTCATTGGCGTACCCGC
Source organism: Haliotis rubra (assembly GCF_003918875.1). NCBI lineage: Eukaryota > Metazoa > Mollusca > Gastropoda > Lepetellida > Haliotidae > Haliotis > Haliotis rubra. The sequence continues at coordinate 1,750,845 of NW_025765891.1, forward strand.
TCACATGGATAAGCAAGAAACTCGTCTGATGGAGATGAACGGTCAAGGTAGGGGGCGTTGTCCTGCACGTGATGCACTTTTTCTAAAACGCACCTTCACCCTGAAGCTAAAAGAGACGATTTAGGGGCCGCACTATTCTTTTGAGGACAAAGTTAAACAACCTTTCACTGGACTGAAGGGTTTTCAGAGACGTTTATGGAATTAGAGAAAACCAATACTTTTAGACCAAGAATTTGGACTTGGTGAGAAAAATAGTGTGTCTGTTGGTGTTTGTACCAATCCCAAATGGTCTTGTCAAAAAGTTAATTTCTGAGCTGTCCTTGATTAAGATGGATAGCTCCGTATATGAAGGTGGAGTAAAAAGGTAACAAGGCAGTAATATTAACACTGCCCCAGTAGTACGTGGAGCGCGTGCAGGTGTTCTAATCCAGTGTTTGACACGTGTAATGTCGAGTTCAGCCTTAATCCTACATCATATTGACCTATCGAATATATCTGGTGACCTGGCCGTACAGTTTACCAAGGAAATGCAACTGACTCCCACAACACGTGGCCAGTGAGCCGCATCAAGGCATGCACGATACAAGACAATTATGGATGTCTGTTTGTAAATTAAAGGATGTGGAATTTGTCATGGTATGTAGAAGTTCAAATCTTTATTGCAGAAGTACGAACAGGAAATAGATCTACAAACGTGTTGATTGTAGATGTACAAATATCATAAATGAAACATACAACTTTATGGATGACAACTTCTTGTTTATTGCACAGAGCGAAGTTTTGATATCGAGTCTTACACCGAGGCTTTTAGCGAAACGTCGCTCTATGCAATAAACAAGAAGTTGTCACCCACAAAGTTGTATGCTTCATTTTTTACTCACCAACTTCTAGAAAGCCGATCAAACAATTAGTACACTTAGTACAGAAATCATGTTAACTGTTCATGTAAAATGTCCTATCCTTTCTTAACTTCACTGCATGTGAGATACGTTGATTTTTATATATTATTCGCATTCAGTCATTAAATATATCAGAAGATTGGCAGACACATGGAACAAGGTATGTACAACGTAGTTTTCTATTTGTCAAAGTATGGCTGCACCGCTAGTATGTTCTCACTGAGTTGAGATTATATCCATTCAGATGATGTTCACCTCTACTTTGTTTTACACGCCCAAGGAGATCAGTTTCGTCGGATAAGCGTGACGAATTCATCCAGCATTGACGGTTTACATTTGTTATATGCAAAGCGTTCAGAATAGATTGTTTCATTTATTTATTGGATCAATGAAATGAATGTTTTAAATGCTCTATTGATCATTAAGTCTACAGATATAAACAACTCGAAACCAATCATGCCTTTGCTTTGTGAAGTAACACTTTTACAGTATGATGTAAATAGAAACTTGGTCTCATAGTCACAGTATATAATGTTTGCAGTATAAAATCAGTGGACGATCAGTCTCCATGACTACCATATAAATAGTGATACCTTTCACGTTCAATACATGAGAACATGAGATGAGGCATCAGAGAACGAATCTCAAAGTCGTCGTGTCAATGAGGAGGTTCACAGAAGACAGAACGTAGCCTCCACGTTGTCACGGTGCAAATAGTTCCCAGTAGACAGGAGAGTGTATAAATACGCGACATTTTACTATGGATGACTACATGTACCTTTGTATTCTGCGTCAAGGATGTCTCAAGACCCTTCCTCAGGTGAATGTCCTTTATCCGTTTATCATTCACCGAACGGGAGGAGAAACAGTTCTGAAATGTCGTTTGTAAAAATTATAGAAGTTATGTCAATAACAAATGTCATATAATCATGATCTTCCAAGTTTTAAATGCTTTTCAAAGACTTGGTGGGGTAGGGGAATGTTGTACTGTCGAAGGGGAAATTTTAGTTACACATAATACATAAACGATATATAAACGAAATTGGGTCAGGTTTTGTACAACTCTAAGAATGTAGGAGAAATCATGGTCTAAACGTATATAGCGGTGACAGTGTACAAGGTGTTACATTGGTGAGTGAGTGAGTTTACACAGCAATATTCCAGCTATATGGCGGCGGTCTGTAAATAATCGAGTCCGGACCAGACAATCCAGTGATCAACAGCATGATCATCGATCTACGCAACTGGGATACGATGACATGTGTCAACCAAGTCAGCGAGCCTGACCACCCGACCCCGTTAGTCGCCTCTTACGACAAGCATGGGTTACTGAAGATCAATTCTAACCCGGATCTTTACGGGTTTAAGTTTCATGGCGTAATCAGTGAAAAGTGAATATATCCCCCATGAGAGTCTGTGTAATGAGATGATTTGGAATGGGGTTAAACATTCAAGATATTGTTGTCATAAATATCATTGTCCTTGTATAGCGACGTGCATGCACGTGCATGTGTTTGTGGCTACTTGTTTTATTTCGGACATGTGTCAGTTTTAGCCCACTGAGGTATGCTGCAGTGTATCATGGATACCCCACTCAGACCGAGTATAGTCGACTTCCTCTTTGTTCTATCCCCTTTACGCCGAGCGCCAGGCAGGGTGACAACAAATACCCATGTTTAACGTCCTTCCTGGACCGAACAACCAAACTTCCGATCTCCAAACAGACTCTACCCACTGGACCACAGAGACGGCCCGGTATAATGACGTGCCACTGGACCAGGGAATGTCTGTAAAGTGTTAGACCCCAAAACATGGTACTACAATTAACACATTCCAGTTTCGAGAAAACCACATAAGGAGCAAGTCCGGAAACCTCACTGTGGTCAGTCCACAAGTACTCACTGATATCAGTATGTAACACTGACTCATATGTTTTCAACGTGGACATGTCCAGATTCACAGGGTTTCACTGTATGTATCTCTTGAGAGAGTTAGTGAGAATGATTCTTCGCCGCTTTCAGCGATATTACCGCCATATATCGTACAGCTGTAATACTGCTGAAACAAATATATGCTCAAGATATACACTAAACGCCAAAAGAAACGTTACCCTCCTTCCTTAGTGACGGAGGTACCTATCTTCAGTTGGCATTGTGATGCGTGGACGTCCACTTCTTGGTCTGTCTATGGTAACCCCAGTCTGTCTGAAGCCCTAAATAAGTCTTATAACCGTGATACGGTGGCATCCGAGGGCGTTGGCAACATCATTGTATGCCCCATCTGCACCATCCCAATGGCTCTTTCTCTCTCTTCAGCTGTTAATCGTGGCATATTTCTCGTACTTGTGTATCATATCATGCATTCTAGTCTCTCTTTAGACCCAATAGAATCATTCTACATGTGAAATGGATGCAACTACTGCTTGAATATTGCTGCGTTTTGGCGATTGATATTGCTATGTGTAAACAGAAAATGGAAAAATGTTACTTTGCAAGCAAAAATGTTAACGAAGATAATTTTACATGTTCCTAAACATTTTTTCACAATATCAAAGACACGTTTTACTTGTTTTCACTAATGCCAATCAGCAGAAAGTGTTTTAAAAGACTGAAATCATAGGAATGATTATTTTACAATTTTACACACTCTACAACAGTTGTTTCTTGTTTTAATACTTGAAAAATGGTGCCTTTCAATGGTTTATCATTGTCCCAAAACAGAAATTTATTTCAACCTTTCTTTTGGACATCAAAATCACTGTAATTGGTTTATTTCGGCATGGACGAATATAGGACAATTTAACTCTTCTGAAAATAATGCATTTCACCTAAATATGAATGCATTTGGGAATTTTGTTTCGTGATTTGCATAAAGCTGTGTTGTTAAGCTTTCTTCTAAACTAAAACCTTCTAACATATCTTTGATAGTTTTTCAGTAATTTATAAAGGTAGGAAGGTAACGTTTCTTTTGGCGTCTAGTGTAGTCACAATATTGTTCAACCGACTCTGCTTTTAGCAGATATTTCTTATGGATGTGGAAAGGGTTTTGTCGCTTCTATATATCGGCAGAGGAGACCACGCATTGTACCATTGTTGGGAATCAAACCATGGTCATCGTGGAGTCGAGCGAACGCTTTAACCACCAGGCTACCCTACCGTTCCGTGTATCGCATGACTAACAGGCAGATAAAGAACAGAGCATCAAACATGTGGGAATACACAGGACGTAGATCGTTGTTAACGCACACATCACAGAAATGAGTGAGGTGCAATTCCACATTGTCTATGCACTAAACGTCTAAAGAGTGACTGACATATATATTTAATTTTGTGAGCAAACTTACAAGTAAGCAGGTCAACTGAAATAATAGTTTATGATGTGTGTTGAGTAAAATAGGGTTCTAACTCTCTCAGGTGTCAGATTTTATCCGATATGGTTTAAAGATCGGACCACATGCATAATACAAGGCAAACTAGTCGGACACATTTCACAAGCTGAATAGCCGCTAAATATTTTACCATTAACTCTAAGATGTGGAACCCCTCCGGAAACCAATTCCCATAGTAATTAGGGGGACAGTTCTTGTTAAAATAATAGGTGGCGTTTTCAATTCGTCCTGAGAAACTGTGATGTTGGTATGCCATTACCCCGAGCCTAACAAGCTGGCCGCGTACAGATAGGTCATGTTGAGAGGGAATTGATCTGATCAGACAGCTGCCTATCGCTGTGCATACTGATTAAAGAGGGCCCAGGTATCTCTTGCCCTGAGACAACTAGGCATGATTATACAGCGATGACATCAACATTGTGCAAGATTAGAGGATATAAAGGGGCCTTCAGGGGTATCTTTGGTAGAATGTCTACATCAAAGCAGCTGGAACATGTTGGTATCAGATGGTTTCGAAAAAGTTTCGTCTTAAAAGAGTGAATGAGTTTAGTTTTAGGTCGCTTTTAGCAATATTCCAGCAATATCACGGCGGGGGACACCAGAAATGGGCTTCACATAATGTACCCATGTGAGGAATCGAACCCGGGTTTTCGGCCTGACGAGCCAACGCTTTAACCACTAGGCTAACCCACCGTCCCCTTAAACCAGTGAGTGAGTTGGTTTTATCGCCGTATGCCAGTTATATCATGCCGTTTCAGCTTGAAGCAAGGTCACAGACGTTTTTACCACAGGTGAAACACAAGATCATGGGTAGAAAACATGATCGGGAAGAACCTGAAATCGAAACAACGATCACAGGTCTCTGGGGTGCTCAAGTGAGTTAGTGAGAAATGGGCTTTACTTCATTCATGGTACCCAGGTGGGGATATCGAACCCCTTTCATCTTCGTGTCGGACACTTTCACCACTAGGCTACGCTGAAATACATGTACACAGATCGTCCCAATAACGACAACAAGTTCCTGTGGTCGAAGTGGGAAAGTGCACTGCGTCGTAACAGTCATATTATAAAAGGGCCGATATGGTAGGTTAGTATTCGTCACTCACTCACTCACTCACTCACTCACTCACTCACTCACTCACTCACTCACTCACTCACTCACTCACTCACTCACTCACTCACTCACTCACTCACTCACTCACTCACTCACTCACTCACTCACTCACTCACTCACTCACTCACTCACTCACTCACTCACTCACTCACTCACTCACTCACTCACTCACTCACTCACTCACTCACTCACTCACTCACTCACTCACTCACTCACTCACTCACTCACTCACTCACTCACTCACTCACTCACTCACTCACTCACTCACTCACTCACTCACTCACTCACTCACTCACTCACTCAGATAGGGATCGTAGTCATTTTCCACTTAATTCATGTCAGAGATATAAATGCCTGACACAACACAGACTATGGTCCTGGAATCGAACTCACCACCAGCTGATTGTAGCTGCTGGTTTACACTGAACCACCCGTGCTCCCTTTACACGAGGGGTTGGGACGAGTGCTTAATTCAGCAGGAATCGACACGTTCTGAAGGCTTCATCTCAGTTTTTTAAAAAGGAATACATTGCCGACAAGAAGTGAGAAACTTTCATTCGATCATCAACAGGAGTGGGGCCACAGGGAGTTGGCTGTGTGAACACGTAATTATTTTTCACTCCGAGGCTGGCCGAGTAGACGGGGTGATGAAGTGTCACGGACGCCGGGGTGGGATGAGAGGGGTGGGGTGTCGACGGGGGGGAATTAGCAACATTAATTCACACACCTTCTAATTTAATTTTGATTGGTGAGTTTCCAGTGTCAAATTGCATCAATGTGAGGCTGGTAAAACTTTAATGCTGGCATCAAACGAACCTCTCATGGAGCTCCTAAATATATGCATCAGCTACTTTCCCAGGGGAACTGGATACTGCAGGAATTTTCCCAAGAAAAATACAAAAATGCTGAACAGAAATTAGTACAATCAAGGTGATGAAATTTACAGTCGCCGAAGATGCCGCGCATCATTATCAGCCGGCTTTAATGATTCTGTTCTTCAACCAAAATAGTTCCAGGGTTTTTCTGCCAGAGTGTTGCAACTGAACACAAATCATATGGTTCATCATTTATAAGGCAAAGGTGTGTCTCGTCTACATGTGATCCTACTATTCTTCACAGTGTGAGCATGGGATGAAGAAGACAGATGGGGACTTTGTCACGTGACAGATCGGAAGTGTGTGTGTTTGTGTGTGCGTGCTTGTGCGCGTGCGTAGGGTCATCTTATATTCAATGGGGCTGTTCTTTACATAGTGTAAGTCCATATGTACTCTCAGTGTCAGTGTGCGTGGTAATGCAAGAGGTGTTTCCTGTAGTGGAACTGATATCAGGCTATGCGATCAAGGTCATAGGAGTGGTAAGATTGGAATGGTCATCCCTATACTCTGCTGCTTTAGGTTACGTAATGAACTAATCTCCTGTAGTGGCATGACGTGAATCTCACAGCTAGAAAATATCAGACGTGAGGGGTTTTTTTGGGCTGAAAGTGAAGGTTAAGGTCATTTAACCACCAGTGTCGATATCTTACTTACCAAGGACCCTATATGCATGCGACATTTTACCTTAACTCGTTGGATGCCGAGTTGTGTTTTAACGTTTTGCCATTATTACAAATTACACATAAGAAAGGAAGTGAAAGCGAGTAATGGCTCTATTTAATATACCTTAATGTACCTTTATAAAACGCAGAACTGACGTGACAGATGGCCATTGTCTTTACTTATCTATTAATGCGCCACTGTAATCATGTGAATGGACAAAATACATGTTGGTCCGTGCGATTATCGGGTGTGTAAGAAACAGATTACTGCACTGTCGCATACCATTTATCTTACCACTCGTGTAGTACTCTCCATGAAATATATAACTAAATCTGACACATCTTTGACGTCAGTGGGCGGTGGGATAGCCTAGTGGTTAAAGTGTTCGTTCGTCACACCGAAGACCCGGGAACGATTCCCCACACGGGTACAATGTGTGAAGCCCATATCTGGTGTCCCCCCGCCGTGATATTGCTGGAATATTGCTAAAAGCGGCGTACAACCATACTCGCACTCTTTGACGTCAGGACTTTGTGTCATTGCGATGTCTTAGAAAGTGTAGATTTGTATTTTGAGTAATATATATCTAATTTCCGTTCATAGAATAAAACTATCTGTGTTTGTAAATCCGAAAAAACGACTGTCTATACCACGTAAATAATGTCATGAATAGATAAAGAAAATTGCTTGTTTTACCGTGAACCTTCATTGGCACGGGCACCTGTTTGACATCAACTTGACGTAAATCAAAAGAATATTTCAAAACCAAAGTGTATATGTGTTGTTGATGTATTGTGAATTGTATTCAACTTCAAAGTGAGGTTGAAGAAGAGTGACATGTATGACCAGGGAGTTAAAGTGGTACCGCATTGTGTTTTCACGTTGTGTTTTGACGTCGTCTTGCATTAGATATGTGTTTTCCTCCAAAAACAAAAGTAATACAATTAAACTGGGTGTCCAAGGGACTCCCTTATTGAGTTAAAACCTTTCTGACTTAAAACCGTACTGTTTAAACTGGCCCCGAGTTCCCACAACTATTATCATGAGAGTGAATGTGACGTCATTGGGGTGAAAACTCAGAAGGTTCTTCGTGATGGAAGATTGAGGCAAAATACTTTAATCAGATTTGAGGTCGTCGACTAGGAGTTCGCTGTGCAATATCACTGATAATGTGTAAATGTTTAATCAAGTTAAGAAGAAAAAGACGTTCTGGTCCTAGTTTAGAAGTTTTCCAAAGTGCCTCCTTAAACAGGTCATAGGTGCAAGATGCTGAGAAGTATTTCGGCCGAGGGACGGGTTTGGGGTTGCTTCCGTTCCTGCACGTAATACAAGTACGTATAGAGACTAGAAAACAAAATACATTGCAGGATCAGTATCATGGAATATACATGCAGATTTGTATGTGGATAAACATTTACTCTGCATACGTCTTGCGCCTCGTTTCTTGTTCTGAAGTAACATGTCTGACGGATTCAACTTCGTGATGCTTGTCAATATAGTCCCACCAAGTTTCACTTGATGCTTTACATCATGGATTTATCTACTTTGTTTTGTTCATGCATGTTGTCATCCTCTATTGGAGAAAACTGTTTCGCCTTCCCAGCGGTTCACCATGAGCCTTTGTAAGATTGTTGGAAGACGTTTACCGTTCATAATTCCCACACACGTTTATTTAGTTACGACGCCATGTATGACAACAATATTTATGACGTCATTGTTACTATTCTTGATTCCCCGAAGAATCCCGAGCAGTGCCGATGTTAGGCGTGTGTCACGAGCATCAAACACGTTGTGTATGTGCTGTGTCGGTCGGGTTGAAATTTGAAAATTATTTAAGCTCCTTTCCGAAGGAATGTGATTTTAGTTCACAACACTACCCTACGTCTTGCACTATATCTTCGTGCTGGGCTGGACGATTGATGCAATTCCTGTACAAATAGAACATCAATATTTGAGAAAAAAACCCATCATGAAATGTTTATACACACATTATGTTTGTATGCCTATAGTTAACTATGTGTAGACGTTTGTTGTGTGACCTACAACATGTGTACTTTCCATGGTCACGTAACTGATCACGTACACCAAGCGGTGCTGTGTCTACCTGTAATCAACACAATGCAATTATGCAAGCACAAACAACCCATCTGCCTTGGCCATTTCAAACCTATATGATTGCTACATTCAGTTGTCAACCAGAAGCACCAGATTCTGGCAACCTTGTTCACCAGTCAAAGTTTAGGACACGTGGTCTTAAATCTACTGTGACATGTACAGACAAGTAGCCAGTCTTGACGGGTGTCTGTAACTACAACACACGCATGATACGGGCTGTAGCGCGTCTCAGCGTCCGTGGACACTGATCCCCAGGTAGGGAGGACTGAGTTGCAGTAGCCTGTCTTTAAGTAACAGACTTAATAAAGGTACAGGGAACATGCGGGGATAACATGTGCGTGCTGAACGCGGGGGGAGCGATGGGTTATTGTTGGTGGGGACCCTGTCTGTCACTCTCGTGTTCGTCAACGTGCCCTGCCCCTCGAGCAATGGAAAGCTGAGTCGAGTGCTAAAGTTTGCCCTTGTGCCATGTAATTCACCACATAGCTTCTGGATGAAACTACCATTTCCCTTCAAACGAATCATAAATATCAAACTTTCTAATAGCATCACTGTTTCCATTCACCAGTTCTTCGGATTCGTTCTGTTATATAACCAGTCTTTTATTTGCTTCACACACTACGGATGTCTGCATTGCTGAGCGATTGTATAAAGACCCCTTTTCTCCATTATATCTGCTTCATGTCAGATCCGTCTCACAATTTCAAATTTTCAAGGTGAATATAACCAAGATCTATATCTTATTTTCCTAGACGCAGTCCACAAAGGTAACCTTAAAGCTGCGACTACAATCGAACTATGTTAGATACGACCATCACCCAATGGCTGTCATGACCTTGTAGAATGGGTATTTACAAGCACATATTTCCAGAAATTAAAGAAAAAACTGGACCCATCCGCGACTGTAATTAATTACCTGTCTATTAGAACACTTGCAAAAATATTAGAAATGGAACTTTTATGAACTTTAACGCAATGTGTAACGAGGGGTGCAGCTGGGAGATTGTTATCATTGGTAGAGAGGTAGGGGAGTGACGTTATGGTGTTGATGTACTGCTGAATGTAAAAGGTCACACAGTCGTGTCTACAAAAAGTGTAACCCCGCTTATCCGGAACCCAAATATCCGGACACCTCGCCTACCGGTCGATATTTATGTACGTAAAACGAAATACATGCAAAATGAAATGTTTCATTTATCTATACTACTCAAAACAAGGTGAAGAACTCCCACATTGGAAGGTTGCTTGGTTGGTTTGTTGTTTAACGCCGCCTGTAGCAATATTCCAGCTATATCAGGGAGCGGGACGCCAGAAAGGGGCTTCATACATTGTACCGATGTGGTTTTCGGCGTGACGAGCGAACGCTTTAATCATTCGGCTATCCAACCGCCTCGTTGTCAAAGGAACAATCGGTGTTCTGTAACTTCTTTTATTGTAATATTGATGTTTTCGTTGGCACCATGTCTTAAGAACAGTGCTATCTTGTTGATGTTAACATTCTTAAACATGTTCTGGTAGTGGAAGCTCAATCAGTCAATGGTTTCTTTGCTCCAGACTCGATCCTAGTTTTAGATAACCCCCAGACAAATCTCCGTCTTTCACTCACTTACGTTGTTATTGATCAATACTATTTCTCACAAAACATTTTTGTTCACGGAACTCGCTATTAGTAGCACAAATTCCAATTAACTTATCACTCGATCAGTACAGATTAAATTACTTCGGTATGAACAGTTTGCAGATATTGGTTGGAAGTAAAATCCCCATGCATGCGCCAGGTGCCCCTTGACCTCGTTATCAATCAGCTCCTGTTTGTACTGCTCTTGCATGCTTGCCGTCTTGACGTGTGCACGTGCGTGATAGGTATGCGCGTGAGGGTTGCCAGTGCACTCAGCGTATTTACCGCTGTCAACAACACCCACGTCAGCGTACAAACAGCGGAATATCACGTTTTCCTAACGACTTTTTGTGCACAATTTCACGAGGCACATGGTATTTCAAACAACTGTGCTAAAAGCGGGATTATCTGTGTAGACTTGTGCACACTGATGCTCTTAGTTGGAATTGATCGTGGTAATCTAACCAGTTTCAAACAAGAAAGTGCCACTTTCGAAAGTGCTCTCCGATAAAACCGTGGCAAATGGCTGCGATGCTGTTAAATCGACGAACAGTATTATCGGATCTGTTAGATAACTCCAAATACGTTTACCCCCAAAACAATACCATGCATTAACGTGTTAGAAGCGCTATAAATATTAACCTCAAACAGTTAAAAGAGTGTGTTCAACGGCATTAATTCAGCTGGAATAGTTCCCATGTAACAGACCCAAAGACCAGGAAGTGACGTCCCCGATTGTGTTTCTATGTCGCTGTTGTCAACGGCAATCAACTAAGTGCCAAACGTTTGACAGCGTGTTCTATTTAGTCTTTAAGCCGTCACTCAGTGGCTGTCAAACGATATGTACAACCATGTTCAGTGTAAAACCGGGTTGATGTATCTGGCTTCAGGTTTGAAGGACTCCTTTCAAAATGGTACTTTCCTCAAATCATTTTTCTTTGCAAATATATTAACCGATTTTGTTATTGTAATTTTTATGTGTACTACATTCATTATTCAGAGTGTATTTAAGTATATTTAGATTGATCTGGAAATTACTATATTTGATTTGCCCTCTAAAATAGCCAGAATTACCTCACTCACTCAATAATCCCCGTTCCAGGACAGACAGTATCTATCACTATCAATGCAGGCAACTGGGATAGTCAAGTGACAGACACGTTGGCTGTTCACTGTATAGGATATTGATACGTTTTATTGCTCCCTGAAAGGCCAAATATCCATATAGTAGTTATATTCTGGGGGTGGCTGCCCATTCAGGCTGTATATCCGAGTTCGATTCCACAAATGGGTACAGTATATGAAACCCATTATCGGCGTACATCGTTGATATTGCTGGAGGGCGGCGGGGTAGCCTAGTGGTTAAAGCGGTCGCTCGTCACGCAGAAGACACGGGTTCGATTCCCCACATGGGTACAATGTTTTAAGCCCTTTTCTGGTGTCCCCTGCCGTGATATTGCTGGAATATTGCTAAAAGCGGCGTAAAACCTTACTCACTCACTCACTCACTATTGCTGGAATATTGCACAAGCGGGGTAAATCAAAACTCACTCACAGTTACATCACAAACTATATTCTGTGAACCAGTTCTATGTTGGTCTCGCATCCAGCCATCTGCCCCGTGGCTAGTCTTGTCGATCTGGAACAGGCCAGTAGTGATGTAGACCACCAGGCCTCCTTCACGAACTAATATGATCTAATACAGTTTACGTTCGTAATACTTGTAATCTGCATTATTTCTATTTGATTTTCAGAAACATTACGGCGTCGGCCTTTTGTTGACCATTATTATATTATGACCCCAGATAATCGAGCGCTCGTGGCGACAGCCAAAGCTGATGTCAGACTTATGAGAAACATGACATACGCGAACCTAGGAAAATCGTTATCTAATAAATCCAACGGAATGAAATTAAATTTGATTCAGTTGACGACGAGCCTGGTGTACGTGGCGTCTAAACTAGGCATGACGGGATCAAAACGAACTGAAAACACACTTAATTCTAGTCCATCGATCTGCGTGGCATTGATTTGATGCAAAAGAGTAAATGATCAAAGTTAGATTAAGGTTCCATCACTGTTCAGATATATGAGAACAAATGTACGTTGGCGAGTCGTTGGAGCTGATGAAGTCAACACAAGTTTAGTTGAACTTCCTGAGACGGTGGGTGCGAGTCTCTCGTGGTGCAGCGTTCCCAAAGCTACAGAATCGATGTCACAGCCGAGTATGCCAATCTAGTAAATACATGTAAATAATTGAAACCAAACTCTCTTGCCAAACTTAATACTCGAAAAATATGCGTAAACTGGTGGCTGATTGTAACCAACGCAATCAACGTCTCGCCCACAGCGTCGCGAACGTGATGGAAACCCCGGCGGTGTACGTCGCCTCCAGCAAGGATTGACTTGAGAGCAGAGCTGATTTTATATTAGGGTAACGAAATACGTGGCGCTGGACATGTTGAGAGCGATAACAATATTATATATATTTGTACAGACGAGACGAGAATTCTAACCCTGGAGAATAAACTAATAGTTACAGCATCTAACGTCAGTGTTGGGTTGAGACTGAGGGGAAGACCTTTTGGCCTCTTGACACCAACTCCCCTGGGATGCAAGCTGGGCTCATAGCGGTCAGGAAGTTTGTTCTAACCTTGAGTGAGTGAGTGAGTGAGTGAGTGTGTTGTCAAGTTATGTCACCTAGGCAATATTTAAGATAAATAGCGATTCAAACAACAGGAACTTTGAACTAAAACGAATAATGAACTGGTTAGTGGGACCTCGAAGCCACGAAAAAATCATCGCATATATATTGTGTTTTCCGACTGATATTTTCAAAATGAAATTATGTGCGTACACAAAAGTCGGAAAGACTTATCAAATTCGTAACATGTTCCACAGTCTAAGATACACGCTTAAATGTGGGAGTCTGACACCGTTGTGTCGAAGGGACCTACGTACGTACCACTTCGAGTTATCTGAGGTTCAACAGGTTCGAAACATCAAAGTTCTACACAACGGTGTTTTATTGTATTTATCGAACACTCTCAACATGATATTTCAAATACGGAGAAGATATAATTCTAAAGCAGTGAGAGATAGGACATTTCCAACGAAGAGGATATGTCAAGCATCCGAGAGAAATGGATAAGACATTTCTCATAAGATGAGGATATGTCTGGCTATGTGGGGCATTCCCACACCGAGAGAATATGTCTCTACAAGAAAAGTAGGGGGGGGGGAGGGGATTCCCCCATGCTGAGGATATATCACGGTACCCCAAGGAAGGATGGGGCATTCAACATGGAGATGATACGTCAACCGCTACAAGAAAAGGATAGCACATTCCCGAGAAGACATCCTCACAGACAGGAGAATATTGTCCTAATGCAAGAATAGCATACTGTGTCACACGTAAGAAGGGTAAGCTAAGCAGCATCTCGACTGGAATGTTCACACAATATATATTTTTAAAATTTGTCAAAAGGACAAGTGTACACAACTAGCGTGGAGCTCAAAGGATAACGTTGTTAGAACCAGACACGTGTAGTTCTTCCTTTATCACTCCTTTCAACAATATCCTAAACTTCGAAAACACCTTCAAAGAAAGGACAAGGAAAGTGGTTCGTGCCATAGCAGACAAAAACAACATTGAACGCAAGATGCATTCAGTTTTCAGAAGAGCCAGTATATTATTGACAGCAGGCCCACGTCGAGAAGTTGCACTGTCCAATATTGCTGAGCAGACAGTCCGTGAACGGTCCATTCTCATCAGCCAATAGCTTGGTCACGTTCTTGTTCGAAAAGCCCTCCACGTGTTGTCCTTCAAGGTCAAGATGAGGCACCTGAAATGTCTGTCACTGGGGCACATCCGACATTCGACACCGCTTGACAGTCTCCGTCAATATTTAAACTTTCGAAACTAAACTTCCAAATATGGACAAAACCATACATGTTTGACTTCCTCTTCAAGTCACTGTTCAGCTTGACGATAGATCACAAGAAATAATTACAAACAGCAGGCGGAGACTGTTAGGTGTATTGATTATCGAGATTAGTAGTAGTAGGTATACTGTCCACTCCATTGTGTCTAGGACTTGCCGCTAATTAATGCTTGCTTACCTTTTGGGTACTACCTGATCTATCATCAGTGCTCGCGTACCTGTCATCTATGCTTGCTCATATATACTCGTTTACCTGTCATCTACTCTTGCTTAGCTGTCATCAGTACTCACTTACCTGTCATCACTGCTACGGTTACCTATCATCTACACTTGCTTACCTGTCATCAACATTCACTTACCTGTCATCACTGCTACGCTTAGCTGTCATGTATACTTGTTTACCTGTCATCAATACTCGCTTACCTGTCACCTACACTCGTTTACCTGTCATCTACACTCGCTTACCTGTCATCAGTACTCGTTTACCTATCATCACTCCTACGCTTAGCTGTCATCTATAGTTGCTTACGTGTCATCAGTACTCGTTTACCTGGCATCACTGCTACGCTTACCTGTCATCTACACTTGCTTACCTGTCATCTACACTTGCTTACCTGTCATCGGTACTCGTTTACTTGTCATTACTGCTACGCTTAGCTGACATCTACACTCGCTTACCTGTCATAAGTACTCGTTTACCTGTCATCAGTACACGCTTACCTGTCATCAGTATTCATTTACCTACTCGGTCGGGGCTACTATGGGTAGAGCTTTAAAATGATTTCTTTGCTCGTCACTAACAAAGTCCGGGTTCGAATGTCGGCACATGGGTACAATGTGTGAAGCTAGTTTCTGCTAACCGGATGTAGCTGATATTGCTAAAAGCGGCTAACTGACCCTACTCTGATCGCTAGTCAGTCATTTACCTGTCATCTAGCTGATACGCTTAGCTGTCATCTACACTCGCTTACCTGTCATCAGTACTCGTTTCCCTGTCATCATTGCTACGCATAGCTGTCATCAGTACTCGGTCTTTGCTACCATGTCGTAGAGCTTTAAAAGGATTTCTTTGCTGTCCACTAACTCGTCCTAGCTGATCGCTGGTGTCGGCTAACTGGTCCTAGCTGATCGCTAGCGTCGGCAAATTGGTCATGGCTGATCGCTAGTGTCGGCTATTTGGTCCTAGCTGATCGCTAGTGTCGGCTAACTGGTCCTAGCTGATCGCTAGTGTCGGCTATTTGGTCCTAGCTGATCGCTAGTGTCGGCTAACTGGTCCTAGCTGATCGTTAGTGTCGGCTAACTAGTCCTCAGTGATCGCTAGTGTTTGTCTCATTATCAGCTGACTCAGCTGGTGTTCACCGACTCGTCCAAGGTGATCGACCGTGTCAGCTCACGAGTCATTACTGATCACCTGTGTTCGCCAACATGTCGTCAGGTACTCCTCACCATCCCCCACTGATTACTTCAGTTTTGTTTTCACAGCCCAAGAATTACATGTTCCTTGTGACTGATTATCAGTGATCAATTCATATCATTTCCATCAGTAGTTCACCTTTTGCGCCCAAAGGAATCTGTTTTGTCAGATAATCGAGACTGATTGGTCTCTGGTGTTGGGTAAATTAGTTGTATTCAATACAGGGTAAATACGCGAATTCCACGGCACACATGGTGGTATATTTGTCAGGCGGAAGATTGCAGGTGGAAGTAAATAATCAACAAAGATCCAGATGAAAAGCTGATCCAGGAGTACAGTACGTATACAATGTAATCTTTGATACAAATAGTTTATTGAAAGCCCCACGGCTATCCACGATCGACAGCTCCCATACTTCAATCAACACTACACATTTAAGTAACGAAGCGGTATAAAAGTCCCTCTCCTACAAATAGAAAGTAATTTACATGCTTCAAGCCATCGGAAACATCGGGGTCCAATACCGGAATATCAGCTGGCAGAACCACACACCTTGGTCTGACATCGCCCACGCCGTACAGCCAGTGGTATCTCATGTTTAATGCTGTGTTGGCTATGTGGAATGTGAGACAAACCCAACTGTTTACAGCAGGTGCACAGTTACGTCAGCAACACCACCGTCCACGACACCGACAATGATTAACCGCAACGAAGAAAACCGTTTCGCCGTCCGTACTAAAATATCAGTTCATTAGAGCGCGAAACAACTGCAGGAAACGTTATTGAAATGTATGAAACGACCACGGGCCATAATTCTGTGGCAGGTGCTCCATCAGACACAGTTACGTCTATGCACTGATCAAACGCATGATTATAACAGTTTGGTCACTGCTTTCAATATAGCCTCCATTGTATATATTTAGCTTCTGTTTGGTGCCTCGGCGTTGATTTACGGCATGAGAGACTGGGGACTATCAGGCGCGCTGTAGGAGAAGAATAACTGCCTCCCGTGACGTACTTGGTTCAGTTGTATTTAAAACGCGACACAGGATGCTTGTTAGGAGGATAGAGGTAGGGACTGAAATATGGCATCTGTGGAGGGTCATTACAACCTTCCAGTACTAACTAACCAGCGTTCTTGTGGAAGTATAGTTATGTGTGTTCTGTTTAGCATTTAATGAGGAGGGGCCTCCAACCACCTGGTCCTTCTCGGTACCGTCACGGCAAGACACTGTGACGTCACAAATGTCGATTGGCAGTCAGCTTCACCTCACCTGGGTATATCTGTACTTATCGTATATCATATGTAAAATTAGGTCAATATTTAGGTATATATATATTGTGTTAAGTTGTAAAGGTGTACGTTTTGAACGTCTGACTTTTGTTATACATCTTGTAACACAGTTTAATTAGATATATTAAAATCTAAATATATTTAGATTATTAGAAATATATGTCATGTTTTGGTGGTGTTAAGACCGTTGCTGTATTTAGACCTAAAACATGTTTAGATATATAAATCACACCCATTGTGTATTCCGTTTAGGATTTATACTCATTCCTAAACATGTTTAGAAATTGCCATATCTTGTATCTCTTTGTATTCTAAACCATATTTACAGTGTTTCTACAAACTTTTGCAAATTTCTATAGAGTTGTGTTTCGTAGCTGTAACAGGATTCGGTGGACATGGGTTCTGTTTGATTCCCTATTTTCCCAGGTGATCGTCTTTGGTTTGTTGTGGTTGTGGTCACGCCCGTGGGTGTCAACGGAGTGGTAATTATCTGCAAACTCGAGACATTCAGAATGTTCTTCTCACATATTACCGTAAGACGCCATGATATATACGATATACTATTTAAAACGTGGTTAAATATAACCATCTCCCTCACACGCATTATGACACTAGCACCTTCCTGGATAGGCTCTGGGATTGTATACTTCATAGTCGTCACTCAGTGGAGGCTCCCAACATGCTGAACCAAACCCGCTTGATATAATTACCACGGCCACACACCCGTCATTTGATTATACCTTGTTAAAGGCCCATGAGCTACGTCATCATTACTATTTACTTACAGTGTTAAAGTTAGAACAGTGACATGTTCAACATAACATGCTGTTTGCGGCTGCATATGGACGAAAGGTGGTTGTGGTGGTGGAATTGGGTTTAACGTCGTGCTTGAGAATATTTCGCTCATATGACGACGTGCATGCGTGTGTATGTGTATGTGTGGCTGCTTGTACTAGTACCCAGACTGAAGCTGGTTTTATAGTGCTAGCCCACTGAGATACCATGCCGCAGTGAAGCATGAATACCCCACTCACTCAGACACATTATACTGTCTCCGAGCCGACCAGTCCTTGATGTACCCATTAATGCCGAGCGCCAGGCAGGGACCAACAAGTACCATATTTTAACGTCTTTTGGTATGATGCAGTCGGGGATCGAACCCGCGACCTTCCGCACTCCTGGACGAAAGGAATGAGGTAATGAACCAATTTGGGCACACTGTGTTTGGTAGAAAGTTTCAATGCTTCCAAGAGAAATACAAGCATCAGTTCCAAAACTACTGGGGGCGGTGGGGTAGCCTAGTGGTTAAAGCGTTGGCTCGTCACGCCGAAGACCCGGGTTCGATTCCCCACATGGGCACAATGTGTTAAGCCCATTTCTGGTGTCCCCCGCCGTGATATTGCTGGAATATTTCTAAAAGCGGCGTAAAACTAAACTCAGTCAGTCAGTCAGTCAGTCCAAAACTAATGTTTCTTCAAGGAATATTTTCTGATGATATGAGGCAGGAGAGTAATCTTTAATATTGCATGTGTGCCCTAGTTTACCCTGTACAACCAGGCTCAAACAGTGACATAACAGTACGACAACTTAGCAGGTGAAGATTCGACACGGAAGACACGAATCCCAACACGGGCACAGAGCCCAAGGCCAGTAGTTCGTGTCCTGCGCTCGGATTTGGCTGGGAAAGAGCTGAAAGCACGATACTAATGTGCAACTCACCCAGCGGGTTACAAAGTGTTTGGCGGCTCTTTTAAATATATTATAATTTATTAAGAAAATTTATGAACTGCCAAATGCGTACATTATATGCATAAATGAAAAGTTTGCGAATATTTGTTTAACCAGATAGAGCAAATCTCGTGGCTCTCTCTGCCGGTGGAATCACTAGTTGATGATTTGTTTGTTTTAGAACCATTTCTTTCCTAAGGAATTTGCTGGGCATGATGGCGTCAGATGCCTTGGACTGCCTGCGATGCCAATGACTGTTCCTAGTCAGCATTCCTGATTGCTGACGCTCGCATCCAAACTTGCACTACTTCTGCTGTTCTCGAGTAGCATTACCCTGTTCTGACCGGATGTCGTCTGCACGAGTCACGCGAGCTCAGCACGCGCTACATGGGCCGCCATGTCCAATGAGGACGGGCGAACACGATGGAGGTCGTCGGAGAACTGGCCTCGTAAGTCAATAACATCATCAGATTATTGCCGTTGCGTGATGGTAAACCGAGCCTTGTACACAACAACTGAAAATTAGAACCAGTTTTTGTGTATTGATTTATCAGTGGAAGACGATAAATAGTCATGATTTATAAGCAGTACAGCCATAACGAGTAATAACTCTTCTGCAGCTCTCTGAGTACCGGGAATTTATACAAAACCGTTGAAGGGGAATATGAAAAACATGTCCCATAAAACTAACTTACCAAAGACCGACTATTAAGTCTTTCAGAAGTTTGTGTTGTTTGACTGTAGTGAGTGAATATGGGTTTACGCCGCTTTTAGCAATCTCCCTGCAATATCACGACAGGGGACACCAGAAATGGGCTTCAAACATTGTACACTAGTCTGTCTCACAGTCCCTGAACCACGTTATTTTCCCCACCGCCAAGCCCTATCTGCAATGCTAAATCCCTAAATAAAGCATGTCTAGATTTCCTCAGGTTCTGAATCTCTGGTCTCCCTGGGGCTCCTTTTCAATTTAAATGGGCTTGTTTGTTACTATCAAAATTGTATATATTCAGAGACTAAGCGTTACTCTAATTGTACACATATGAGGGATTGATCAACGAGCCTTAAACCACGGGCCACCTTGTGTGATCGGGGGATGACCCGTGGGTAAGTGAGGATTAGAGACGGTGAGGTGAGGTGAAATTGGGTTTAACGTCGTGCTTGAGAATATTTTGCTCATATGACGACGTGCATGCGTGTGTATGTGTATGTGCGGCTGCTTGTACTAGCCCAGACTGAAGCTGGTTTTATAGTGCTAGCCCCCTGAGATACCATGCCGCAGTGAAGCATGAATACTGACTCCGAGCCGACCAGTCCTTGTTGTACCCATTAATGCCGAGCGCCAGGCAGGGACCAACAAGTACCATATTTTAACGTTTTTGGTATGACGCGGTCGGGGATCGAACCCGCGACCTTCTGCTCTCCGGGCGGACGCTCCAACCACTACACCACGGAGACGGTTGATTAGAGACGGCATCAGCTGTGTCGGTAGTACGTATATAAAGAAATCCTCAAAATAATGACACAAGTCGAATATTCTTCCTACTTGTTTCAACTTTACCTTCAGGGAGTGATTACAATTTCAGATTAAAGTGTGACTTAACTTTAAGATGATGTCATACGAAGGACCATACTCCAAATATTGTCTCTATTTAAGGAGGTGGTGATTTGAGCTATGATAATTCTCAGGAGTGCCACCTCATGTGTCACCCCCAAATAATTGATTATCCAATTTTGATACCGCCGCGATGAGCGGTGTTGGAGTCTATCGGTTAAAGCGAAAGTCAGTAACAGCGAAATACCGCGTTCGAATCCCAAAATGGGTACTGTGCGTCAAGACATAGATAACGAAAATTTAATGACCGCCTCGTGGGTAGCCTAGTGTATTGGTTCTGTGCATGGCGCTTGGCTTTAGATGGATAAAACAAGATCTGGTCGGGTTGGCATCATACACTACAATACATGTCAAAGTGTGACGGAGCACTACCAATAAGGCATTAACGCAATCGGACATCACCTGTACAATTTGTTGCCTTCAACTATCAGTTCAGTCCTCTGATTCCAAGTCAGGAATGAGCCTGAGTGAATCCGAATGGAGATCTCCCGTGGTGCCATCTGACATGAACTCTCCGCCAGCGAACCGCGACAAGAAAGTTAATTACACTCCGCGTCTACCCCGGCACGTGCTCCAAATTAGATTCTCTGAATTACAGTTAGCAATGAGGTAAGGTAGACGAGTTTCCCTAACGCGACGAGTGTATAGTTGAATGGATAACCCTCTCGAACTGATGAATATTTCCTTGGACAGGGGAGCATCGACCGATCACGCCTTTCCCCCCAGCACTGCCTGTGTTTGCAGTGTCGATGCAGGTCGGGTTAGTGGCCTAATGTGAGATTATTTTCCTTATTCGGGCTGGACACTAGCCCTAATGCGTGATTATATTCCCAATGCGTCCCAACAAGTAGTCTAATGTGTGATCATTCCTACAATACCGGTCTGGATTGGGGACGGAGGGTCAGCTCAATGAGAAGTCACCCAGGCATAATGGACATTCGATGACTACCGTGGGGATTGTAATTTACAAGAGTCCAATAACTGGCAGGTCTTTCCCTGGCGATAGGGGAACCATCACTGATCACAGAGCAATCAACACTGCTTCTTTCACGTCCACGTCCTTGTGATCACTCGACAAAACAATCTGACAACTTGCCATGGGTAAAATAGCTAGGACATATATCCACTTTATCAAAGACCATCAACAGTCGTGACCTAGATTACTCCATAGCAGAATCTCTTGGATAACGCTTTCAAAGAACACTCAGGGAATGACCATCAACAGCTGTGTCTGACGTCACCCGAGGAAACCCAGGGAGTACTTCAAGCCAATAGTAAATAGGTGAGGTGAGGTGAAATGGGGTTTAACGTCGTACTTAAGTATATTTCGTTCATATGACGACGTGCATGCGTGTGTATGTGTGCAGACTTAAGCTGGCTTTAAAGTGCTAGCTCACTGAGATACCATGCCGCAGGTAAGCATGAATACCCCACTCAGACACGTTATACTGACTCCGAGTCGACCAGTCCATGTTGTACCCATTAATGCCGAGCGCCAGGCAGGGAAGAACAAGTACCATATTTCAACGTCTTTTGGTATGACGTGGCCGGGGATCGAACCCGCGACTTTCAGCACCCCGAGCGGGCGCACTAACCACTACAACACGGAGGCGGTTCAACAGTAAATGGACAATAGTAATAGACATTAGTAAATAGACAGTCCGTATATGTACTTGATGAAATAAATCGACAATTTTTCACCCTATTCTTAAGAAATCTTTGCTGAAATCAACGAAAGTTACAAGATTAGAGTTAAACCGTTAGCATGTGTGTATGATTCACACCATCAACTTGTCATCACACCGGGTGTTCGCAAAAGGGTGAGCGAAACATAATGGACAAGGGCTACAACAAACACCAGCAGTATGACCCACGAGCCACATTCAGCCATATGTACAAGAGCGACGCCAAGCATCTACCTTATCGGCCGCGTACGACACCAGTCTACTTCATCAGTAACTTGATAGACAAGGGATACAACGAGAACCTGTCATATGACCCAATTGTATCATTCAGTTTTCTGTTTTCAGTTACGAGTGTCCATCCTCTATAATCATGATACAAACGTAAATAATCATTTCAGGACTACGTGTCCTGACGTAACTCATATGAGAAGGGCGGTTATCCGGGTACGCACGGTATTCCTAAGTAGTATTTTCCCATTTCCCTGATTTGTGCCGACACGCAAGTGGCAACTGGTGATTTCTTATGTGCACACAATGTTCTGAACAGTCTCCCTGGAGAATGTATATCTGCATCGATTTTTCCTAACAGTGTTACAAAGATAACAGTGTGGTAGATTATACGTTAAGAGATATTAAATCATATTTTACTGCGCGGACACATTCAAGTGGATTTGCTGAAGACACAATCGTCTCTTCTACAGTGATGATGCATTCACAAAGGACATTCGCTGCTATAGCACAGATCCTCATTCTCAGATGGTCCCTCCTACCAACAGTCTAAATATATGCAGCGCTAGTACTTTACAGGCCCGGGAGAATATCCATAATTACAATTTGTCAAGTGACGTCTAAGGGTTTTCACTACTCCTGTTTATGTACAACTATATGAGAGGTCTACTCATCCTTAGATCCCAGTTGGTCCTTTCGAAGACTTAAGGGGGTTCTCAAATATGCCAGAATTATTCTGTACTGTGTTAGTATTCACATGTCATAAATCATGATATTTTGACTGTGCGTGTCATCACCGTACAGACGTCCCTTTGGCCGACACTAAGCTACATCTGGTTGAACTACTGTTATAGTATTGGTTGTTAATGTCGGACAGTGCTGTAAGCAACACCTGAATAAGGCCTGAAATGCACACCGGTGACATTTCCAGGCGTAAATAAAAGGTGTCAATTGCAAGTCTGAGACGTTTCGTGTAACAAATTACAACAGTTTCACTTTTTTCAAATATCTAAACGGTGTCACGTCCTATGCTTTAATTTACTTGTGATCAGCTGGTTTAGATAAAACCCCGCAAGTCAATCTAGTTTCTCTATCCAGTTCCTTAAAAAGCCATTCTGGTGTTGAACAGACACGGTAAATAACAACAACAGTAGTTCAGGGAGCCGTGGAATATGTGGAGACTATATAAAAAATGTGCTTCGTAAACGGGATCAACAAAATCTGATCATAGATTTCTTTTAACATACTGGATTTAGGTGATGCAGCTGGACTCACGTATTGATGAACACTGAGGCATTGAGTTAGTGAGTGTGTTTCAGCGCTGCCTTGATAAGCATGTTAGTTTCATCACGGTGTGACGGCGTGACCTGATAAAGACGCCCGAGGGGATGATGGACTCAAGACGTTTACTATCTTGGTGACCCGTGACGATCCGGGTTAGAATTGATCTTCAGTAACCCATGCTTGTCGTAAGAGGCGACTAACGGGTGGTCAGGCTCGCTGACTTGGTTGACACATTTCATCGGTTCCCAATTGCGCAGATCGATGCTCATGTTGTTGATCACTGGATTGTCTGGTCCAGACTCGATTATTTACAGACCGCCGCCATATAACTGGAATACTGCTGAGTGCGGTGTAAAACTCAGCTCACTACTACCTTGGTGCAATCCACGAAAACAGGTGACAGACGCAAAAACAAAATCACGACGAAGTGGAATTCGAACACTTGATCATAAGTCTCTCGCACGGATCAATGTGAATTGCAGTGCCACGGACAGCTTCACTACCCGTACATGTAATATTCACGGTTGGCTACAAGATAAAAGGTCAGTTGGCACAGGTTTGTTGGTTTGTTGTTTAACAGCTATATCGCGACGGTCTGTAAATAATCGACTCTGGACCAGACGATCCAGTGATCAACAGCATCACCATCGAAATTTGGATACAATGACATTTGGTCAAACAAGTCAGCGAGCCTGACCACCCGATCCCGTTAGTGGCCTCTTCGACAAGCATGGGTTACTGAAGACCAATTGTAACCCGGATGTTCACGGGTCAGTTGTTACAGGGATGATGTCCATGCCTGACACTGGTATGACTTGTCCGACATTCAGCTTTGACCAGCAGTTGCCCCAACTAACACTCCAGACTGTTCTTTCTAGGCTCTCATCGTTGTTTATGGGATATAGCGTGGGTTCGTCACGCTAAATACCCGGGTTCGATTTCCCAGATGTACAAGACATGTTATCAACACTTGCCGTACCACACGTAAACGGCTCCTACGGAAACCCCATTTGCTCACCCACTCACTCTCTAATAGCACCACAAGGATTGAAATATTTAATGTCACAGTCTCTCTCAGATTACCAGAATATATATTGCTTACTTATGACGTGAATTCAGAAATGTAAAATCAGCAGTTTCCAAAGTGAAATACTGAAGGCTGTACACAAACTAAATAATAGTTTTTTAACATTTAAAATGTATTTCCTCAAGTCTGATAAAATGTTAGGTCATGCTGACATTTGCAAAACAAACTCCGTATAAATAATACGATTAAGAGGGTCTCGTCACATAATGCCACTCTAGACTAAGCTTAATCTCTGAATATATATCACTTTGATAGTAACAAACAATCCCATTTAAATTGAAAAGCAGCCCCAGGAGACCAGAGATTCAGAACCTGAGGAAATCTAGACATGCTTTATTTAGGGCTTTAGCATTGCAGATAGGGCTTGGCAGTAGGGACAATAATGTGGTTCAAGGACTGTGAGACAGACTACATGCCACTCATGTACTGTCGAATCTGTAAAGTTGGTTGGTTGGTTGTTGTTTAACGCCGCCCTTAGCAGTATTCCTGCTATACGGCGGCGGTCTGTAAATATTCGAGTCTCGACCAGACAATCCAGTGATCAACAGCATGAGCATCGAGCATCGCAATTGGGATACGATGACATGTGTCAACCAAGTCAGCGAGCCAGACCACCCGATCCCGTTAGTTTCCTCTTACGACAAGCATGGGTTACTGAAGACCAATTCTAACCCGGATCTTCACGGGTAGGAACTGTAAAGAACAGCAACATGAGAATAAAGTACTGGAGATGTTGCCGCAGCAACGATAGCCGTTCAGGATGTCTTCGATCTGATTAAACTACGACTCTTCCTACACGCCGCGACCCGTGAAGGTGCTCTGTGTGAGCATTTCATGGACAAAATGCAGTGGCGTTCTAGCAGTCATAGTCATGTCGTCCTATATCACAAACCCATACCCAAATACATCATATAGCCTTTCCTTAGCGGTTCCAGACTCGTCAACGGCTATCCTGAAAGTCCAATTGCAAGAGGTCATCAGCGTTCGTCATCCAGACTCTGTCTTGCAATCTTTGCATCTGTGTCTGTTATCCTAACACTTCTTTGCAGCCTGTTATTATTTGTGTTTCTCCCGCTGTGTCTCACGTCCAGATACAGACGCGCACCCTCCTCCAATCTGAGACTGTCATCTGAACACTGCCGTACACACCCGTACACTCTTCTGGAACCTCTCTACCAACAATGCCATGCATCATCTTCGTGTCCGTGTCTTTCATCTCAACATTGCCGTGCAATCTGTATCAAACCAACACCATCTGTCTGTCATACAGACACTACCATGCATCCTACTGATGCGTGTTTACTCTCCTACAGCAATGCCGTGTAACCTGTCATCAGTCTGCCATACCGACGCTTTCGTGCAACCTGCTGAAATCTATGTCTGATGTTCTATAACTGCCACGCGACCTCCTCCTGGCATATATCTGTCATACACAAATTGCCGCGCAAACCGGCGGTGTTTGACATCCAAACACTGCTCGGCAACGTCCTACTATCGGTGAATCTAACACTGCCGTGCAACCTTCTAGAATCCATGTCTGTCATACCAACACTGCCGTGCAACCTTCTAGAATCTATGTCTGTCATACCAACACTGCCGTGCAACCTTCTAGAATCCATGTCTGTCATACCAACACTGCCGTGCAACCTTCTAGAATCCATGTCTGTCATACCAACACTGCCGTGCAACCTTCTAGAATCTATGTCTGTCATACCAACACTGCCGTGCAACCTTCTAGAATCCATGTCTGTCATACCAACACTGCCGTGCAACCTTCTAGAATCCATGTCTGTCATACCAACACTGCCGTGCAACCTTCTAGAATCCATGTCTGTCATACCAACACTGCCGTGCAACCTTCTAGAATCCATGTCTGTCATACCAACACTGCCGTGCAACCTTCTAGAATCCATGTCTGTCATACCAACACTGCCGTGCAACCTTTCTAGAATCCATGTCTGTCATACCAACACTCTAGCCGTGCAACCTTCTAGAATCTATGTCTGTCATACCAACACTGCCGTGCAACCTTCTAGAATCCATGTCTGTCATACCAACACTGCCGTGCAACCTTCTAGAATCCATGTCTGTCATACCAACACTGCCATGCAACCTTCTAGAATCCATGTCTGTCATACCAACACTGCCGTGCAACCTTCTAGAATCCATGTCTGTCATACCAACACTGCCATGCAACCTTCTAGAATCCATGTCTGTCATACCAACACTGCCGTGCAACCTTCTAGAATCCATGTCTGTCATACCAACACTGCCGTGCAACCTTCTAGAATCCATGTCTGTCATACCAACACTGCCGTGCAACCTTCTAGAATCCATGTCTGTCATACCAACACTGCCATGCAACCTTCTAGAATCCATGTCTGTCATACCAACACTGCCATGCAACCTTCTAGAATCTATGTCTGTCATACCAACACTGCCGTGCAACCTTCTAGAATCTATGTCTGTCATACCAACACTGCCATGCAACCTTCTAGAATCTATGTCTGTCATACCAACACTGCCATGCAACCTTCTAGAATCCATGTCTATCATACCAACACTGCCGTGCAACCTTCTAGAATCCATGTCTGTCATACCAACATTGCCATGCAACCTTCTAGAATCCATGTCTGTCATACCAACACTGCCGTGCAACCTTCTAGAATCCATGTCTGTCATACCAACACTGCCATGCAACCTTCTAGAATCTATGTCTGTCATACCAACACTGCCGTGCAACCTTCTAGAATCCATGTCTGTCATACCAACACTGCCATGCAACCTTCTAGAATCTATGTCTGTCATACCAACACTGCCGTGCAACCTTCTAGAATCCATGTCTGTCATACCAACACTGCCGTGCAACCTTCTAGAATCTATGTCTGTCATACCAACACTGCCGTGCAACCTTCTAGAATCCATGTCTGTCATACCAACACTGCCGTGCAACCTTCTGGAATCCATGTCTCTCATACCAACACTGCGTGAAACCTTCTAGAATCCATGTCCAACCTTCAACAATCCATGTCTGTCATACCAACACTGCCGTGCAACCTTCTAGAATCCATGTCTGTCATACCAACACTGCCATGCAACCTTCTAGAATCCATGTCTGTCATACCAACACTGCCATGCAACCTTCTAGAATCCATGTCTGTCATACCAACACTGCCATGCAACCTTCTAGAATCCATGTCTGTCATACCAACACTGCCATGCAACCTTCTAGAATCCATGTCTGTCATACCAACACTGCCATGCAACCTTCTAGAATCCATGTCTGTCATACCAACACTGCCGTGCAACCTTCTAGAATCATGTCTGTCATACCAACACTGCCATGCAACCTTCTAGAATCCATGTCTGTCATACCAACACTGCCGTGCAACCTTCTAGAATCCACGTCTGTCATACCAACACTGCCGTGCAACCTTCTAGAATCTATGTCTGTCATACCAACACTGCCATGCAACCTTCTAGAATCCATGTCTGTCATACCAACACTGCCGTGCAACCTTCTAGAATCCATGTCTGTCATACCAACACTGCCGTGCAACCTTCTAGAATCCATGTCTGTCATACCAACACTGCCGTGCAACCTTCTAGAATCCATGTCTGTCATACCAACACTGCCGTGTAACCTCCTGAAATCTGTCACATCGACACTACTGTGTAAACTCCTGGAATCAGTCTGTTATTCCAACACTGCCATGCACTCGCCTAGAATCTGTCAAACCAAACGTCGACATCCTGGAATAGGCCATCCCAACACTGCTGTGCAACCTCCTAGTGTCGGCCATCCCAGCACTACGATGTTCTGTTAAGCTTACCTGCACACGATATGGACAGGGAATGAATCTAGTGTGATATGTGTAGAGATAGTGTGAGCACAGCTGGCAGCTGATCGGAAGTGGGTAACGTACGGTCCTTTAACCTGACTGACTCTCTAAGTGGATTCCCAGCCCTCCCGCACATGGAGTAATGACAGGTTCCCGTCGCATGCTTTACTGGCCACGTGGCCAATATTGATTCCAGGTAATGAAGAACCAACCTATCAACATACATACGTCACTCAAGGGGAGTTTTTTTTATCAATATATTTGTATTAGGGTTCGATGTGTCGCCCGGCTGTATGTAGTGGCCCAGGCAAACCATCAAGGCTACAACAAAGTGACGCCCCTCACACCGACGTCCTGAACAGCTGTGATCAACCGGGACATGACCGTCGGCCGTCTGTACGAACTACAGATATAGCTGTTTTTAGCGTTAATTAATCTCCAGAGATCAGGGAGACCAGATAAGTCAAGATCAAACGATAACAGGAAACCGTTGTTGTTATCTCCCAGCCACCCGGCTCCATGCAATTATAGGGGAGTCCACATCCACGGGCACCTGCTCCGCCACTGCGTCTGTCGAGGTGAGGAATATTCATATACTCGGGCGTCTGGTGGATGGCATGTTACACTGGTTCAAATTCGAGTCATGAAATTAGTTCTATGTGAAACTAAATTCGCTATAGCAAATGAACATGACAATAGTGAGTGAGCAACAGTGTGATGATACTACGGCGTAATGGATTCATATATTGTACATATGCGGGGAATGAAAACTCCAAATTCTCCACTCACCACTCAAATCATCACTCTTGTAGTTACACCAAACACACCAATCATCTACTTTAATCAGGGGCGGTGGGGTAGCCTAGTGGTTAAAGCGTTCGCTCGTCACGCTGAAGACCCGGGTTCGATTCCCCACATGGGTACAATGTGTGAAGCCAATTTCTGGTGTCCCCCTGCCGTGATATTGCTGGAATATTGCTAAAAACGGCGAAAAACTAAACTCACTCACTCAGTGACGTAAAACCAAATCCACCACTCATCTACGTTAAACCAGACTCATTCACCTACATATAGCCGAAGCCCAACCCCACGGGTTTTCCAGTATTAAATACAAATGGGTATGGCTAAAATACATATATGTCTATAATAACGAATACTTGAGTCACACTGCAAGATTCAAAATGTCTGGAACTTACTTTAGAACTTTATCAATCACTTCTATTCTATAACAACACTCACATATTCTCAGTCTCTTGCAGGGTGACTGGTGTTGGTGTGCCGTGTGTACAAACCAGCTTTAGTACATCATGAAGGAGAGGAAGTGGATTCATTACTTTCCTTAAACCAACCCCAGTGCTAGGTTTACTCTTAAATGTATGTACAGTTATATATGGTGTATCCCTTCTAATTTGTTATAAATCTGTTAATTCTTGTGTCAATGACTGTAATTTGGATTTTCCGACATTTGTGTTTTTCACAATTTGAAATCTTTGTTTTTTTCCCAAACATTTTCCGAACTGAAGTGGTTCATTGTTTGTTAAAAACCTGGTCTCCCTAAATATCAAATGGTCCGCCCATGGCTCATCATTGGTCTGAGTTTGCAGAATGTTAAATGGCGTCGGTTGTTTCGTGTTCACGTGTCATTGTCTCCCAAGTACCACTCTCGCCACGTGTCGTGACACATAGTGCCCAGTTAGTCATTACACCTCCATGTCAATGACAACCCGGTACGCCCATGGGGCCGACTCTCAACCCATACAGCTCGACTTGTCCCTTGAAATTAAACTGAGCGAGTTGAACGACCTGTGAAACAACAGGAATATAATAAAACAATTTCCCTTGGTGGGCGAATTCAAAAATTGATTTTGTTATCTAGAGACACAAGCTGATAGAACGTGAGCCGTTCATCTACTAAACTTGTGCCTTGGGGCTACTGTCGTGAGCTCCTTCAAGATGGCGGCCTGATTTAGTTCTTGTGAATAAAGCCGCAAGGGGTGAATAGATGGCGCTGTCATCAGTGTTAACATCTCTGTCTGGGTTTATGCCTCTCCGATGTATACTAAAATATACCAGTGGGTAATTAACAACAGATAAGACCATATACTGTACTTGATGGAAGAAAAGCAGAAATTTTACATTAATTTAAATTTCTATGTTGATTTCCGTCCGCGTAAGTCTTGATAGACTTATCACCAGCCGTACATATTTTATTTCGTCTGTCAGTATGTCTGAACACAGATGGACACAGTCGCACTGACGGATTACGAAGCTACTAGAGAACCCTCGTGTTTAATATATTTATACAAAAAGGTTTTCTATAAAGGAAACGGTTGGGGAGCTCACAGGTAAACGGGCAGGCTCATCACCCGTCGTGGTGAAGTCCCAGGTTCGATTCCCTAATCATTCACTCACCCACCCGTCCCACACAACCCAACCTCCCTCCCCAATCACCAACTCACTCACTCACTGAACCACTCACTCACGTTTAAACACCCTATACAACTTAACAAAACATCCATGTGATGGCGATCTTCATATCTCTTAAATCTCTAACTGTGATAAAATTATTCTAGTTCTTTTACTCTCCTTCGAAGACAGGTTTTAAGATATAACATTATAAACTATTCAAATATGACCCATTTTAGTTTTTAGCCGAATATTGCCAAAGTGACTATAAGTTTTAACTCACTCACTCACTCACTCTTAACATTGTTCGTAGTCGGGCTAGAACCACGCGAAACACAATTTCAACGTCAGTTTTCAATACCCGCGGCCCGTATCTCAAAGCTGCCTCTGTGCGAGATTGCTGTCGGTGTATGTGAATAACGAGAGGCGTAGTGCCGCATTGAAACACATTACCATGTACCTTCTGTGGTGAACTAAAGAGACATGTATAATGGCGTTACGCGTTGACCAGTCTCAGTATTTGGAAGATCATGTGTTTAAGGTTATAAACATTCCACAAGAGTTGCCCCAAATGAGCATTTACGACTCGGGTTATCAATTCAGGATCAACACGGTCGTTACCAGCTATCAGTCGCCGAAATGTCGCAGAATAAAATGAAACATTAAACGTTTTATTCGCGATGATGACGTTTGCTTTCTGTACTTCTGACATTTATAGCGCTATTCAGCTAAATCGCTGCCAGTCGTGTACAATAGGATACGACATGACTTCCATGCTTTTCGTAAAATGATGGAATTTTGTTCCATTGCAGCATAGAAATGAAAATAGTTTCAAGTGTGGAGCTGAGTGGTGTTTAATGATCTCTATGGCTGGACGCATCTGCTCTCTGCCTTGTGAGATGGATCCGCGTCAGTTTGGCACCACTCAATAACAAACGTGGCAACTGAGCTTCAAGCACAAAATACTCTGAAGTGTATTGCAAAATAGAAATGTATTGATTCAGTGTTAGCGTTCCTCCGCAACCAATCTCTTGCCCCTCACCAATCAGTGTTACATTGAGCGCTTCTCGACTTACACGGGTGTCCAGAGCCCTTCTCTCCCTCACCAATCAGTGTTACACGGGTGTCCACAACGAGCCCTTCTCTCCCTCACCAATCAGTGTTACACGGGTGTCCACAACGAGCCCTTCTCTCCCTCACCAATCAGTGTTACACGGGTGTCCACAACGAGCCCTTCTCTCCCTCACCAATCAGTGTTACACGGGTGTCCACAACGAGCCCTTCTCTCCCTCACCAATCACACGGGTGTCCACAACGAGCCCTTCTCTCCCTCACCAATCAGTGTTACACGGGTGTCCACAACGAGCCCTTCTCTCCCTCACCAATCAGTGTTACACGGGTGTCCACAACGAGCCCTTCTCTCCCTCACCCAGTGTTACACGGGTGTCCACAACGAGCCCTTCTCTCCCTCACCAATCAGTGTTACACGGGTGTCCACAACGAGCCCTTCTCTCCCTCACCAATCAGTGTTACACGGGTGTCCACAACGAGCCCTTCTCTCCCTCACCAATCAGTGTTACACGGGTGTCCACAACGAGCCCTTCTCTCCCTCACCAATCAGTGTTACACGGGTCCACAACAGCCCTTCTCTCCCTCACCAATCAGTGTTACACGGGTGTCCTGACGAGCCCTTCTCTCCACCAGTGTTACACGGGTGTCCTAACGACCCACCAATCAGTGTTACAGATACAGTGTACATCCGCTCTTTCCAACTGCACTACACTACCTATATTCGACAACTGTTCAACTGACTCTCCTAACTCCCGGTTCTCCTTCCAGACTAGATACCTACATCCCCATTCTACCGGATTCACTGTTCATACCTCGATCCTCCCACCCGACCCCCCGGCACTCCTCCTTACACCCGGCACTCCCTACTCCCCGATCCACCCTACACTGGGCCCTTGCATCACTCGCACCGACTTCCCCCGACCCCCGTCCTTACACCCGGCACTCGCGACCCGGGCCATATCTACATCTAGCCCTCGCTAGCTACATCCGACCGTCCCATCACCCTACCGCCCTTCAACCGATCCTTCGTGCATCCGGCCTACCCTTCACCCGGCCCGAGTCTACACCCGGCCTACCTTCCAGCCGGTCCACCCTACAAACCCCCCACCCTACACCCAAACAACCCTCAACCAAAACTGCACCTGACTTTAGGGAAATCGCCTCTTCAGTTACATAAGAACATCATACTACATTTGAACATTGTACTGATCCTAGCAGAATCTAGGATTACTTTTACTTGTACGCGTTGCGCAGATCAACTCCTCACTGAACCATGAACTGTGGTCCCCAACCACTTATAGGCGCCGGGCAAACAACAGTACCAACAGCCCGTGCTTCTGTATGCTAAACCACCACTGTCGGCTGTAACACCCTCTCTAGCCCTATCACAATGTTACACGCGCTAGTCCCTAGTCAGTAGTGAGTGGCTTGTCTTAGACATAAATGGATCCCCATCTCCGGTGGCACGCCACGAACACCAATCTCGGGGGCAATTTGAGTCAGTGTTTAATGGAAATAGTTCTACAGTAATGGGGAAAAGGGGATTTGGACTTCTCAGTCTAGAGTCTGTCAAATTGGAATCTCTTTAAGAGCATTACGGTATTTGTCAAGTGCAATTTACTTTGCTAGAAAGCATTAGATTGGCGTTCATGAAGGGCATTACGGTATCTCTGACTGATGTTTCCTGGAGGGCATTACGGTATCGGTCAGACTGACGTTTCTTGGAGGGCATTACGGTATCGGTCAGACTGACGTTTCTTGGAGGGCATTACGGTATCGGTCAGACTGACGTTTCTTAACGGCATTACGGTATCGGTCAGACTGACGTTTCTTGGAGGGCATTACGGTATCGGTCAGACTGACGTTTCTTAGATGCATTTACGGTATGGGTCAGACTGACGTTTCTTGGAGGAATTGAGGGTCGGTAGTCAGACTGACGTTTCTTACGGGGCATTACGGTATCAGTATCTGTCAGACTGACGTTTCTTGGAGGGCATTACGGTATCGGTCAGACGGGATTACGGTATCTGTCAGACTGACGTTTCTGACGGTATTAACGGGATTATTAGATCTGACGAGGAGGGCATTACGGTATCGGTCAGACTGACGTTTCTTGGAGGGCATTACGGTATGACTGACGTTTCATTACGGTATCTGTCAGACTGACGTTTCTTAGATTACGGTACGGTATGACGGTCAGACTGACGTTTCTTGGAGTCAGGAATTACGGTATCGGTCAGACTGACGTTTCTTGGAGGGCATTACGGTATCGGTCAGACTGACGTTTCTTAGATGCATTACGGTATCGGTCAGACTGACGTTTCTTGGAGGGCATTACGGTATCTGTCAGACTGACGTTTCTTGGAGGGCATTACGGTATCGGTCAGACTGACGTTTCTTGGAGGGCATTACGGTATCGGTCAGACTGACGTTTCTTGGAGGGCATTACGGTATCGGTCAGACTGACGTTTCTTGGAGGGCATTACGGTATCGGTCAGACTGACGTTTCTTAGATGCATTTACGGTATGGGTCAGACTCAGACTGATGTTTCTTGGAGGGCATTACGGTATCTGTCAGACTGACGTTTCTTGGAGGGAATTACGGTATCGGTCAGACTGACGTGTCTTGGAGGGCATTACGCTATCGGTCAGACTGACGTTTCTTGGAGGCATTACGGTTTCGATCAGACTGACGTTTCTTGGAGGGCATTACGGTATCTGTCAGACAGACGTTTCTTGGAGGGCATTACGGTATTGTCTTCATGTCCACTCTATTCACAAGATGCAACCCAAACTGGTTATTACTTTACGTCAAATGTTGTATTATTATTATTATGTCCTACAGTAAGATTTAATACCATTCTGTGTCATTCTAGCAATGTGGATGCCAAATTATAAAAATATTATATCATAAATTAAAAAATTACATGAGGCAGTTAAACATATTGTGTGACGTCACTGTATAATACGGCCGAACACATAAGTGAGTCACATAAGTCAACTTTCATGTGCCACTTTTTCTTCTTGAAAGAAAACACAGAGCCTATGGTGTGACTGTAACTGCATGGAAATAGTGAACCAGGAACTGATCACAGCGAGGATTCATTGCAGTTAAAGTCATAGAATTTCAGATTACTGTCATAATTTCTAAACATCTGTGAACCAAAGAACCCTTTGAAATACTGTTGTTTCATACTTTTTTGTTATAAACACGCTTCAAGTTGTGAATTATATTTTTGCTTGAGAGTTGTAGCACCTCGTAATGGGGGCGTGCCAAGAGTACAGACTTGTGTACTGCACACGGGGTAACACTCGCGCTGGTTGATAGTGCGGGAGCCAAGTATAATATGCCGCAGCAATTTATTTACACTCGATACGTGCAGCGGGGATGTGGGGCGCGTGGGTCAGTAATCAACATGGAGCCTACAAGGTGTAACAATATTGTCTACCACACACACGCACAAACGCACGCACACACACGCACACACGCAAACACACACCCACATCTAACTCATACTATCGCTCCACACATACACGAGACCATACATTCAAACAAGCATCTGCACCTCCATCGCACACATACACACTCTCTCTCACTCTCACACACACGCGTATGACGAGGCCCATGACGAAAGGGAAGATATGCCACACAGGCATACACATGAAGGACATACCACACACACACACACACACACACACACACACAAACATACATACATGCACATCTATATACTCAGTGTACACCACATACATACATACATACGCACAGAGAGAGTGAGTGAGTATGGTTTTACGCCGCTTTCAACAATATCACGGCGGGGCACACCAGAATGGTCTTCACACATTGTACCCATGTGGGGAATCGAACCCGGGCCTACGGCGTGACGAACGAACGCCGTAACCACTAGGTTACCCCACCACCCCCGCACACAGGGAACTCGCATACTCGCATACATATGCCCACTCTCCACTCTCACTCTCCATATAGACGCTATGCATGCACCGGTAACGCCAGATAACACACACCACAGGTCCACCGTTAGTCCTCCCACTGCCTCCACCCAGGTGGTTGACGATGTAAACCCTTCCGTTATACATCACAGCACCCATTACGTTCACTCACTTGACGTATGCGTGTAATGAACGTGTTGCGTGCGTTGATATTTTCCGTCTGATTTAGTCAATCATTCATTCAGAAAATCAAAGCTTAGACTCGCTTTGAGACCTTTGTTTTTCTGTATCGCATAGCGCAAAGATCACTATATCATTTCCTTTATTATAAAGTGACATGGTGGGGAAACCTGAGGTCTAACTCACCCTGTGATAAACATACTGACGTTATCCAGTCCGTCGTTCAGCCCTTGCCTCAACACCTTGTTAAACGGTATATTCAAATGATGGCGTTGACTGCCATGTATTATTCATGCGTGCTGGCGTGTTATTTGATTTGGATGTGTTTGGTTGTCACGACGCGGAACTCACCTCACACATCTTTGTTGTGGTATGTTATAAATTGTCATCATCTATACAGCTGTACGACCGGGACTGCCTTCCCTTGTTGGAACATCGTCTCCCTACCCTGGCTCATGGATACACGGACTAAGCTGGTCACTTACATGGTTAACAGTGAGTGAGTGAGTAAGTGAGTGAGTGTATGGCGGATATGTGCTATGCTGATATAAGAAAGGATATATTCCACAGAAATATTTGGGTCACCCTACAAGGGAAACACTTAATCAACAGAAGACGAATCTGTCCATGTACAATTAGCCCTGTTTTTAACACAATCGCTGTCATTAAGGAAGTGTCATTCTCATGTCAACTAATTTCACAATGGTCTGATGCTTTCCACTATTTGCACTGTCTATACTCTGCCTGTCGCTATAACACTATGTATACGGGCAGGAGGCCTTATGTACAATAAACCATCTTGATTGTCACGGAAAACACCTTAGCGTTCCAGATGTTTCTTGCAGTCCATGCAGTGGGTTTCAAACGCCGAACACCTGTATCACGTCGGACTGTCTTCTCCTATTAAACTGACATTCGGTGATTTATCTGAAATACTGGTCAAATCCAAACCTTCTTATGTTCACAATGTGCGATGACGTCACCCGATCTACAGACATTTACAGTGTACCATGACAGTTTCAGACTTTCCTAATTTCTTCACTGACACATGACACTCGCACTGACGTTGCTGGGTATTTCAAATCGCGGATTGTTCATAGGATAGCTGATAGTCTAACCCAAACAAATGCAACACTCTATACATGTCTTAATGCTCAAACGTCTTCAGGGTGCCGTTGTACAAGGCATCCTTAGCGTTACGCTAGTCGTAAGTCTATGTTAATATATGGGAGTTACGGTCACCTTACCGCTAAGATCGCTTTGTACAACGGCACCCTGATACGTACGTCATACAGTCCTACGCGTTTTCTGGGACCAACAGGGCAATGACTTCAACCGTCTCGCCGTGACCCCCTTAATGTGAAAGAGGTTATAAAGAAAACAAGTCACCCACTTGCACAACACATTGAAAATAGCATTTCTGTCTTGGGGTCTTTGCTCGTCACGCCGAAGGCCTGGTATTTATCTCCGTAGGGGAACACCGTGTGAAGCCTGTTTCTGATGGCACCGTTCTCACCCACCCACGTCTGTCTACAGGGCTGAGACAGACACATTTATATAACATTACGAAATGCCCAAAGTGACCTGAAAGTGAATATAGAGACACTGGGGTTATTAACAGACACAACGGGGTTAACGATTCACTAGATCACAAGCATCACGAAACATTGTATAGTCCCTAGGGACCAGACAAACATATGCTTTGCCTACTCCGATCACCACTGGGCACAAACTGGTTTCTTGTGATTGTGACGGGTGCCACCCTTGTGGCAAGATCCGCTGACCTTAATTAGTATCACCAATATTAGTGGTTCAAAAAGACGTTCTTACGAAAGGGTCGAAATCGTATAATGGACTCACTTTAAGGAGAATGAGTTGGTGAGTATGGTTTTACGCCGCTTTTAGCAATATTTCAGCAATATCACGGCGGGGGACACCAGAAATGGGCTTCACACATTGTACCCGTGTGGGGAATCGAACCCGGGCCTTAAGCGTGATCATGACGAGCGAACGCTTTAGCCACAAGACCACCAAATGATAAGATAACATCAAACAAAATTCAAAGGTTATCACCTGCATGGCGACGTCATTGTATGCCCTGTCTGAAATGTGCTCGTTTCTCACGAAATACGTTTCTTTTGAAGTACAACTCCGATATTTGTGACAGAGCAATATCTCCTCCCACTGGGATCTCTGGCACTGTGGAGTGTACAGATCCTCAGTTGATGGGAATAACAAGCTATTAATAAACGTTAATGGTCACTCTGGGCTCCTAATGGCACGACTTAAAGAGATGACCAGGAGATTAGGAACTGAACATATTTATGACCAAATGTTAGCATTGGCCTGTATTGTGACCCATCGACATCGATAGAGTGGACATCCCATAGAGATTGTAGAGTTCCCCAAATATACTCCACGACCGCCGCGTTTGCTGACCTGATCACTGAGTGGTCGTCCATGGAGCCTATCTTTACTTGGTCAATATGTGCGTCCAGAACTAAATTGAGAGTTAACACGGTAACTGTACATATGGTGGACGGTTCTCTATTACCAGATCGTGGTGATAGTTCCTCAGTCTTGTCATGGTATCTTGGAATGTGGTAAACAATTCACCATAACCGTTCTGTACGGAGCTGCGACCTTTGAGCATACCTATATTTCTAGGTATGTCAGCACCAGGCCAGTGTTCTCATGGGTTTTAATCTGGTATTGATAAAACTCACTCACTCACTCACTCACTCATCCACCCACCCACCCCTCACTCACTCATTCAACCACCCATCCACTCACCCACCCACTCACAACATTCCAGCCGGTCATTCGAGGATACCAACTTAGGTTGAGTTGCTAGGTGACTGTGTTGGTCGTATGTCATCCTGATTTAATGTTCCTCTTTTCAGTCACTGGTTTGCTTGGAGATGACTCCATTAATTACAGATCTCAGAGGCTGACAATGGCGTGTCCCTTGTCGTCACCTGGTTGTGTGAGTGATCCAATCTTGCAATGTTCATCCCATATAGGGTTTTATCCTCCGTGGGGATCTCGTCCGACAGATCTGTCAAACTTCCTCATCTCTTGCGCTGGCGGCATGAAGTAAATATTTCTTAAGAATCTTCGACATTATTGTTTGATGGAGGACGCTCGTCCCTACATATAATCATCCACTACACACTCACACACACAAACGTGAACATCCAAAGCACATAACAGCCTATCGCTTGCACTATTCATGGGGTCAGCGAACTCGTGTGTAGCAGACACAAGACGACATGGTGTTGATGTGTTCACATATTATACGAATTACAGAAAATGTCCCCCAAATGACAAGCGCTGCATGACTGGCATCATCAACATGGGTCCCAACATGTACAGTTCCCTCTGGATCTGCTAATGGCGGTATTCTACTTCTTCAATTCATCAGATACAGAGGCCAATCATCAAAGGGGGAAGTATGAACTGTCCTGGTTATGCCGAAGAAAAACATGTCCATGGAGATTCCGTATGTTGATTATAAACCGTCATTCCTCTGTTTCAATCAGTTAAACTGTGCTGTAGTAATAAACAAATGGTGTATAAAAGCTATAACGTCATGGCTGACGAGCTACAAGCGGAAGCTGAACTACAGGACGATTGGAGCCAGTTGCACTCTTGAAGGTGTGGGTGTCAGAGCAGTTTCAGACCTTCATGTTGCATTTGTTTGACTGTACAAGCAGTAAACTATAGCAAACTCAAACCATTAATTAAAGTTCCTCATAACTGTAGCTCGACATATTCGACTGAATTATAGACATGTGACCGGGACCAAAACATTTTTCGTTCTGTCCGTATTCGTTATGTTATAAGCGTAGTTTATGGATTCATCAACCTGACTACGGTAAAGCCTCTGTTGTGTTACAGTTTGACTGCTGTAACAGTGAGTGAGATAGTCGGGTTTGAATAGTAATTCAGGTCTCTGATCTTCAAGAAACGTTATTTGGGGGAATCTGAATTCGACACACGGCCATTGGTTTCTGGTGTACCCAAGAGACGCAACTCTGTGAATTGCGACCCTTTGAGGGACTTGACAACACGCGCACTCGCCACTAAAATAGTGCCATGATAACAATATACTCAAACCTTCCGTCTTTTGTTCGCACGTCAAGCTGCTGATTTCCATGTGAAACCTAATGGATGCTCCGGTTCACCGCCTAAGTAGTCCCGTCCAACATGGCCAGCCTCCCACAAACCGCAGCAACTGCGTCATGAAAAACTTCCACTGATGCCCCTGTTTGAATGATATACTCTAAATCGACTTAAAGTACGTGAATGTTTCACCTCCACAGCTACCAGAACTGTTGCCAAACCTACGAGGCAGCGCTCCAACTCCATCTCAGCCTCAGGCCTGACACGATCGTAACGAGCTTACTTTGATATAGACATACGACCGCTGTAGAGCAAACATCCCTGTGTGGGACGGGTCCCAGGGATCTCTGTCCCGGATGGGGTGGCTATTCAAGTGTATGTTTAGAGTAATTTAGTCTGAGACCCTACACCATCGCTGTGGAACTTATGTCAATATCTACCGGAAGTAGATCTGTGTAGAATGTCCTCTCAAATGAAACTGGACCAACTGTCGATGCATCTCAAATTTCATTGCTGACTTCAAGCAAGAGCTAACATGTGAACAGTTCAAATCGATCCCGAGCAACACTTTCGATAGGATTATTTTTGTCAGAAGTATAATTTGTTTTGAGAGACAAATATGTGTTTTACTATAATGAGACTTATGATTAGGGGATAATCAGGTGGAAGCGCCTCCGTGGCATTTGATTGTCTAATGATAAGCGATCTACTGTCCTCATGTACTCTGGCTTCGTTCAGATACATATCTTGATTTTCGTACATCTGTGCCGCCGCCATATAGCTTTAATTTTGTTTGCACGCACGCACGCACACAGCGGATACACGAAAGGGAAGTGGGAGCAACTTTTTAATCCTTGGAGCGACGTTTCCAAGCTGTGTTTTCCCTCCTCTTGGATGAAGCGTTGCTGATATGTTTCTTCATTCACATGAACAAGAATCTTTGCAAATGAATTTGATAAGAACTTTAATTTAAGCTTCATGTTCTTTGGAGATCTTCTTTCGTTTGATAATGGCAATATAGCCAGTCCCTTCCACTAATTCATCCCACATACGCCATTGAGTGAGTGACTGAGTGAGTGAGTATGCTTTTTCTCCGTCTTTGGCAACATTCCAGCAATATCACGGCGGGGGACACCAGAAATGGACTTCACACACTGTACCCGTGTGGGGAATCGAACCCGGTTCTTCAGCGTGACAAGCGGACGCTTTAACCATTAAGCTACCCCACCGCCCCATATGAACCAGCCAGAAAGGAGACTGTTTCGTACTTTGGTTTCTGCATAAAGGTTCTTAGTGATACAAGCTATCCATGAGACTATACGACAAAAGGATGGTTTCAGCTATCAAGAGGTCAACGTTTCCTTTTTCAGCAAGTTTCAACAACTCTAATGTTTGCTGTCTACATTTGACAGTTTTTGAGGCACATTAGAGCTTGCTCTTTCTACAAGACTGAACATTGAGAACAGTGCGTTTTTCAGGCGTTTTCAGAAACAACGAAAACCGGTCTTTTACATTTGCGGACACCTTTTGAGAAGGATATTCCTGTCACTCTATTGTACATGATTGTTGATGACATTTGACAAGAAAGGTGCCCCTGTCGAGCAACTCAATACGTGGGCTGTATTTGTTGTTTCAATTTTGCCACACCAAAATTTTGTGCAA
Source organism: Haliotis rubra (assembly GCF_003918875.1). Lineage (NCBI taxonomy): Eukaryota > Metazoa > Mollusca > Gastropoda > Lepetellida > Haliotidae > Haliotis > Haliotis rubra. Next base: position 1,793,033 of record NW_025765891.1, read on the forward strand.
GTTTAGTAACGATCTGAAACCAAACCTGCCTGATTTTCACGCCCCATGTACCAATTACCCCAACAGATAGCGCCACAACACGAACATAGTCCTTGATTCATCATCCGCTGAAGACGTCATCAGTTGCGTCCCTATCTCCCCCTACTGCATCATTCTGGCAGCCACAGGAACGCTCAATACTCATGGTGATCTGCCAAACGACTGCTATTGATAATAGACCATCTACTTATAAGAGATCTACGAGAAGCTTAGACACAGGTCTACTAAGGAATGGGAGGGTCGATGTTGACGCTACCGAGTTGTGGGTTTTCAAAGGGCATTTGACTGGGGCTTCCAGACACGTTTATCAAGTTAAACACTCGGGAATGGTTGAGTGTAAGAACAGGTTGGCCCAGTCTTTAGCTTGTGTTCGTAACATTTACCTGAAATCATCACAGTCTCTGTGTCAGATGATTATCGTATGTAATGGTCCCATGATACCAATGTATTTGTTATCAGAACACGCACCAGCCAATGACAGAAGGGTCTGTTTGGTTCTGATGGAACCGTATAATCCAATTCAAGGTAGTTTCATGTACGGTCATGTCAATCTCAAAATAGGTATTGGATTGCACCAACTAAAGAGGAATACTCTCAATCACACGCCCTTCATAGTGCCTTGGTGTGTCCCTTAAGCGTATAAGACATCACTTATCTTAACGGTATCCGTTGGGCTCATATAGGATAAGCATACAAGCATATATACTTCGCAACATACAATGTTCGTTCCTCATTCAGGATCTCTTCCATTCCAAAACATGCGACATATTTCACGACAAGTGGTTCTAAAACATTGTCCTTTTCACTGTTAAAGAATTCATTCTATGTGGAGCTTTACATAAAAAATATGAGCACTATGTTTCTTTGACCGTTGGCAGTTGTAGTAATGTAAATGTAGTTACCATCAATTAGACATAGAATAGGTGTTGGTAAATAAATTGTAAAGTAAGTAACTATGGATGTGTAGAAAATGAGTATTACTTTCTGTTTGTTTGTGAGGCCTTTGTGGATCTCGTTTTCACCAAATATAAAGTAATAATGTCTGTAGGTAACACTGAAATCATTAGACAACCGACAATGTCACGAAACAACAGTGTTGACGTTTAATTGAAACACTGAGTGGTGTTATGAACCATGGATGAGTAAAAACAATGATGATGACCATGATGACCATGATGATGATGATGACCAAAGGATTTAATTTTTTAAACAATGATATTGACGATGATGATGATGATGATGATGACCTAAGGATTTAATTTTTTTCAAGGCAAAGTTAAATCTTATCTTACAACTGTGAAGTCTGATGTATCTTGTAAAAATGTGTCTTAAAGTGAAGTTGTTGAAGAATATATTTAATCGGAGTTGAAGTGAGCACATCATAAACATTTCTCGGAACATTCCGTTCTCTTTGATGGGGAAATGAGATTGCAGGCATAACGGTGTTTCTACGTGACCAAACTGCGACCTGATCGTGCAGGGAAATGGAATTGAATATCATAAATACATGTTGTTCTCACACGGCTGTACCGGGGAACAGTCTACACACGCATATCCAGCACCACATGGAGGGGATATGTAGCCGGCGTCGCTCACGTCGCGGTGTACCACAAGGTCATCGAGTGAGAGAGTGAATGTAGTTTTGTGCCGCTGTCTGCAATACTCCAGGTATATACAGTTACCGTTCTGTACCTAATTTAGACCATGGGAACCACCGACTTGAAGCATGGCCATCAGCCAACACCACAATTAGCAAGGTGTTGATGCCTCGCTATAAAGTTTTCTTGTGTGCCCTGTTACAGGACCAGTCTACCAGTATTTGAAATTTAAGATCCTGTGATCGGAGCAACAACAATCATAGCTATTCCATTCCCACTACAAGAATACATTGAGGGCCTATTTATCCCCGAATTCCAATGTTTAGTAGGCTCAACCCACCACACGGAACGGCCAAGTTTTACCCACCCGTAGTGTTGATATATAGTGAGCGAGTGTGGTTTTACGCCGCTTTTAACAATATTCCAGAAACATCGCAGCGGGGAACACCAGGAATGTGCTTCACACATTGTACCCATGATGGAAACCAGGGTGTTCGGCGTGACGAGCGGACGCTTTAACCACTAGGCTACCCCACCGCCGGTGTTGATGTGTGTGTCAGACTCTCTAAGAACCTCCACCAGAAGCATCTCCACGCTCTTCACCATGTGACCAGGGGTATCCTCTTCAAGCGTAATGCCTCTCAGTTTTCACAAACGTTTTCTGGCGTCTGAGAACCTCACAAACAGACCATTCAAGGCGTGTGTTGTATTGCTTCTATTGTCAGCAGTGCCATTACTCACAGACTACTTTCCTGACTACATATCTAATGTCAACTCGTCACGTGGTGGTGAACGACTTGAGACGCCACGTACGGTGATATCATTATACTAGGTATTGTTCAGTGGAAGATTGGGATAGTTGTATGCCCAGTCATATATGAACTCCAAGTTGACCCTGCTGCCATTCCAGTCTGGACTATTGTCAGATATTGTCTGAGACTGTGTGCTTCAATAACTCCTGTGTCGTTATTTCCCATTGTAAGGACATTGAAGACATGACGGATGTGCTTCCACAGATGTGTGGTGCAAGGGTGGAGAAACAGAATGAATGGAACTTGTGCTGTTCAGATTAATGTCAGAATCCAATTTATACATGTTACCCGATATGTGGATGGCAGCAATAACTATCAATTGCAATAACTGTATTGAGCACTGAACCTGCTGAACTTGGTGACTCCGCTAAAATTGGCTGTAGTGTGATGGAAGGATGGGTTTAGATTGAAGTGCCAATGAACACCAATGCATAGCCTTGCTCCAAGGCTGTACTGAATGCTGAACCCATGGATGTATTGTAATTCAATCCTTCAGAGAAGCAAGTCTAGATAAGCGGACAGTCTAAGGACACCAGTCTGTTAGAGGAGTATTTATATCTTTTAGAAATTATCATTTAAACTATTAATTATTACCTTAGAGACATGTGCAAGTCCAACCATTGCAGTACCCAAAGCTAAAGTCTGAAGAAGTTCGTAGTAAGGCAAGATGTACACGCGTGTAAGGTGTAAAGCAAAGATGTGCAGACAGATCAAGTTCGAATCCGGGTGTAGATCCTGGAACAGATATGGGAGGCAACACCACACTGAGAGGCGACGCTTAGCGCGATTGAATCACCCCAGTCTTTATTATAAAAAACGCAAACACCTAACAGACGCGATGATAATAGCTCTGGGATTAATATACTTTTTCCTTTAATTATACCATTCTTGTCTCCATACCAAACTGGACTTTCTTGATCTGCCAAAGTCGACGCTGTGCACACGCATATTGAGGAGCACATTAATGACGACTAATCGTGTTAATCTGTGTTGTCCAGGGACGAGGCTATCATTTCATGCTAATTGTCAGTAGCAGGACTAACGGCAAGGACGCCATTACGCGATAATGAAAGTTCGTCTGGGTTTTGATGGACGAGCCGGTTTATCTGGTCATCTAGGAGAAGAGAGGGGTCAGTCAGGTCGCTCTCCGTCAGGGATAGGTCAAGGCGGGATCTGTAGGGTCACCAGCGTCTCTCATAGTCGGACAGCACGCGGCTAGAGTTAAGGGGAAATGATTGAGTTGTGTCTCAGTATCACAGTTGAATAGTGGAATGAGCCAACAAACGAATAAATGTCGTTAAGTTATTAATCTATTCACTTGAATATAGGTACGAAAGAAAACACCATTGAAAATTCAATAAAGAACATAAACTTTGCAAGTACGTTTTTAGCGTCCCAGTCAGAAATATTCCTGAAGTACCACCTCCAGATGACCAGTGACTGGACGCTCGAGCACTTTCGCCAGAGAACGATGACGCACAATTAACCAGGAAACCAAGTCAGACCACGCTAACTGTTTGTCGTCTTTGACAGGATGTCGCACCTTCTTGGTATATTGGAATCGAAATCTACTCAGATATTTGACGAACATTACTGTTAGAATAATTTCAAATTTGTGCTTTGACCCAGTGAACGCCTCATTATCATTATCAACCCTCGTGTTCAGGATAATACAGACTGGTTCACTCGGAGTCAATGCAGTGTCGGAGTGAGATGTCCCTGGTAAACTCCGACATGGTATCACAGTGGGCTGTCATTCTTAACAGGACAGTATCCATGTTCATAATGTGATATGGCTATGTTGTTTATTGTAAAAGAGTGCTGTAATTGTATTCCAATTATTTCTGATAACATTCTGTAGATGCCACTTATCTGCTCGTTACTATATTCTGCCTGCGTGTCAAAAGGATTTTGGAAGGTTCTGGAGCAGCTGGATTAATCCAGCATAGTCTGCCATAGCATGTAAGAGAATGTTACAGAAAAGAGTCATTCCATAGGTCGAGTGCTTCTGGTTTTAACCAAATTAAGACTTTGACTCTTGTTAAAGTAAATCTCAAAGTGACATGAACCGTTGAAGAAGTTGCGCGTCAGAAATGCAGTATGATGCGTAACGTTGTCATGCTGAAACGTCAGTCCAGGACCAAGTAGCTTTATGCTAACCTGGTCGCGATACTGTCTGGCAGTAAGAATCCACTGGATTAAAATCAATTGAAATCGACCGTTGGCACATAATGCCAACTTGCGCCACATCCGTACCCTGCCATCGGCAAAGTGCAATGTCAAGTCACTGAAGACAATCCTGTTCCACTCCCTCTGGTAGAAACTGGTATTTCTGCGGACCCGTTGTAAACGTTGAGCGCGATGACACTGCGACAGGATCAGTCCTGTGTATTGTTGTCTAGCTCGGAGAGCTGTGGTGGCAGTCGATTCCTGATGGTCAGTGCTGACATGACACTCTACCTTGGAAAAGCTTTGTGAGTCACAGAAGTGTTGCAAAGATGATGTAACCTTATTTGTAGGTCATCTACCTACAGTTCAGCAATATCTGTGTGCTTCCATTACTATGCGCGTGCGATCTCAAATGTGTTTGATTGTAGGCCTTGTTTTTCACGCTTTTTACACTTGTTATGACTAAATTATTCACTTCCGTAGCCAAGGCCATGTTCAAACAAAATACAGGTCACAAAAGTGTGTAAAAGAATGACCCCTCCACCTAAAGCCCCCTCTCACAATTCTTACCAGTGACGTTAGTCTGAAGTGTCCAGGGTTGTTGAGAATATGTATTCGCATTACATAAGACTAACTGTTGTGTGAAGATCACGTTTCAGCCTGGAGTCCTTACCTGTAACTATTTGACAGGTTGGTCACTGTTGCAACTAGGTGAACATCAGCATCAATGTCTTCATTGCTTTAGTCATTGCTTGAATGGTATCTTGCCATTGTATTGGAACTGTTGTTGCCATTCCATTGTAGGCGTTTGTATTGAATTGTAAACTTAGTTAATACAGTGCATCCTGGTTATAATGCCACCCTGGATATAATGCCATGTTTTTGTCAGAACATATTTCCTGACCTTATAATACCCTGGATATACACGCCATTTGCCAATGGTTTTGGAACAAAAGTTATTTCCCCCTAGTTATATGCGTAATTGACATGTCTCAGAGTAATTGACCAAACTGATTCATGCTGTAAGTAGTTAACCCCTAGTTTACCATGAAAGCAGCATGGCTACTCAGCGCAAGCACATGTGACAATACACTTCCTGCCACCTACAACAACAAGTCCTTGCAGCCCCTAGACGCTGGGATTCATTCAACACAATCATCTTGTTGATTGGAAAGGACCTGTAACTCTTCCTACCTGGTTATAATGCCACCCTGGATATAATGCCATATTTTCTCCTGCCGGACAAACGGTGGCATTATAATTAAGGCACACTGTATAAGAATATATAAATTGTACAACATTGCTTTACTGTTTGTTTATTTGTTTCACACCAACATCTTTTTATGTCCAGATTTCTGGTTAATTTTCAACTTTGAAACCAACACGAAACAATCGAGTCTTTGCTTAAAAGGCCGGGCTGCACTGCTGGCATTCTCGGAAACCTACATGGGTTGAGCCTGGGAAGCCGTCATATGTTGAAGTCGACAAATTACGACGTGTTTTGTCGCCGATGTCGACGTCCTCTTCCATGCTTGATGGATGAAGCTGAGGCATCGTTTAAGTGGCTACAATGGCCTCAAGTTGGTTCTTGCTAATAGTAATTCAATATTTTTTTCAACAAGCACGTGCAAGGAAGACATGGCCGCAAAGTCTTTATAAGTGAGATGGTTAACAAACGTTGATATTTACCGTACTCATTCTAACATTACTTCGAAACAGATGCTGACAGATATAGCCTGGTTGAACAACACACAAGGATTTGCACCAAAATTTAGAATGATATTATCTGCTCATATTGGACGAAAGGAGTATATTGTTAGCGAGTGTTCAGGCAACCTCATCAAGAAAGGATCATAGTTCAGTCCTGCCTGAGCCAATCACACCATGTAAAGATTGGGACACAGATATGTTATGCTAGAGATCTGAAAATGATTGTAAAAGGTAATGTTGTAAAGGAGTTTGGGTATAAAGGTATCGCCTGAGAATCCCTTGTCACAAAAGTCTTCGTAAGCCTTTTGAGAGAAGAACGTAACAGTGAGTGAGAGAAATCTAATGCCGCTTTGAATATATAACTATCAACGAAAAGCAAGCTGGAGTAAAATGTGTTAGCTTCACTCAAGAATCTATCAAAGTTAGATAATCAAACGCCGAATTCCGAGGTAGATTCCACCCCACTACCTCACATTTGATTTAGAGGAGGATTAGGGGTCCCCGTCTCAGTGTGTGTCATCGCACCTTGACGTCGTGGGTCTCATGCTGTCAATCTCTGGTTTGTCTGGGCCAGATTCGATTCTTCAAATAATCTGACTGCGGTGTACACCAACATTCACCCAAAGCAGATAGAATGCCCACAGCCATCATGAGGTCAACACTCCACTGTTTCTGTTAAACACCTACTATTCACATTATACATTTTCTTTGGCAACTGTTCGAAACGATCTTACATATTTCACCGAATGGAAAGTAATGAGGATATGTTTTTTATTTGGATAATATTATAAAGTTAAGGCCGCTTTTAATGTCCCCGAAAGCGAATATCTGCCACAATAGCTGTTTTATCTTTGTGCCACTCTCTCCTGAATGGAGACAAGCGGTCGTCCTGTTCTGCTCATGCTCCATGACAAGTCAAGGTCAACAACCGGTGTTTCCTGAGAAGAACCAAGTACAAGTTGTCAAAGAAAAGCCAATATCTTCCGAGCAGCTCGACAAGCAACTCTCAAATTTTGCCTTTCCAATCATATTGCCAAGGCTGGCAAAGATCATGACAGCATGAGACTACACAGAACGAGCATGGCTTCTGTAACGGTTGCAATATTATTCACAGAACCACCAGGTTACTATCCATGCACTTAGTGACCTACTGAGACAATGCTGACATTCAAGTTTGTTCATCTACATTACAGATGTCCACAATACTGAGGGGACGGTGTGGTAGCCTTGTGGTTAAAGTGCTCGGTTGTCACTCCGAAACCGAAACCGTTGGTTCAATTCCAAAATTGGCACCATGTTCGAAGTCATTCCTTGTGTTTCCATCCATGATATTGCTATAATATTGCTAAACGCAGATTTGTTCGCTGCAATTTGCACGTACCCTGAAATCTATGCAAAGGTGATACCAAGACTGTTCTTTCTGTTCACTACTTAGTGAATCTTTAGATAGATAGATTACGACATGCCATAATTTTTTCAGAAGGCGAGATCGCCAACTCTTATCTTATGTCGTTTCATTGATGCGATTCTAAGTCAATATATCGAAACAAAGCCCAACGTGTCTGAAAACAAACACTGTTTTATGAGACGGATTATTGATATTTCAAATTCTTTCAGATTTTTTCAACTCCATTTATGAAACCAATCGCCACAAAACATTAGAATGTGTTTAACAATGAGCTTATTGACAGATTTTCTCCGTGAGATAGCATGGCTCATGTACTATTTAGTAGGCTTTTGTCTACAATCCTCCCTTCATTATACCCGTGAAGATCCGGCAACATTTGCTGTCGTAAGAGGCCACTAACGGGATCGGGGGGTCAGGCTCGCTGACTCGGCTGACATATGTCATCGTGTCTCAACTGTGAAGATCGATGCTCATGATGTTGATCACTCGATTATTTACAGACAGCTGGAATATTGCTGAGTGGGGAGTTAAACAACAACCAACCAAGCCAACCCCTTATAGCAGTTGATCTGTATCTATATTTCCCCCTTTTAGCAGCTGGTCTGTATCTATATTCCCCCTTTAAGCAGTTGGTCTGTATCTATATTCCCCTTATAGCAGTTGGTCTGTATCTATATTCCCCCTTTTAGCAGCTGGTCTGTATCTATATTCTATATTCCCCTTAAAGCTGGTCTGTATCTATAGCCTTTTAGCAGCTGGTCTGTATCTATATTCCCCTTTTAGCAGTTGGTCTGTATCTATATTCCCCTTTTAGCAGCTGGTCTGTATCTATATTCCCCTTTTAGCAGTTGGTCTGTATCTATATTCCCCTTTTAGCAGTTGGTCTGTATCTATATTCCCCTTAAAGCAGTTGGTTTGAGTCTTTAATCCCCCTTAAAGCAGTTGGTCTTACCTGTATCTATGACAGTTGATGTTTGGTTGACGTTATCCGTATATAGGCCCCTTTTGGTTGATGTTATCCGTATATAGTTATCCGTATATCCCCTTTTTTGTTATCCGTTATCCTTTTGGTTGATAGGCTCCTTTTAGGCCCTTTGTTGATGTTATCCGTATATAGGCCCTTTTGGTTGATGTTATCCGTATATCCTTTTGGTTGATGTTATCCGTATTGGTTGATGTTATCCGTTATCCGTATATAGGCCTCTTTTGGATTGGTTATAGGTTATCCTTTAGGCCCCTTTTGGTTGATGTTATCCGTATATAGGCTCCTTTTGGTTGATGTTATCCGTATATAGGCTCCCTTTTGGTTGATGTTATAGGCCCCCGTATATATAGGCCTTTTGGTTGATGTTATCCGTATATAGGCCCCTTTTGGTTGATGTTATCCGTATATAGGCCCTTTTGGCTCCCCTCCTTTGGATTTGGTTGATGTTATCCGTATATGTTATCCGTATATAGGCTCCCTTTGGTTGATGTTATATAGGCCTCCTTTTGGTTGATGTTATCCGTATATCCTTTTGGTTGATGTATATAGGCTCCTTTTGGTTGATGTTATCCGTATATAGGCATTATATCCTTTTGGTTGATGTTATCCGTATATAGGCCCCTTTTGGAGGCCCCTTTTGATGTTATCCGTATATAGGCCCTTTGGTTGATGTTATCCGTATATAGGCCCTTTTGGTTGATGTTATCCGTATATAGGCTCCTTTTGGTTGATGTTATCCGTATATAGGCCCTTTTGGTTGATGTTATCCGTATATAGGCTCCTTTTGGTTGATGTTATCCGTATATAGGCCCCTTTTGGTTGATGTTATCCGTATATAGGCTCCTTTTGGTTGATGTTATCCGTATATAGGCCCCTTTTGGTTGATGTTATCCGTATATAGGCCCCTTTTGGATTGATGTTATCCGTATATAGGCCCCTTTTGGTTGATGTTATCCGTATATATAGACCCCTTTTGGTTGATGTTATCCGTATATAGGCTCCTTAGGCCTCTTTTTGGATTTTGGCCCCTTTTGGTTGATGTTATCCGTATATAGGCTCCTTTTGGTTGATGTTATCCGTATATAGGCCCCTTTTGGTTGATGTTATCCGTATATAGGCCCCTTTTGGTTGATGTTATCCGTATATAGGCTCCTTTTGGTTTGATGTTATCCGTATATCCGTTGATGTTATATAGGCCCTTTTGGTTTGATGTTTGGTTGATGTTATCCGTATATAGGCCCCTTTTGGTTGATGTTATCCGTATATAGGCCCCTTTGGTTGATGTTATCCGTATATAGGCTCCTTTTGGTTGATGTTATTTTGGTTGATGTTATCCGTATATAGGCTCCCTTTGGTTGATGTTATCCGTATATAGGCTCCTTTTGGTTGATGTTATCCGTATATAGGCTCCTTTTGGTTGATGTTATGTATGTTATATTTGCCGTGTACAGGCCCCTTTTGATTGTTATGTTTAATTGATGCTTAGCCTCCTTATGGTTGAATTTTACCGTGCCAAGACACTCAAGTGGATCTCTGTGCAATACATCACAAAATCTTCAAATTAACACAAAAAGAATGAAAATGATAAAAACAGACATGCGAAAATGAGACGACTTCTGATTCATGAAATCTCCTCGAAATGACAAAGTCCCCGGCACCAGCTCAGAGTAAGCTGTTTTAAAAAACGTCTCAAAGAGAACTATATTGCATTGGCTTGACGGTTGAACCTTTCAGGAATGTTATCTTATTGAATCCAGGGAAACGCGGGGCTGATGGTTTAACGAGTAAGAAGACATTATTGTAGCAGAGGCCATTTGTCAGGGAGAGAAGAAATGTGGTGGTAAATGTCATCAAAACACTTACATTTCCTGCACTTCTCGAATCACCCAAGTGGGCAGCCATGCAGTGGTTCAACGCTGTGCGACCATGAGTGATATAAACACAGACTGCCAAGCACATTCAGTGGCTAAGGTCAACCAGAATTATACGTTGTCTTAGTATGAAGACACTTACAGTCCCGTTCGACAAAGTCATCTGGCCAGTACAGTTAGCGTGACCTACTTTGACATGTATCCCTTTGGAAGTTTCGGTTAGAACTGGTTCGGATGAGTTGTGCCAGCTTCCTTGGGGTGGGGGTGGGGGTGGGGGTGGGTGTGTGTGTGTTGCACCGTACACGGAGGGTGGGGAGTTTTGCACATAAAAGCGATTACGGGATTGTCTGGCCCAGCCTCAAAAATGAACCAGCTGCCGTCGTGTAACTAACAATTAACTGTGAATTATTCACTTGATTACCATAATGGATATGGCGATGCTATTCGTAGTTACGTGCCTCAGCTGTTGCAGGATCCGCTTGTTGGTTTGCCAGCTCCACATCCGAGCTGATGGGTTTTATAACGCAAGACATCCCCAACATGGGTTTCTCTGGGCGCTGCTCAAACATGAAGCTCATATCATTTTGAGATTATCATGAAATTATATTATCGTGATATTACTGAGAAGCTAAAAATAAAATGGGTTGGATTCAACGCGCTCATCACTCACTCTCTGGGCGACACCTGTCCAAGTCATCATCTAAGGACTATACACAGATGGTGTTATGCTAGACGACCTGTAGCCGTGAGTCTTCCCCTCACCTCCCATTTGAAGTCTGCTTCAGCGCTGTGTGAGGCCGAGCGCAATCTGGTGGTGTGACTGTAGGTCTATCCACTTATCAAATAAAAGTCTCTTCAGGGGCTTCTTTGTGCGCTCACCGTGGAACAACACTGATTTCGGCTTGATTTCCGAGAATCCAATAGACGTGATGACCTTCGCTTGGACAACTGATATACCACGAGGCGACCGGTTGGACTATTACGTGACGGTGAACAAAGACCTCACTAATACAAATGAGATTTGGGAAGATGGTGCCCACGATTAAAGGTTTACTGCCAAGTCCCAGTGATGAAGCCAAGAGTTAGTGGGTCTACTCAATACCAAACAGCACGATGTATGGCTTCACATGCTGGCGTCAGGCGTGGTGTCCGAATACAGCACTTGATCCGATCGGTTCTGCACACAGGATCAGTATGGCAGATATACATAGTGAAACCTCACTGGCAGTCAGATGAAACTACTCGGCAGTTGTCAATGTCGTCAGCCTCTCTCAATGTTTGAGTGACTAGGATTGATTGACATATCGGGGTCAACGATTGACTGGGTTTGAAAAATATAGGTCAGTTGTCTGTGGTGAAACCCGTGATGATGACGATGTCAGACTGACAATCATAATAGGAAACTGTCTCTGAAGGGTGTCCCGAGCCATATAGTATTGGAACCTAACAAGCAAACGCCTTGACAAGAGAGGGTGTCCCAAAAGTCCTGTCAGGAAACCTTTGTGGAGGTCACATGGCATGACCATCAGTCGGCCAATTCAGAACCCATTCCAGGCCTCTGTCGACCTAGGATAAGATACATTGAACAGAGGTTTCAAATAAGGGAGTTAGGTTCAGACAAATTGGCAGTTCTGGCAAGTTCTATTACAGTGACCCTTCAGTGAATCAATGTGATAGTAAAACGATTGCACTAAGACGACGGTCTCTGTTAAAGCCTGGAAACTGGTAAAATACGGTGGAGAATCTTCTTCCTGGTGCTCAGAGTACGGCTATGTAAGGTGATATTGCTGTTATAGACCGACAGGCTGATATGCGGTAATAATCCCCTCTCCACGTCACAAAATAGCGTTAAAATTGTTTCCCGAAGGAAGGGAATCGTTGGGCGGATCAAGTATGTCTTCTGGGCTACAGTTTCTGTCTATGATCAACTGTCTCGTCTGTACCAGTCATCTCTACAATATGTCAATATTGTAATTATGTCAGACCCTAACTCTCTAGACTGGGCATATCAATATAACCGTTTGGGTCCAATCGGATTGTTTCAGTTCAATAGTAAACCCCTAACACTGGGAGGAATCTATATAAACCGGCAGCAGATTAGACTAAATACATTATGACCTGGATAACGGTCATCGTGACATATGGACCTTGTGCGTAGTGCTGGACTAGTGAAATCTTCTGCTGGAAATGTTAGAAGCTCAAAAAAACCGAATGGACCCAAGAACTTGTATCCCCAAATGGAAAGTAGAAAAGAGGGTCGGGTTGCTATTCAAAGGACACACGGGTGTACCCCAAAGGGACCAGAGTCCTGACCGAGAATGAATGAGTCAAACACCATGTTGTCTGAATAACATTGGAGGAAAGAAAAATGTGGTGCAGGTCTTTGGAATTTACCAGGCTGGTTCTGACAAAGCAATCATAGGATCCTGGCACGCCTAAGAGAGGTAGCTCTGCACAGAGAACAGTATAGGTGTTCTGGTGTATACACTGTTGTCCAAGTATCCACAATAACAATAATAACAGCAGCAGCAGCAACAACAACTTGATTTCTCGAAATCCGTTACTGCATGTTGGTCATGCGGAGAGACCCTGCAGTCATAGTGAAATAGCTCAGTTCCCCAGGTATGCTGCGTTTGCGCTGCAAGAACACCCGTGGTTCAGAAACACATGATTGATATTGAACAGCTCTGCTTTCAAAATTTATACCTGGTTATCTGGTTATATCCACTACAACCTGTATATTACAGTGGGAAAATCGTTACTATATGGCTGGAAAAATGCCGATGTGACGTAAAACCCAGCTCAACTCAACTCGAGTTCTCTTTAATAGAGATACTAACAGTATTATATTGACGTAGTGGTTCAGTTCCATGTATTATGTATACGATGTCATGACAATAGCGAGCTGAAACAAACGGTGTATCAACACACACATCGCTTTTGCAAATTCATGTACAATGTATGTATGTATCATTGTTTATATTTTGTCACGATACGACGACTTTCGTGTCTCGAAAGCTTAAATATTTTTTTTCTGTCATTATCGTGACGTTTACATTGATACAGCCTTAATGAAAATGCGCGAAAATATTCTATCCTGCCATTTCTGGGTTTTGATATAGTGAATACATGCCGTCATGATAGATTGCCCAGGTGGGGCCGCCATGGTGCAGTTATGTCCTCTGTCAGTGTACTCAAGCGAATCATCCCCAGGAAACCAGGCTGGTGTCAAATAGAAGCGACAAAACTCTTCCATATTTCCATAAGAAATCTCTGCTGTATGATATTGTTTGTAGACAAATCGAGTCAATCCTGTGATTGTCACCATGCGGTACGATGACAGAGCATGTGTTTATGAATCACTATGAAGTCCCAGTTTGCAGTTGAACAATAGTATTGTTGTGTTGTACCTGAGTCGGTGGAGTGTGTGTGATTTATATGTACTTTACTTTACCACAATGACTTAAACAGTCCACGAGACTTTTTGACCTACATTTTCCAATATACAACTTTCCTTTTATGACGAGCAATATTCCAGTATGCCCAGGCTTGGTGTCTTCTTTTCACAACTTTTGATATTATGGTTTTTCTACTAAAATATGGAAGAGCGTTATACGACCTTGTTAAAAAAGTTGTTTGATCATTCGATGCCTTAAAACAGTTTATAAATTGTTTTATGGCAGACATGTGCAGGTCAATATGTTTTCACACTTTGGCATCCATGACCAAAAGGACGTCCCATATGGTTCCTTATTTGGACGTGTACACATTCGTTCTGGTACATGGATACGTCACCTTTAACGGACACCTGATATCAGCATTGTTTATTGTGACCCCATACACACGCCTTTAGCATGTAGTTCTTCTTATAGCCATGGAAACGGTTCTCTGAAGCCTGGTTAGCACATGCAGTGTCCTTTAAGTCAAGTAACCTTGCTTGAATTGCTAGTAACTGGGTACTCGCTGGGATTGCAATGTACCTTTTAACATTTAGCTCTTCACAGAGATTCCATTATCCCTAGGGAGCTGAGAATAATTATAGAGCATACCGATAGCATACTGATCCATTGACCGGAATAATGATATAGCACTTTAAGCAGTATCAATATTAGTATTACGACGCCTTACAACGACGTGTCGTCCAACATACCACCCATACTATACAACAGCCACCATACCACCCCTATCATGCCACAGCTATTATTCCACATCCACAATACCACCCCTACCATAGGTATTGTTTGAAAAAATGGATTTACGTATCCAACATGGCAGAACCTGCATCCCGTCGTTTTGACCTAGGTTTTGACGTGGATCCCCGTCTGTCACAGAAGGACGTAAACAAACGTATTCTGCTGCTTCGCACTGTCTCCCCCCAGAACACCGTATGTCTTCAAAAACATCGTAAATGTCTTCTAAAAACCGATTGGGTGCTTCAGGACAGTGCATGGATCTTCAAGCACACCCCACATTACTTCAAGTAACCATACGAAAGTCTCCTGGAACACCGTTTGAGGGAGTCGTCAAGAACACCATATGTGACTTCAAGTTCTATAAAGGTTTCCCAAAACACCATACCCGCCTTTCATTACCCCGACACCGAGTCTACTTCCGATATCCTCTTTGTGTCATGATTGATGGTGGCCAGTTTGTGCCTCGTTCTGATGTATCCCCGAGTCGATCTCATCCGTTCTCACAAAACGACATCCATGTTTCCATCATGATGCAGAATAAGAGCCCCTATAACCCCATCAGCAGCATTATGTACTTTCTGGTGCTCTGTAGATATTCCGTTTAACACTAAGCGTACGAAGGGTATTGATTTTATTAAGCCCCTGACGCAAGACCGTTGATCTGTTAGTTTCGGTGGTAAAGGTGTATGGCTGCACGTCCTGTGTTGCTGCAAAGGGCCGCCAAAACCTTCGCCATCGATCTCATAAAACACTGCTTCACGCTCTTCCTTTCTCAAAGTAGATGGAATTCATTTAGAATGCGTCTTAACGTTACTGGTGGAGCTGCTTAGACTCCATTTCCTCCAGGTTTATATGATGCAATGTTGCTCATTATATCTCGTCGTCACGAAATTCTCGCATCGTTTTCCTTTTATCACCTCCACGTTGCAACGGCGTCGTTGAAGTATCTGCACCTGTCCTGTAAAGAAGCTGTATTTGGACTTGGCTTCATGGACGACGTGGAACATGGTGCATTATGGTTAACGAACGCTCTGCAACTTGGCTTCATGGACTCTTTCGAACGGGCAACGACTCTTTCAGGGAACGCTGGAAGTGTTACGACTGTCCTCACCGCCATAGCTTGAATTCGTACAGCTCCAATACGACATCGGTTTTCGGATATCGCAACCCCAACAGCAGTTCGACGTATGGCTGGGCAGACTATTCTATATTGGATAGATATAAACAATATAGACCATACAAACTATTCAATATAGGAAATCTTCGATCGCTTGGTCCTAGCATCTTCCATCCTTATTAACTGCCCCTGTGTAGTGGATATCCGGTCGATGTCACCGAGCACCTGTCTTGTTCCCCTGTTTACAAGGAAGTAAGTGAATCAAGCCCAGCACCGGTATGAACCGTGGATCACGGGGTGTGGAGGGAATTACTATAGTGATAGATGCCGTTCAACCTTCTCATTTTGGAGACATCCTCGGACGAGGGTATGGTGCAGACCAAAGAGATTCGAACCCCCGACCACAGGCTTCTGGGCCACTCGTGCTCCTCTGTATAATTAAACCACCAAAGTGACGTCGGGATCATAGGAGTGATGCTGTGTCCGTGATGATGTTGCTTGTGTTCGCACCCTATATTTGCTCATTCTATCGACCTTCGGCTTGCTTGGCTCGGATTTAACCATGACATGACGTTGACATGACATACGTTTCCGTGTAAGAAAGGCGGAACAGTAGAGGTTGAAAGCGCCTGAAAATATGGACATTCTCACATACAACACTTGCCCCGTGAAGATTCGGTTTACAAGGGGTCTTCAGCAATCCTTGATAGTCGACACGACTGTTGATTATATTCTGCCCCCATATGTGTTCATTACATCAACGTTCGGCTTGCTTGGCTCGCATTTAACCATCAACAGTGATAAGATGACTGTTCCATTACCGGAAATGAACGATTTTTTCAGACTTTGTTGTGTCAACAGCTCCATGCCAGTCCAATAATCAAAATAGAAAGAAATACCATATTCATAATAGCACAGTCGATTGTACAATGCCGACTATATCATAAGCGCGTATTTATGAATCACTATCAAATGGTGTTGACACCAATGACTCGCGATAATGCGAACTTTTCCTGCCCCACCGACTGCACCCGTCACAAACTCACGCAGAAGCAAATCAGCTGTTCACCTTAAACAACCCAACCCAACAGGAACATGTGGTCAGCGTCAAAATTAGGAATTGCATATGGTTTTCTTTCAGACACTGATGTTTCACAAGTAAAATCTTTTACGATGGCCTTTAATGTTTGAGCAAGAGTCGCATGACGCTCTTTGAAATCCTGATAGAATAGACAATATCAAGCATGCTAGATTAAACATTGCGAAATGCGAACACAATAGGCTGGAGCTGTTGTAATATTGCTCGAAATAAATGGAAAGTCGACGATTGTGATGTGTAAGTCATCTCCTTTTGTGAAATAGTCTTTAAGGACACTTCTTTGTCACTTTAATAGACATGACTTGCTGAAGAAGTAGATATCAGATTGAGGAGTTGGGCCCTTAAATAAAGGAAGGAATCTTGGATACTAATTAGAACCACCTCGATAGGGATCTTCCGTGTGTTCCGAATCACTACCGTGTGTTCGTGTCGAAGTCAGTCTCATTTTGCTTACCTGAGTCTGAAGAAGTGCATAGTTAATACTGTACGGACGAAATACGGATCCTTGTCATGGCAAGGATTTAGATTATACTGCTGGTCTGTGCCTGCCTACAACTCCTGCCCAGGATCTGACTGGTAGGAAGGTCATGACATGACGCTGACATGACATGCGTTTCGTTGTATGAAGGTGAACCAGTAGAGGTTGTAAACAAGGACACGAGCCCCATTAAAGTCCCGTTGAGACATGGTCTTAAGCAACCCTTGATAGTTGATAAGAGCCGACTAAAAGAGATGAGGCGTTCACCTGGTGGGTGGTTATAAACATACTGCTACCTTTGTCTGTTGTATGTTGGTATCTTCCAACCTTGGTAACCTTGTGATAATTCTACCTTGAAGTGAGACCTTTTGTCACGCAGGAAAGTCCACGACGTGAAACCATCCTGCAACCTCCCATGCCGTATTAAGTGTTCCTACCCTGTGTTTTCACCTTAAGGCACCACGGCAGATGATGAAAGGGTGTTCTGTCTTACATAACAAGCCTTCAGGTGTCTGCATGCTGCAGCTGGTCTTTGTTTCGACTTCTGTCATCGAATTCGTTTTATACCGCGTTGGTTGTATGGTTTCACTATAAGGCACCCCGATGTCTTGTTTCTGTGTCCTTATTTGGGGTTAGAGGGTTGATAATGTAGTTAAAAGAGGAACGTCGGTGCAAAAGAACACCCAGTCTTAACTATCCTCTGAAACAAAATCCGTTTCGTGTGTAGGGTAAAAATAGCTGTGAAAGTTGTAGGAACAGATCACTGAAATTCAGCGATGACACCAGGTGTTCGGAAAAATGGTAAGCATGTTCTGTCCTACCAGTAAAACACTACGGTTCAAAAGGTGAAAACTCGGACGCTTCCTTCTCACAAGGTTGTACATTTTCAACAATATCCTCGGAGTGGAGTACAACCTATAAAATATCAGATTGAATTGATTGATGATGCTGGATGTTCACGAAACCATTCACTGGTCTGTGTGGTCCATAGACCACCATCAAATATTTTAAACAACAAACTAACAACATGTCCTACTTGATAGACAACATGTACAACTGGCGTCCACAGCATGATCGCTGCAACGTCATTGTAGTAGTAGTCGTTGATGAGACTAAAAAGCACCGACGTTTTCGACTATCATAAACTATCCGAATATACCCTGATGACGATATATCACCGCGAAGATTGGTATCCTATATGTTATAACACCGCATACCGACAGCCTAACATGATGACAGGGTTTGGTGAAATCACCGTTCCGGAGCGGTGTTTGCGGTGTGAGAACTTGACAAATATATTATTCATGTCTGCACTGAACATGTGAGGTTCAAGCTGGTTCCCGACAAGACAAGATGAAAGTATTCCGATATAACAAGCCACTTTTTAAAGAGGTGAGGTGAGGTGAAATTGGGTTTAACGTCGTGCTTGAGAATATTTCGCTCATATATGACGACATGCGTGTGCGTGTGTATGTGTGTATGTGCGGCTGCTTGTACTAGCCCAGACTTAAGCTGATTTTATAGTGCTAGCCCACTGAGATACCATACCGCAGTGAAGCATGAATACCCAACTCAGACACATTATACTGACTCCGAGCCGACCAGTCCTTGTTGTACCCATTAATGCCGAGCGCCAGGCAGGGACCAACAAGTACCATATTTTAACGTCTTTTGGTATGACGCGGTCTGGGATCGAACCCGCGACCTTCCGCTCTCCGGGCGGACGCTCTAACCACTACACCACGGAGGCGGTCCCCACTTTTTAAAGACGCTCGCAACTTGGAATGATATGTCAAGGAACCGTTCTTCCTGAAAGTGCTACGTGATTGATTCAGTTGTCAGTCACTTGGTGGGCTTGGTAATTCTTTAAAAATTCAAAGAGTTCAATCGAACCTGAGACTTGAAACATCAGCCGTCCGAACTGGATGCACGTGGGTGACGTGATCATGACTGGTGTGTTTATTACATAATGGACAGTGTTGTGGATAAACCAATCACATAAAGCTGGCATCGCCATTCGATAAATATGTAAATGTGATCATGTTGCAGGAACTGTTGTATCTATGCAATAAACACAATACACAGATGTGATGCCAAAAACAAAACCTTTGTAATATCGCCATACAAAATGTAATCTATGTTTCCCAAGCGAGCGACAACATTTTGAAGACAAACATGTCTAAAAATCAGCACTAAGAATAACTAGCGAGATTCACTCATGCATTATATCCATGCGTTGTTTCCATGGTGACGTGAGATTATTTTCAGAACGACAGATAAGCTAAATAGATTATAATGTGTTTCCGTATAGCAAGTATCATATATAAGAAACAAGGTATGTATGTATTATGCTCGCCACTGTCATCGGGTACCAGGTACCAATGTTCTAATGCATCGGATACCAGGTACCAGTGTTAGTGATTCTGCTAGAGATTCTGATACCAGGAACCAAAGCCCTTTTACCAGGCGTCAATCTTAAGGCATCCGATATTAGTACAACTGCCCTGTCGCATTCACTCGACAGCAGAGTTCAAGGCCTTTCGATACTAAACGTGTGTCCTGGCAACACCAAACGTATGTGTACAAGGTACTGAAATTATTTAAAAGGGAGAAGAGTAGATGCAGAATCTGGATTCAAGCGCATTCTTTGATGTGAATGGGACTTTCTAAGTTACCTATCTTCTAATTTTCAATTGTCTAAAACATACCTACCACGAAAGTAAATTTATATAATTAATTACACTTTATAACATGGCTGAATTGGCACCAATGTTATAAGGCGAAATGGTTACCCAACTCAGTAACGGGCCCAGTTACAGTAACAGTGATCTCTGTCAATACCAGTTCGTGTTTAATCACATCACATAGAACAGTCATGCATCTACTTAATAAATGACACTTTATCATGAACACGTAGTGGCTGGGGTTTGGGAGCTTTGCGTTGACATTCTTGGGTTAATACGGTGCAGCCTTCTACAGAAAACGTAGTCGACGTGTTCAGCTATATGCGTGTGAATGCTGAGTGCTCTATTGCTGGATTTGTGGTTTGACCGCCTCTTCTGATCAGTCGCAATAGTTGTGTCCCTTTGCTGCCAGGATCCGCGGCCATGAAAACCAGATCCACCTGATCTTTGGTGCGTCACCACAGTCTACTTTGCTCAAAGAGTGAGTGACTTTAGTTTTACGCCGCACTCAGCAATATTTTAGCTATATGGCGGCGGTTTGTAAATAATCGAGTCTGGACCAGACAAGCCAGTGTTCAACAGCATGAGCATCGATCTACACAACTGGGATATGATGACATGTGTCAACCAAGTCAGCGAACCTGATCACCCGATCCCGTTAGTCGCATCTTACGACAAGCATGGGTTACTGAACATCAATTCTATTCCGGAGTGCTCAATGAGAAAATACGGTATCCATACATAAAAGGAGAAACATAATACATGTCGCTGACTTCTTCAAGCTTAACGTCGGTTGTATCATGCAGTCTGCCGGAAACTGGTACCAGCCGCCTGTACAGTGCAACTCCTCATGACGATATTGCCATGTCTTCTGGATGAGATAATTATTTTACAAACCTTTAGGAGGATATAGATCAGTACAGTGTAGTCATACTCAGGTTTGTCTTACAATACAGACCGTTAGGCAAGTGTCAGATGGAGACCGGTACCTCAATTTGTTCCACTTAGTAACCAGAATAAATGGAAGATATAGTCCATATCCACCGCCTATAGAATAAATTCTGGCAAGCATGACCAACCTCTTAGACATACTAAATGGGCGCATCCAATCATAAGAGCTGGAGTAGTCCAGTGTTGCGGATAGCGTAAGACACATTTACCATATAAGGAGATAATATTTTCAAAGTATTCCTGGGATAGGAGAATGGGTCTGGCTGACTAGACGGACACTGAAATCTGTAGCCACCTGGTCTAAATCCAGGCTTGCATCGTGTGTCAAATTATCTTCCTAATCGAAATCTATTGCCATTTTCTTCAACAGTCTTACAATTGCTTATGCGTTTTTGTTGAACATTAATCCATGGTCGGTCTGCGACAGCGTCTTCCTCTGATAACCGCCATATTGAAAGTCATGGATACCGGCTACTTGCAATTGCCATTTTTTGGCACTGAATTACACGATTTGGATCAAGAAATCAGAGCGTTATCTGAATGAATTCAATCGTAGATTCAATCAAGGCAAGAGGAACGTGCATCAAAAACAGCCTTGTTTTATGTTCTTCTCGTGATGAATGAAAATTGAATTATATGTCACTCGTTATTAGAAGATTCCAGTCTATTCTGATTTGGATGCAATTCAACATTTATTCAATTCCATTATTTGAACAGATACTATCATGTACAAATCCAATCTCGGACACTGACCTTTATAAAAGCTTGTGGGGACGTAATTTCAACTCATATCGCTGTGGGCTGTCCAGGGAGGTTTTGTATAAATCATTTTACGGTTAGGGTTGTATTTAGAGAAGCATTCAATTAATATTGCATGATACAGAGGCTATATCATCAAGTTTCCTTCCTAGGTCAATAGTTATTTATGAAAGACGATCAACGTCACATTGATTGAAAAGTGTGAGGGCACGGGACGGTGAGGGATTTGCCAAATATCTGGTGATTATTATTTCTGTAGGATATTGAGAGTGGATGGTGTTTTATGTAAATAGCCACCGAGGGCCTGTAAAGCTGGTCTCATGTCCTGTCAATGTGTTGTGAGGACAGCCATTTCCATCAATGTCACCGGTGAAAGTCGACCCTTCCTGACCTTTAGGGCGGTGGGGTAGCATAGCGGTTAAAGCGTTCGCTCGTCACGCCGAAGACATGGGTACAATGTGTGAAGCCCATTTCTTGTGTCCTCCACCATGATATTGCTGGAATATTGCTAAAAGCGGTGTAAAACTAAACTCACTCACTCCTGTCCTTAAATGAGTGAATCTGTGTATTGGGTGAAGTACAAATTTCTATTCTCTGCCTCAGTTAGAATGTTTCCGCCTATTGTAAGAGAAGAACCCTAAGATATGCTGCCCTTAACGACTTCGGTGAAGTCCATGGACACAGGTTTCAGAAACCAAGGATGATTTAGAGAATACACCCTCCGGACCGCAACTCCTGTACAACGATTCTTGGAGTCGAGAGCAGTGAGCGACCTGTGAATCTTGGTTGTTTAGACATATCTACAAACGATGGGGAAACCTGGGGAGAAGGAATCGTTGGCTTGTCACGACGAAACCCAGGTTCGATTCCCCACAATGTGAAATCGCTGGATTCACATTACTGACTCACCCGCAGGAAATATCCAGCATAGTGACAACCGATTCTGTGAGTGAGTGTGGTTTCACACCACTTTCACCAACATTCCAGCAATATCACGGAACGCCAGCAATAGGTTTCACAAATTGTATCCATGTGGAGAATCGAACCCTAGACTTATTAAAGTGTCGACAGTTATACACACATACATTAAACGTGGACAAATAGTACACCAATAGTATAACATACGACCAAGGTTAACACCTGCACACACATACAACCATACACAACGTACACACATAGACACCACACACATACAGTTAGTGAGTGATCCTGTCTAACGGTTTGGACAGTATTCAGGTTAGAGCAAGGTGTGAAAAGTGAATGTGATGAAGAGCCAAACCGTTTGTGCATTCTGATAAACCCGAAGGTAAGATGCAGTTACACCAAGGATCACAATCAAACCGTGCCTTGAATTCAAACCCACAATAATAGTATCCTGGCACGACTAAGGAACGTAATTATGAGGCACCCTTGGCGCTGTAACCCCGGGCTTGGCGTACATGTGCAATTGTACGTATAGCGTTAAACCTTTCATCTCTGTTTCATTGACCGAATACGGGATCTGACGGGCCTGCACAGATGTCCTAGGGTGGTATACTAATCGGCTAAAGGTGGCTCACATTCTATATTGGGCATAATGGGACGATGTGATCCAGCATTAGCCCCTGACGGACACTGGACCATGGAAGCGGACATTAGCACCAGGCAAGTTGGTCTGAGCTGCCTGAATCAGATAAGCCTATACGTTCATCCTTCCGTCACGCACCGAGTGTACGGCATACTGGTACGGTGTGGACACAGGCCTATGAAAGACATAATTACACGGATAAAAGACGAAGACAAGTGAATTATTTCAATTGAAAATGTGATGTGTTAATAGATATGTACAACTGTTACTTTCAAGTATTACCCCATTGCCAACTGAGAATGTTCTTCGTATTGTTTCTATGGCGATACTGCTTGTATGAATGTATAGGGATCATATATCAGCTTGCAGGAAGACGTTAATGCTGTTCTGCAGTGAAGTCAGCTATATATCAGCTTTGTGACGGCGATCTGCCAGATCATCCAGACTAATCAACGATGTATACTGTAATCAACGTTCCGTGCCAATACTCAGTCAGGTCACTTCAAAATGAGAGTATTTAAAAAAAAATGGAAACGCAAATACGCAACAAATTCATTGTTAAAAAACAAACTCTAAGAAGCGCCTATGTGACCCATGTGGCGCGCTGGTAGCCTGGAGACTTCCTTTCATGCTCTAAATACGTGTCAGGCCCGTGAAGGTCCGGGTTAGAATATTGGCCTTCAGTAACCCATGCTTGTCGTAAGAGGCGACTAACGGGATCGGGCGGTCAGGCTCGCTGACTTGGTTGACACATGTCATCGGTTCACAATTGTGCAGATCGATGCTCATGTTGTTGATCACTGGATTGTCTGGTCCAGACTCGATTATTTACAGACCGCCGCCATATAGCTGGAATATTGCTGATTGCGGCGTAAAACTAAACTCACTCACTCACTAAATACGTGTCAAGAGAAGATTGTTCCACTCTTCAGTAAGATCATTGCCGAGTTCCTTTTAAGCGGACGGAAGGACACAGCGTCGTCAATAGGGCTGAGGCTTGATACCGGGCTGGCCACTCAACGCGGACAGTGGTCTTCTGCTCTAAGTAGGAATCAACGACAGGGAGTGACATGAGGTCGTGCATTCCTGCCCATGGGATGAAATCAGGTCGCATCCAAAGTATCATCAGATAAACACACACCTGGTATTGTGCCTGCTGCACGACTTAGATCCCATCATGATTGAGCCCCACCTATAGCGGTCATATTCGGCTCTTGTAGAATCTTATTTTATTTTTTTTGCTGTTGTGTTGCACGCGGTCAACCAGATATGAGTAGGTCACATGATGTCCCTGTATCTGATAACGGTTCAAAGTCTTGTAATGGTGCTGCGAGTCTTGGATAAACCTGCTACGACCGCAGTCAGCAGTATTACTTCACCTTCGGGAACCATGATCTGTGAAGTCTACACAGTGTCTGGACTGTCATGTTGACGTGAACCTATAAGCTCAATCGAAATGTGCCTGTCTGTCGGGTCAGTGACCGTGACCGGATATCATCAGATATCATCAAGGTGAAGGTCATCTGTTCTCAATATCTCGCATGGCTCCCATGAGAGTCCTGAACTGCATGGCATCGTCGCTCAATAGAACCAAACAGATTACAAATGTGGTCTGGGGAATGTTCACCCACTCATCCTGCAGTCCCAACTGTTGGAGGTTCAGTGGCTGGGATCACAGACGTTGATCAAGAGCATCCGATAAATGTTCGATGGGGTTTAGATCTGGAGACCTTGAAGGGCATATCGGTACTTGCATGTTGTGGTTCCTCGTGTGCTGGGGCGGTGGGGTAGCCTAGTGGTTAAAGCGTTGGCTCGTCACGCCGAAGACCCGGGTTCGAATCCCCACATGGGTACAATGTGTGAAGCCCATTTCTGGTGTCCCCCCGCCGTGATGTTGCTGGAATATTGCTAAAAGCGGCGTAAAACTAAACTCAGTCAGTCAGTCCTCGTGTGCTTGTTGTATAACGGGAAGGACACGTGGTCGAAGATGTATATCTGTGTAACGCTTCGCCGTTAAATTGCCCTGGACGTGTACCAAGTCTGTCCTACCGGTGTGGGAGATGGTAGCCCACATTATTACACCATCACCAAACGTGGTGTAGTAATGTATGCAGTTTCGCGCATATCGTACCCAACGACGTCTGTAAACACGACGTCTTCCGTCTCTATGGAGAAGCAAAAAACGTGACTCGTCACTAAACCAAGCACGCCTTCATCACTGTTGTCGCCATACTCAGTCAGATTGACGCCTCGTCTCGGGCGAATACCCGCGGCGTGTAGTCGGTTCCTCACTGCCTGGGCTGGTGATATCCTACGCAATCCTGGTGTTGCTGTAGCTGTAGATGTGGCCGTAGTGAGTCTATCGTAAGAGACGAACCAGTATGAACCTGTCCTGATCTGCATGAGGTTGACCAGATCTGGATAGCGCACATGTTGACCCTTGCGTCTGATAACCGTTCCAAAGTCCTGTAATGGTGCTTGGCGCTTCTTCGGAAAACCTTGCTACGACCGAAGCCGAGTCGCCTATCTGCAGTCGGAAGATGGCGTTGCTTGGACTTCTGGCAGTCGTGGCATGTTTTCACTGTTCACATGCTGAACATTTATGATGACATCCAGATCGTTTTCGTATCCCAACAATTAAGCTGCACGTTCATTTCATGTTATATTCTTTTTGGCCGTACTTTATTCCACCCGCACAAATCACTCCCGATGCATGCAGACATGAGATCGTTATCTTTTCTGTTCATTTTATAATGAATGCCAGCACAACTCCGTCAGATAATTATGTTTTCTAGGTTTCTTTTTTTGCAGAGTATATTTTCCCGCCTAACTAGAGGTTGTTGATGCCGATCACTTTGTGACTAGCTCCTAAATTTCTTTTTTTTACAAAAACGCAAACGGCACTAAACATGAATCAATATGGGAATACGGTTTCACTTCGCTTCAATTTCCCTGATAAGCTCTTATCATCTGATTCAGGGACCAGAGAAAGAGGGGATGGTGGTTGTTCAGTCTGTCGGGAAATCCCGACTTGAGTGCGACCAAGTTGACCATCAACACATTCTGAAACTGCATATGTTGCAGTCTAGATCTTGTAACTTCGCGGTGAGTATATTACAAATAACCCTCAGTCATATCATTATTGCAAACCCGTGAAGATCCGGGTTAGAAAGTCTTCAGCAACTCGTCCTCGTCTTCAGAGGCGAATAACGGAAACGTAAGGTCAGGCTCGGTGACTTGGATGATGAATGTCAACGTACACACACACACACACACACACACAAACCCCACCCCACCCATTGCGAAGGCCGATGCTCATGACGCCAATCACTGTATTGTCTGGTCCAGACTCGATTATTAACAGACTACTCGCATATAGCTGTTGGAGTATTGCAGAGTGCGGCGTTACACAAGCAAATCTACTGATTTTAGAACGCATTATGTAGAATTGTTTTACCAAACCGTTACCATATTTACAGTAGTTCAAAACAGAAACCAGTTTAAGTCTCTAATGATTTGCAAGTCTAGATTGGCTCAGCTCTAGAAACTAGAGTTGTTCTGGGTTGCCTTCAGCTTTTTGTTTTGTTTTGTTGAAAAAAATAAAATATGATTACTTTCTTTCTGGGATTACTCGAGTCGAACACCTGTGTATTTAACCCTTTGCATTTCATACCTTCTCTGAAGCGTTCTACTATCAATACCTCTGTTCCCCTTGCTGGCTGAACTGACACTAGTGAACAGAAGTGGGTTGTTATTCCTGGAGTCGGGTGCCTTATTGTCTGGCTCTGCAGGCGATACCTCGTCCGGAACACTGCAGTTTCGTTTCTCCGTGTGACCCAAACTCTGCATA
Source organism: Haliotis rubra (assembly GCF_003918875.1). Taxonomy (NCBI): domain Eukaryota; kingdom Metazoa; phylum Mollusca; class Gastropoda; order Lepetellida; family Haliotidae; genus Haliotis; species Haliotis rubra. The sequence continues at coordinate 1,820,323 of NW_025765891.1, forward strand.
GCAGTGTTTAACAATCTTGTTGCTGATGAAAGAAAATTTGCAAATCACCAACTGTTTCCGACCAATCACCTTGTAGAACCCCAGGGCAGCGTTCAACACTAAACACTAAAGGTTGCCACGACTGGCGTGTTTGCATACACCTTTCAGTAACACAGCGTTAATCAAACACACGTGTTGCTCTTCTACCAACAGATTAAACCGCATTTCCGATTACACGTGTTTAATCTGCTTGAGCCCATGAAACACACAGTAAGGCACGCGGATGATGAAATTATCTCATTGTTTTGTAAATACCACATTGAGAGCAGCCTCCCTGTGCTTGGCTTCCGGTTACCCGATAACACGCGTTATACACTACCAAATACATGACAGTAAATCATCCCCGTTAAGAACTAGGTCAAACGTTCTATATTCAAAACTCGCTGGTCGTCATTTTATCAACTCGATGAGAGAAAACCAAGGCCATTGAAATCCCTTTAAAATCAATGCATTATAAATTTGGAACATAACGTAGTTTTCGTCAATGGATATCATGGCTCCAGGAGGAACTGGAATCAATAAGAAATAAATTTGAATTTCCTTAACTCTATTTCCATGTTCATCTGTCCTGACTGACAGGCAATTAAAGATGCATTCCAACCTTGTTCAAAGAGTACAACCCACTACAAGACAGATATTATGCCTTGGCTGGAACGAAGGAAGGTTTGAATAAATCATGATTTCAATTGATGATCGGCGAGTTAGCAATGAATGCGGGGCTTGAACCACTGACGTAATATATCCGAGGTAGGGATAAGCAACAGAAGAGATCTACCATGACACCGAAATATATCTTCCCATTAAATAGTGCTCTCTCTACTGCAGCATTGAGCAGTGGGAGAACGTAACCAGTCTTTACGATCGCGGGAGCCAGGGGACAATGTCCCCGAGAACTAAAGCGCACTGGCGTTAATCTCCAGCTCTGTGCCAAACGGGCTCTAACAAGCAAAGTCGCTCCATTCTCTAACGCAAACTGAATTTAAACTAACCGTCGTGTCTCCCTGAAGAAAATAATCCCCTCTGCCTATTTACAACAGAAGCTTGAAAACCAAAGGTTTAGTACGAAGCTCTAAAAACGTCCTTGGTACAATCTCTCTGCCCCACCTGCCACGCCTTAGACCGCCTCCCTGAGCTTCAAGAGGAAGAGGGATGTTTTTTTCGCGCCAGCCTGTGGTTCATCGATCCCAAGGAGCCGCTGTAAGAATGTCTTCGACTTAGATCATTATGGCTGGTCCTGCTTCCCGCGCTCGGTCTTAGCGACAAGGTAGCACAGCACACGATAACGGCATTCCACAAGTAAATACACTCCTGGCGCTATATTCTCCTCCCTCGCTACCTGTAATCCGTCTCTTGGCGTGGCACGGTAGCATCCTAGTACGATACCGTGGTAAATAACTCCACAGCACTTGTGGCTCAACTGTCACAGAATAAAGCAATTGATTGCTAAAGTCAATACAATTTGCCACAGTGATAGCATAATTTTTCCTGGCCGGAAAAGGTCGATTGTAGTGGCTTATTGGAGGAGTGAAGACACGAGGCATGTGATTGATTCAGGATCAGTCTGATCGAGCAGCGCGTTGCTCAAAGCAACGTTCTGTCCAACTCCGTACTACACGTGCTTGGAAGGATTGTGTCACGAACGCACATGAATGTGGTGAAATCCGACCTCTGACCTGTGTCGTCACGTCCGTGAAGCATGCGCCGTTGTAAGCGGGCGCCGTAGAACCATGGTTGTATAGTAGCGGAAAGAAGTAAGTATGATTGTGTAAAAACAGGAGGTCGGCAAAAGTGAATATATCGGATACTACTGCAGACCATCATGTTTTCTGATTCCAGTGGGGCAAGCCTTAAGGAGATTACAGCATAAGCGTCGCTTTGTGCGCCGTTCTCTGTCAAGACGCCCGTTACAGTCGTCAACCTCTTATGGATCAGGGGGTGAGTGCATCTGGCCCTACCCTTAAGTCCTGACCCCCACCCAACATAGCCCCCCTCACAGCCACCCCTACCCAGAGCTTAGTGCTTCTCGGGTAGCTGGTGTATTTCCCTTCTTTGATTTCAGTCCACTTACAGTAATCGGATATAGAGCAACGATACCCACGTGTGTCCATTGGATTTACCATTGACCAGAAGATTTTCAAATTGGATTATTTACGTCTGAAGAAGTGATCAGATGTGGCGTCGTCGGCTTTGGAAACACTGCGGCCAGCGATGAGGTGCCGTTTAATTTGATTGGTTATTTTTAGCATGTGTCGCATGTCTTGCACGTGCAAGGCAAGCCATGCGGACCTGTTTATGCTTCCCAATTACACGTGGAATAATGCCAATTGTGACTGTTTGTACCGTTTTATTTGTGAATTATCCTAGCCCCCTCTTGGATACCTCTACTGTTGAGACTGTTTAGCTGCAGACACACTTGGGAAATAATCATCGGAAAATGCTTGACGACTTGGAGAGCAGCGGTAATATCTAAGCCTTGATCACATAATGAAATCATTTATCTTTGAAATTATTTATCTTTGAATACTGTAATCACTGGAGATTAACATAATGAATTGATCGATCTTTAATATTTAATCACTAAATTGAATTTTATCTTTGAGTACTTTTATCATTGCATTTCTAGTTGCTCACTTGTAGTGAAATTCATCTTTCTTAGAATCACACCTATTTATTACAATCTTCCCACAGACACACTTTGATGCTATTGTTCGGCATGTTTATCTTGAAGCTCTCATCTCCTCTGTAAATATTCTGTGGGGATAATTCAGCTGGTGGTGACAATGGCTTCCTTTGCAGAACCTTGTGAGATCAGTTCAGGGATAAACAAATACAAGATTGTTATATGTACTTAACACAGGTTCAGATTGATAAGCTGTGAATTAGTATCAGGTCTTGTTGGGTGAAGCTTTGTTTATGAATTGCAAAACTGTGATGCCAAACCTGTCATTCTGGCGGAGAACATATTTATTTGAAACTGTTCCTGTTGAGTAAGCTGTGTCTATCAACCAGAGAATGCAATTATCTGTCAGCAGTCTGTATATTTCAAAACCAGGTCCTATGCTTCTCATTTCTAGGATGAACCTTCCACCTTGTAAAGTAACCTCAATCCAACCTTGACAAAGTATTAATTGTTCAAATTCATCCTCCTGAATCTTGACCAAATTAGCCTGGATCAAAAACTGGATCTGCCTAAGAAGTGTAAGGACAACAAATGTTTTCACTTTCAGACACCAACTGGTACACACAAATCTCATTTAGGTGTTACCAAGATCTGAGGCATTGGGTGCAGAGGCACTAATGGTATTGGGCAGCAAATGGTTCTCTTTCAAGGATTCTACTAAGTCACCAATAAGGTGCTGTTAGATTGGATTATGAATATTATTGGATTAATTTAACCAATGAAGACATGTTGTTTTGATTGCTGTGTTAAGACTTGGTGATCATGCCATTCAAGGGACACTTGTCATCATTTATCTGGGTGACCACTGTCTGGTATATCACATGGATGATGGAAGATAATTAAGGGTGTGGTCCTCAGTAAACATACCTAGCTGCATCTGCCTTTTATACAACTATAGTAATCAATACAGAGGCTCATATCTAATCTTTGGATGTTTATGTTGTCATCCATTCTGTTCCTCAGTCATTAAAATACAATAAAAAGAGAAATATAATTCCAGCTTTAAAATTCTCCTGCTTAGAGTTAAAGTATTATTAAAATTGAATATAGATTTTTATTTTACATAAGTAATAGAATATCAATAGGACAACTGTTTTCTTGCCAGAATCACTTGAAGGTCTTAAAACATTCTAATAAATAAACACGACAAATCTCTGCTAAAAGCATGGAAATCAATATTGTCTTTTAAATGGGCCAATCTGCAGCATTAAGGATTGGTGAATTCATCATTTTAAAATCTATATGCATCTTACTCTCCATCAGTTGGACCAGGAATTCTCTTTTAGGGTTCTGTTGTTAAAAATATGTTTGGTTAATGCTTTGAAAAAAAAATTCAAATAAAAGTTTTCCTGTTAAGAATCTAATGGAAACAGCTTTTGCATTTTTTTGTGAAGTAAATTCTCCACAAGCATAGAATTATTCAATGTTGTGAATTCCTTAATCATAATGCAACATGCTTTGAGCTGCTGTGCTGTCATATGTGTCTGTATAGACATACTGGTAGATATGTGTAGTTATAACATCAGGCCCATATTTGGTATCATTATATCTTCATCGTACACCTTGAAAGCTTTGGCTGCAGTAAGGATGAAAGATCCTTAAAACAGAAGAATTTCAGTTAGATTTACCGTTTCTTAAAATAATGGTAAAAGATGCTCAGTTTAAGGAATGGTCATGTTGCAAGATGGCACTGAAAACACAGAACATGGAGGGATGTTAAAGGCCATTTGGCAATCACACAATATGAAACTGTGAAACTGGTTAAAGAGGCTCAGATTAAGGAATGGTCATATTGCAAGATGGCACTGAAACCACAGAACATGGAGGGATGTTAAAGGCCATTTGGCAATCACACAATGTGAAACTGGTTAAAGAGGCTCAGATTAAGGAATGGTCATATTGCAAGATGGCACTGAAACCACAGAACATGGAGGGATGTTAAAAGCCATTTGCCAATCACACAATATGAAACTGTTTCTGAAAGATTGGAATAGTGTGAAATAAATGTTCTCTTGAGACATCCATCAAGATTACTTTGGAAAGTGTCATCAATATCGGATTAAATATCAATCAGTGATGACGTGAGTGGGGAAAAGTGGCTGTGTTTTAACAATTTAGATCAAGTTTAATATCTATTTATGCAGCATCCTTATTTGTGCTTCAGATGCTGCTTTATAGCTGTGTGTTTCTGGGAACATATCGAGCTGTGGAATATATGACACAAACATGATGTGGAATAACAGCTATATTGCTGGGTTTATAGTCCAGGGTATCTGGTGCAGATTTGCATACTCCATTAAGATAAGATATAGGTTCATGAAAATGGTTTATCTGGGCAACATCTGGATTAATTTTCCTGTTAAAAGTAGTTTTATATTTCAAAATTTTCATAACCATGGTTATTATGATACATTGTAAGACACAATTTTATGTTTTAATCAGATTATTTGTCTGTCATCATTATTACATTATTACCTATTCTATTACACTTTCATAACAACAAGGGGCGGTGGGGTAGTCTAGTGGTTAAAGCGTTGGCTCGTCATGCCGAAGACCCGGGTTCGAATCCCCACATGGGTACAATGAGTGAAGCCCATTTCTGGTGTCCCCCGCTGTGATATTGCTGGAATATTGCTAAAAGCGGTGTAAAACCAAACTCAGTCAGTTCATAACAACAAACATCAATTATGAATAGTGTTATTGATGCGATAACCAGTTCAATAAACTTGTACCAAGGTCTGATAAATATGCAAATGAGGTCACCTTTCTGGAACCAGTCAGGAGCTGCTTTTAGCAAGCAATATCAGTGTTATATCTTGCTGATACTGATGAATATCATGCCCCTACAGTTTAGAGGTTTCTTGAAATGCGAGTTCCACCTGGTATCACAAATGGCAAAGTGCATTTAGTCATTATATTCATACGCAGTTTCTGAAAAGAGAATTTTAGTGTCATGTTTCTGTATGTATATATCAAACATTAGAAATAGAGAATGCACTTTGAAAAAATTATTCATGTACAAGACTCAGTTAAAATTGTTTGTATTGCTAATGTATACTGAGCAAAAAAAGTGGAGGATTATAAAAATTTGGGGGTATTTTTATGAAAACAAATGCCCAGTCTTCACTACCCTAAAATTCCTAACCTTACCAGTATGTATATTGTTTTATAACATGCATGACTGATTATTAAGATACTGACTGACTGACTGACTGACTGAGTTTAGTTTAGTTTTACACCGCTTTTAGCAATATTCCAGCAATATCACGGCGGGGGACACCAGAATTGGGCTTCACTCATTGTGCCCATGTGGGGAATCGAACCCGGGTCTTCGGTGTGACGAGCCAACGCTTTAACCACTAGGCTATCCCACCGCCCCGATTATTAAGATACAAGACATTACAAGAAACATTGCAACAGGAGATAAAATCCAACACAATGTACATGAGTTCTTTAAAAGACAACATGATGTTAAAATTTTTGAGATGACACAATATTGATGATGTTAAGATACGTGATCTGGTGTGTGGTAATTCAAGATGCTTGCCAGTGGTGTACCGATACAGTGTTATGGTATTGTATTCCAACAGGAGGCTTTCTATGCAGTACGTTGATTTACAACATGCCAAAACATGTTAAAGGGTGGTAGGATACACCAGCAATTGGTCGACTCACAGTTAAAATAGTTTCTCATTGGTGGATCCATGTCTAACTGTGGTTTGTTTCGTCAGTGGGCAGTCATGAAATGTCTGGACCAGGACAACAGGCAACACAAGCATGAACATTGAGATGTAGCTGAAATAATCTTAAATACATTGTCAAGCCCCATTTCACCGAGCCTGTAATCCTGTATCTGAATACACAATGCCATTTAGAAAGTGGTCAAATGTAACATATGTTATATTTGGGATTACACTTTCTTAGTAAAGTACGGATTCTAGTACTTTTGTTGGGTTGAGTCCCATCTGGGATTCGAACCCACACCCTCAGAGTCAGACACCTAATCACCAGCACTCAAAGTCAGCTGCCTAACCCGCTCAGCCACCACGACTTTTGTAATCCAGTGTCTCTTAATATCATGAAAGGGTGAGGACAAGACTGGAGGTAATATGTAACATACTGTAGCAGAGGTGACAAAATCCATGTACATGAGTGCAGTCAGTAGGTTTTCAGTCTTTCTGATGTTTACCTCGGCTGATTCCAGCTTTTTTTGTACTTAATAGTAACAAAAGTCTTGGTGTGTGATCATTCTTAGTGTTGGAATAAGTCTTCTTATTCAGTAGAACTCTTCATTTCTGGTCATCACATGAATGGTATATTTCTCTGTGATCTTGGTCCTTGGTCTTCTCAGTGCAGACTTCATCACTAAGTAAAAATAATGCCACCCCTTATGTATGACATACATTTGAGTCATACCGTATTTAACTGTCACAATGTATTTACTACGGTTATGTTAACTTGTTGAAAGCAGCATGAAGCAATTATAACAATGTATTTACTACAGTAATGTAAACTTGTTCAAAGCAGCATGAAGCAATTATAACAATGTATTTACTATAGTAATGTAAACTTGTTCAAAGCAGCATGAAGCAATTATAACAATGTATTTACTATAGTAATGTAAACTTGTTCAAAGCAGCATGAAGCAATTATAACAATGTATTTACTACGGTAATGTAAACTTGTTCAAAGCAGCATGAAGCAATTATAACAATGTATTCCTGGTTTTATCTTTTGCCTTTCCATGCACTGTGGCATTCTCTTGGCGCCACACAATTCACCAAAAGTCCTCCCATTCCTGCACCAACCCTCTCCATGACTCTGTCTCTTGTCTCTGTATGATTCTCTCAGGTCAACCCTCCTCCATAGTAATTGACTAGCCACTTAAGGGAATGTGCTCTTTAATGACAATTGTTGAAAAAATCAATTCAAATACAATGTGTCTGGAAGATTTGCTTGAATGGTAGTTGGTAAACCAGTCATTTATATTGACAACGTTTCAGAGTATTGTTGAGCTGCTGATGAGTGAAACCAGCTCTGTGAAGCTTCTCTGGCTGGAGAATGAAGAGGTCAGCTTGCTAATACATCTTCTCAACATCCCAGGGATTTGTCCCTCTGAGAAGAGGCATCAATCTTTATATAACTTTTGATCCTTAAGACCAGCTCTTGTCACTGCTTGATGAAGTTCTGTGGAGGATGAGACGGATTGCTGAGTAGTTGAGTGCTTGCAAGGAACGCTTCAGTGAGCGATTGTTGGAGTGTGCTGCACTCAGCAATATTCAACAGATATCATAACAATGCTCAACTGATATCACAGCAATATGTAATACTTGTCTCAGCAATTTTCAACACATCATGGCAATGTGTAATTGATATTGCAGCCATATTCGATGGGTAATACTGAAATATTCAGTTGATTTTACAGCAATATTCAATAGATATTGCCGCCATATTCAACAGGTATCAGCAATATTCAATAGATATCACAGCAATATTCAATAGATATTGCAGCCATATTCAACAGGTATCAGCAATATTCAATAGATATCACTGCAATATTTAATGGATATTGCAGCAATATTCAACAGGTATCAGCAATATTCAATAGATATCACAGCAATATTTAATGGATTCTTCTCCAACAAATTTAAGGGCTACCCAATTCAGTCATTCATCTGCTAAAGTAAACCAATCATGCCACTACAGATCAACTACAGCCCTGTGGAAGAACAGAGTTGTCATCAACGTTTTATAGTTATATTATATTCAGTCTAAGTAAACTTAAGCTCAGTATTATTCGTTACACTGCTATACTGAGTCTAACAAAACCTTGTGGAAGGTCGCATCAGGTAACCTTTTCTATTGTCTAATCAGAACACAGCTTACCAAATCGTGAAAGATGACATTCGCACATACCTTTTGAACTTTTATCTCGAAAAAGTTTTGTACCCGAACGATTCTGAATGCTATTTTCCGTACGATCGCTTCCGAGTGATGCACATGGAGCACACCACAACCGTGAGTAAACAGTCGCTGAAAATAGCGTTTCGTCAGTATTCAAGGATGTCAGCTTGCGGAAATATTAGCTAATGATAACTATGTCAACAGAAACCCAAAAGGGTATATTCTGCAGGTCATATATCTGTGTTTTATGCAGGTTTTCATTTGTTGTGATATCTGAGTGTTGGCGACCGGGGAAGAGTAAATCCATTTTGTAAGTCCCGCCGAACCCTAAATAGTAGCCGTTGTCTGATTGGTTAAATCCTTTCTGTCGTCTCGCTATTGATTGGATGGTCATAGGTCGCTCAAAGGTTACCTGACGCAACCTTCCATATAGTTTTGTTAGACTCAGTATAGCAGTGTAACGAATAATACTGAGCCTAAGTTTACTTAGACTGTATTATATTGAACCTGGTAATCTGTTAAAGTAGAGTAAACCACCTCGTATACATGCCTCCTCAACATCCCATGGGATATCTCTGAAAGAAAAGGTTACCAGTATCCCATGAATATTGGAGCCAGAAGATGAGGGTCTGGGTGTTAGACTTAGTGACTTGGTAATTGGGATTTTATCTGGTTAAATGTTCAATGCATTCACAAAATGGGTACTCTGAAGGAACTGGTTACAAGCTCCATGAATATTGGAAAAGACAAAAATGGATCACGGTGTTAACTTGTGACGACAAATGTAATTTTATCTGGTTAATGTCTCATGCATTCACTGGTTGGTCCACTCTTATGTTTACAAGCATCTTTGTTATAGCTGGAATATCAATAAAATTGTTGCTGACAGTCATTATTTCTGTCTATAGACCCCCTTATCCAACCCTCCATCCACCCATCTGCCTACTTACTCATCCATCCCACTTATCCATCCATTCTCGATCCACCCTTTCAGCCATGCACCAACTCATCCACCCATTCATTCATCCACCCACATGTCCATCCATCCACTCCACCCACCCATCCATCCATCCACTACTCCACCCACTATCTGTTCACTCTGTTGCCTCACACAGCTCCCAGACCGCCTCCATGGTGTAGTGGTTTGAGCGTCCACCCGGAGAGCGGAAGGTCATTGGTTCGATCCCCGAGAGTGTCATACAATAAAGATGGTACTTGTTGGTCCCTGCCTGGGACTCTGCATTAATGGGTACAACAAGGACTGGTCAGTTTGGAGTCAGTATAATGTGTCTGGGTGGGGGATATTCATGCTTAACTGCGGCATGGTATCTCTGTGAGTTAGCACTATAAAACCAGCCTAAAAAAACACTATAAAGTCTGGGCTAGTACAAGCAGCCACATATACACATGCACGCACATCGTCATCTGAACGAAATATTCTTAAGTGCAACGTTAAACAACATTTCACCTCACCTCACCTCACCTCACTTCACCTCATCTCACCTCACCTCACCTCACCTGGCTCGCATGGTGTTATGGATAGAGTGTCTGTCTGAAGGTCATTTGAGAGAAGGTGAAAGAAGGTACTTGTTGTTGCACTGCCTGGTTCATAGCATGAGAGGATGGGTGGTGGTGGGGGGGGGGAGAGAAAGCAAAGACTTTGACTTAAAGTAAGTATAGCTTGGGAGGTTCATCCATGCTGAAACAGTGGCATGGTTTATCAGAGGGACTGAAGTATAAAACTGGTGTAAGACATGTACTAGCCGCCTCACACACACACACATGGTGCATGGTGCTGTGATTGGATGCATGATGATGATGATGATGATGATTTGGAGATTTAATGCGTGCTTTCTCACATAATGCTTATTTCGCACACTGATTTGAACAAAGGATATGGCAACCTCAAGGGGGCGTTAGTGTTGCATAATTAAATTTGTATCAATTTTGAATTTGTCAGAAGTTGTAAGTGGGATGAACTATGGCACGGTTTGGTTGGTATCTGTGTTTTTGTTTTTATGTTGTTATGTTGTACGTTGGTAGTTGGTTATGTGGGATTATAAGTATGGTAACTCTCCATTCCTTCCTTAAAATTGGTTGGTAGGCACAATATTTTAATGGAATGGAGAGTTACAAGATTTATTAAACCCATTAGTATTGGGAATATTGCTGTTATCAAAATTAAATGTCAAAATGACAAAATGAAGGTTTTATTTTGAAACTGGTACACATCGCTCCATTCCTAAAAAGTAATGGAGCGAACAGACAATGGAATGACGTCACAAATGTAATTTAAGCGACCTTAAAGGCCCGTTTTGAAAAGAAATATACCTTGGTCTTTGAATTTTTGGGTGTTATTTAGTGGACTGAGGAGTGTTTGCACCCAGTGAACTCTGGAGCACCATTCTGTGTTGGTAGTGTCTGCTGTGTAGCAGGATGTGTTCGCGTTTCTGTTTCGTTGCAGTAGGTGCATTTGTGGTGGATGCAGTTACACCCCATTACAGTTGCTCCTGCGCACCCTGCTCTTTCACAAGGCTATACACCACTGGGGCAGGGCAGCAGAAAGTGCCCATCAGCTCTCCGAGGCAGCAACTGGAGTTGGGGCAGGTGGGTGGATGTTAGTGCAGCAGGTGTGATAACATGAGCAGCGGCAGCATCATCGGCAGTGATAACAACAGCAGTAGCTGCCACAGCCAATCACCACACAGCACAGGGCGTTGACCTGTGTCTATCTCCCCATTGTGTGTACAATCTAACGATCTTGTAAAACATGAAACGTCCAAATAACGCTCACTTTCCCTAAGGAAAGGGAAGTTATGCCAGCACACAGACCTGACTGTTAAGTAGGCACATGCTGACACTTCTAGGGATCCAGGATGATGAAGGATTATTCACACATCACCCCAGCTTTGGTGCAGATTATGCTGCACCTCTGTATGAAATATAGGCCTGTCCCTACATTATTCGGCTTCATTTCAGAGTGGTTGGTGTGCTTCTCCCTCCATCCATCTTAACTGCCTGAGTCGTGTGTACATTAGCTTTGAAATGCTCTGATGACAATAATATTGATGATTTTTTGTTACATGATGTTGGTGTTGGTTATGGTAGTGATGATAGTGATGATGGTGATGGTGTTGATGATGATCATGATGCTGATGATGTTGATGATTCTGTTCATGAAGGTGGTGGTGATGACAATAATGATGTTGATTATGGTTTTGAAGGTGTTAAAGATGATAATTATGGTGATGTTTATGATGGTGATGGTGTTGATGTTTATGATGATGATGATGATGATGCTGGTGGTGTTGGTGTTGATGAAGGTGGTGATGGTGGTTATGATGTTGATGTGTTGGTGTTGATGTGGTGATGATGTTGTTGCCGATGGTGGTGGTGGTGGTGGTTGATGATGATGATGGTGGTGATGGTGGTTATGATGTTGATGTTGATGATGATGATGATGGTGTTGGTGATGATGATGGTGGATGTTGATGAATGATGGTGGTGATGGTGGTTATGATGTTGATGTTGATGATGATGATGATGATGCTGGTGGTGGTGTGTGGTTATGGTGTTGATGAAGGTGGTGATGGTGGTTATGATGATGTTGATGTTGATGATGATGCTGGTGGTAATGGTGGTGGTGGTGATGTTTAAGATGATGATGAAGGTGGTGATGGTGGTTATGATGATGGTGGTTTATGATGATGATGATGATGATGATGGTGGTGGTGTTGGTGTTGATGAAGGTGGTAATGGTGGTTATGATGATGTTTATGATGATGATGGTGGTGGTGGTGTTGATGATGATGGTGGATGTTGATGTTGATGGTGCCGAGGTGGTGGTGTTGATGAAGGTGGTAATGGTGGATATGATGTTGATGTTTATGATGATGCTGGTGGTGGTGGTGGTGGTGTTATCAGCCAATACATTGTATTGCAATATATTGAGATTCAGGTGCTTGTTTTGTGATATGTTTTGGACAGTACATGTTTGACAGCAAGAGACACTAATTGTACATGTCGATCCTATTTCTACATTATAAATCCCTATGAATATTTGTTATGGTTTTAATGACGGCAATCTCAAAATTAGGTTGCATAGTCAGGGATTCTGTTTTCTTTTAAATACAATTGATAGTATGTACAGTATGCCATTTTGTCATTGAATAATGAAGGAACACATCTTTGTTATTGAAAGTCAGTGTAGATAATAATTTAAACCATAAAGATAATCCCAAAACTTCAAATATGTTCTTTATACAATATACCGGTTCACAGAAAATATATTACAATATGTATCATTTGAAAAGCGTATTGCGGTATACCAATAATACCCTGCAATCCTATACATGATTACATCTGTACTCCTATTAAAATCTGGGACGGTGGGGTAGCCTAGTGGTTAAAAAGCATTAGCTCGTCACGCCGAAGACCCAGGTTCGAATCCCCACATGGGTACAATGTGTGAAGCCCATTTCTGGTGTCCCCCACCGTGATGTTGCTGGAATATTGCTAAAAGCGGCGTAAAACCAAACTCAGTCAGTCAGTCAGTCATTAAAATCCCCCTCTTCAACTGGGGATCGGAGCCTCCATCTGCTAGCTCAAGAGAACTCCTCTTAACACTTGACTGACACAACAAGGCGAGGGGCATTGATTTCAGCCGCCACACTTTATTCATCACACATAAATGAAATATAAACTTTGGCCTTACCAGTGTTATGATCAATGGGAATCATCAGATTGAGTTCTAGAGCCTTGATTGCCATGGTGGTCTAAGATGCCATACTTTATCAACAGCGTGTATTACCCACCAAGATCTGTTAGTCCTAGGTTTGAATCCTATATTTTCTTTATTGCGGTTTTGGTCTCCCGCTCTGTGTATATGGGTTCACCAACGAGATAAATGTTTAAAATCTGTGTCAATTTGGTTTTTTCCCAAACAGTTTTGTGTGAGGAACATTCGAGAACTTGGCGACTTGAAAACCAAATATAGGAATTAATGGATAACAGCTTCTTGTTTATTGCAGTTAGTGATATTTCGATGTAGATTCTTCCACAGTTTGATGTAGATTCTTACAGATTCTGATCAGGTTCATGACAGTGTGAGACTGTTACTTTGAAACATTGCTAAATGCAATAAACAAGAACGTGTTCTCCATCAATTTGTTTTCATTAAAGCAATATGTCTTCCTCATTTTATGTTACTGAAATACTGTTCAAAGAAGGTTAACCCCTCTTTCTCCTCAACAACCCAGCTCTTCCAGGTGATAAGGGTTAATCAGGATGGTTAAATAAATGTTCCTTTTTTTCTTACTTTAAGAAATTGTCTTCCCAGACATTTTAAGTGTAAATCATGAATGTAAAATGTGGAAAACATACAGGCACAAGCTTTGCTATTGCAGACACATTGCTTATGATATAAATCACTGGATGTGTTGTTCAGACTTGATTACTTACAAACTACTATTACAAGTGAAGATATTGCTGGAATGTTCCTGCGTGTGGGGTTAAACACACTATAGTGATTATGATCCATGGTTATTGCTTGACTTCTTGCTGGCGCAGTGTAATATATTGCAGCTTCTGTTCAAAGCAGGATTACGCATAATAATGACCATTTTTCTTGTGCCATATCCATGTGCTTCAATACTCCCATGGTGCTACACAATGAATCAAATCCCTCCCATTCCTGAATCAACCCTCTCCACAATTCTGTCTCCTGTGCAGTCTGGACTCTCCTGACCAACCCTCCTCCATAGTAATTGACTAGCCACTTAAGGGAATGTGCTCCTTAATGACAACTGTTGAAAAAATCAATTCAAATACAATGTGTCTGGAAGATTTGCTTAAATTGTAGTTGGTAAACCACACACTCTTGCACAAAGGTCTGGGTTTTCATCACCAACAGATCATTGTGTTTCGCATAATCTGTGTATTTTGTGTTAGGATGCTAAACTTAGTTGCACATTTGATTTAATCATATTTTTATTCTGTAAATAAATAGGGATTGGTGAACAAGCTGTTGTTGCATACAACATATCATACAAGTTAAAAATTGTGAGTTCCACAGAAGTATGGTGAACAAAAATTGGTGTGATGTGTATTTGTATTTTTATCTAAAACTAGCAGATGATCACATGCAATTTGGTGTGCCTGAAGTGTTAATGCAATTAAGGAATGTGCTGATTAATTGGTGACAGGTTTTTCTTATACAAATTCAAGTTACATTGGTATTGAAAGTTTTGAAACATTTGTTTTTGTGATAAAATTGTGGATTGATTTGATTTCAGAATTTTCATGTTTTCAGAAGTAGAAGTTGCACATTTTACTTTCAGATCCAGGTATAAATGTACTTATCTTATAGGAGTCTCGTGTGAATAAGTGTGAAAACCATTTCAGTATTTATAAGAAATCTCTCTGGAAGCAGATCCAACTGTATCATTCAGGATCTACTCACAGTGTCAGGGGCGGTGGGGTAGCCTAGTGGTTCAGGCGTTCGCTCATCATGCAGAAGACCCGGGTTCAATTTCCCACATGGGTACAATGTGTGAAGGCCATTTCTGGTGTCCCCTGCCGTGATGTTGCTGGAATATTGCTAACAGCAGCGTAAAACTAAATTCACTCATTCACTCACAAAGTGTTCATAGAGTTACAAGCTATTGTAAGTATAGTTTGTCAGTGCAGTGAACACTTTGTGGATTGGGCCCCTGATTGTCATGGCCATGTGTCTATGAATCACTGCGACATAATGATGACACCAGGTAATCATGTAGAGGTGAGTGTTTCCTGCTCCAGGACTGACACCCATCACAAAATCACTGACACATCTGGTAAAATAGTCCATGTCCTAATACAGGTTGTAAGTTGCTGACATAATCCAGATGATATAAAGGGAAGTAATGAGCATACAAACAGGAAGTAAAGATCGTCAAATATGCTTCAGTGATCGGCATACATGTTCGAGTAGCTGTGAGAATGTTGTTTAAGTACGCATGTCCTGGGCTGTGTCTGTGAATGCTGAGCAAACCAATTGAAACGTGTATGTACGGGGTCTTAAGCGCTGATAGGAAAGGCTTGTTGAGACCAAGAAATGATGTATCCGCTTCAGGATTTGAAAGCCAAAAACATGTTAATGTAATATTGATATATTGATGCCACCATGATAGCTCCACATTTAATGTTTAGTTTGTGGAAATACAAACATACTTACCCTGAAGGCTGGTGGCAACCAACGCGAGACATTATTGACAAACATGGCATCTTTAGGCCTGCTTCCTTCCACATCATTTCATGGCGTGAAGTTAATTGATTGTGATCTGGGGAATGGCAGATCAGGGTGTAAGGGATTTGTCAGAATTTACTTTACATGAAGATGAAGGTTGTTGGTTATGATGGGATTAAATATGGTTTGACAAATATGCTGGCCTGCTAGATAAATACTGGTTACTAATTGAATCATCAATCAAGATAATTGTTAAATGAGGTGGTATAGCCAGTTGATGGTCAGCACACTGCTCATGTTAGAGGGGGGGAGGGTGGTGGTGTTGTTGTGTGTGTTTAGCCTAGTGGTTAAAGCGTAAATGCTCGTCACGCCAAAGACCCGGGATTGATTCCCCACATGGGTACTTTGTGTGAAGCCCATTTCTTGTGTCCCCTGCCGTGATATTGGTGGAATATTACTAAAAGTGGCATAAAACTAAACTCACTCACTTACTCAAGTTAGAGAGCACCCACTATTGGAGTGCTTTGTTTTTCAGTTCCCAGCAGTGATGATAGTCTAGAGGAAAAGGAAAAACCCTAGCGTTCTTTTACCTCTTTTTGCTAGTGTATGTGGAAAATCAGAGTCATTCTTTTGTGAACAGTAACTTTGACAGCGAGAATGGTTGCAATATGTTTGTGTGGAATTTACTTTAATTTTTTGTCTTGCAGTTAATCTGGCAAACCTTTTGGGCCCAGGGATATTCCTCTGATCGTAATTGTGTTCACAGATCATAGGATCAACATCAGAGCTTTGCCATTATTTATCCAACTTTTTTCTTGCTTTGGAAAAAAAATGCAAATATAGGATTGTTTTTATCCTGACTGCAAGTTTGTGAAAGATCTCGTCTCCACATAAATCTGTCACAGTGAGCGTGGATGTGGTGTTTAGAAGGGAAATAGTGCTGTAACATGGGACATTGCTGTCTGGACAGAGGGAAACAACACTGTGTGGAGCTGGGGGAAATAAACTGTGGTGTCATTTACATTGCTGTCTGGATGGAATGAAACAGCACTGTGTGGAGTGTGGGGAAATACAATTTTGATGTCATTATAAATGGTGTACCCCGTTGAAGGAATTATTTTAAATCACACGCTTCTTTAATAGTGAGTGAGTTAGTTTAGTTTTACGCCACTTTTAGCAACATTCCAGCAATATGACGGTGGGGAACAGAAATGGGCTACACACATTGTACCCATGTGGGGAATCGAACCTGGGGCATGACAAGTGAACACTTTAACCACTACGCTACCCCACTGCCCTGATTTTTGAATAAGGAATAAATACAAATACTTCTATGAAGCAAGATGTGCTGTTTGCTTCTCTGAGATGTGGACTGGTCACACCTAGGAGTGACCGTACAGTATGTCTATAGGGAGGGAGCAGCTACATCAACAGTCTGGTATGAAGAAGTGCTTGCTCAGCAAATTTCAACTTCCATTTCCAAGGCTTCTCTTTTATGAGGTTATAAACTCACGTTACAACATAACGTGTCAGTGTGTAGGTGGAAGGTTGATGGTCATTGTGGGCTGAGGGGATATAGATCTTCAGTGGAGATGTCAAGATGGCTGAACAAAGAGTCTGAGTGATTTTAGTACAAGTGTTGTAACACAAGATTACGTATTGGTCCACAGAGCTTGTGTGTCACATGAATGTGAATATAAATAATACATTAGTTATACCATCTTATTTTAACCTTGATTTATCTGTTACAATTGGGTGAGTTCACATTGGTAATATTTGATAATTTGTGTCTCTTGAAGAAAACGGTGACTCACTTATGTCATTCTTGAAATTTACTGAGCTAGAACTTAGAGGTGAGGTCTCCTGTACATTGTTCTTAGTCCTACATATTCTCATGATACATTGAAATATTTCCTCACACGGGTGCAGTGGGGTAGTGATTGGAGGACTTGCTTGTCTCACCCAGCTGGACCTGGTGAGATATTGCTGAATACATGCTAACAGTAGCGTGAAACCTCACTCACTCAGTATGTGTTTATATTGCCTATCAATACCTGAAATGATGCACAGGGTAGCCGAGTGGTAAATGCGTTCACTCATCATATAGAATACCCAGGTTTAAGTCCTTGAATGTGATATTACTGGAATATCGCTCAGTGTGAACTTTGACCCATGAAGATCCGGGTTAGAATTGATCTTCAGTAACCCATGCTTGTCATAAGAAGCGATCAGGTGGTCGGTTCCCAATTGCGCAGATCGATGCTCATGCTGTTGATCACTGGATTGTCTGGTCCAGACTCGATTATTTACAGACCACTGCCATATAGCTGGAATATTGCTGAGTGCGTCATAAAACTAAACTCACTCACTCACTCCAAACTGTAATTGATCAGAGAGATAGTCAATGGATGATGTAAGACGTCAGTACAAAAGAATGTCTTGGCTGTTCAGAAAGAGATTCAATTTGACATAAAGGGCCGAATAACTGCGAAAATTATGATGAATGGACCACTGAAAACACAAGTCTTTCGTGAAAAGGGTAAGCATTTACCACTGTACCAATATGGCCATCATAGTTTGTCCCCAAAAGTTGCCTGACTCATTATTGCAGTCAGTAAAAACCAGACACTAGAGTGATAAATAAATGAAAACACTGACATGACAGTGCATTTACTGATTTGGTGACACCTAACAGAAACAATATGGTAACGGCAGTGTAAAAGTGTAGCGATCCCACTAAGTATTAGTGAAGAAAAATGTTTAGGATATAGATTTGTGTGCAGCTCAGTGAAAGTAATATCCATGATAACAGCATTAATCTTTGCTAAGCTGTTGCATAATTGAGTCAAATGGTTTGATGGTTTGGTGGTTTCCTTCTGCCTGATATGATCGCTAGTTGTTCCAGAAGCTGGGATCTACCAAGGGACCAAAGATTCTGTTTCAGCAACTTTAATGCAAGTCAAACAAACACCACCACCTTTGTTTGTATGCTGACTAAATTTGATTACATGGCTTATACACTGCTGACATTGGCCTAGTTGTCAGAGACAACCCAGAGAGGGTCGGTGGTTTTACTCTGGCAGTACCATACCAAAACATGGTACTTGTTGTTTCTCTGCCTGCTGCTCAGCATTAAAGGGAGAAAAGAAGGACTCTTGAGCATGGAGTCTATGTACTGTCCCAGAGTAGGGTATCCACACTAGACTGATTTATTGTATCTACAGACGGCTTGCACTATAGACTGTCTCCAGTCTAGACAAATACACACAGACACACATTTATTAGTGAACAAGGGGCGGTGGGGTAGCCTAGTGGTTAAAGTGTTGGCTCGCCATGCCCGAAGACCCCGGTTCGAATCCCCACATGGGTACATTGTGTGAAGCCCATTTCTGGTGTCCCCCGCCGTGATGTTGCTGGAATATTGCTAAAAGCGGCATAAAACCAAACTCAGTAAGTCAGTCAGTATTAGTGAACAACATGTTTTGGAAATGGATATGTTTTGCATCAATTTCCATGTTGGCATTACTCTTTGCCTAGCTGTTGCTTAACCGATTCAAATAGTGTGTTTTCTCAGTAACTGACATGACAGCTAGTTGAGCCAGATGTGGGTATGTACCATGTGGGTATGCATGTTGCTATGTAAGTGCACTGATCTTGAACATACTGTTACACCCCATTTCACCTCACCTGTACAGACACGTCAGAATTTCATTCAAAGCACTAATGACAAGATTCTAGATGAACGCTGAGCTCCAGACAATTGACCACAATCTAACTCTACTCCTGGGCTTTCAGAAGGTGGAACACTGCTGGTAGGACCATAGTGTTGAATGCTGATGAGGACAGAGGATAGTGATGGTTTTGGTTTGGGATAATTTTGTTGGTTTTCCTGGATTTTCCAAATAGTTCTGTCTGCTAGATGTTTAATATAGAAATGAAAGTGTTTGCACCTTTGATTAGGCAGGCCTCAATTTAAAAGCAGCTGAACGGGTTTTTTTTTACAAAGTATTATTGATAAGTAATTTAATTTTTATAATGTCAAGGTTTTTCTTTTTATTTGTTACTTGTTCATTTAACCCTCCCAGACAATGAGGTCAGTGGGGAAATAACTAACAGGTAAATCTTTGTATAAAAACATTTAACCACATCTGGCAGTTAATGAGACACTTCTGAGTTAAGATTTCATACACATCTTGGGTCTTTGTATGCCCTCACAAACATTTAACCACATCTGGAGTCTGAGACTCTTTTAAACTCATACACATCTTGATAAGTAGATCAACAAACATTTATTCTCACCAGTACTGAGTATTACTTTTAATGTAAACTCCATACACATCTTGGGTCTTTGTATACTCACAAACATTTAACCACATCTTTCTGCAGTACAATGAGACTTTTAAACTCATACACATCTTGGGTCTTTGTATACTCACAAACATTTAACCACATCTGCAGTGTAATGAGACACTTCGAGTTAACTCATACACATCTTGGGTCCTTGTATACTCACAAACATTTAACCACATCTGCAGTGCAATGAGACTCTTCTGAGTAAACTCATACACATCTTGGGTCTTTGTATACTCACAAACATTTAACCACATCTGCAGTACAATGAGACACTTCGAGTAAACTCATACACATCTTGGGTCTTTGTATACTCACAAACATTTAACCACATCTGCAGTACAATGAGACACTTTGAGTAAACTCATACACATCTTGGGTCTTTGTATACTCACAAACATTTAACCACATCTGCAGTACAATGAGACACTTCTGAGTAAACTCATACACATCTTGGGTCTTTGTATACTCACAAACATTTAACCACATCTGCAGTGTAATGAGACACTTCGAGTTAACTCATACACATCTTGGGTCCTTGTATGCTCACAAACATTTAACCACATCTGCAGTGCAATGAGACACTTCGAGTTAACTCATACACATCTTGGGTCTTTGTATACTCACAAACATTTAACCACATCTGCAGTGCAATGAGACACTTCGAGTAAACTCATACACATCTTGGGTCTTTGTATACTCACAAACATTTAACCACATCTGCAGTGTAATGAGACACTTTGAGTAAACTCATACACATCTTGGGTCTTTGTATACTCACAAACATTTAACCACATCTGCAGTGTAATGAGACACTTCGAGTTAACTCATACACATCTTGGGTCCTTGTATGCTCACAAACATTTAACCACATCTGCAGTGCAATGAGACACTTCGAGTTAACTCATACACATCTTGGGTCTTTGTATGCTCACAAACATTTAACCACATCTGCAGTGCAATGAGACACTTCGAGTTAACTCATGCACATCTTGGGTCCTTGTATGCTCACAAACATTTAACCACATCCGCAGTAACACAGTGCATAAGCACCAACTTAAGTTCTACTTGACTAGTTGACCAAGGACAGCTGTATAAGATATTCTCCATGCCTATGGTCAACTGAATATGGTTTAAACATATTTATTTCCAAAAGAGGAACTGGATTGGTAAACAAGCAGTATGTTGCTTATCTGAATACCACTCCAGAACTAAATATATCATTCTACTTGTGCAAATGCAACTAGTAGATAAATATTCTTCATTTTCATGGTGAAATGAGTGCAAAGTTGTACTATTTAATGACATTTGAAATAAAGTTATGATTGTCCATGGTCAACTAAGGCAAGATATCTTGCATGGCCATGGTCAACTGAAAACAATGTTCAACTTATCGATTGACATTGAAGACAATGTTGTACATGCTGATGGACAACTGAATACAGTATCTGGATGTACTCTGTTTCCATCTGCTTATGAAGTCCTACAGGGCTTACCAATACAATGGTTTTCTTGTCAGTGGACAGCTAAGAACAAAGCTGCTTTAGAACCCATTTCCTGATGCTGATTTGTGTATGCTCTGTGAAACAAAACACATTCATGATGAAGTTTATAAGAGACAGTTCTGTGTTGTAATACAGGGAGGATGTAATCAGCTATTTACACCACACGCGGGGAATAAGAGGTGCAATAGATCTGACTTTGAAGACACAGGAGACAGTATTGCTGTCAATAAGTAAATTATTTTTCTATTGCCATTTTGGGAACATAGGTTTGACCTAAAGCATTTTGGAGCAGTTGTTCAGACAGGCTGATCAGAGGTAACTGATGCCATGCATCACACATGGTCAGCACTATGATATTGAATTCGAAGGGCAGTGGGGTAGGTGATTGATTAAACAATCGCTCGTCGCACTGAAGTCACGAGTTCGATGCCCCACATGGGTACAATCTGTGAAGAACATTTCTGGTGTCCCCGCTGTGATATTGCTGGAATATTGCTAAAAGCGGTGTCAAACCATCTCACTCACTCAGTTCGTGGTCATGTGACATGTCACCTGTACGAAGCAAGAAAAAGTTTTGATCATGAATATTTTGAGGATATTTTATGAAACTGAGTGGTCAAGAAGATTTGTGTTCTGTAACCTTTTGTTTATTTTATGTCTGAACTGAAATATTTTATTTGATCATTCAGTTGTCGGTTTGAATCCCAGTTGATATGGTTTTGGTTCAAGGAACATAATTGAAATTCATAGATTTGTCATTATCAGTTAAAACAGCATCAGTGGGATGGCTGAGAGTTTGGATCAACTTTAACCACTAAACGTTTTCCATTTGTGCAACAATAGCAGGTAACATGACAGAAAGTTGCCCTCTAAAATTTATTATGTAAGCCCAAAAGGTGCTGTATAATTTCCAGGATCTAAGGAAATGGGACCTCTGTTTTAACTCATCAAATTTTAGCTTTAGAAACAGCATACATCTTCTTACATTTAAATAAATATATGCTTGTAAATAATTTCTTACTTTCATTGATGAACACATAAATCACTTGCACTGTTTACTTGCATCGCATTTCATGTTTGCTTTTTCTCCCAAACATGCTGAACCAAACATATGGTTTTAGATTGTAAAAGTAAATCAACTGTTTCTTTGATAATTAGATGAGAATGAGAATTGCTCAAACATGATACATTAACCATCAACATATGGCAACACCTGTAGAAAATGTGTTGGAAAGATTTCAGGTGTTGTATGTCTATTGTAACACCTGTTGGTTCCCCAGGTAGGCAGTCTCTATGTTACCAGGATGCCCATGTGCCCAGCAACACAGAAATCTTCACAAGTATTGAAGCACCTGTTGCCCTAGATCATTCATAGCCATGCTCAAGCTTCTCTTTGATGAAAGATGGAATGAGTGCAGAGGTATGGAAATACCTCTTATCCCTTGCTGTTTGATATGAGGTGTTATATTGATAACAGGTGTGAATTGCTGTCTGGCGCCAAATTCTTGGAATATTGGTTAATGTGGAACATACCGACAGGCTAATGTTAGTTTGTTGTTAATATTTGTGTTAGTTTTCAATTTTGCACCAACAGATTTTAGATTTTATTTCATCTCAAATTCTATCCTTTTTGAAAACTATTACCACATCTGAGCTGGGAAGTATGATCCATGCATGGAACTCTGCTGTTTGATGCCAGTAGGGGGATTTCGGGTCAGAGTAGATCCACAGGAAATCTTGCAATCATTGAAGTTGATGTGATTGGGTGGTCTGGTGATGTGACATTGTTGACTGTGTGTCAACATACCGCCTGCTGAATTCTTGGCCCATGTATTACAACTGGAATGTTGATGATAGAACTACAGACACAAGTGCATCCTTGTCTTGTGGAGGACCGTAACTTTGTACAGTGTTGTGAGATGTGTCAGTGGTTCACTAGCCTACACAGCCTATCTTATGAAGTTTGTGAACCTGTCATTTGTGTGTGTTTAAAGTTGACAAATTAGATCAATTACTCATGATGGCTAAATCGCTTATATTTCAATTATGTTCTTTTATTCATTTTTGTTACCAGGTAACCACTTCAGTTACCTGAAACAAAACAATCAGCAACAGCATCATCCTCTTGTTGTTAGAATGTCACTTCCTGTGAATGAACCTCTTGTTGTTGCAATGTCACATCCTCCAGATGAACCCCTTATTGTTGCAATGTCACATTCTCCAGATGACTGACTGACTGACTGAGTTTGGTTTTACGCCACTTTTAGCAATATTCCAGCAACACCACAGCGGGGGACACCTGAAATTGGCTTCACACATTGTACCCATGTGGGGATTTGAACCTGGGTCTTCTGCTTGACGAGCCAACGATTTAACCACTAGGCTACCCCACCGCCCCTTCTCCAGATGAACCCCTTGTTGTTGCAATGTCACATCCTCCAGATGAACCCCTTATTGTTGCAATGTCACATTCTCCAGATGAACCCCTTGTTGTTGCAATGTCACATCCTCCAGATGAACCCCTTATTGTTGCAATGTCACATTCTCCAGATGAACCCCTTGTTGTTGCAATGTCACATCCTCCAGATGAACCCCTTATTGTTGCAATGTCACATTCTGCAGATGAACCCCTTGTTGTTGCAATGTCACATCCTCCAGATGAACCCCTTATTGTTGCAATGTCACATTCTCCAGATGAACCCCTTGTTGTTGCAATGTCACATCCTCCAGATGAACCCCTTGTTGTTGCAATGTCACATTCTCCAGATGAACCCCTTATTGTTGCAATGTCACATTCTCCAGATGAACCCCTTGTTGTTGCAATGTCACATCCTCCAGATGAACCCCTTATTGTTGCAATGTCACATCCTCCAGATGAACCCCTTATTGTTGCAATGTTACATTCTCCAGATGAACCCCTTATTGTTGCAATGTCACATTCTCCAGATGAACCCCTTGTTGTTGCAATGTCACATCCTCCAGATGAACCCCTTGTTGTTGCAATGTCACATCCTCCAGATGAACCCCTTGTTGTTGCAATGTCACATTCTCCAGATGAACATCTTGTTGTTGCAATGTCACATTCTCCAGATGAACCCCTTGTTGTTGCAATGTCACATTCTCAAGATGAACATCTTGTTGTTGCAATGTCACATTCTCCAGATGATTGTTGTTGCAATGTCACATTCTCAAGATAAACCCCTTGTTGTTGCAATGTCACATTCTCCAGATGAACATCTTGTTGTTGCAATGTCACATTCTCCAGATGAACCCCTTGTTGTTGCAATGTCACATTCTCCAGATGAACATCTTGTTGTTGCAATGTCACATTCTCCAGATGAACCCCTTGTTGTTGCAATGTCACATTCTCCAGATGAACCCTTGTTGTTGCAATGTCACATTCTCCAGATGAACCCCTTGTTGTTGCAATGTCACATTCTCCAGATGAACCCCTTGTTGTTGCAATGTCACATTCTCCAGATGAACCCCTTGTTGTTGCAATGTCACATTCTCCAGATGAACCCCTTGTTGTTGCAATGTCACATTCTCCAGATGAACCCCTTGTTGTTGCAATGTCACATTCTCCAGATGAACATCTTGTTGTTGCAATGTCACATTCTCCAGATGAACCCCTTGTTGCAATGTCACATTCTCCAGATGAACCCTTGTTGTTGCAATGTCACATTCTCAGATGAACATCTTGTTGTTGCAATGTCACATTCTCCAGATGAACCCCTTGTTGTTGCAATGTCACATTCTCCAGATGAACATCTTGTTGTTGCAATGTCACATTCTCCAGATGAACACCTTGTTGTTGCAATGTCACATTCTCCAGATGAACCCCTTGTTGTTGCAGCGCACTGATGTCTTGTTGTCATGGAAGCTCTGCAAATTCAAACAGTTTGGTAAATCATGGAATATGGTTATTTCCCTAAAATAATGAAGTTATGAAATTGAATCACATTGAGTTATCAAATGCACTTCCTGTGCTATTGCATTCTTGTAATGATTTTCAAGAATAAATGCAGTGTGCAACATAATCTCTGATGTGTGTCACTTAGAATCATATCAAAGATTGAACAGGTTGGCATTTTGCCGATATTCTGAAGAAAACTGTTCACAGTAATTACAAAGCTGACTTATACCAACACGACACAAGATGTATAATACATCATATCACCTGGCAATACTGATGTTCATTATGGAGATTTACAGGTATTTACTCAAGGTGCATTATACTGTTCATTGTATCGACATTTTGCAGGACCTTTTACTCCAGTACTAACAAGATGGCATCAAACGAGGTCAGACTTTCTTGACAATGTATGTACCCTGTTTGAGAAGTGACCAGTGGATAAAGTCATATAATCCATATCATCACAGTTAGTACCCAGGTAATAATGATCTATATCAGCATGGCTAGTTCTGTCTGTTTGTAAACGGTAATCAGTACTATAATAATCCTAATCATCACTGCAGGATTGCTCCTCTGCTTGTCATCACGGCACTTACAAACCCTGCTGTCGTTTGAGAAGCATTGATTATACTTAATTAACCTGGCCGAGGACTTGCACATGTCCCACAAGGTATTAAGAGGCATGGACTAATATAGAAGATGCTGAAGAGAAACATGGGCGAACATAACTGAAGAATGTGATACTTTGGCTTAAGATTTGTAACCCTTCTTGCAAAAATTGGTGTCACCAATGATTTTTCATTTCTGGTATTGGTTAGGATCATATTCTGGTTTTGAAGTTTCGTGTTGCTTGTGTTATGCGTATGCTTTCAGTTATTATCCATGGTTCCAACCTCACCTTTGTATTACCAAATGGCGAAATTGCATTTTTATTACAATAGGGTTTGTTAATGGCTGAACCTTGTATTATGGTTATAAATTATATAATCACTACCAAGTCTTCTATTGGACCTCATACTGGGCTATTTCTGTAGTCAAGTGGATAGAACATCTGGTTTGGAATGTTTTAGTGGTTCAATCCCCATCCATGTCACCATACCAAAAGATGGCACTTATTGTGGCCCTGCCTGGTGCTTGGCATCCAGGAGATAAAGCAACAACCGGTTGTTTGGTGCAATGTGTCCAAGCAGGGCATCCATGTCAAACTGCATCATGGTATCATGGCAGACTTACACTCAATAAATGGCATCAGCAAAGACTAGATCATGTAGACACACATGCATGCATGCAAATAGACATAGCCTCTCTCTCTCTCTCTCTCTCTCTCTCTCACGCACGCACGCACGCATGCACGCACAAACAAACAAACAAACAAACAAACAAACACACACACACACACACACACACACACACACACACACACACACACACACAGAGCCAAATACAGTACACAATAGTGTTACTACCATCAGTGATCGAGTAACTGATTGAAAAATCAGTCAATAATTCGATGTAGAGTGTTGGAAGGGTTATTGATCTACAATTGTATCAGATCAATACAGAACAAACAGCTAAGGAAATTGAAAATATAGATTATGTATTCGTTTTGTTGAGTGGTTTCAACATGTTGATAAACTGATCATAACAGTTGTGTTGAGCCAGCTTTCACAAGGAAATGGACGTCGATATTATTTAATGATGTGTCATCTTTTCAGACTATCATTACTTGAGTGTGAGATGTCAAACATCAGGGGTGTTTTCTTTGAAATTGTTTTGTGATGATAGCTAAACCAAATAACGGTGGATTTGAGAGCTCCGAATCAGCTAATGAGTGAGTGAGTGTGAGTGAGTTTAGTTTTACGCCGCTTTTAGCAATATTCCAGCAATATCACGGAGGGGGACACCAGAAATGGACTTAACACATTGTACCCAAGTGGGGAATCGAACCCGGGTTTTCAGCGTGACAAGCGAGCGCTTTAACCACTAGGCTACCCCACCGCCCCGAATCAGCTAATGCATTATAAAGACTTGACATCGATACACAACAGTGTTGCATAGATGTTTATATCCTGCTATCAAGCCATGTAGTATTGGATATTGTCTTCATTTACAGGGCTGGTGGGGTAGCCTAGTGGTTAAAGCGTTTGCTCATCACGCTGAAGACCCTGGTTCGATTGCCCACATGGGTACAATATGTGAAGCCCATTTCGGGTGTCCCTCGCAGTGATATTGCTGGAATATTGCTAAAAGCGGCGTACAACTAAACTCACTCACTTCATTTACATGGCATGAATCAAACATGGAAATAATGGTAACATGAATAATAATTATAATAATATTGATAATAATATGTGACGTGCCCTTGGTTTGGTACCTCCTGATCTCTTGGCGCAGATCAGGAGAGTGCCCGAGTTCTCCACCGAAGCACAGCCCTTCTGACAATCTGGGTAATGCAGAAGGCTGCAAGGAGCCTTCATATTCTTCGGAAAGTTATTGGCTAGGCAGTGTTTCCTGGGAGAAGTCCCATTCGCCGTCTGGGCTGCATGTAGAGGGGGCAAGGGCCCTGAGCTGATGAGCCTTACCAGCCTGACTGTGCCAGGATCACCCGAACCCTCTCTGCTGCATTTTCATCTTTAATCTGTAAAACATAATAATAAGAAAGAAATATATGTGACAATACCATTTCATGTGAAATCTGTGCTGAAGCGAAGTCTAGAGTAGAAAGTAAGGAGGGAATGTATCACACATAATTTTTGTTACTGAAACCATTTTAGAAATGTTCACCACTTGTCTACCATAAAACCTTTTCGAAACTTTTACTGGAATGTTGTAACCCATATCACAGCGAGGGGACACCAGAAATGAGCTTAACACATTGTACCCACGGGGAATCAAACCGGGTTTTGGGGTGTGAGCGAGCGCTTTAACCACTAGGCTACCCACCGCCCGAATCAGCTAATGCATTATAAAGACTTGACATTGATAAACAACAGTGTTACATAGATGTTTATATCCTGCTATCAAGCCATGTAGTATTGGATATTGTCTTCATTTACAGGGCTTGTGGGGTAGCCTTGTGGTTAAAGCGTTCGCTCGTCACGCTGAAGACCCAGGTTTAATTCCCCACATGCCCGGTACAATGTGTGAAGCTCATTTCGGGTGTCCCTCGCAGTGATATTGCTGGAATGTTGCTAAAAGCGGCGTACAACTAAACACACTCACTTCATTTACATGGCATAAATCAAACATGGAAATAACGGTAACATGAATAATAATTATAATAATATTGATAATAATATGTGACGTGCCCTTGGTTTGGTACCTCCTGATCTCTTGGCGCAGATCAGGAGAGTGCCCGGGTTCTCCACCAGGAGCACAGCCCTTTTGACAATCTGGATAATGCAGAAGGCTGCAGTGTTGGGGAGCCTTCATATTCTCCGGAAAGTTCTTGGTGGGTTCGACTAGGCAGTGTTTCCTGGGAGAAGTCCCATTCGCTGTCTGGGCTGCATGTAGAGGGGGCAAGAGCCCTGAGCTGATGATGAGCCTTACCAGCCTGACTGTGCCAGAATCACCCGAACCCTCTCTGCTGCATTTTCATCTTTAATCTGTAAAACATAATAATAAGAAAGAAATATATGTGACAATACCATTTCATGTGAAATCTGTGCTGAAGCGAAGTCTAGAGTAGAAAGTAAGGAGGGAATGTATCACACATAATTTTTGTTACTGAAACCATTTTAGAAATGTTCACCACTTGTCTACCATAAAACCTTTTCGAAACTTTTACTGGAATGTTGTAACCCATTAGTACATCATGATGCGTGTCTCACAGATTTGTCTTGGAAGCAAAACGTCTCAAGGTCATGTCCCCTGATGTATGTTGAACACAACCAGGTCTGACTGATCAATTTGGTGAAATATAAATGTCAATTTGAATATCTTAGTAACCGGGTAAATGTCATTGTTTTACAAACACTGAGTTACCTCTATGTTGCATGTTGGTGGAAAAAAAATGCAAGTATATTTCCAATGATGCTCTCTCCATTTTTAATGATAATAGGATTTGTGGAGCTGTGAATCCAACAAATAAATGACTAATGGCTATATTTCATGTTAGGTTCCCTGTAGGGTGCTGTATTTGAAGATTGCATCCCTTGTCATGGCACAGTGCCACAATGCTTCATGGCTGAATCACAGGGAGGGTGAGGGTGAGGCATTGCCTGGAGTGGTTTAAAGATGGGTACAAACTATTGACTGACTGAGTTTAGTTTTGCTGGCAATATCATGGCGGGGCAGAAATGGGCTTAACACATTGTTCTTCAGATTGGTACAAACTTTAACCATAGGCTACCCACACCTCCCCTACAAACTATGACTGACTGACTGAGTTTGGTTTTACGCCGCTTTTAGCAATATTCCAGCAATATCATGGCGGGGGACACCAGAAATGGGCTTAACACATTGTGCCCATGTGGGGAATCGAACCCGGATCCTGGGCGTGACGAGCCAACGCTTTAACCACTAGGCTACCCCACCGCCCCCTACAAACTATGAAACACATCTCGGGAGTTTCCCAGCAGTGATGTTGCTGGAATATTGTTTTCACTCACTCACTCACTCACTCACTCACTCACTCACTCACTCACTCACTCACTCACTCACTCACTCACTCACTCACTCACTCACTCACTCACTCACTCACACCAGGGCACTCAGGTGGTTCAAGTGTTCACTTGTCATGCCTGAAGACCCGGTTCTATTCCCACATGGGTACAATGTGCAAAGCCCATTTCTGGTGTCTCACTGCAGAATCGGTTCCCAAGAACACACCAGAAAGCAATGTTCCAGGGGTTGAATCCCTCTTCACTCCGGTTGTTTCCTTGTTTGGGATGTTGGAGTAGCCTAGTGGTTAAAGCGTTCGATTGTCACATCAGAGAAGCAGGTTTGATTCCCCACATGAGTAAAATGTGGGAAGCCCATTTCTGGTGTCCCCCCACCATGATGTTGCTGGAATTTTGCTAAGAGCGGCATAAACCATATTCACTCACTCACTCACTGTTTCTGTGTCTGTCAGCACCACCCCTCTCCCTCCTTCCCCATGTCCGAGTCCTGCATCACCTCAGGCTTTCTTCCTCAGGCTTTCTTCCTAAATTAAGTTAGCATGCAGGGATATTCCTGGAACACTGTTCAAAGTGGCATTAAACCAAACTCACTTATCTGTTAAAATCAGCATTGATTGTTCAATTACAACTATATCATGAGCGTGTTTTGATAAATCACTGTCAGATAATCATGATATCAGGTGTTTGTGTAAAGACAAGGGTATCATGTTCCACCATTGGCACCTGTCACAAATACACGAGAAGGCAAGTCAGTTGTTCACCTGAAAACAACATTGGAACAAGTGTTCTAAGTAAAAAAAACACTCATGAAGATCTGGGTTAGAAGTGATCTTCAGCAACCTATGCTTGTCGTAAACAGTGACTAATGGGATCAGATGTTGGCACATGTCATCATTTCCCAATTGTGTAGATCAATGCTCATACTGTTGATCACTGGATTGTTTGGTCCAGACTCTATTATTTACAGACTGCCACCACATAGGTGGAATATTGCTGAGTGCAGCGTAAAACTAAACTCACTAAGTAAAAATGGAATATTTTGGAATATATAGATCAGTTTTGCGACTTATGTGTCAAATTTTAAAATATCCTCCACTTGTACTTCCACAAACAATTTCACCTGTTCAATGTACAAAACTTGTTTTTGGTGTTTCTTAGTGTGATGTGCTGATATATCAACACAAGGGCAATGTAAAACAACTCACTTCGACAGAATCTGCGTGTACATTGCAGCACAATAGCTCAATCTATAAGTGCACTTATTTCTTCAGCAAATAAGCTTCCATCTTCCTTGAAATATTCATTGTTGGCAAATATCCATTTGTAGGCTAGATGTACATCTTTTTATCCTTTCTGCTTGATGATGGTATCAATACAAACTTGGTTCAATCCACAGTAGGTTCGGCTGAGCACTTATAAGTATACATACAATAGGTAGACTGATTATATAGTCGTCGTTATCTAGACTAACACTCTATCGAATTTATGATCTACTTTGTCGGAAGTAGTCAGCCTTCATTTGGAATCTGTTAACAAAACAGTATTAATTAGCTCCTTTAAATATTTATTATGTTGGTTTTTATTCATCCATTCGATGCGAAAAAGGGACAGTTAATTGTCTGAGTTGAATACTATGAAAGGTTTTAGTTGTGCTAATTGACTAATGACCAGATCGAAGTGTCTGTTCATGGATATTTAGTACTTTCTGTGGTAGTGACATTATAGATTGGATGGAGCAAATTGCCTTGGCGAACACCACGTGTTATTGAGCTATAGTTATCGCCCAGTGAATGTAGGCAACCTTACACTCAAACAAGCTCTGCATTGATGGAGCTTATCTAATTAGCTTAATTATACATGTCTTAATGAGTCTGATTGGATCCAGATCCAGATCAAGATTCAGCACATTTTGAAAGCAGAGAAAACATGAATAAGTAATAATTGTTTGTCTCTAATTATTGGGTTTGATGTAATTGGTGCATCATGATCTTTGGACACGATGTCCTCTGTGATACTTGCCTCAGTGGTGCTGTGGAGGGGAGGGAAACTGGGAGGCTGAGGAAGGATAAAATAATAAAGTTAATCAAGGTTTGGGATCTGTAATACAATAACACATAGATAAAAGGGTAAAAACCAGAACAATTCTCAATTTATCGAGGTTGTCTAGGATTACCCAGTCATTCTGGACTTGAAGACTTCTTTTTTCAGTCTATTTTCTTATGTCTGGACTATGGTAGGATTTGTGAAGCCTGTTTCCTGTACCCTCTGATGTGATTGCTGAAAGTCCTATATGGCCCACCTCATTATTATAGGGGCGGTGGGGTAGCCTAGTGGTTAAAGCGTTCGCTTGTCACGATTAAAAGCGAGATTGAATACCCACATAGGTACAATGTGTGAAGCCCATTTTGGATGTCTCTTGTCATGATATTGCTGGAATATTGCTAAAAGCAGTGTAAAACTTGACTCACTCACTCACTGTTATGAAGAGTTATACAGTGTTGTAGTATTGCAGAGTTTCAGGTTATGGTTGTTGTATTAGTTTGTTTTACAACAGGATGAGTACCAGGCCCTTTCAACAATGTAAGTTACCAACATGTCCAACATGTCCAACATGTCCATGGTTCAGGAGATCACAGGCAGCTGTGTGAGCTCCGAAGAAGGTCTGCTAGAAGTCATTTCACATGTTCCAGTTGCATGGGCATTGGTTTGGAGACAAAACGGTTGGAACAGATCGCGCGATCGTCGTAAACGCACCATGCTTCGCGGCAAACCGAGGAACATGACTTTTCATGTGCTGTCAGACTACGTGCTCTTTACCACGTGCTTAAACGATCGAATCGGTCAGTTGTGTTGAATTTTGCTTTGGTTAAGGTCTGACTTGAGTTTAGATGTTCAGGTTTCACTGGAGTTCGGGTGTTTCTTGAGTTGGGTGACAGCTCATCAAAATAGGATTTAGAGCTACAACAAACTACAATAGTTTTTTTCAATTGAATGTGAACGATTGATTGTGTAACTTGTGCATGATGCTGTGTAGCTCAGGTGTTCCACCAAGAGTCCATTGCTTGTTTACCTGCTGCCAGTAAGGGAGGACATGTTTACCAATTTCACTCATAAACCCCTGATGTCACAGATTTTCAGTGATCCATTCATATAATTTGCACCAATTATTGCCTTATGAGACCAGTTGTTCCAATTAGCTTGGATATTTGAGACATGTTATTCTCTGGCATTGATCATTTGCAATATTGTTCTCTTTCCTCCCACATAGACTTGACACATCATAGTACCATGGTATAAATGAATTATAGTTCAAAGAGATGATAAATCCAATTCACTCACATTGAATTTAACCAGAATATTCCTTCATGTCACTCACTCACTCATGACCTTATTCCACACCTATCCTAAAGCTGAAAACATAGATTTGAAGCAAATATTAATATTTGAATCTAATTGAATCCCAGCAAGTGGCACAATGATAGCAGTATCTTACTTCTGAAACTTTTGAATAGTTGTCGTATAGGAAAATATGATATCGATATTAAAGTTAAAACTTAAGAAAAAACACCAAAAACCCCAATCTTTCAGTACCATATGTTGTAGGCTGGTGTTATTCTGAAGTCTGATTGACCAACATTGGAATAAATACCTACGAGTTGTATATTGATATTTTGCAATACAGTGACTGGTAATTTATTATAAGGGTTATGAGAAAATGTTGCATAAAATGGGTTGTCTGGAAAATATTATAGTCCTTATAACAATCTCATCCCAATGTCAGCCTGTATAAGTTGACAAGTCACTAGAAATACTCTAGTCCACCATTTGATGCCCAAGGTCGAAAAGTTCAGATGGTTCGATTTAGGAAATTGAGGCATTTTGTCATTGTAACTGGGGTACTATGTCTCTGGTAGAACCATCTATTTCATATGGTTAAAGATTAAAGACAGCAGACAAATAAGGGGGTATTGAATGACTTGCCAAAGTGGCCAATTCCCAATTCCCACAAGTCGAGTTTCACCTTTAATCTGGACAGTACCATTTGCCAAGAAATTACGGGGGAAACAAATTTCCAGATTTGTAAATGATAGGATGTAGATGAATCCCATGTACAATGCGTAGATGTTTTCCTGTAATTAGAGCTCCTCCATCGTATAGTGGACATGTGATCTCCAGCCACATCATACCTAAAGACATTAAGAGAAGACTGTGTTGTTACACTGCCTGGCTCCTGACATTAAGGGGATGAAACAGCTTAGTCGGCTCAAGTCATCTGAGGGTATATATATTTTTATGTCTGAATGGTGTATCCATGTGTAAGTGTGGCATGGTAAATCATTTGACCAGCTCTTAAAACTGGCATTAGCCCAGACAAGTACATGGAGCCATTGATGAGGAACAATTTGATTGTGTAGGTAATGAAATACAAACTTTAAACATTTTACTTTGACAATATTACAATCGTTTGTAGCATGATTACAATCATCGAGGCAGTACTACTTTATTGATGCAGAAGGCAAATGAACATCATTTAAAGCATCATGGGCTCCTGGGAAGAATATCTTCTGACTGACTGACTGAGTTTGTTTTTTTACGCTTTTAGCAATATTCCAGCAACATCAGGCGGGGGACACCAGAAATGATCTTCACACATTGTACCCATGTGGGGATTCGAACCCGGGTCTTCGGCATGACGAGCCAACGCTTTAACCATTAGGCTACCCCACCGCCCCAATATCTTCTGAAAGACTGTGTAGAGGATCTGGCAGTCAGACAAGGTATGTGGTAAGTCACCATTCCAGATAGCATGGCTTAGTGGTCATGTGTTCAGTCACTGGTTTGCCTGGTCCAGATGCAATCCATCTGCACCCATCACAAGCTAAAATATTGCTGGGGCGGTGAGGTAGCCTAGTGGTTAAAGCGTTCACTTGTCATGACCCGGGTTCAATTCCCCACATAGGTACACTGGGTGAAGCCCATTTCTGTGATATTGCTTGAATATTGCTTGAATATTGCTAAATAGGCGTAAAACAAAAATCACTCACTAAAATATTGCTTCAGACTGGGGACAGGTCTCATTCACTGGCTGATACATGATAATTAAATAAGGTTCTGCTGGAATGATCTCCAAAGACACCATTTCTTTATCTTGATCAATTTCACCCGGTATCCCACGTTTTTCCATGCAATATGAATGATTCTGTCCATGATGTAGTGTGGGATGGTGTCCAGTCAATGCCCTGGCATGTTTGTCCCACTGTGAGACATGCCAGACTCACATTACACCTCCTCCCTCCCCCCAGGACTGACGGAATTACCACCATTACAGGTGTTGATCCCGCTGCTGTCTCAGGTCACAGAAGGTCAGCTGGAGCAGTGGTGGACCTGTAATAGGGTGTCTGGGAGTTTACTTTTGTCTACCCAAATAACACTGATGGGAGAGCACTCATCGTGTCAAAGACCTGGTCTCAGTTCCAAACATGTTGAAATGTGTGAAGCCAATCTTTGGTGTTTGTGATAAAACTGGAATATTGCTGAACTAGCATGAAAACATACTTATTCAATCACTCAATCAAATAATATCATTGTACAGCATAAACATTCTTCTGGTGTTCTGAAGATATGAGAGATAGCAAATTAACAATTTAAAGTAGTATTTTAATGCAACCTTATTGAATGGGATCATAAAGATTTAAGGTTATTAATACTTCCTTGTTGGCAGAAAGTGAAATGTTAATCAATATTATTTTTAATCCTGATATTCACAAGTTGAATGTTTGATGCTCATGTTCAGTGAAGGTTCATACTCCCAAGTGAAAGTCAGTCCTTAAATGGATTGGAAGTAGTCTCGAACATGCTTTTTGAAAAATGGGCTTTGATACAGCTGTAATGCTGCTTGATGATGTGGACAAGGGGATTTGTGAATGTTAGAGTCCGTCGGAGTCAAGCAAGAGACGTGAACATGGTGTGTTCTCAACAAATGCCAGCTCACTCGGGGCAATGTTGAGTCCACTACATGTTCCTTTCAAGTCAACTCTGCATGATTTAGATCTAACAGATATATTGAGTGGAACAATATATGACATGGCTGATTGTATACCTGATATTAGTCTGTATTCTGAGTTCAAACATAAGTGCTCTTAACTACTGGTTGGACTTACATGCCATTCCACTCAAAACAAGTTTGGAGAACCCACACTGTGTTGCAGTACCAACTGGCCATGACAGATTAGCTAAGTCAAATTTGGGTGTTCTTTAAGGTGTTTTGAGATAGATATAGAAGTCAGCAAAGATCAAATGTTGTTTATAAAGTATTAGTGGCATTTATACACATGTTCTGCATGAAACCTTCATCACATTATGGATGGTGATGGGACAGACATTGCTGGAATATTGCTAAAATATTATTGTATAAAATCCTACTCACTGGATGGTCACACAGGTGATACATATTGCTGGAATATTCTTAAAATTGACATGAAACCTTACTGGATGGTGACAGTTGTCAAATATTGCTGGAATATTCCTGAAAGCAGCATAAAACTCACTGACAGGATGGTGCCAGGTCACCTTGGTACCCTGTTTCCTATTTCTTTATTCAGATCATTGTTGTATCACATGGGAATTATGTGACACTGAATGATAGGAGCTATAGTTTTATGAAAGCTTAGTGATGAATGTTGTGTGTGAAGATAGCACCTAGATCTGAAGGTCATCAGTGAAGCAAACCAGGAAACTGCCTATTTATGTGTGCTGTTCGAGGCTCCAAGAAGCTCATAACTACTCAAGTATGGACATATCTTCTTTCTGTTTTCATGGCAAGTACAGTAGCCCTTTAACATTGTTTCTCCATTCTGAAACTTTGTTGTCCTGACTGACTGACTGAGTTTGGCTTTACGCCGCTTTTAGCAATATTCCAGCAACATCACGGTGGGGGACACCAGAAATGGGCTTCACACATTGTGCCCATGTGGGGATTCGAACCCGGGTCTTCGGCGTGACGAGCCAACGCTTTAACCATTAGGCTACCCCACCGCCCCTGTTGTCCTGAAGGGGCAGTATCTGTGGAAAGCCGTGTCCCTTGGATGTGTCAGGAGTGAATGAGTAAGTGAGGTTTAACGCCGCTTTTAGCAATATTCCAGCAATATCACGGTGGGGAACACCAGAAATGGACTTCACACATTGTGTCCATGTGGGGAATCGAACCCGGATCTTCGGCGTGATGAGCCAACTCTTTAACCACTAGGCTACCCCACCGCCACCCTGGATGTGTCAGGAACTGCTGGTTGTTGGTTCTGAGTCACCAAGATTATGGTCTTTGCTAGTCAGTGCTGGTTCATTCTTTCATATCACCATAGTAATAAAAGCATCATTTGAGATGATGACCTGTGCACAGGTGGGTGAACACATGCAAAGCCAAGTCAATTGTTCACCTGAACCAAACAAAGGGAATATGGTTCTGTTCAAAATAGGAAATGGTCGGAGATTATTATGGCCTTTGGATTAAACTTTGAAACAAATGTCTGCCATGTGTCTCCCATAAAACTTTTTTGGAAATTTCACTGAGGTGTTTAGTGAGTGAGTGAGTTAAGTTTTTAGCAATATTCTGGCAATATCACAGCGGGGGGACACCAGAAATGGGCTTCTCACATTGTACCCATGTGAGGAGTCGAACCCCAGTCTTAACCATTGGGCTACCCCACTGCCCCACATTGTATCGAAACTTTGGTTGATGGCTAGCTTCAACCACAAGGCTACCCCACGCCCACATTGTATTGAACCTGGATCCGAAGCTTCAACCACAAGGATCTTTGAACCCGGATCTTTGGCGTGATGAGCGAAGCTTCAACCACAAGGCTACCCCACCACCCCTGAGGTGTTTCGTGTTGTACCCCTGTAGTAACAAAGCATGGTAAAACTGAATAATTCAGACAACTAAGCCAAGGTGGTGGAAGAAACATCTTACATGTCCAGACTTTTCAACAAGCATCTACTTTCTTGATAACAGTGTATAGATCCTTCCCAAGTATTAGGTTAACAATGGACCACCAGTGAAACTCCCTTCTTCAAGAATCATGTGATGAATCTTTTTTTCTCTTTCCTGTCAAAAACATTGCAATAAACAAATTCTGTCCTTACTGAGCAGTTTGCAAATATGATAATGTTGGTTTTTTTACTTGTGGGACTTTCCAAGGCAGACAGGTTGGCGACCCCAAGTCTGTAGACCCCAGAAATCAATATGCTGGAAGGAGAAGGGGTTGGTGAATATCAAAGATCATAAATGGCAGGGATTAGCTTGTGGTGATAGTGAGCTGCCTAGTTCTCTCTCAGCCATGTGATAATGAGGGGAAGAAATGCTGAGAAACTTTTGAACAAGTCTTCCTACTTCTCTGTAATGGAGGAGGGCTAACAACTGTAACAGATGAAACTTTCGCCTTAAGTCATAATGAAGAAAAGAATGTTTTTAATGGATTGATTTCATTCTGTGATTGTCATTTGATGGATTACTTCCCCTTCACTGATTAATTTGTAATTTGGATCGCTTGACTTAAGAGGGAGAAAAAGTTGCCCATGTAAATTCAGTCAGTGTTTTCGTACACTTTCAAAAGAAAGTATCATTTTGTTTCCGGAACTGTTGTTGAAGTAGAAAAGCATCCAACGATGAGGAAAATGGGAAGGAAGGTTGCAGGTTTTTGTAATAAATTCCTGGCATGTGTAGTTCAAGACACAGGCTGAATGAAGGCCTGAGCCACCGGGGAAAGACGAGCCATGCATGTTTGTTCCAGAGGGTCTGCACAATTAGGGTGGATTGTCTCGTGGGAAGGGCACAATTAAATGAGTTCTGTCTAGCTGATGACGGTGGAAGTAAGAAGTGAGACGAGACCTTGGAGATTGGTGGAATTCTGGAGTCTCTGGCTAGCTGACAGCTCCATGTTGGCCTTGACTGAGACTGGGTCATCTTAAAACCAACATCACTAAGAAGTTAATAATTTCTTGACAGGAATATTTGAATTCATAACAAGATTCTTCATAGAAGCTGTATCTCTCAAGCATCATTTAAATGTTGCTTTTCTCTTACCTCTTTTCATTAATTCAGATATGATTAATTAGATTGGAACTGGATAGAGTGGTTCTTATCAAGCTCTGACTCAAGTGTAGTCATGTTGTCATGTGAACAAGTAGTCATGAGGGCAGTTGATCAAACAAGTCATGTGGTCAGTTGATCAAGTAGTCATGTGATCAGTTGATCAAGTAGTCATGAGGGCAGTTGATCAAGTAGTCATGTAGTAATGTGATCAAGTAGTCATGTGGTCAGTTGATCAAGCAGTCAGTTGATCAAGTAGTCATGTGGTCAGTTGATCAAGTAGTCATGGGGTCAGTTGATCAAGCAGTCAGTTGATCAAGCAGTCATGTAGTCATGTGATCAAGTAGTCATGTGGTCAGTT
Source organism: Haliotis rubra (assembly GCF_003918875.1). Lineage (NCBI taxonomy): Eukaryota > Metazoa > Mollusca > Gastropoda > Lepetellida > Haliotidae > Haliotis > Haliotis rubra. The sequence goes on from NW_025765891.1 coordinate 1,860,010, forward strand.
GATCAAGCAGTCAGTTAATCAAGTAGTCATGTGGTTAGTTGATCAAGTAGTCATGTGGTCAGTTGATCAAGCAGTCAGTTGATCAAGTAGTCATGTGGTCAGTTCATCAAATGGTCATGTGGTCAGTTGAACAAATAGTCATGTGGTCCATTGATCAAGTAGCCATGTGGTCAGTTCATCAAGCAGTCAGTTGATCGAGTAGTCATGTGGTCAGTTGATCAAGTGGTGATGTGGTCAGTTGATCAAGCAGTCATGCGATCAGTTGATCAAGTAGTCATGGGGTCAGTTGATCAAGCAGTCATGAGGTCAGTTGATCAAGTAGTCATGTAGTCATGTGATCAAGTAGTCATGTGGTCAGTTGATCAAGCAGTCAGTTGATCAAATAGTCATGTGGTCAGTTGATCAAGTAGTCATGTGATCAGTTGATCAAGTAGTCATGTGGTCAGTTGATCAAGCAGTCAGTTGATCAAGTAGTCAGTTGATCAAGTAGTCATATGGTCAGTTCATCAAGTGGTCATGTGGTCAGTTGAACAAATAGTCATGTGGTCAGTTGATCAAGTAGCCATGTGGTCAGTTCATCAAGCAGTCAGTTGATCGAGTAGTCATGTGGTCAGTTGATCAAGCAGTCATGCGATCAGTTGATCAACTAGTCATGGGGTCAGTTGATCAAGCAGTCATGAGGTCAGTTGATCAAGTAGTCATGTGGTCAGTTGATCAAGTAGTCATGTGGTCAGTTGATCAAGCAGTCATGTAGTCAGTTGATCAAATAGTCATGTAGTCAGTTGATCAAGTAGTCATGTGGTCAGTTGATCAAGTAGTCATGTGGTCAGTCCAGCAAATTAACTGTACTTTTGTTCTTTGTGAAACTAAGGATGTCCAACTGGCTAGCGCTGGTGCCTTTCACCATTCACATTTATTTTGTCAATTTAGATTTAGGGCAGTTTAATTTTGTCGAGCATAACTCATTAATCATTTGATAAATTTTACCTTTGTCAGAAATTCAGAATACCAGTTGTACTGGAAAGCTTGTTTGTTGTTTAATGTAGTTTTCCAGCAATATGACAGATATTTGTGACTTTGTGTTTTTATAGATATGACGTCAATGTATAGAAGATGAACATTAAGCTTAAAAACATTTCAGTTAGTAATTAGAATTTGAGAATTCAGTGATTACGCTGCACAAAATACCCAGTTATGTTTTAGACCAAATGAAACATGGCAAGTCATGTTCTGTAAGTAGGTTATTTTCTACATGGCGTCATTCAAACCTTTGATGGTGAGTGAGTGAGTTGGGTTTAATGCTCCTTTGAATGGCATTCCATTTGTATCACAGCATGTCAGATTACCGTCAGAGGAAAACATGGTTATGGTGCTGACAAACCGACAAACACTGGCTCGAACTCCGTTTCAAACCTATGATCATCGATGTGCTCAAGGGATGCAACTCTGCGCAGCAAATTGTGGCACCTCAGATGGCTGGCCCTGCACCAGTAATGATGAATGGGTCCAGGTTATCTATTGTAAGGTGGAATGGAGAATAATAAAAATTGTAAGGTGATTTGAAAAAAGAGGTGATAGATTAGTCTACAACTGCTTTGATGCTGCAGTTGTGATAGTAAGGTACAGGGAAACCTGGAATATTGCTGGAATATTGCTAAAAGTGGCGTAAAACCATACTCACTCACTCACTCAGTAGTACCAGCTCACTCTAAAAGAAAATCAGTCAAGGAAGAGATTATTGAGTTCCCAAAATTCCAATTGAAATATACAGGATGATATTTTTCTGTTAAATATCTTCTGTAAAATGGAACTTCCATTATATTGCTCCAGACTCGATTATTTACAGACCGCCGCCATACAACTGGAATATTGCTGAGTGCGGCGTAAAACTAAACTCATTCACTCACTCCATTATATTGCATGATTCTGGTCAGTGTTTATCAAGAAGAGACTTAAATTCTATGGTCTGGTTCCAACAGGCGCCTTGATTGGAGCTTCTTTTGGCATGTTGCTGTGTTTGCCTGACACATGTGTTAGAGCTGAGCTGTAGTAAATATTTATCCACCTTTTGGCAGATAGGTTTACCTGATGGTGCTGTGGGAGGGCTGTAAGTCATAGGGAAAGTAGTATCTTATCGGATGCACTGCAACACCAAGCTTAACTCCCCACTTGCTACCCACTGCTTTTATACACAGTGTCATATGACAGATAGCGTAAATGTGAACAAATATTAGATCTGATAGTCTGAAGCCCAATTGCACTGCAAAGTTTCTGTAAAGCAATACCTGATGGGCATCTTGCTGTATCTACTGTGTAATATTTATATGTCTTTAAATATATACGGGCATTCTGCATATGGTTTGGAGAGTGAATATTGTTTGTTGTTACATGTAGCATATTCTGAGTCTGGAGCCTGCTGGGGTGGCACAGTTGCCTGTGGTCATGTAGTTCAACATCCAGAGTTGTCTCCCTTATGCCTGCCAGATATGTAAGGATATTGGGTTTGAATCGTAGATTCAGCCTGATCTTGTTCAAGGTTTGTCAGCACCATTGGTTTCCTCACATGTCAGACTGAAAAATGCAATCTGCCTCAAAGCAATGTAACAGAAATATGCACACTTCAAAGCTTACACACAGTGATATAACTGTAATACTCCCACATCAAGCTGACACACAGTGATATAACTGTAATACTCTCACATCAAGCTGACACACAGTGATATAACTGTAATACTCCCACATCAAGCTGACACACAGTGATATAACTGTAATACTCCCACATCAAGCTGACACACAGTGATATAACTGTAATACTCCCACATCAAGCTGACACACAGTGATATAACTGTAATACTCCCACATCAAGCTGACACACAGTGATATAACTGTAATACTCCCACATCAAGCTGACACACAGTGTGAGCTGACACACAGTGATATAACCACATAGCTGACACACAGTGATATACTACTCCCACATCAAGCTGACACACAGTGATATAACTGTAATACTCCAACATCAATCTGACACACAGTGATATAACTGTAATACTCCCCCACATCAAGCTGAACACAGTGATATAACTGTAATACTCCCACATCAAGCTTAACTGTGATATAACTGTAATACTCCCACATCAAGCTGACACACAGTGATATAACTGTAATACTCCCACATCAGTGACACACAGTGATATAACTGTAATACTCCCACATCAAGCTGACACACAGTGATATAACTGTAATACTCCCACTCCACAGTGATATAACTGTAATAATTCCCCATCAATCAAGCTGACACACAGTGTGATATAAGTAATACTCCCACATCTGATATAACTGCCAATACTACTCCCACATCAAGCTGACATTGCGGTGATATAACTGTAATACTCCCACATCGAAGCTGACACACACATAACTGTAATCAGTGATATAACTTCACATCAAGCTGATATAGACACACAGTAATACTGTCCCACATACTACCTACATCAAGCTGACACACAGTGATATAACTGTAATACTCCCACATCAAGCTGACACACAGTGATATAACTGTAATACTGACTGACATCAAGCTGACCACATGATACTGTAACTCCCACATCAAGCTGACACACGGTGATATAACACTCACATCAAGCTGACACACAGTGATATAACTGTAATACTCCCACATCAAGCTGACACACAGTGATATAACTGTAATACTCCACATCATCAAGCTGACACAGTGATATAACTGTAATACTCCCACACAAGCTGACACAGTGATATAACTGTAATACTCCCACATCAAGCTGACAGTGATATAACTGTAATACTCCCACATCAAGCTGACACACAGTGATATAACTGTAATACTCCACATCAAGCTGACACACAGTGATATAACTGTAATACTCCACATCAAGCTGACACACAGTGATATAACTGTAATACTCCCACATCAAGCTGACACACAGTGATATAACTGACACACAGTGATATAACTGTAATACTCCCACATCAAGCTGACACACAGTGATATAACTGTAATACTCCCACATCAAGCTGACACACAGTGATATAACTGTAATACTCCCACATCAAGCTGACACACAGTGATATAACTGTAATACTCCCACATCAAGCTGACACACAGTGATATAACTGTAATACTCCCACATCAAGCTGAAACACTGTGATATAACTGTAATACTCCCACATCAAGCTAACACACAGTGATATAACTGTATACTCCCACATCAAGCTTTTTATCCAATCATGTGTCTACGCTGGGAAGTTGAGCGTACCAATCACAAGTCACTTTTGCTTTTTAAATATCTAACTGATTAAACTTGGCAACACAATAATATATTGTTGCAGAGGTGCTCTGAAAGAGGTAGAAGGAGTTAGATATATTTTTTTAAGATTTCAGACCTGTCAATTTGTCTGTTTTTCCCCAAAATCTGAGTCGCACTGCGAGCAAACTTTCGCGACTGCGACCGCTATCTTTGTTGACACTGGCAAGCGCAGTTGTAACGGCGACTGAGCTGATTGGCTACTGTGAGAATGCGGAGCCAGCAAAGGGAGGTAATAAAATCATCGGCTCGAGCCATAGATGCATCCAGGGTATAGTGGAGATTTATCGGAACGTATACCCTGGAGATTATCGAGGATGCATTTACCTCAGCTTGCTTTACTTCAGTCCTGATATATCCTGCTGATAAAATTTTATATTTTAAGTACAAGATTTCATTTCTTGTTGATTTTTTTAAGCACAGTCCATAATTTCATGAAGCTAAAAAAATTATTATATGTATTGCTTGTTTTGACACATTAATGTAAAAAATAGTTGTATGTGAGTGCGTGTTGTTTCATCTTGGAGACATGTGCTTCAAGAATAAACAGCCATATAAACCAGTGAAAGATATCTCTGACAGTTTGTAAAGCTTGACGTGCTTTATATGACCACAGTGGAATTTGTCACAGTCAACTTTCCTAATCCTTCTTTAATTTACCAGACCAAATTTATGAACCTGATTTTTTCTGTATTTTGGCATTGAGAAACAAAAATTACCTGGATTCCTTTGATTTTTGACAGAGATAGTGGAGTAAAACATGTGTATGTAAGTTACAGTCTCTAGATCTTGTCACATATTTGGTGAGTTGTTCTTATTGATAAGCTATTGGGTATATTATTGAGTAGTGCTGAAGAAAACTGCAGTAACTTGTGTAACAATATACTGCTTATATTTCAGAAACATGTTGTCACTGATCACAGGTTTTTAACCGTTAATATTTCACTTATCTGTGCTACTGACTACATGCTGATTAGATCAGTGTTTTCACTCACTCACTCACTCACTCACTCACTACTCACTCACTCTCCTCACTCACTCACTCACTCACTCACTCCTCACTCACTCACTCTCACTCACTCACTCACTCACTCACTCACTCACTCACTCACTCTTCGCCTGGATTGTGTAAGCGCAGTATTTGTTTTCCTTGGCTTACAGAGGAAATATGACTTGATCTATAGCAGGTATTTGTTATGATCATTCTGGGAACCGCTGTGGTCTATTTATACTGCCGCCAGGAAAATATTGACTCTCATTTTCAGAGTAATCCATTCTCTCCTGTAACTTAGAAAATTGTGAAAACATGTGGAAACTTATATAGACACTACAGATATTCTGTAGCTAATATTACACTACAGGCAATCTGTAACTTATATAGACACCCCAACAGGTAATATACATATGATTTATCACAGGGGATGAAATTGGCATCAGACCAGTTCCTGTCTCTTTATATTTATCAGATGTTCATTAACTTTCTTATTTATTTACAGTTATGAAATACTGTTGTAACGTTACTTTCTCAGTATTTGCCAACCTGTTCTGAACTTTTCCTTGTCCTCCCTTTGTATGTTTGATAGAGCTTAGGCTGATATATCATTCTAGATTACAGCAGTCACACTACAGTCTCAGTCTGATGTCTAGAAATAAAGGAAGACAAAGTACCGATAGCGAGTACAGTATGCCTGTTTCTATGATTGCCATGGCGTGATGTCTCCTTCTTCATGAAGAGCCACCCAGAGATATATCGAATGACCATGTTATACCACAGTTGGGAGATAAATTTGAGACAAGGCTTTCCATTATGTTGAAATGCTTAGATTGTATAGCAGAACATTGTTTTGGCTGAAGTACATTTGTGTTTCAAGTTTTGTCATCATTACAAATATACTACTCAAAAGAAATTAACATAACCCAATTCCTTCCCGTTACTGTAGTTATTATATCAAGACTTCCCGTTACTGTAGTTATTATATCAAGACTTCCCGTTACTGTAGTTATTATATCAAGACTTCCCGTTACTGTAGTTATTGTATCAAGACTTCCCGTTACTGTAGTTATTATATCAAGACTTCCCGTTACTGTAGTTATTGTATCAAGACTTCCGTTACTGTAGTTATTATATCAAGACTTCCCGTTACTGTAGTTATTATATCAAGACTTCCCGTTACTGTAGTTATTATATCAAGACTTCCCGTTACTGTAGTTATTGTATCAAGACTTCCCGTTACTGTAGTTATTGTATCAAGACTTCCCGTTACTGTAGTTATTATATCAAGACTTTCCGTTACTGTAGTTATTATATCAAGACTTCCCGTTACTGTAGTTATTATATCAAGACTTCCCGTTACTGTAGTTATTATATCAAGACTTCCCGTTACTGTAGTTATTATATCAAGACTTCCCGTTACTGTAGTTATTATATCAAGACTTCCCGTTACTGTAGTTATTATATCAAGACTTCCCGTTACTGTAGTTATTATATCAAGTTATAGTTATATCAAGACTTCCCGTTATTTACTGTAGTTATTATATCAAGACTTCCGTTACTGTAGTTATTATATCAAGACTTCCCGTTACTGTAGTTATTATATCAAGACTTACTGTAGTTATTATATCAAGACTTCCCGTTACTGTACTTACTGTAGTTATTATATCAAGACTTCCCGTTACTGTAGTTATTATATCAAGACTTCCCGTTACTGTAGTTATTATATCAAGACTTCCCGTTACTGTAGTTATTATATCAAGACTTCCGTTACTGTAGTTATTATATCAAGACTTCCGTTACTGTAGTTATTATACTGTAGTTATTATATCAAGACTTCCCGTTACTGTAGTTATTATATCAAGACTTCCCGTTACTGTAGTTATTATATCAAGACTTCCCGTTACTGTAGTTATTATATCAAGACTTCCCGTTACTGTAGTTATTATATCAAGACTTCCCGTTACTTCCCGTTGTAGTTATTATATCAAGACTTCCCGTTACTGTAGTTATTATATCAAGACTTCCGTTACTGTAGTTATTATATCAAGACTGTAGTTATTATATCAAGACTTCCGTTACTGTAGTTATTATATCAAGAGTTACTGTAGTTATTATATCCGTTACTGTAGTGTAGTTATATCAAGACTTCCCGTTACTGTAGTTATTATATCAAGACTTCCCGTTACTGTAGTTATTATATCAAGACTTCCGTTACTGTAGTTATTATATCAAGACTTCCCGTTACTGTAGTTATTATATCAAGACTTCCCGTTACTGTAGTTATTATATCAAGACTGTCCCGTTACTGTAGTTATTATATCAAGACTTCCGTTACTGTAGTTATTGTATCAAGACTTCCGTTACTGTAGTTATTATATCAAGACTTCCCGTTACTGTAGTTATTATATCAAGACTTCCAAGTTACTGTAGTTATTATATCAAGACTTCCGTTACTGTAGTTATTATATCAAGACTTCCCGTTACTGTAGTTATTATATCAAGACTTCCGTTACTGTAGTTATTATATCAAGACTTCCCCGTTACTGTAGTTATTATATCAAGACTTCCCGTTACTGTAGTTATTGTATCAAGACTTCCCGTTACTGTAGTTATTGTATCAAGACTTCCCGTTACTGTAGTTATTGTATCAAGACTTCCCGTTACTGTAGTTATTGTATCAAGACTTCCCGTTACTGTAGTTATTGTATCAAGACTTCCCGTTACTGTAGTTATTGTATCAAGACTTCCCGTTACTGTAGTTATTATATCGTTACTGTAGTTATTATATCAAGACTTCCCGTTACTGTAGTTATTATATCAAGACTTCCCGTTACTGTAGTTATTATATCAAGACTTCCCGTTACTGTAGTTATTATATCAAGACTTCCCGTTACTGTAGTTATTATATCAAGACTTCCCGTTACTGTAGTTATTATATCAAGACTTCCCGTTACTGTAGTTATTATATCAAGACTTCCCGTTACTGTAGTTATTGTATCAAGACTTCCCGTTACTGTAGTTATTATATCAAGACTTCCCGTTACTGTTACTGTGTTATTGTATCAATTGCGTTACTGTATCAGGACTTCCCGTTACTGTAGTTATTGTATCAAGACTTCCCGTTACTGTAGTTATTGTATCAGGACTTCCCGTTACTGTAGTTATTGTATCAAGACTTCCCGTTACTGTAGTTATTATATCAAGACTTCAAGAGAAGTTAAAGAACACCTTCCGTATCACTAGTTTGTCATGATAACACATTAACTATGGTAATATGGAAAAATTGTGCATTATTCAGTCTTTTTCTCGTATATGAGGTCACTTTTGTCACAAGCTTTTTAAGCTTTTAAGTTTTAAATTTGAAAGCTCTCCGAAGTATGTTCAGGTGTATGATGTATTGTGCAATACTTTGGAGATTCTGACAGTATATCCCATCTCAAATATTTGGATGCCGTACATCAGGAGGAAACGTGGCACTTTCAGCGATGCAGATGCAGCTCATGTTTAGTCAAAATAATAAACAAACAGAGAGTGTTTGTTGAATCTTGAAGAGGAATGTTGATGGTGAAAACATTAATGTATGTATCGCAGGTACATCTGTAGGTTGGTGGTCTGTCCAGATATCAGGTGTGTACACTGTGTAACACAACAGACATGGCTGCCAGCACCTTCACACCACAGACTGTAGGGTGGTGTTCCTGGAATCGGCCTGCTCCTCACGTGGCCATATGGTAGTTCTTCCTCACGTGGCCATATGGTAGTTCTTATCCTCCTCTTCACAAACAAGTCCTCCATTTACCTAATTGTCATATGGATACATCACCTATAGAATATCCATAAAGCATTCTCATGTTATAACACAATTATTCCACATATGCATTGCAACATTGTCACACATGACAACATTGTTGTACAAGGCTACCCCTGAATCAGTTCCATCTGAGCCAACAGGCAGTGTAGATAAGCGATATTCCCCTGGGAAAGTAATCTCCTTGATGTGTACATAGTGAGGTCCAAGTCTTGTAGTAGAGCATATACTCACCACAGCACTCAAGCCTGTGGTACTAGTACCTCGGATGCTCATCACCATGCTATTTCTGTGGTGGTCTACTATGTGGATGTTGGTATCGGTATTGTCAGTGGTATGTTGTGGCACTTCCCGTCCTGGTAATGATGTGTTCGTCTGTTTTAGTTGTCATTCATACTCCTTGGCAGGGTTCACCCACCATACTATTGGGGGGAAGTATTCCAGCTTTTTTTAGTGTCATGTTCCTTAGTTGCCATCATGGAAGAAGACGACTATGCTGGTAGGTCCTTGCTTACGTTTTAAAACAGGATATAGTTTTAGATTGGAGTACTATGTTTTGTGTGATGTCCATCTGATCACAAGGTGCTCACTGAAGGTATGTTGGATGATATATTTGAAAGCTGCATGTTTCTGTGGCCTGGGGAAGAATATCGGTCGTCCTTGGTGCATCAGGAAGTAGGTCAAACCACAGAAATGTCCCTAAGCTGCAGTGTGGGATAAGGACGGTTTATGTTTAATATAATCTTTTCTTCTTAATGTTCTTTTCCAAAGTCTTTCTGTTAATATTGGTTCACTATCTGTTTTGATTTGAACATCTGGAAATAACATCACATCTAGAATCTATTGGGTGAATCTTGATAGTATATGTTGTATTTTAATGACTGGAATGAGTGACCTAGTGGTTAAAGTGTTTGCTCGTCATGCCAAAGACCTGGGTTCGATTCCCCACATGCATACAATGTGTAAAGCCCATTTCTGGTGTCCCTCACCCTATTGCTGGAATATTGCTGGAATATTGCTAAACTCATTCACTCTCACATTTATAGCTAGGATGAAGCAGCTTTGTCAGCGTTGTAATGAGTTGTTTATTATGAACATGTTGACATATTTTGTTGCTTTTCAGGTGTGTATTTATGTTTGTGACTGTCTATTGTTGTATGTTATACTTATTTCTGTTGTCCTTGTGGTATGACTGATGCCTCCAATCCATGAAGATCCGGGTTAGAATTGGTCCCTTGCTTGTTGTAAGAGGCAACTAACGGGATCATGTGGTCAGACTCACTGACTTGGTTGACACATGTCATTGTATCCCAATTATGTAGATCGATGCTCATGCTGTTGATCACTGGATTGTCTGGTCCAGACTTGATTATTTACAGACTGCCATCATATAGCTGGAATATTGCTGGGTGCAGCGTTAAACAAACAAACAAACAAACCAACATAAGCCTCCTAAGTGACACACACTGTACTTTCAAACCTGAAACTTCCACTTTAGCTGAAACTGAAAGAGATATTCTTTGAAATATAAAAAAACACGCACCAGTGCACTGAGAGAAAAAATGCTGACTTGACAGTTTGGGGCTATTAACATTTTCTATAGGCTAATAAAGATTGATCAACAAGTCATTCAGATGATGGGGGTTTGTAATTATTGCCAACAAGCATAAATCTCATTCTGTTTAAACATTCCTGCAACAATATTTATTGATTAGAAAACTGCTCATTGTAAATTACTCCTAATTAAAGCACTAGTTAGTAAACACTCTCCGCATCAACTGTGGCCCGTGTTGACTGGTGGGCTGGCTCAAGGTGATGGTCATTGTATCGACTGTCTCAGCGGTAGAATCACTTGCTGCTCTGTTCACTGATTGTAGTGGAACAATAGCACATACCGGCGCTGAATTGAGTTCAAATAATGGAAACAGAAATACCTTGTTCTGTTTGATCAATGCTTTCATGTAATGGTCCTTGTTTCATAGAACATGTACCAGTTCTGACAGGCACTTAATGAAAACCGCCAGCCTGATAGGTTTTTATTGTGTGAATGTATATTTGTTCACACAATGATGGATTGTTAAGAAATTGGTGTGATCTCCCTTGGTTGAGGAATTAGGTTGTAAGTATTCATTGATTAGAAGTCTCTGCTTACACGAGAGCTATGGTTATTCATTGATGAAGTATCAATACTGATGTATTGGTATTTGTTGGGGATGTCAGTATTTACACATAATCGTGTTTGTAGTATAGGCTGTATTGATTTCTCAGCTGTCAATACTTTCAGGACAATTGTAAAGCCTTGGTGCCATTGCATCAGTACTTACGCTGTGTTTTCCATTCAGGATACAAGTAATTGATTTGTGTATACAAAACAAAAGTGAATGTTGTTCTAGTATAAATTCTTGATCACTCTTCTATATTACTTATTGATGTAAATATTTGAATTGGTGTTCTTTTCATACAACCTTTGATGTCATTAAACTGATCGTTGGATACAAAATGATTTTACTGTGAGAACTTGTGAGTAATGTCAATAACCCATGTTATGAAAATAAATATGAACACAGCATTTTTTGCTATCGCCATGGATTTAGTAAATGACCACAGCGATATATCCACTCGTTACAGAAGGCCCTGTCTATCCTCATACTATATGTTTTAAAACTCATGATGCTCGTGTTTACTCCAAACATCGTGGTATTCAGGCAGAATAAAAGTTGTCATGGCAGTTCTTGTTATTTCGCTCAATTGGTTAAAATATTGATTTGGTATTGTCAGATAAATACAGTGTTTTATCTCTAAATATATAATGAAGGGAGCAGTTAGTGTGTGGTTGGACCCTGTTAACATGTGCTCCTCTGTGATAAGGATATGGTGCTCACAGCTTGGTGGCCATGATGCTCACAGCTTGGCGGCCATGATGCATGTTTCATTCGTTTCATGTCCATTTTGATGGGGTTTCTACAGTTGTATTAATTTTCCAGGATCCTGTCTCTCTGTCTCCGTGCAAATAGTTACAAACAGTAAATTATTTCTCATCTGTGTATATGACATGTAAATGTAATGTATGTTATGTTATACTCTTTCTCAGTAAAGTACTGATTGTTTAAATACATGGCAGGTGACACAAGTAATGGATTCAGACATTTATCCATGTGGAGAATCAAACCTGGCCCCGATTTCTTGAAACTAACTTAAATGTTTACTCAAATTTCAAACTGAGTTTGAAAATTTGAAACAGCTGAATTTTAAACTCAACTGCATTTTTTAAATAAAAGAGCCCAAACAACTTAAGTAATCTATCCACCAGACTCAAACTGTCTACTGTGTTTGAGTTTACTATCGAGTTTAGTTCATTCTGGGAAATGCAAAACTCAGACTTAAGTTTGTTTCGAGAAATCGGCGCCTGGTCATCTCAATGATGACCACTTTAACAGTTAGGGTACAACACCACCCCTTGTAGCTTTTGAAGATGTTCATGTGTGACTCTAAATAAATAGCTTTCGTTAATTTGACAGGAAAATAATTAGAACAGAATTATTAATATTAGGTATAAAAACATAATACTAGTTTTCTGGATGCAACTAATAAGTTATTTAATATGAGCTCTTTTTGTATTTGTAGTTTTTTATTTGTGATGATATTGAGTGTAGTGTGATGAGATGACATTCAGTTAGTTGGGAAGGCATGATTCTTGACTTCAATACACAGAGAGACACTACTGGCAGCAGTACAGACACTTCAAATTCAATGACATGTGCATGGTCTGTTCAGGATGTAACCCGTGAAGGTCTGGATTAGAATGAACCTTCAGTAACCCATGCTTGTTGTAAGAGGCGACTAACAGGATTGGGTGATCAGGCTTGTTGGCTTGGTTGACACATGTCATCGGTTCCCAATTGCACAGATCGATGCTCATGCTGTTGATCACTGTATTGTTTGGTCCAGACTCGATTATTTACAGACTGCCGCCATATAGCTGGAATATTGCCGAGTGTGGCGTAAAACTATAATCACTCACTCATTCATGACACCGAAGGGTGTTTTAGGAACCCATTTGGACCTGTAATCCTCACAGGAAACAATGGTAATAAACTTTTACAGAAGAACTATTACATCTACCTTCTGAAAATCAAAATTTGCAACAGGAGGTGATGTGAAATTGGGTTTAACGTGGCGTAAAACTAAACTCACTCACTCATTCACTAACAGCAGTCCTTGGATACTAATGGACATCACTGATGGTACTGCTTTGTGGTTACAAACTAACACACAGATTTTAGTGTCAACAAGATTAGTAAATGCCGTCTCACGTCAGTGAATCTCATTGTCCATCACTTGATTGTTAGGTTTACAGGCACCTTTCATTTAACAGGACTACTGCTGTGTGATATCAGACGAAACATGTATATTTACACTTGTGTAAGCGGTGAGTTGTTTTCACAAACATTTAGAATATGATCCTATTGTGGCATGTATTTACTTTGGTCAGACTTATGCTGCAGAACTTTGTGGAAAGTACAAGAGGAAAAAAGTTCTATTTTCGGTACACGCTATAAACAAGTTTATTTTGGTGCTGCACCAATCGTCAGTGTTGACACCAAGTCTGATATTAACTGTGTATAAATTACATTTGGTCCTTTTTTGCACTCTGGTTTTGCTTTAATCCAAACTCAATATTGACATTAAATCTCATACAGCTAATTACGCAAGTGTGAGGATCTTTATATCTGGGTAATAGACTTAGTTCATGTATTTTTAATCTTCTAGTCTTCAGATTGTGAAAACATTCCAGAAACTGTAAATGTTTAATCAGATTTCTTAACACAGAGCACCAATGCCAGATAAGGTGTAAAGACTTCTGAGACTGATAAATAATGTTTTGTTTGGGCTAAACGGGCAACACTTGATATATAACAAGCAGGCAATTTGTTGGTACATCAATATAGGCAGCTGTCGTGTCAGCCAATTACAGAAAAAGCTAATTCTGGATGGTTTACCTTGAAAACAATTTGAAATAGGGATATAGGTAAGTCAGAGATGGAACGCTTGAGGTTGTGTTGGATGTGAACAGTGTGTGTCTGTAGGTCTAGGCCAGATATGTCTGTAGGTCCTGGAGAAGGTCTTGGCCAGATATGTCTGTAGGTCCTGGAGAAGGTCTTGGCCAGATATGTCTGTAGGTCCTGGAGAAGGTCTTGGCCAGATATGTCTAAAGGTCCTGGAGAAGATCTTGGAAAGATATGTCTAAAGGTCCTGGAGAAGTTCTTGGAAAGATATGTAGGTAGGTCCTGGTGAAGGTCTTGGCCAGATATGTAGGTAGGTCCTGGAGAAGGTCTTGGCCAGATATGTCTAAAGGTCCTGGAGAAGGTCCTGGAAAGATATATCTGTAGGTCCTGGGAAGGTCTTGGCCAGATATATCTGTAGGTCCTGGGAAGGTCTTGGCCAGATATGTCTAAAGATCCTCGAAGATCTTGGAAAGATATGTCTGTTTTTCCTGGAGAAGGTCTTGGAAAGATATATCTGTTTTTCTGGAGAAGGATCTCTGAAAGATATGTCTGTAGGTCCTGGAGAAGGTCTTAGCCAGGTATGTCTATAGGTCCTGGGGAAGATCTTGGCCAGATATGTCTAAAGGTCCTGGAGAAGGTCTTGGCCAGATATGTCTGTTGGTATTGGAGAAAGTCTTGACCAGATTTGTCTATTGGTCCTGCTGTCTGCTAGGTTACATGTACACTTTTCAGCAAGCACCTGTCTGCAAGGTTACATTTTCAAATACTGAGGGCACCTATTGTCTGCAAGGTTACTTGTACACTATTCGGCGCGCACCTGCTGTCTACAAGGACATGTTACATGTGCCCCTCCTGAGGGCACCTGTTGTCTGCAATGACACATGGTTACATATGCCCTTTCTGAGGGCACATGTTGTCTGCAAGGAGGGCACATGTCTGCAAGTAAACACATGGTAACATGTAACCATTCTGAGGGCACCTGTTGTCTGCAAGAACACATGGTAACATGTACCCTTTCTGAGGGCACCTATTGTCTCAGAATAAGATCCCCAGAATGTCCCCATGATACTTCTGAGAGGTTTCTGTCTCCATGTGAAAATGTTCCCAAACAGCAAGGAAGTGATTACAGAAGTAGCAAGTTACAGGTGATATATCTGTGCAGTAATAGCAGCTCCGTGTACCCCTGTCTGCTGTCACTGGACACTGTGTTCTTAGTGCTTTCTGCCTACACATACTGTTTTCATCCTCCAGTCTGACAGAGCACTTTGTCAGGACAGGAACACCATGATTTGATTACTTTGTCAGGACAGGAACACCATGATTTGATTACAGATTATTTGAGGTCATCAACGCTACCCCACCGCCCACAGATTATTTGAGGTCATCGCTGGGCCAGGGATGTAGCTCACCTTGGTTTGATGAACAGCATTCCCCTTGTCATTAGCCGACATGTCAGAGTACTTATCTCAACGAGGATCTATGGGTATCAGTGCCCCCCTCCCTCAGGTTGTCTGAAAAGTATTTTGCAATTTGCTGTGCATACTTACCTCCCTTAGATATATTGGAAATGTGGGTTTGAAACCTAGTTTCAGCTTCTTGTCACTCACTCACTCTGAGTGATGGGGAGGTGGGGTAGCCTAGTGGTTAAAGCATTTGCTCATCATGCCGAAGGCCTTGGTTCAATTCCCCAAATGGGTACGTTGTGTAAAGCCCATTTCTGGTGTCCCCCGCCATGATGTTGCTGGAATATTGCTAAAAGCAGCGTAAAACCATATGCACTCACTCACTCTGAGTGATGTAATGTCTCATCATGCCGTAGGCCCGGGTTCAATTCCCCAAATGGATACATTGTGTAAAGCCCATTTCTGGTGTCCCCTGCCATGATGTTGCTGGAATATTGCTAAAAGATGTGTAAAACCATACGCACTCACTCATTCTGAGTGATGTAATGTCTAATGTGAGGGTCAGGTGGGCTGACACGGTCACGTGACATGGTTCCTGGGGATCGACAAGTGCAGCAGTAAACCTCTACAACAAGGATCTTACATCATCAATTGTTGATTCTGCCATGGAAGTGCTGACATCAGCATTCAGTCTATAAAGTGAAGCATCAAATTTCAATATCTGGACATATTTTTCTGGGGCATCTGTAGTCCTGGCAGAATGCATATCAGCACTAAATCCTCCTGTTTGGAATAGTTTGGATAGTCTTTCTGTGTGTTGAAATTTAAGGTAGTGTCAATATAGATTTGATACCTCTTATCTTAATTAGGACCCTTGTGAGATATTGGCATCCATTGTGTTCATTGATCTGTGTATTGACATGCACGTTTTAGTGTAGAAGTGGCTAGTTAGTTTACAGGTATCAAGTTCTATTTAAATTCTGTTTAAACTGAAAAGAATCAAGGTTTCTTTATTATTATTACATATACTGAGAGAAACAAATAACGGATCACAGGAAAATTCAAGCGTTCCTTTAATATGTTCCAGTTTTCATCACAGCTTTGAATAGCACTGTGGTGATGAAAACTGGAAAATATTAAAGGAACGCTTGAATTTTCCTGTGATGCTTTATTTGTTTTACTCAGTATATAACTGAATATGTATGAATGGTTTTGTACATCTTACATCTTTTTTTTTAACATCTTTTTTTATTGCACTTCTGCATTGTTTCACAGAGTTACTAAATGGGGGTTACGATTGTGACAAGCTGCCCTATTTCAGATAACATTTGTAAAGAGCTTGAAGTTTTACTGCACTTATAGTTTTGATTCAGGATAAGGGGCTCTAGGTAGTATCTGCCACTCTAATTCCAGGGCTTGATTTACCTGTACAAAACATGCACTAGTCTTGTTTAGTTACTGAAATATAGAACTTAATATTTAGGTACACATGCTCCAAGTGCATGTCGAAATATTTTAATCTTTTGTCCCGCCCGTCCACATAGCATTGGTCACATTCAATGCCATGAGCTATATTTCCCTTACTGCATCAGTAATGCCTGTGTTATTTGTAATTTATCATGTTTTGGGGGGCTTGACGTCATCATACTGGGGATACTTTGAGGCTTTGATAAAATAATGGGTGCAGCCTGGTTTTGTCTGGCACAAGGTTTTGTCTGGCACAAGGTTCTGTCTGGCACAAGGTTTTGTCTGGTGTGGTTAGGTTTTATGTGGTGCAACTAGGTTTTGTCTTTTGCAACTAGGTTTTGTCTGGTGCAACCAGGTTTTGTCTGGTGCAGTTAGGTCTTATGTGGTGCAACCAGGTTTTGTCTGGTGCAATGAGGTTTTTATGTCAACATGCACATGGTTAAAGTTAAATCGGGTTCCTTAAATTGATTCCTGACAGTGCATGAAATGTTATGCTACTTGGTGGAACATCCTATTTTCTGCATATTAACTTTGAATCATTTCAGAAGATTATAATGCAGATGTTAGCAAACAGTATTTTCTGTAGTTACCATGGTTACAAGTAATAGTTATGTCAAGCGAGTACAGTGATAATTAGTGCATATTTGCTACCATCTCAAGAATTGGATCAAAGGTTTTCCTTGGTTATTGGAGATAGAAAGCCAATTCCTCAGTCTGTGTGTGTAGCCCCATCAGTGTAATGGCTGCCTGAGATTACACACCGATTTGTTGTTGACTTTTGTTCTACACAGAAGTAGCGTGACATCAATGTCCACTCAAACCCATATTCCTCAGCACTTTGTAGACTTAGGAGGTTTTCATTGGACATGAATGATTACTTGTTTGTTTGGATCCACTCTGCGAGTCCGCTGCTTGGAGGCCAGTAGGAATCCTCAGCATTATCATGATTAATGAATTAAGTTGAGATCTGGATTTTTTGTCTGAATACTTTAAATTTGTTATTGGATTCATCAAACAAAATCCATTTTAAAAAAGGAGCATGATTCTGGACCAATGCCTTTATCAGTTCTGTGTTGTGAGATATCTATTATCGAGGGAACATTAATTACAATTAAGTTCCACAAAGAATCTTTAAAGCTGTGTCTTTAAGCCTACTCGAGGGTTTAAAGGGAAGATTAATGTTGGCTCAATGAGGAAAACTTGTCTGAAGAGTGAAATACCTTTCATCCTTGTTCAAGTTTCTGGCCTAGTTGTAGTATCAAAGTAGCCCAGTCATCGAAGGGCAATCCATCAATAGCACGATGCCATAGTACTCCCAATTTAATTAAATATCTGTGGACTTCATTCATCTTCTTTCTCGACCACCATAGTACCATGATGTGTATATAACAAAACCAAGACAGTTAGAATTGCCTATCTGGTATCTAAGAATATAACAGTTAATTGTAACAGTATTTCACCTCTTATCTCATTAGCCAATGAGAACTTTGGACAAATTAGGCTGTGTCTGCATTTCATCTGATATTACAAGAGCTGTACTGTATTTCTACTTTTTTGTACCAACAGTACACTGATCATTCTCTTCCCACAGAGGTTACTCCTGTCATATCTTCCTACGTAACCTCTGTTCTAATACGTCCCTTTCATGGTGTGAGCGTTCAAGACTCGTGATTGGAGGCAATCAGATTTAGTTGTGCAATCAGCGAGGTTGTTTCAAAAGTGATCATTCGCAAGGCCTCGGTAATTTCCGTATACTTCGAGAAAACTAAACCTCTTCCCCTGCGCGATGCGCAAACGTTTCTTCTAGACAGAACTCAGTCATGTTATGGCGGATCAGTGGCGTGTCCATCGCCCTCGTTGACAACGGACAAGCTAGCCATTAAACGTCTTGTGTGTAACATCAACACAAGTCCCCGGCAGATGGGGGGATATTTGTGGCCTCATATTTGCTTGTGTTAGTCAAGTTGAATCTAAGTCGATGTAACACGTGTTCTGATTGGATAGAAAGAAGGGAGATAATTTGTGTTGCGATCTTTTGCCGATAGGGGATTTTACGAGAACCGGGAAATATGGCCGTATTAGAACAGAGGTTACATAGGAAGACATGACAGGAGTTACCTCTGTGGGAAGAGAATGTACACTGATATGTTTGCCGTATTCTGTAGACCTGGAACAATGTAGTCAGTTTATTGCTGAAAGAGGAGATATGGGTCATATTACCCCAACATTGCTTCTTTTGTTTGTATTACTCAAACAGCTTACATTGGCTGTATTGCAGAGCTTAAAATTGCTGCAGAAATGGGACAGAGCTTATATTTACTTTTTTATTTAAGCTGTACCGTGGTTATATTTGTTTTTTCACTCCAACAGAGCATATTTTCATTTATTATTCTCACAGGTTTTATTTGCTCTTTTACTCCAGCTGAGCTTACATTTGCAGTATTACCGTATTTTTGGCACTATTACCCGCTCCTGAATATTACCCGCACCCAAGGTTTGGTACTCCAAAAGAATATTTTTGTTGTGATCTAAACAGGAGTTACTTGTAATTTTACTCAAACAGAGCTTACATTCTCTGTATTACTCTGACAGAGCTTGTATTTGTTATGTTACTCCAACAGAGCTTATGTTTGAACACACTTTATCCCACGATATTCCTACAAAGCATGCTACAATCATTACATTTCTTTAAGTACACTGAGTTGATACACTTGCTGGTACTGCTTTGACTGCAGTGGCATGTTTTATGTACTTTACGTCAGACTGTGTTATAACTGCACGTAGTACAAGATGGGATCAAATGTTGGTGCATTATCACCATGTTTTACAACGGTTTCTACACTAACCAGACGAGAGGAAGCTTCCCATTGGAGAATACATGCCCTGTGTCTCTCTCCAGTGAGAATATGTTGCTATCTGGCTGTCGAGTGTAATTAGAACTCTCACAGATAATGTCACAGTATGCTAATCACATGTGTATCAGTCATTCTTTTCACAGCAGTCAGATGCCTGTTGAACCAAACTTGTAAACAAGATTTCATAGAGTCCCCTATTTATGGAATTAAGATTCATAGGAGGCTGGCATTCATGGGGTGTTTATCTGGACTGATTTCACATCTTGTGTAGAAAAGAAAAATGAAGGATTGTACTTAAAGAGAAAAGTAACTTGTGGTTAATGCATCTAAAAGTTAAATATACTTCATTCTTCATTTCAAAGATGCTGTAACAAGGAAAAGTTCTGAGTGAAGAAAGACAGCTTGCGTATGAAAACTGTTATATTAATCCAATAAAACCATGAAAACATGAGGTTTTTTGTTAGTGCACCCCAGTATGCTGACTTAACCAACAGTTGTGATTGTTGCAGTACTTAAAACATTCCAGCACAATTACGTTTCATTAGGACATTCTTGTGTGTTATTATTGGTGTCGGAGAGAGGTGCAGCGACAGCGCTCAGGCCCACGGACTATTGTGTACCTCTTTACATACCACACGGTGCTATACCTCGTATATCCCACTCAGTTGATACGCACATCACAGAGGATATATACCTGCCAGCATGTCTTACAGTGGCACCAGTTCAGGTAGGAGCTTCTAGCTGATGCAGGCATGTTCTTACACCATGCAAACTGTGTAGGGAAGTAGCATCTCGGACTTAACGCTTGCATGATCTAAGGCAGTTTTATCACTGATGTTATTCGTAAGTCATTATTTGTGCTTGCTGAGTTGTTCCATTATGACTGCTTTATATAGCCGTGTTGTTAGTGTGTGTGTCTGGATCTATGACTTTGAATGGTAAATATCAAGCCGGTATTATATAGCTATGGTTTGATAGACTTACTACTACTGAGGTCTGATACTGACACTTACTGAAGAAAATGTATTTTTGTAGTGTATTTTATCTTGGAATCGGCCTGTAGATTTAGACATTAATCTTCATGGTTCCAGAGGTACACCTGTTTGGTTGATAGCAATTAAATAACTCCAGGTAAAGTGGTGGTGGAATGGGTGCAGACTACAGCCAGCCAGGTGTATTATCCCGCTGTTGGTCCTCCATATGCAGCTATTGTGCAGAAATCAATATATGGTTATTGGTGAATCCAGCAGCCTGTTCTGGGACTCTGGTTGAGGTGCGCCATACCCAAGCATAGGTAGTTAAGTGGGTCAGAAGTTCTGCTTCAACATGTCACCAAGATTCTATCCCTGTACAACACTTGGAAGTTGATGTTGATCAGAAAAGATCAAAGATTTTGGTGTTTGTTTTGTGACATGTCGTCTTGTGACATCTCAGTTGTTTAGATTTTGTTATTGTATAATTCTCAGAATGAAGGGGATCGATTTAATGAAAACAGAGGTGATCAATGAAGTTGTGGGAATCTATGTCAAGTACAGCTGTATCTCAAATTACTTTCTTGTCAGTTAAACTTGCATGTTGTAAGGATTCATGTAAGAGAAGTGTATGATTGTGGTTTAATTTGTAGCAATGTGTTCAGCAGAGTTGTACCCCCTAGTTGTTTAGGATAAGCTTATCATGATCATTGCTTCCAGATTTATTCTTGTTGTTTTCTTTGACTTGTCAGGACTGTTAAGCTTGATGATTTCCTTAAATTTGATGCACCCCAACAATTTGCATCACTCCAATTAAAGCTTATTATTGCTGTGACCGACATGCCATTTGAAGTGGCATCAAACTCACTCACTCACTCACTCACTCACTTAGTCATATGTTAAGATTCAAATTCCTGTACATGTCTTGGGAAGGTTGCAGCGTGTCACAAAATGATAGAATTCAGTGTCAATACTAAATTGTGTTGTGATTTGTGTTGTCCAACAGACTAAGGACACTGACTCCAGGAGTGAAAGTTTGTTTATATTTCGACTGATATAATTCACCTGACATTTTACTGAACTACACTTATCGTAATGTTCAAAATGATGTGTGTATATACACGGACAAATAAATGTCAGTTTTAACCTGTTGATGCTGTTGACCTTTGTCCTGATTTTGAACTATAACAATCTGTCATTATACATGTTTACTGACTGACTGACTGACTGAGTTTGGTTTTACGCCGCTTTTTAGCAATATTCCAGCAACATCACGGCTGGGGACACCAGAAATGGGCTTCACACATTGTGCCCATGTGGGGATTCGAACCCGGGTTTTCGGCGTGACGAGCCAACGCTTTAACCATTAGGCTACCCCACCGCCCCTCGTGTTTACTGCTTTCTGCTTGTTGTATTGTGGAAGTAACACTCATGTTGACAGAACAATAGAGTTCCAGGTTGGTCTCTAGTGTGGTTAACCTCTTTGATCTATACTTAGATTTTATGATGCCACATTATATGTTCAGCTGCAGGTGGTCATGTTGGAAGCCTGCTAAGTATATAGCATATTATGAAGCAGTATCTTGACATTTGTGTCATGTTAAATATTCACAGTTAAATAGCATCAAAGTGCAACATTGAAGGTTCTGGGTTCAAATCCCAGCATGGTTCTATGAAATGGTGTTTTTGTGCCCTGAGCATCTCAAGTGTTGAATTAGGACCAGATACTTCGACCAACACTGTGTTTGGCATAATGACCTTGAGTAATCACATTATCAGCATTATTGATCGGTATCTCAGTCATGATGGAAGCATCACAATTCTTTCTTAAATCCAAAGGGCACACTAGAAACCTATGGTTGTGTGTTTGAATCCCAGTTCAGCTAAATTTGGTTTCTAGGTTTGTCAGCTCCATACCTGTGTTTTCGGGTTTCACAAAATAGGTAACTGACTGAGACCTACGTCACTTTGGGCGTCCCTCCCACATAAAGCCGTGATATAACTGGAATACCATTCAAAGTGGTCCCACTCACTCACTCACTCACTCATGACAGACATTGCTGCCATGGCCAAGGAGGCCAGCTGTGAGAGTACCATGGCGCCCGCTGGTCTTTCTGTGGTGGCAGAAAGTATGGCATATCCAACATATGGTGCTGGCACTGAATTTGCTAGTGTTTACTGAAAGGTGATATACTGTGCTTGTATTTGCCAATATTTTATGGGTAATCTGGAGTAATGAGCAAATATTGTGTTGTTGCCAGTTCTCAGCTGCAGTGTATGTTGGCTTCCCTGATGATTCTTCTGTGGATTGTACCAGTTGCCTGTTTCAACGTGTTCAGATTGATACCATCAACGTGTTCAGATTGATACCATCAACGTGTTCAGATTGATACCATCAACGTGTTCAGATTGATACCATCTCATGGGAAGGGTTATCATCCTGTTGTTCAGACTTACCATCCATGGGCAAGGGTTCAGATCATCCTGTTGATGCCCAGACTGGTCAACAGAAACCAACTTTTACAAATTTCCTCAGATTGTTCAACAGATACCAATTTTAACTCATTCCTACACAGATTGCTCAACAGATACCAATTTTAACTCATTCCTACACAGATTGTTCAACAGATACCAATTTTAACTCATTCCTACACAGATTGTTCAACAGATACCAATTTTAACTCATTCCTACACAGATTGCTCAACAGATACCAATTTTAACTCATTCCTACACAGATTGTTCAACAGATACCAATTTCATGATGTTCCTGCAAACACCAACTTTTTTTGTTTACATGACTCTTGTGAAAACATGACAAATATTCACAAAGAAAGTTTACGTCCTCATACTGAAAAAGGTTAGATACATATATGTCATGACAGATTAACTATGGTGGTTTGAAATAATGATGTGTTCCTGAACAGTTTTTTAAGCTGTATACAAAGTCCGAATCTAGATAAACATAATGTATAGGGAAAATTTAGTGTTATATAATGGGAAGATGATATGTCGAAGCGCTAGTGACATTTTGACTAGTTGAGTAATATTGACAAACATTAAGGAATTTGCTGATAGACACGTGGTTATGATATAGCTGGTAGCTGACCGGAGACTCTGGCTTTAGTTGAGATTCCTGATTCTGGAAATGCTTGTCGCTTTGAGTCATCATTAATTGACAGTGATTATAAACACATGATTATTGTGTAGTCCGAATCGTACATCACTTTTTGGATAATCTAGATATATATATATAAACCAGGACTTATACAGGTGTCCCGCCTTTACTCATCATATCATTGTCAAAGATCCATATTGTTTACTCTCAGGAGTATGTTGTGTGCGAGCCCAGTTTGCAGTTAAAGTGAACTGAAAATGGTGTGAACCAAATTCATTCATTATTTTCCAAGCCGGTTTCTTGTACTCATCTTTGACACAACAGTTGTCTAGATCTGATTGTTTACAATGGCAGGAAGCCTGAATAGTATCCAGAGTATAGAGATCATGAAGCACCATCTATGTACTGTCTATTGCTCAGTGAAAGATTGTTATGTGTAAGGTATATTATGTTACAGATGGGTAGTCTTTTTGTTAAGGCTGTCATTTGTCTCAAGATATACTTGTTCAAAACTCCGAAAACCCCCCACTGCCTCAACCCCCCACTCAATTAACCTCTATTATGATGCTGAAATTCTTCAAAGGCATTTAGAAGTTGGTGTAGTAATACAAGACAAATCTTATGGATAACCAAGAAGTTGTTATCCATAAGATTTGTCTTGTATTATTATAATGCTGCTGAACAGTGCTGAAAGCTTCAGATACCTCCCACTCTCCTTACTTACAAGTACTCTGGTATCATATAGTCATGTTTTCAACAGTTCTCCTACTCTGACCTTGGGAAGTGTGTGTAAGAAAGTTCGAAGACATAGGATATATAGGTCAATTGAAATAACACAATTTTTAACCCCTTGTTTCCTTGTGGATATTCAGATCCAGTAGAACAGGTACACTGTTCCTGTAGATCTAGAATTTGTGTGTTTGCTGGTACAAAACTCACATACATGTTCTGGAAGACATGTTCTAAAGAACTCTGAATACTGTCTATAAATACTTGGTAGCTAGGTGGCCAGAAAACATGTTAATCTTAGAACTTGCAGCTGTTAACAAGAGGAAGTAATTTAGGTCAACCGTTGCACCTCAGTTATACCTCCTTGTGGATGTACCAACAGCAAATACAATTCTATTGTCAATAAGTAAAGTCATCTGTTGACTGATGTGATACGTGGCTGGTTGGGTGTATCTGGATGCTAGGGGAGTGGTAGGTGACACAGGTGCTCGGTGTCAGTGTGTGTTTCTGTGTTTATTAGTGGTGGTCCGATTAGTTGAAATAATCGAAGATTGGTCGCAGTGACTAAACGACCAAGCAATCCATCATGTTTTCTCATAATCAATTAAACAGTTCTGGAACACCAGTTTGTGTTATCAACATTTTTCACAAGGTTGGTTTTGTCTGTTACATTTCATAAGCAGTACAAGCGCGTTCCATTTCAAGATTGAATTTATCTTAAAGACTCCAGGAAATTTATATTCCTAACATACTAGTAATTCTTTAAGATGTGAAATTTGCAAATGCATTTTGTGCAATTTGCAAAAAAAGAGAAAAGAACTACATGTTTTTTCTATATTTTTGTGCATTAACAAACATAACCAGGAGAATTTGATAAATAACCAATTATGTTCGATGATTGATCGGTTGTAATGAACTAATCATCAATTGTGAGATTTTAACCAATTCCCAACTCTAGTGTTTATATGACTGTAGTGTCAGCTGCGTACTACAGAAATAGTCAGTGTGGTGTATATGACCTGGAGCAGCGTTCATGGAGTGTCAAGGCTTTGCAGTGCTATTTTGGCATTTTTTAACATGGGAGTTGTGTAGGTGGACTGTGAATGCTGAGTTTTTTGTACCGGGGTACATCATGTGGATGAGTCAATGGGAATTCCAGGGGCAGAAGTGATCTACACAGACCTATGTGATTTCCTTGTTTTCCTTAGGATTTAGGGGCAGAGGAGGCCTGACAACCCACCCCATGCGTGTGTCCTTGTGGACAGAAATGGTCTCCACTACCCCATGCGTGTGTCCTTGTTGACAGAAATGGTCTCCACAACCCCATTCGTGTGTCCTTGTGGACAGAAATGGTCTCCACAACCCCATGTGTGTGTCCTTGTGGACAGAAATGGTCTCCACAACCCCATGCGTGTGTCCTTGTGGACAGAAATGGTCTCCACAACCCCATGCGTATGTCCTTGTGGACAGAAATGGTCTCCACAGCCCCATGCGTATGTCCTTGTGGACATGTGTGTGTCCTTGTGGACAGAAATGGTCTCCACAACCCCATGCGTGTGTCCTTGTGGACAGAAATGGTCTCCACAGCCCCATGCGTATGTCCTTGTGGACAGAAATGGTCTCCACAACCCCATGTGTGTGTCCTTGTGGACAGAAATGGTCTCCACAACCCCATGCGTGTGTCCTTGTGGACAGAAATGGTCTCCACAACCCCATGTGTGTGTCCTTGTGTCCTTGTGGACAGAAATGGTCTCCACAACCCCATGTGTGTGTGTGTGTGTCCTTGTGGACAGAAATGGTCTCCACAACCCCATGTGTGTGTCCTTCTGGACAGAAATGGTCTCCACAACCCCATGCGTATGTCCTTGGACAGAAATGGTCTCCACAACCCCAGTTGCTTGTGTCCTTGTAGGGATTCAGGGCAGAAAGGGCATTTCTATAAATTCCAGTTCCAGGTAGATCAGCACTTTTGTGTTTTCCTTTGTGGATTCAGATGCAGAATAGGTGCACTCATATAACTCTTATGTGTTTGATGGTACACCAGCTAATTTTCAGGAAGAAGAATGAGTGTTCCATAAAGATGAAACTAATCTTTCAAAGCCACTGAGTCTAAGATTCACATTTTTGGGTCACATGACATACCCACCTACCTCTATCCTTGTCCCTGTTAGATCTCATGTTGGGTCACAGGTGTTGGGTCTTGTGTATTGGGTCTCATGTATTGGGTCACATGTGTTGGGTCTCATGTGTATTGGGTCTCATGTATTGGATCACAGGTGTTGGGTCTCATGCATTGGGTCACAGGTGTTGGGTCTCATGTATTGGGTAACAGGTGTTGGGGTCTCGTGCATTGGGTCACAGGTGTTGGGGTATCGTGCATTGGGTCACAGGTGTTGGGTCTCATGGATTGGGTCACAGGTGTTGGGTCTCATGGATTGGGTCACAGGTGTTGGGGTCTTGTGCATTGGGTCACAGGTGTTGGGTCTCATGTGTTGGGTCACAGGTGTTGGGTTTCATGGATTGGGTCAAGGTGTTGGGGTCTTGTGCATTGGGTCACAGGTGTTGGGTTTCATGGATTGGGTCACAGGTGTTGGGTTTCATGGATTGAGTCAAGGTGTTGGGGTCCCATGCATTGGGTCACAAGTGTTGGGTCCCATGTGTTGGGTCACAGGTATTGCGTCCCATGCATTGGGTCATAGGTATTGCATCCCATGCATTGGGTCACAGGTGTTGGTTCCCATGAATTGGGACACAGGTATTGGGTCATAGGTGTTGGATCACAGTTGATGGGTCACATGGCTTGAGCCACCTATCCCTGTGCTGATGTTTGTCTGGCCTTGATGGAGTGGTTGTAGTTAATGTATGGCAGTCGTGGGAATGGGTCAGACTGTTTCTGCTTGTCATTTTAAGTGGTGGAAGCATTTAGTGTTACAGGCTTTTACAGCAGGGCAATTTGTAGAGGAACTCTTTGATTACTTTCAGAGAGACTAGTGCCAATGAAAACATCACCTGTGGAGGAGGCAACACGACTAACAGTGTGTTATTGCAGGTTTACACAACTCAGGTGAATCTCATCCCGCTGATTGCCACATCTGTTTTTGTTACGACCTTTCCTTGTGACATTGAGCCTCTTTCTAAATTTAATTTTAAACAGAAAAAATGGAAATTGATCTAGTCTAAATATACTGCATGGAAGCTGCAGAGATAAGAAATGTTGGCGTTAAGTTGAACACTGATAGCTCTGTTCTCATGTGGTTACACCTAAAGACGTCATACGGTGTAAATGCCATCTAAGTCTGTTCAGAATGCTACATATTTCATGACAGCATTATTACATTTAGATGTTGCCAAAAGACAACCTGGTGTCTCCAAGTGTAGTTGATATTTGGCCACATACATAAGGTAGGAAACAAAGGTTGTAAACTAGACCACAGCTTGTCTAGGATCAACGGTTTACAGATAATGTGCTGACCACATTTTAGTATTGGAGGGATTTGAATGAATGTGGTCAGATACAACAGGGGGTTTACACTAGACCAGATGCAACAGGGGGCTTGCACTAGGTCACATGCAACAGGGGGCTTACACTAGGTCAGATACAACAGGGGGCTTACACCAGGTCACATGCAACAGGGGGCTTACACCAGGTCAGATACAACAAGGGGTTTACACCAGGTCACATGCAACAGGGTGTTTACACCAGGTCACATGCAACAGGGGGCTTACACCAGGCCACATGCAACAGGGGGCTTACACCAGGTCACATGCAACAGGGGGCTTACACCAGGTCACATGCAACAGGGGGCTTACACCAGGTCACATGCAACGGGGGCTTACACCAGGTCACATGCAACAGGGGCTTACACCAGGTCACATGCAACAGGGGTTTACACCAGGTCACATGCAACAGGGGGTTTACACTAGGTCACATGCAACAGGGGGCTTACACCAGGCCACATGCAGCGGGGGCTTACACCAGGTCACATGCAACAGGGGGCTTACACCAGGCCACATGCAACAGGGGGCTTACACCAGGTCACATGCAACAGGGGGCTTACACTAGGTCACATGCAACAGGGGGCTTACACCAAGTCAGATACAACAGGGGGCTTGCACTAGGTCACATGCAACAGAGGGCTTACACTAGGTCACATGCAACGGGGGCTTACACCAGGTCAGATACAACAGGGGGCTTACACCAGGTCACATACAACAGGGGGGCTAAACCACCAGGTCAGATGCAACAGGGGGCTTACACTAGGTCACATGCAACAGGGGGGCTTACACCAGGTCAGATGCAACAGGGGGCTTACACCAGGTCACATGCAACAGGGGGACTTACACCAGGTCAGATGCAACAGGAAGCTTAGACCAGGTCAGATGCAACAGGGGGCTTAACCAGGTCAGATACAACAGGGACCAGATACACCAGGGGGGTGTCAGATACAACAGGGGCTTACACCCGGTCAGATACAACAGGGGCTTACACCCGTCAGATACACAGGGGCTTACAACCAGGTCACTTGCAACAGGGGGACTTACACCAGGTCAGATGCAACAGGAAGCTTAGACCAGGTCAGATGCAACAGGGGGCTTAACCAGGTCAGATACAACAGGGACCTACACCCAGTCAGATACAACAGGGGGTGCTTACACCAGGTCACATGCAACAGGAATGTACACCCGGTCAGATACAACAGGGGGCTTACACCAGGTCAGATGCAACAGGGGGGCTTACACCAGGTCAGATGCAACAGGGGGCTTAACCAGGTCAGATACAACAGGGACTTACACCCAGTCAGATACAACAGGGGGCTTACACCAGGTCACATGCAACAGGAATGTACACCCGGTCAGATACAACAGGGGGCTTACACTAGGTCAGATATAACAGGGACTTACACCCAGTCAGATACAACAGGGGCCTAACACCTGGTCAGATATAACAGGGGCTTATACCAGGTCACATGCATCAGGGGCTTACACCAGGTTAAATACAACAGCAGGCTTACACCTGGTCACATATGACAGGAAGCTGTTGTATGTGATCTTGTACAAGGTCACATGTAACAAGGGCTTACACCAGGTCAGTTGCAACAGACTTGTATTAGAACAGGTGACCTGAGAAGGTTGATTTTATCATGAGATAGCAGTGCCAGAAGCATGTGACTTACTTCCCCTAGTAGTGTCAGGATCTACTGAGTATCATGCAGTGCCACACTTACTTCCCCTAGTAGTGTCAGGATCCACCACCTATATAATCCTTGGACCCGTAAAGATCAGTTTAGTACTGGTCCTCAGTAACCCATGCTTGTCTTAGAGACGACTAATGGGATTGGCTAGCTGACTTGACTGACATGTCATCATATCCGAATGGCAAAGATCAGCGCTCATGAAGATAATCATTGGATTGTATCTGGTTTGGAATCAATTATTTTCTACACTGCCATCATATAGTTGGAGGGGTGGTGGGGTAGCCCAGTGGTTAAAGCACTTGCTCATCATGCCAAAGACACGGGTTCCATTCCCCACATGGGTACAATGTGTGAAGCCCATTTCTAGTGTCCCCCACCGTGATGTTGCTGGAATATTGCTAAAAGCAGCGTAAAACTAAACTAACTCACTCACTCATATATTTAGAATATTGAGTCCAAACATTTAACTACAAGCAAACAAACACAACTAAATATAATCCTTTTGTTTTTCATCAGATTTGGTACCAGTTCAGTGAGAATACCTGTAAAAGTTTCTTCCCACATACAGATGACATGATGTGTCTGAATACAAAGAGGCACTTTACTCACTCACTCACTCCAGTTGACAATGTGTAAGCTAACGGTAGTATGTCCCATGCCTAAATTCAGTTGTTCCTGAAGTCCATCAGCCTCACCCTGGCCTAATGTTCTGATGATTGACCCTACTGAATTCTTGTGCTCAACATCACACGTGTCACAAGAATGGACTCCAATAGAATGCACACATAATAGCACAAGACTGTTCTGCCATCCATACTCTCTCTGCGGACTACTTAACGCTGTGAATGATTAAGAGCCGTCACTGAGTGATATTTCCAGCCTGTAGTATGCATGTCGTTAACTGCTGCACTGAGAGACAAGGCTATGCATTTCACCGCTGATGAGGCTAATTCTGTTCTGTATGTTAAGTGGATGGCAAATCCCTAAATAATTCAGCACTTGAAACATTTCACATCCCATTTTCTGTACAACCTGATTTTTGTTGTTAACCCCTCAGTAATTTGTGTTACGTTTTCAATCAAAACATGATTATGAAGAAATCAAAAACATTTTGTCTTAATGTAGATATGAAGCATCCTCCATTATATTTGCTGCTTGTTTCAGCTTAGGGACAGTTAGGTAGCCTGGTGGTTAATGCATTCACTTGTCACACCAACCACCCGGGATTCGATTCTCCACATGGGTACAATGTTTGAAGCCCATTTTTGGTGTCCATCGCCATGATATTTCTGGAATATTGCTAAAAGCGGAGTAAAACCATACTCACTCACTCACTGATTCAGCTTAATGTTGGAGGGAAGTTTAGTCTCAGGTAGTGAACATTTACCGCCCTGGTAACACCCATAGTGTGGGTCTGGTGCCAACAGACATGGTTCGTGATCATTGTTTGGTGATCATACACATCATTTCGAGGGAATATAGGATTATTATATGAACTTGGAAAATGTTGATTGATTGGTCAAAATGTGTGACAACTATGATAACTAAACTATAGTTATCTTATGGCATATCAGATTAATTTTAGTAAAGTGAAAGAATCAAGTGGTCCTTAACTTTATTTCAGCAGTATAGTCAGTATTGTTAACACTACTACTGCAGTGCAAAGGACACTCACTCACTCACTCACTCACTCAAGGAGTTCAGTGGTGCATGTCTGTATTGTTACACCCAGTTACATATGACAGTGTTAGGATTGGAAGTCCCACTTTCATGTTACACCCAGTTACATATGACAGTGTTAGGATTGGAAGTCCCACTTTCATGTTACACCCAGTTACATATGACAGTGTTAGGATTGGAAGTCCCACTTTCATGTTACACCCAGTTACATATGACAGTGTTAGGATTGGAAGTTCCACTTTCATGTTACACCCAATTACATATGACAGTGTTAGGATTGGAAGTCCCACTTTCATGTTACACCCAATTACATATGACAGTGTTAGGATTGGAAGTCCCACTTTCATGTTACACCCAATTACATATGACAGTGTTAGGATTGGAAGTCCCACTTTCATGTTACACCCAATTACATATGACAGTGTTAGGATTGGAAGTTCCACTTTCATGTTACACCCAATTACATACGACAGTGTTAGGATCTGAAGTGCCTGCATTATGTGTATCGTGATGTCTCCCAAGTGTGGCAGCCAGATACTGTACACTGTAGATAGAGTTTATGATGCGGATGAGTCTTTCACTAGCTGCTGTCTGTCAGCACATTGCTGCCTAGCTCAGATAACAAGTGGAATAAGCCACCAGCCTGAAGACACAAGTCATCATAGCAAAGTTCTCCAGTCTGGCACAACTCCATGGTGATACTGAAAGATGATGATCATGATAGGTTTTGCTTCTTTCGTTGGTTGCTGTATTTTATTGGATGCTGAGTCATTTGAAGTCATATATATACCTCATAATTTGAGGGCGGTGGGTTCGATTCCACATGGGTACAATATAAGAAGCGCATTTCTGGTGTCCCCTGCTGTGATATTGCTGGAATATTGTTAAAAGCAGTGTAAAACTGAACTCACTCATTATTTTAAGTTTCCCTGATCATAACAAATGCATGTAAAAATTGTATTTCTATTTCTCTAGTTTTTTAGTCCATTTTTAATTGTGAAAATATGAAATTAAAGTGAGTTTTTGAATGTGGGCACAGTATGGCACTGTCTGGCAAGCGTGTGGCTCTAAATTTCATGTGTCATTATTTGGCAATAAGGGATGTATGACAAAATATAACCTTGAACATTAATCAGTGTTTTTTTAAATTTTATTTGAAGGATTTTCTTTAAAAACTGAATTGAAATTAAACAGAAAAAACATGTTTGTATTCAGTTTATTCAGCCTGTTTAAGAGTTATCAATATGAATGTAAATATGTTTTTGTTAAATTCTACTTAAAACACAAACTTATGTCTAACAATGGTCAGAATGGGTATATTGGTTGGTTTATGCCTCACTCAGCAATATTCCAGTGGCAGCATGTAAACAATCAAGGCTGCACCAGACAAACCAGTGATCAACCAAGACACCTAATCTGTATACTCAGGATCCATTTTGCAACCTCCTGCGACATGTTGATAGGCATCGTATATAACACAGAACTAGTTTCACCAGTGCCAGACTAACTAACTGAAATACATACCTCAGAGGGAGAGCGGAAGGTCACGGTTCGATCCCCGGCCGCGTCATACCAAAAGACGTAAAAATATGGTACTTGTTGGTCCCTGCCTGGCGCTCGGCATTAATGGGTACAACAAGGACTGGTCGGCTCGGAGTTAGTCAAATGTGTCTGAGTGGGGTATTCATGCTTCACTGCGGCATGGTATCTCAGTGGGTTAGCACTATAAAACCAGCTTAAGTCTGGGCTAGTTCAAGCAGCCGCACATACACATACACACGCATGCACGTCGTCATATGAGCGAAATATTCTCAAGCACGACATTAAACCCAAGTTCACCTCACCTCACATACCTCAGAGTGCTGCTCTGTGCTTAGATTTTCACTCACTATATCACCTGGTCCCGATCCACAAAGCATTTGTAGCGCGACAACATTTGTAAGCCTATTGTAAACCATAGAGTTACGACAGGTCGTAACGTTACGAACGCTTTGTGGATTGGAACCCTGGGGCCGTTGTTTAGTTGTCGTCATGAAATAGCTGGTATATTTGTGACTGGCATAAACAACACTCACTCACTCACTGTGATACCCAGGGGTATGAATATGTGAAAGAGTGCAGGAGAGCAGTGGGGTTGATCTGACCACACAGTGCATCGGGCATATGGCAAGGGAAACATGCAAGACCTGTGTTCACCAAGTAGTATCTTGCCATTATGACTGGAAGTGAAGTAGAAATCTGAGGGAGAGTCTGCCAATTAGCAATGTTTCAAACAATAGTCTTGAAATCGATACTGACACGGACGTACTGCCTCCATCAGGCTAACACCATGGGGAAGATTTTAGGCAGCGTTTCATTGATCTGCCTTCGCCTTCAAAACACGATTCTAAAATAATGATGATGCTTTTAATCTTTCTATTTGGAGCAAGTTAAGGCATTTTTGTTGCATAATAAGATATTTGTAGTCCAGACAAATGTTCCTCATCATTGGGACATTTGTACAAGTTTCTCATTGGCTCTTGTCCAGATTATAGGGCGTTTGGTTGAGCTGTGTTCTTTGAAGAGATGCCTGTGTGGTTGATAGTGGATAGTCATTTGATTCCAACCTTGATAAAACCCTTGTTTCCCTGAAATTGAGTATCATTCTTCTCCCTTCTGCACAGTAATCTTCCACAGTTCCTTAAGATTGAAACTGTTGCTATGATGCTATCGAGTGTAATTTATTGAAGGAGTTTGTTTGATAGCATTCTTTGAGGCTGGATTGTTTTTGATGCTCTCACCCTCTGGAAGTTATCTTTGAACAGAAAGAAAGAACATTTTAGTGTTGATTAGATTTTTTTGTGCCTAGAGTGCTTCAGACAGAAGACCTGGCCACTTGCCCTGTAAGAATATGGATCTCTTATATCTTTCTTGTCTGGGCAGTATGGGTCCTTTATACCTTGAGTATGTGGGCAATACCAGTATATTTACCTTCGTTATCTGGGCAGTATGGGTCCCTTTTACCTTGTGTATGTGGGCAATACCAGTATATTTACCTTCGTTATCTGGGCAGTATGGGTCCCTTTTACCTTGTGTGAAGGCCATGTGGGCAATACTTATATTGTATATGGGTCCTTTACCAGTTCATTCGTTATCTGGGCAGTATGGGTCCCTTTTACCTTGTGGATGTGGGCAATACCAGTATATTTACCTTCGTTATCTGGGCAGTATGGGTCCCTTTTACCTTGTGGATGTGGGCAATACCAGTATATTTACCTTCGTTATCTGGGCAGTATGGGTCCCTTTTACCTTGTGGATGTGGGCAATACCAGTATATTTACCTTCGTTATCTGGGCAGTATGGGTCCCTTTTACCTTGTGGATGTGGGCAATACCAGTATATTTACCTTCAAGTTATCTGGGCAGTATGGGTCCCTTTTACCTTGTGTATGTGGGCAATACCAGTATATTTACCTTCAAGTTATCTGGGCAGTATGGGTCCCTTTTACCTTGTGGATGTGGGGCAATTTACCTTCGTTATCTGGGCAGTATGGGTCCTTTTACCTTGTTATATGTGGGCAGTATATTTAGTATCTGGGCAGTATGGCTCCTTTTACCTTGTGGATGTGGGCAATAGCAGTATATTTACCTTCGTTATCTGGGCAGTATGGGTCCTTTTACCTTGTGTATGTGGGCAATACCAGTATATTTACCTTCGTTATCTGGGCAGTATGGGTCCCTTTTACCTTGTGTATGTGGGCAATACCAGTATATTTACCTTCGTTATCTGGGCAGTATGGGTCCCTTTTACCTTGTGTATATGGGCAATAATAGTATATTTACCTTCGTTATCTGGGAAATATGGGTCCTTCGACTTTCTTTATATAGGCAATATGGGTCCCTTATGTATCATGTATCTGGGCAATATTGGTCCTTATACCTTCTTATCTGGGCAATATGGGTCCCTTATATTTCATGTATGTGGACAATATGGGTCTCTTGTACTATTCTTATCTGGGCAATATTTGTTTTACTTTATAGTCTGTTTTACCTGACTGTAGTAAATGTCACTCACTTAAAAGTGACTTCATATGTGTGCCAAATTAAATACCGACTAAACCGTAGATGCATGAGGATTATTGGTGTGTACAGCAATAAGCAGCATATTTCTCACCATCAACCCCACACTGTATGATAAGCAGCAAGTTTCACACCATCACTCTCTGTGATAAGCAACAATTCTCACATTAACCAACATTCATGGATAAGTTTGACATCATCAACCTATGCACAGTTATAAGCAGCAAATTTCACACCCAGTGTTTCCAGTTAGCTTCACACCACAATTCATAATGATAAGCTGCAAGGTTCTATGCAACCCTAGAAGATATGGCTTGTATAAAATTCTGGTAACAGTTTCATAAAGTGATTCTATCAGGATTACATCATCAATAATATTTCAGCCATCTCCTAGACTGGATGTAGGAGTATTTGAGGGGCCCTGTAGCACAAGGTGTTGTGGGTTTTCTTCTTTATCTATATGGACCTTCATTAATCTGTGTTTGTATGCAGTAGGCTATGTTTGTAAGCAGTAGGCTATGTTTGTAAGCAGTAGGCTATGTTTGTAAGCAGTAGGCTATGTTTGTAAGCAGTAGGCTACGTTTGTAAGCAGTAGGCTATGTTTGTAAGCAGTAGGCTATGTTTGTAAGCAGTAGGCTATGTTTGTAAGCAGTAGGCTACGTTTGTAAGCAGTAGGCTACGTTTGTAAGCAGTAGGCTACGTTTGTAAGCAGTAGGCTATGTTTGTAAGCAGTAGGCTATGTTTGTAAGCAGTAGGCTATGTTTGTAAGCAGTAGGCTATGTTTGTAAGCAGTAGGCTATGTTTGTAAGCAGTAGGCTATGTTGTAAGCAGTAGGCTATGTTTGTAAGCAGTAGGCTATGTTTGTAAGCAGTAGGCTATGTTTGTAAGCAGTAGGCTATGTTTGTAAGCAGTAGGCTATGTTTGTAAGCAGTAGGCTATGTTTGTAAGCAGTAGGCTATGTTTGTAAGCAGTAGGCTATGTTTGTAAGCAGTAGGCTACGTTTGTAAGCAGTAGGCTACGTTTGTAAGCAGTAGGCTACGTTTGTAAGCAGTAGGCTATGTTTGTAAGCTGTAGGCTATGTTTGTAAGCAGTAGGCTACGTTTGTAAGCAGTAGGCTATGTTTGTAAGCAGTAGGCTATGTTTGTAAGCAGTAGGCTACGTTTGTAAGCAGTAGGCTATGTTTGTAAGCAGTAGGCTATGTTTGTAAGCAGTAGGCTATGTTTGTAAGCAGTAGGCTACGTTTGTAAGCAGTAGGCTATGTTTGTAAGCAGTAGGCTACGTTTGTAAGCAGTAGGCTATGTTTGTAAGCAGTAGGCTATGTTTGTAAGCAGTAGGCCATGTTTGTAAGCAGTAGGCTATGTTTGTAAGCTGTAGGCTATGTTTGTAAGCAGTAGGCTATGTTTGTAAGCAGTAGGCTATGTTTGTAAGCAGTAGGCTATGTTTGTAAGCTGTAGGCCATGTTTGTAAGCAGACTAGGCTATGTTTGTAAGCTGTAGGCTATGTTTGTAAGCTGTAGGCCATGTTTGTAAGCAGACTAGGCTATGTTTGTAAGCTTGTAGGCCATGTTTGTAAGCAGTAGGCTATGTTTGTAAGCTGTAGGCTATGTTTGTAAGCAGTAGGCTATGTTTGTAAGCTGTAGGCCATGTTTGTAAGCAGTAAGCCATGTTTGTAAGCAGTAGCTATAGGCTATGTCAGTGTTCGTGGCTTTCACCACGTTGGGAGTATCTGTGACATGTGCTACTTTCCTGCTTTCCTTAGAAACTATCCCTCATTTGTCGGCACTATAACTGTGATCATATGTGTTACCTCAGTTGTAGTATACAACCTGTCCCCAAACTGAGATTATTGAAATATTGTCAGAACCAGCAAAAAAACAATTCTCACTCACTCACTCACTCACTCACTCACTCAATGTACAAGCTGCCACACATACACATGCATGCACACACTCATATGACTGAAATATCACTCACTCACTCACTCCTCAATCACTCAATCACTCAATCACTCAATGTACAAGCTGCCACACATACACATGCATGCACATTGTCATATGAGCAAAATATTCTTAAGTACAACGTTAAACCCTATGTCACCTCTCACACTCACTCACTCACTCAACTTGAAGGGGTAACAGGGACCCCATACCAGTTGAATGTCAGTGTGTATTGTCAGGCCTGGTTCTAAAGGGATCTTGATTCTGTCAGACTATGAAATATTTGACAGATGACAATCATTTCCTACTTTCAATATGGAAGACTATTGTGAAGTTACCCAAATCAGTCATGTCAATTCAGCTAGGAAGGGGAATTCTTTTTGATAGTGATTAGTGGAGAGTTGATGTTCCAACGAGACAGTTGTTGAATATGCACAATGTTGAAATTGGAATGAAAGGCTATGGGCATGTTGCAATCAAGTAGGTTCGCCAGATGACGGAAGTCGGGTCTATCGGCACAATGTCTTCTCGCATTTGAGACGTTCTGGCTGTTCAATAAAACTGATAGTATCATTTGATTATGATCTGGATTTACATCAATTATTTAATTATTGTTGCAAGTAGTATCAGTTATGTGACCATCGTGGCGCGAGGACCTGCAGATCGAATCACACGGCGGAGACACAGAACAGTATCCGACTGTGGCAGAGTATTGGCCAGGAAGTCCGTATGCTTTCTGTAATCAATTTCACATCATATATTACAGCATAGGGGTATTTATAGAACAGCATCAGAGAAGCCACTGAAGGGTTGAACTGTTATTTGGAGGAAAGGTTGCACTGCTTGGTCGATATTGGGATTCTCTGATTTTTAAGCTTGGTCTGAGCTTTTTAATTGAGTTTGAAGGATATCTGGAGAAACAGATGACTTGTTGATTGGAGGAAGGGATTTGTGAGGTACTAGCAGACGTGAGATACGGACGATACAAGATTGCTTTTGATGGGTGATATGAGAGATAATGCAGACATAAATTGTATGAGATAAGGGTAGTATCAGAGGTTAGGTGCAGAAATGGATGTGATATTAGCTGTAATGGTGAAGATTCGGTGAAGTCAAGAGTGTTACATCGATACAGATGTGTGATTATTATGTTATTTTTGCACAGGTGGATGTTGGTAAAAATGGGGTATACAGCACATACAGAGATGAACTGTATGAGATAAGGAGAATATTGCTGATACGAATGTTATAAGATATTCATGATTGTTTTTTTACGATACAAGATTCATTCTAGACATTGATGGTGTCACTTGAGGAGGATAAGGGGTTTATTGCAGAGTTGGATGGTCTATGATAAAGGAGATATGAGATTTATTGCACACATGATATATTTATACAGAGATGAACGGTATCAGATAATAAAGGAAGATAAGAGATTGCTTGCATAGATGGTTGGTATCAGAGGATAGCCCCGATTGCAAAATTGATTGAAGTAAGAAAGGGAGAATGCATGTTTTTGGCAGATATGGATTATATCAGATTTGTAGAGATGGATTGTATCAGATTTGTAGAGATGGATTGTATCAGATTTGTAGAGATGGATGGTATCAAATTTGTAGAGATGGATGGTATCAGATTTGTAGAGATGGATTATATCAGATTTGTAGAGATGTATTATGTTAGAAGTGCAACAGTGGATCGCTTGAGATTTGTAGAGATGGATTTTGACATTTTTACCAATGTGTTTATGTGAGACTTGTAATGATGGATTAAATCAGACTTTAATAGGTGGATTGCATCAATTTAGTAGAGATAAAATTGAGATATGAATCAGGCTTAAAGTAGTGTTTTATAACAACATTTTTGAGTGAAATATTGTTACATTTATTGAGATGGTTTGTAGAGACAGATTGCTTCATGTTTATGGAGATGACTACCGGTAATGTCAGACTTACAGGGTATCAGATAATGCTGTTTGTGGTCTGTTCAGTGTCTGAAGGAGACAGGCACTCTTGGAAGGATCTTTACCTTTGAAAGTAAAGAGTTAATTTGTGAATACTGAATGGTATGATCTGAAAACAGACATTAAATAGTTTTGTGTTAATGTGATAAATAGATGCCATGGCATATGGAGGAAGGGGGGATTTTACAGTGGAAAGGAAGGGTCATTGAAACCAATTCTAGGAATTCAAGATAAATAGGTGACTCTGAGAAATGAAGATACAATTTTATTTTGTCTTTTGAGAAATTATTTTATTGCAAAATTTGTAGACCAAATTTACTAAGATGTGAAAACTGTTTTATATTTATGCAGATGAGGCCTTTGGAAGCCGGGGTAAGCCATTGTTGCATGTTCTGGCAGGGTTGGCCTAATTTTTCAGGCTCTGCCCCAGTGTAGCATGATTTAGCCAGGAGCCAAGTCAGGCCTTACTACCAAGTAGCATGCTTTACTAGGGCACACCTCACACTAGGCTGTACTACAGCTACGCATGTTTTGACAAGCGAAGACCTTACGTAGTAGCCCATGCCATATTGGGCATGCTCTGGCATGGTAAAAAGCCACCTTTCGGCTCTACCATAGTACAGCATGCTTTTTAAGCCTACTTTACAGGCTATGCCATAGATGGCATGTTCTGGCATGGTAAAAAGCCACCTTTCGGCTCTACCATAGTACAGCATGCTTTCTCAGCCCATTTGGGCTGTACTTCTACTACTTCTGCATGTTTTGTCACAGTAAACTTATATCACTTGTCTATATGTATGCATTTGTGCCCTCCTCAAGGGTCTACACAACCCACAGAGAGAAGTGTTAACATACACCCAGTTCACCAGCAAGTTTGTTGGCCATCAACTTGATGCACAATGCACTTTATATGAAGATGCACAACTTTGAACAAAGGCTCTATCATCCAAAGGATATAGCACACTGCTGGCATATATGAAGGATATAGCACACTGCTGGCATATATGACGGATATAGCACACTGCTGGCATATATGAAGGATATAGCACACTGCTGGTATATATGAAGGATATAGCACACTGCTGGTATATATGAAGGATATAGCACACTGCTGGCATATATGAAGGATATAGCACACTGCTGGTATATATGAAGGATATAGCACACTGCTGGCATATATGAAGGATATAGCACACTGCTGGCATATATGAAGGATATAGCACACTGCTGGTATATATGAAGGATATAGCACACTGCTGGTATATATATGAAGGATATAGCACACTGCTGGCATATATGAAGGATATAGCACACTGCTGGCATATATGACGGATATAGCACACTGCTGGCATATATGAAGGATATAGCACACTGCTGGTATATATGAAGGATATAGCACACTGATATATATGGAGGGTTTATATCACTGGTATATATGGAGTGGGATATGAGCACACATCACTGGTATATATGGAAGGATATAGGACACTGCTGGTATATATGGAGGGTTTATATGAGCACATCACTGGTATATATGGAGGGTTTATATGAGTCAGTTTTTCATCACTGGTATATATGGAGGGTTTATACACTGAGGGAGTTTTTCATCACTGGTATATATGGAGGGTTTATACACTGAGGGAGTTTTTCATCACTGGTATATATGGAGGGTTTATACACTGAGGGAGTTTTTCATCACTGGTATATATGGAGGGTTTATACACTAGTTTTCATCACTGGTATATATGGAGGGTTTATACACTGAGGGAGTTTTTCATCACTGGTATATATGGAGGGTTTATACACTGAGGGAGTTTTTCATCACTGGTATATATGGAGGGTTTATACACTGAGGGCTACATTTTCATCACTGGTATATATGGAGGGTTTATACACTGAGGGAGTTTTCATCACTGGTATATATGGAGGGTTTATACACTGAGGAGCTTTTTCATCACTGGTATATATGGAGGGTTTATACACTGAGGAGTTTTTCATCACTGGTATATATGGAGGGTTTATACACTGAGGAGTTTTTCATCACTGGTATATATGGAGGGTTTATACACTGAGCTACATTTTCATCACTGGTATATATGGAGGGTTTATACACTGAGGGAGTTTTTCATCACTGGTATATATGGAGGGTTTATACACTGAGCTACATTTTCATCACTGGTATATATAGAGGGTTTATACACTGAGGGAGTTTTTCATCACTGGTATATATGGAGGGTTTATACACTGAGGGAGTTTTTCATCACTGGTATATATGGAGGGTTTATACACTGAGGGAGTTTTTCATCACTGGTATATATGGAGGGTTTATACACTGAGGGAGTTTTTCATCACTGGTATATATGGAGGGTTTATACACTGAGGGAGTTTTTCATCACTGGTATATATGGAGGGTTTATACACTGAGCTACATTTTCATCACTGGTATATATGGAGGGTTTATACACTGAGGGAGTTTTTCATCACTGGTATATATGGAGGGTTTATACACTGAGGGAGTTTTTCATCACTGGTATATATGGAGGGTTTATACACTGAGCTACATTTTCATCACTGGTATATATGGAGGGTTTATACACTGAGCTACATTTTCATCACTGGTATATATGGAGGGTTTATACACTGAGGGAGTTTTTCATCACTGGTATATATGGAGGGTTTATACACTGAGCTACATTTTCATCACTGGTATATATAGAGGGTTTATACACTGAGGGAGTTTTTCATCACTGGTATATATGGAGGGTTTATACACTGAGGGAGTTTTTCATCACTGGTATATATGGAGGGTTTATACACTGAGGGAGTTTTTCATCACTGGTATATGGAGGGTTTATTCTGTGGCTAGTGTATGAGTGTCGAACAATATTTCCGACCAGTTGCCTATCTT
Source organism: Haliotis rubra (assembly GCF_003918875.1). Taxonomy (NCBI): domain Eukaryota; kingdom Metazoa; phylum Mollusca; class Gastropoda; order Lepetellida; family Haliotidae; genus Haliotis; species Haliotis rubra. The sequence goes on from NW_025765891.1 coordinate 1,902,445, forward strand.
AGTCTGAGAACCTTCCACTGGGACATATGCATCAAGGGCCTCAGTGATGTATGGATCCTGCAATACAATGTGATGCTTCCTCATATTCAACGACCAGAGCAAAACTGATTCATTGTTTCATGACAAGTTGCACCAATGCGTGGAATGAAACACAGATCTTGTGTGTGAGGAGGACATGCTGAGCTGCCAGGGTCTGTCAAACTGCCATTGGTATGTGTAATTCATTACATCAAGTGATATCCACAATGAATTTCTCTCAGTGATGTGTAAAGAGTTCTTAGCTTCCAAGTTTCTTAGCTCACCTGACACTGCCTGGTGCTTGGCATTCATGGAATAAAAAACACTCTCGATTGAGAGGAATAGCCATGTAAACTGCTGCATGGTATCTCAGTGTGTTTGACCTATAAAACACTGCAGAAGTCTTTTGGAGTCTATACCTTGCCAACATAAGCAGTGTCAGTCACCAGATTGTCTGGTCCAGACTATATTACTGAAGACCTCTGTGTTACAACTCTCTGTGCAAGTCCAGTGTTCTTCAATGCAGTTTAAAGCCCCATTTGACTTCACCTTCAGTTTCACGAATTTATTAAATGAACAATTGAAAGTAAAAGTCTGAATATCCTTGTGTCTTCTGTCAACTGACTCTTTTGACAAGATATTGGATCTTTATACTTGACAAGAAATGGTAGTTTACTGTCAGAATCTGTTTTTGTATTCAGTGAGACAAGCTGTCCAACTTTCAGGAGGCTGAGTTTGAAGTTAGTTTAGATTAAAGTGCAAGCACCTATTGATCAATGGCAGTAAAATGAACTTTGATGTTTTCTGAGAGCCATGTGAATGAGTGATGGCTTCAGAGAGGAAGAGAGCAAGAATCCATACCAGAAAATCATCTTAAGGAACATTTTGTGGACACTTTATGGAGATAGGTGAATAATTATCCTGTACATCAGGCTGCCATTTGTTGCTAGATCACTTCAACACATAAATGTTGCTAATATATTTTGGGCTCCCAGACACTGAGGACATTAGAAATCACTAAAAGCTGGGGAGAGGTAGAGTTACAGTGGATTTGATTTTTCATAGCACTCAAATCTGTGCTGCATTTGTCTTTCATCCTTACCTACAACCAGTACTGGGGCAGTGAGGTAGCCTAGTGGTTAAAGTGTTCACTCGTCACCCATGTTCAATTCCCCACATGGGTAAAGTGTGTGAAGCCCGTTTCTGATGTCCCACACTGTGATATTGCTGGAATATTGCTAAAAGCGACATAAAACCGTACTCACTTACTCACTCACTGAGATCTGTTGACAGTAGCCTACAGTTGCTGAGATCTGGTCACAGTAGCCTACTGTTGCTGCAATCTGGTCACAGTAGCCTACAGTTGCTGCAATCTGGTCACAGTAGCCTACGGTTGCTGAGGTCTGGTCACAGTAGCCTACAGTTGCTGAGGTCTGGTCACAGTAGCCTACAGTTGCTGTAGAGTTGCTGGTCTAGCCTACAGTTGCTGAAAGTAGCCCAGTACTGAGTTGCTGAGATCTGGTCACAGTAGCCTACAGTTGCTGAGATCTGGTCACAGTAGCCTACAGTTGCTGAGGTCTGGTCACAGTAGCCTACAGTTGCTGAGGTCTGGTCACAGTAGCCTACAGTTGCTGAGAAGTCTGGTCACAGTAGCCTACAGTTGCTGAGGTCTGGTCACAGTAGCCTACAGTAGCTGAGGTCTGTTAGAGGTCTGGTCACAGTAGCCTACAGTTGCTGAGATTGCTGAGTTCTGGTCACAGTAGCCTACAGTTGCTGAGGTCTGGTCACAGTAGAGCCTACGGTTGTAGCTGAGGTCTGGTCTGGTGAACAGTAGCCTACAGTTGCTGAGCTGAGGTCTGGTCACAGTAGCCTACAGTTGCTGAGATCTGGCTCACAGTAGCCTACAGTTGCTGAGGTCTGGTCACAGTAGCCTACAGTTGCTGAGGTCTCACGGTTGCTGAGGTCTGGTGACAGTAGCCTACAGTTGCAGAGATCTGGTCATGGTAGCCTACGGTTGCTGAGATCTGGTCACAGTAGCCTACAGTTGCTGAGGTCTGGTCACAGTAGCCTACAGTTGCTGAGATCTGGTCATGGTAGCCTACGGTTGCTGAGGTCTGGTCACAGTAGCCTACAGTTGCTGAGATCTGGTCACAGTAGCCTACAGTTGCTGAGATCTGCTCACAGTAGCCTACAGTATTCAAAGTATAAACCCTGCTGGGTAAAAGCCACCCTGCTCACAGATTAATTGCTTCTGTACACAGAGTAGATGGGTCAGCTGATCACTCCCACTGGTTGCTGTGTACACCAGTATGTTCATAATAACACCCTTTGAAAGATTGTTATGGCAGGAAGTCCACTCGCCTACCTTGTACTTGTGTTGATAACATTTGTCAACACATTCAGAATGGTTCGAATTCATGGTTTGACACATCAATCAATCTCAGAATATGTACCTTGAACATTAGACAATGTCGGAGCAAGTCCACCAGTAGTTACATCTATCCCATTTTCGGGTCAACACCTGACCATGGGTTCAAATCCCCATTCACCGTGATTATGAGTCTTGGTTTGTCTATGCTCATGCTGGTGTGTTGCCCAAGTGTCATCCACCTGACACGTCTCCTACCTTACCTGGCATGATGTAGTACAACAGGAATACTGCCCAAAACATTCACACGATCACTCACTAGGTCAGCACCAAACCTTTTTCTGAACTATTTTAGTGATCTGGGCCCCATTTCACAATGTTGTACTACCTATACTTCAACATAGACTTATGACAGTCTTAGCGCTATGATAGCTTTCTGAAATGGGGCCCTGTTATATTTTGTCAAGTAAATGACAAAAATAGTATAAACTAGAAAAAAATTCTGTCAGCCAACGAAACAAGTGTTTGTCAATTCAAAAGAATAAGCCTTGTGACTATGATTATATATTCAGGTACCCTGGTTATGTCCAGAGAACAATATGGACCAAGTGTCACATGCAAGTATACCATGCATCACAATGTGACATACGAGGTGTCCAGGCCAACTGATGTGAATCATTATGTATGGTCTTTATGATGGATTGTTGCTGATATCATTAGTATACAGGATTTAGACATTATGTTCCAGTCTCTGTAGTATACCAGGAATATTGTTGACCTGAGAAATATATACATTCGCTGACTCTATTTCGAGGTGAACATGGGTTGCCTATTTTGAGGTGCCGAAAAAAGCATCCTTCAATCTGCCTGAAACCTATCATTGTGTGTTTAAATATCATTTATCCTGCTTGTGTTTCCAAGTTAGTTAACAGCATTACCAAATGAGCAGTTAAGGAGTAGATTACACTACTCAAATCAAGTTAAGGCACCCCAACTTTTTTCATATGACCAGAGTTAGTTTGGCTGGTTTATTGTTGCCTTCGGGTTGTTATTTAACTCTCTTTTAGTAGTGGGTTGGTGGGGTAGCCTAGTGGTTAAAGTGTTCGCTTGTCACGTCGAAGGCCCAGGTTTGATTCCCCACATGGGCTCAATGTGTGAAGCCCTTTTGGTGTGTCCCCCGCCATGATTGCTAAAGTGGCGTAAAACTAAACTCACTCGCTCACTCTTTCAGTAGTATTTTTTTGATTCAGTGAATTGAAAACAAGTTGTTTCACTCAAAACCTTATTATTCCTGTATTGTCAAGTGTATAAGATCATCTTTTTACCATACACAGAGAGGTGATACATAGGCATGGAGACAAGTTTTGATATTTTTTTCTGAACGTGAAAGCGTTCCAGTTGTCGATTGCATTGGTGTGGAAGTCAAGTATTCCTTGGGTAGGAATGTTACAAGGTCATGGAGTCATATGTTGAAAAAAGCCTAGTTCTTAAATCAGATGAAACAAAAAATGCTAAATTGATTTGATTTTTTCACCTTTCAAAACTTGTTCCGAGCTCATCAGTCATTGAAGTTAAAAAAGATGGTTTTCCTAAGTGATGTAAATGGTACATGTGGCACAAACTGGGAAATGTGGTGATTTGATGCCGCTCTCTTCCTATACCATGTGATCAAGTCTCATCTCGACACCCGATGAAAGGTGATGCCGTAGCTCCGAGCATTGAGATGAACTTTTTTGGTGGCGATTAATTTCATTTAGCAGAGAACCTTTTCATTGTGAGTGTTATTTCAGGCAAGGCCGCCATCAGTTGTTACCTTTCATGGAATAATTATACCGCCCAAAATAGCAACCACTTGGCGTGGATTACAGCATTGAGCTCGGGAGCAGTGTGAGGTTGGGCAGGGCATTGTGGACATTGTTTGTAGAATATCTAGCTTCATGCATGTTCAGGGGCTGGGAACCACTCAAGTCACACAAGTATTCCTTGAAAGAAATGCAAAATGCCACGTCTTTGAGCCAGCATTGATGATGTAACTTCAGGCAACAAACACTGACAGAATTCATATCGTCATCCAGATCAAAGCAAACTTTCTGTCGCCATTTTCTTCACATTCAGCCATCTTATGTCATCTTGAGATGAGAGCAGTGATGTGATTTGACCTCCTTAATGGAGACCAGGTTGAGTTCTGTATCACTTGTAATCATGGCTGGCTGTTCATTTGTCAGGTCAAAGCAGGAGAAGATTGATTCATTCCCACTAAGCCATTCATATTATTGAATGTTAAACACTTACACAGATGAATTGTGAAGATAAATCTTGTTTGAATACCTACTTCCCACTGAGGTGTGGCTGAAAAGTTCTGGGCCTCAATGATGGAGCGCATGGATGGAACTGGTTGCTGATTATTTTCAACATAATTCTGAAGTCCTCACACTTGCAACAACAATGCCGCAGTTCTTGTATAAAACTGGTGAAGAAGTTCATCACACCATTGGTGAAGTAGAAGTCCTCAACAGCAGAAATGACATCATCATCATCATTTGAATACTTCTAGTAGTTCTAGGGGCGGTGGGGTAGCCTAATGGTTAAAGCGTTGACTCGTCACGCCAAAGACCCGGGTTCGAATCCCCACATGGGCACAATGTGTGAAGCCCATTTCTGGTGTCCCCCGCCGTGATGTTGCTGGAATATTGCTAAAAGCGGCGTAAAACCAAACTCAGTCAGTCAGTCAGTCTAGTAGTACTATCTTCAAGTGTATGAAAAGTTGGAAGTCCAACGGTGCCAAATCTGGAGAATAAGGGGAATTGTGGTTCATCGTAGTCATGGAAACAACACACTTGTGCACAGATACATTGTCATGGAGAAACAACACACCCGTAGATAGTTTTCCAGCAGTTTTGTAGCCTTGATATTTTCCCGGTGTTACCTTGCAGATAAGCATAATATTGCTCAATACTGGTCTCACTGTTAGGAAGGTCATCAACTAGAAAGGTTCTTTTGAATCCTCAAAAACGAAGCTGTCACTGTGCCAGCAGATGGAAATTGTCTGAGGAGGAAGATGTTTCCACTGCTCTACCTATTGTTTAGACCCACAGCACATCCATGGCAGAAACGCTCTTACAATATCAGCTGGGCAGCGAAACAATACAGATTCTGCTGAGAGATGATGAATGCAGATAGTATCTGATCAAGAGTTGGAATAATTGGAAACTCTGCCTATATTTGGTCCATATTTACTTGAGTGGTGGCAGTTGAAGGCCTTCTTAATCTTGATCATTGTCTTAGCTCTTTTCTCCTCTTGAGCTGCTCTGCCAATCTCTTCACTCAGGGGAAGAAGTATGATTTTGTGAACAAAATATTTAGAGAGTAACCTGAAAACTGTGAAGAATTACAGATCTGTCCGGTGTGAATTTATTTTGTAAATTTGACATTTTGAGTAACTGTCGGCATCAATTTGTGATGGACAGATAAGCAGTCCCAGTAGTGAGTAGGTACCTCTTTATAATACAGTGTTTGTTCTGGGAAAGTGTAGAAAAATGTGGCTTTCTTCATCCTCCATTGTGACATCAGCTTGCCTGTCCTATTGTTGGATTGGCATCATGTAACATTGTCCTGACATCATGAATAATGGATGATGTCATCTTGATCTATTTGTCAGAATGAATTCATATGTTATCACATAGCTATAGGCCTCTTCACAAACAAAATAAAACAATGAAACATTTGGAATGAAGTTGCTATTTGGCATTCAGGTTAAATAACAATGCTCATTATGTTTTTATGAAATAATTACCCCCAATAACTCAAAAGAAGTTAGAAAACACCTGGTATTTTTCATATGGCTATAGTTGTTATCTGTGGAATAACTTCACATGTACTTAAACTTCTTTGGGGCGATGGGGTAGCCTAATGGTTAAAGCGTTGGCTCGTCACGCCGAAGACCCGGGTTTGATTCCCCACATGGGTGCAATGTGTTAAGCCCATTCCTGGTGTCCCCTGCCTTGATATTGCTGGAATATTGCTAAAAGCGGTGTAAAACTAAACTCACTCTCACTCACTCACTCACTCACTCACTCACTCACTCACTCACTCACTCACTCACTCACTCACTCACTCACTCACTCACTCACTTAAACTTCTTTGGAGTTGCATAACTTGATGTCACTGAGGTCCATCATTGTCATGTAACTTTGAAGTTGACAATCGGAAAATCAAGAACCTTGTTCATTCACTCACTCACTCACTCACTCACTCACTCACTCACTCACTCACTCACTCACTCACTCACTCACTCACTCACTCACTCACTCACTCACTCCTCACTCACACCTCACTCACTCACTCACTCACTCACTCACTCACTCACTCACTCACCATCGGAAGCCTGAGCGTCTACTGTTATTGATGGCAACACCTATTCCACTAAGTGGGATGATGAGTGTGTTTGGATGAGGGTAATCAAGGCTAATTGCCTGTAACAAGTTCATCTCCTGGAGTCAGCAGGGCATCAGAAGCACTGGATGTGGAAGAGGTCAGGGATGAGATGCATGTAGATAACCTGAAATCCAGAATCAGTGTGAATGTGTTTTATATCAGCAATGTAGGTTATATTCTCTGGTATGGATGATATTGTAGAACAGGTGATTGAGTAACCCCAGGGAGGGGTGAGTAAGTATTGATTTTATGTGGCTTTTAGCAATGATCCAGCCACAGGGGCTTGTAAGCTAAACACTGCCATCAAGGTACATACTGTCACTGACGGGGTCTTAGTACTATCCTTTTATATAGTACTAAGACCCCGCACAATATAACTGATGGCAGTTTTTGGTTACAAAACCCTGTGATGCAACATAAGAGCCCAGGACACCAGGCTTCACACAAGGACCTGAACATGGACCTTGATGTGACAAGTAAACACTTTAACCACTAGGCTACCCCACCTCCTATTTGTTGTATGAAAGAATGAAAATGGTGATCCAGTACATGGCTAGATAGCAATTCATGCAAAAACACAAACTCTTCCGACCTGGATACATAAAGCAAAATTAACATGTCCTGTATTTCCAATTTTGGTTTGCTCATTAGATACAGCATCCATCCCAGACAAATCAAAAGCAGGCATATGCTATCTAACTTTATCTGAAAAATTAAGAGTGACAGAACTTGATCAATAATCATAAATGATCTCCTTGTACAATAGTCTGAACTGAGTTTTAAGCTGCACTCGGCCATATTCCAGCTAAATGGTGGCTGTCTGTAAATAATAAAGTCTGGACCAGACAATCCAGTGATTAACAACATGAGCATCAATCGAACTAATTGGGATACGATGTCATGTGTCACCAATCCCATTGGTTGCCTCCTACGACAAGCATGGGTTACTGAAGATCAAATCTAACCCGGATCTTCACAAGTCCTGTATTTTGTGATGATATGAGGTGTTTAGAAACGTTGAGCTGATCTTGCTTGTGAGTTGAAACCAAAGCAATAACAGATGACAATGGTACAGTGTATGTCACTGATTGCATTTAACTCACTTACTCTCACCACACTGACACAACAGGATGTCTACAACAAATTCTATGCCTGTGATACATCTATTGATCTTTGTATAACTCCTCTGTTGTCTCGTGGACAGAGCATTTGCCTGGAGAGTAGAATGCAGGTGGTTCGGTCACAGGATGTGTCATTCCCAAAGGGGTGGTGAGGTAGCCAAGTGGTTAAGTGTTCACTAATCAGAAACGGGATTCATTCCCCACACGGGTACAATGTGTGAAGCCCATTTCTGGTGTTCTCCGACGTGGAATATTGCTATAAGTGGCCTAAAAGGTCACTCACTCACTCACTCACTTACACACTCATATCTCTTCATGACAAAACAATACACAACAGCACAGTTGTGCTTTTGGGACTCTATCACAGCCCTGTTTGTATGGATGAACTAGGCATCTGTACAGAGTTGTCGAGTCCAGTTATTTCTGGGAGAGAGGTGTATTTTATCATGAAGTACATTTTTCATGGAACCATCTTGTGGCTGTCTTCCTTTTGAAGGATCCGTATGTTCATTGATTCCTGTTGTGGAGGATCTTTGCTGTGTTCGTCGAGTCTGCTGTAAAGTAAACGATAGGTTTTATGAGTGATCATCAAATGTTTCTGCTCGAACAGGACTTGAATCTGTGCCAAGTAGTGAAAAACCAAATGTTATAACCATACCGAGCAGATTTGTTGCAAAATAAACCACAAATGATGTCCTGTACTTAAACTAAAGTTTCACGCATGAAAGAATGAATATTGATTAAAGGGACATAATGACTTGGAAGGATACCTTTTTCAGTGGCCTAAACCTTAATAAAAAACAACTTTATTGGTAACAATTTCTGGTTTATTGCATTGAGCAACAATTCTATGTTGAGTTTCACACCGTTATCAGGCTGGGGTTCCACAAGCAAGTAATGAGAGGTATATATACAGGATATGTTGTGATAAGCATCATGTTAACATTGACAACAACAGGTGATGTATAACGAGCAGCACACAGGAAATAGGATCAAGCCAGACGCACAGTCGGAATATCGTGCAGCATTCAGGTAATGAAGTCAGATGTACAAGAACGATTAAAGCTACATCCAAAAAATAAACCAGAAGATACCCATAAACTTGTATGATTTCTTATTTACTCACCAACTTGCCAGACGGTCGGCAGTGAACATTTTTTGCATCAACAAAATATATGTTAATTTGTTTTCCTATTTTGAATAACAACCACGTGTTACTGATTTGATGACGAACACATCAACGCTTTCTAAGTGACATGCGCCATTTATTTTGGAATGTAAGTTTGGCTTGCAGAAATCCCTGCGATCTCTATGGTAATACAGTTGTCTTCCAATACAAAGATTAATAAGTTCGCTAAATCAAGAAATTGCGATCAGTCTTGGTTTAAAAAACAGACATGTATGATCCGGTGTGCTGTTATTACATAGAAGAATTTGTTTAATTAGTTTATCTGAGACATTTCCCAGACAGTTGAAACCTTCGCGAGTGTACAGGGAGAAGGTAGTGCAAAGATATTAATGTGAAAGATGGATAATCTAAACACAGTTGACAGTTTCTGTGAGTCCATAATGACACAGTAAATGCAAAAGGTGCAATCTAGGAAGGAAAAGGGTTGTGGTGGCAAGAAAGAGGATGAGGCCATTTTCAGGAAAACTATTACAGAATTGATAACAAGACGAGACTAATTTTGATATGATAGATGAGTCGATATACCAACGGAGAAAAACGACTTCATCTCGCAACCAATCAACGCTGCTTGCCCGTTCCGCGGTAGTCACTGGTGTGATCAGTGGAGCTGTAGTGATGCAGAGTGTGATGTTACAGACTGCCACTTGATGGGGAAGTAAACAGCTCCTTCGTCAGGACTGATTGCTTCTTGCTGGCAGAGAGACACACTTCAGTAAGAGTAAACCATGCCATCCTCAGTCAATTAACATTCATGTTTTGTCTTGTGCTGTTTGTTCTAAAACACAAGTAAAAGTGTTAGTTATTATCAAATATGGACGTGATACATAAGCCCTTGGTGATCCCAGAATGGCAGATAAGGGTCGTTTTAGGGATCAGAGAAGATTAACACATAGACTCTGAAAATATATAATTTTTAATAGAAATATGCAATGACCTTTAAAATGGAAAGAATCCCAAGTGAGATGGAGAGATTCAAAGACTGATAACATCTGTTTGAAAGCTGTAAATGCAGTGGTTATTATCATAGATCACATTCTTAAAGTCAGTTCCCTTACAGATGATAGACGACCTGAAAGTGTGGGAAAAGTCTAGACTTGCTTCAGTTCCCTTGCAGATGATAGAAGACCTGAAACTGTGGGAAAAGTCTAGACTTGCTTCAGTTATTGTTATAGGATGCAGTGAGGACTTGGTTGAAGGGGAAATGTTTGGTTGTTGAACTGTGATGATCATGTTCAGACACTGTTGCCATATGGGTACTGTGAAGATCATGTTCAGACACTGTTGCCGTCTGGGTACTGTGAAGATCATGTTCAGACACTGTTGCCATATGGGTACTGTGAAGATCATGTTCAGACACTGTTGCCGTCTGGGTACTGTGAAGATCATGTTCAGACACTGTTGCCGTCTAGGTACTGTGAAGATCATGTTCAGACTCTGTTTCTGAGATTCAGGAGAGGTTGTGCAGTGTTCACTGTTACTGAAAGTCTTGGTAATGGTAGTCTGAGAGGAAGATGCATGATAGAAAGTCATGGAGTCTTAAACAGGTGGGAGACCTGACATGCATCCTAAATATGTCACATTGGAGATATCTTGCCATCTGCACCACAACCTGTTCCATTAGTATATCTGTCATACACAAAGGATAGAGTAGACATTGAATAGTGTTCCATGCTTTTGTTGCATAAACCAATGAAACAAATGTTCATGGCTGCCTCTGAGAACTCTTGTAGGAATAACAGTGAGCTAACTCTGTGTTGACAAGGACATTCAACCAGAATTTATGTTTTTTAACGTCTGCAGCATCACAACTTCTGTTTCCACGAGCTAGACAGACATGTGCTTGATACAAGGAGGGACACTGTTGCTGTCTGGGTAACTGTGAAGATCATGTTCAGACACTGTTGCCATCTGGATACTGTGAAGATCATGTTCAGACACTGTTGCTGTCTGGGTAATGTGAAGATCATGTTCAGACACTGTTGCCGTCTGGGTACTGTGAAGATCATGTTCAGACACTGTTGCCATATGGGTACTGTGAAGATCATGTTCAGACACTGTTGTTGCCTCTGGGTACTGTGAAGATCATGTTCAGACACAGTTGCCACCTGGGTACTGTGAAGATCATGTTCAGACACTGTTGTTGCCTTTGTTTACCTTCAGTTGCTCTAAACCCATTGACATGTTGGGTTTCTCAGTTGGTGGTCAACAATGGTGGTCAAAGCTGCAATGAAATGGATGAGACTGTCAGACTCCGTGGCAAGGTTGATGACAGTGTGCTCATCCTGTACCATATTGGTCGAGTTGCCTATGTACTAGCTGACATATCAAGGATTGCAGCATTAAACAGCATTGAAACAAATAAACAAACAAAATTAAACCCCAAACATGTGCTGATCACTCTTAACAGTCAGGTCAGAGTGTTGTCTTTACCTGATGTCCGCCATGAATTCACCCAGTACTGTCTCCATCCACGAGAACAAGACTACATGTATTACTGTCAGGCCACAGGAAATTAGTTATTCAATTTTCATTCACATTAATCCAGCATTTTAAAAAATTGAATTTCCGTCCAACATTTATTTGTTGTTGACGGATGCGGTTCACATGAAACATTGTTATTATGTTGGGCTTCATGTATTTTTTCACCATTACTTCCTAAAAAGTATTACAGTGTGTGAAGCCCATTTCTGGTGTCCCCCGCCGTGATATTGCTGGAATATTGCTAGAAGCGGCGTAAAACCAAACTCACTCACTCACTTTTTAATGAAATTAATACATATCTACATACAGCTCGTGAAATATTGGTAAATATATTAATTCATTTACATCTGTTCTATTTATTCTGAATAATGTCACTAACATGATAAAAGTTTCATAACCTTTCTTAATACAAATCTGCACTTGGTAATTTATATAATTATTGATTGTGTCATCTTCCACCCAATTGCCACATGACAGTCTATAGATATTATTGTAAACCATTTGTGTATGGGCCATTGGCCTCAAAATAGAAATAAACACATAATTTTTTAAGTAAATAAGGAAGGGAACCATGATCTTTTTGTCTGTAGAAACTTGGAGACCATTGTGTGACATAAGTCAGGAAGTTTGGTGGTGCAGTGGACAGTGATGAAGGGTCATATTTAATTTGTTATGATATCATTTCATGAAGTATCCAAAATATGTCTCTTCAAGTTCTGAAACACAGCACTGTGATATTGGCTGCTTCATGTTTGAATTTGTCTCTGTGTAGGATCCATGATGTAAAGAAAGAAAGTTCAGACCTTTGTGAGGTGATCGCTGACATTTCGAGAATGGCATTCTGTGTGACATGAAGTGGCAAATCATTACGATGTATGAAAATGTCACAGGGACTTGTGAGGTATAAGGTACATCAGTGCTGATGTGGTGTTGTGTTGATGTAATGCTGATGGTGATGGTGATCCTGATGGTGATGGTGATGTTGGTTGACGATAATGGAGATGCTTGTGTGAATGATGATGATGATGTGATGTTAGTTGATAATGATGGTGATGTAGATGCTAATGTTGATGGTCCTGCTGCTGATGGTGATCGGACTGATGTTGATGATGATGTGATGTTGTTTGACAATATTGGAGATGCTGATGCTGATGCTGATGTTGATGATGATGATGATTATGTTGTTGCTGATGATGATGATGAGGATGATGATGATGATGATGATGTGATGTTGGTTGATGATGGTGATGTAGAGGCTAATGTTGATAATCCTGCTACTGATGGAGATGCTAATGTTGGTGATGATGGTGATGATGTAATCCTATTGATAATGATGGAGATGGAGATGCTGCTGCTGCTGCTGCTGTTGCTGCTGATGTGATGTAGGTTGATGATCATTGTTGTGGTGATTGATTGAGATGATGGTGATGATGATGATGGTGGTGATGATGATGGTGATGGTGATGATGATGATGATGATGGTGATGGTGGTTGTGATGATGATGTTAATGGAGATGATGGTGATGATGGTGGTGATGATGATGATGATGATGGTGGTGGTGATGATGATGTTAATTATGATGAGTGATGATGATGATGATGATGGTGGTGGTGGTGATGATGATGATGATGATGGTGGTATGATGATATTGTGATGATGGTGATGATGATGATGATGATGATGGTGGTGATGATGATGATGGTGGTGGTGGTTGTGATGATGATGTTGATGGTGATGATGATGATGGAGATGATGGTGATGATGATGATGATGGTGGTGGTGATGATGATGATGATGGTGGTGGTGATGATGATGATGATGATGATGGTGGTGATGATGATGTTAATGGAGATGATGATGATGATGATGATGGTGGTGGTGGTGGTGGTGGTGGTGATGATGATGGTGATGATGATGTTAATGGAGATGATGGTGATGGTGGTGATGATGATGATGATGGTGGTGATGATGATGATGATGGTGGTTGTGATGATCATGTAATTATATTGATATGCTGTTAATGAAGATGATGATGATAATGATGGAGATGTGGATGTTGGTGATGAAGGTGATGTGATGTTGGTAGATGATGAGGGTGAAAGAGATGAAGATGTCGATGATGTGCTTATCTTGATGGTAAAGGTACTGTACGTGAGCTGGCCTTGTTATTGATGGTGATGTGATGCTGGTAGATGCTGAGGGTGAAAGAGATCAAGATATCGATGATGTGCTTATCTTGATGGTAATGGTACTGTACGTGAGCTGGTCTTGTTATTGATGGTGATGATGGTGATGAGGAGAAAGGGAGGAATGTTGCAGTTGTTTGAAGTTGTGATGGTGACTTGCGATGGACTTTATGATGGTGGTGATACTGATGATTCAGATGTTGATGTTGTTGTTGTGGTTGATGATAGAGATGTTCTAAGTGATGCAGGTATATGAAAATAACTGATGTAAAACCCGGGTCACTCACTTTCTCTCTTATGTTTTTGTAAAAAGTGTAGATTTTATGCAACTTCTATCACTTTGCATTGTGATTGTATTTAGGATGTTGATTTGTAGCTGGCCCTGAAGTCATGTGAGTGAGTGAATTGTGCCCATGTGGGGATTCGAACCCGGGTCTTCGGCGTGACGAGCGAATGCTTTAACCACCAGGCTACCCCACCGCCCCCTGAAGTCATGTGTACTAGATTCTAATTTAACATGGGTACAATGTGTGAAGCCCATTTCTGGTGTCCCCCCGCCGTGATATTGCAGGAATATTGCTAAAAGAGGTAAAACCAAACTCACTCACTCTAATCAAACATTAGTGCTATAACCTCGAAAGTGGTAGAAACCTTTATCACTTCGGACATTCTTCCTGCATTAGGCTGACATGCTGTGACGTAAATGGAATACTGTTCAAAGAGATGTTAAATGCCACTCCATCACTCACAGCGAAGACATCTTGTGTAAAATATGTCTTTCTTTTCATCCCTTTTGTTCAAACAGCCTGTATGTTGCTTAGCGCTCATTGACAGTAAATATTTTGAGTACTCACAAACAGTGTAAGCAAAGATGGATGTAACAATTTAAACAATATTCTTTAAAATATAACATACATATTTCTAACAAATATTTGTTACTTCATTATATTATTGTTAATTTTCACATCATTTTTTCATTTCATTTCTTAAATCATGATTTACATTTAGAAAATCTGTCATTCATTATGGGACTATTTAGTACTATCGATAGCATCAACATGTAATTATTTAACTTTGGCTTCTCCTTCAGCATGAGCCTGACCTGATATATTCTGGAATACTGTTATGGGTGGAGTTAGACCCAACTTTCTCACCCAATGTCAGTTCATCCATTTATAACATTTAGTGTTGTTTATCAGTTGAACTAAATCGTTGAACTAGTGGTATATATTCAAATGTTACTCTTGTCCTTTGACATTTCCCTTCTCATTTGTTGAAAGTACAGGACTTCATGAACAGAATAAAATAAAAACATTTTTTCTCTGTGACATTCAGAGATTTTATGGTGCTTCATTGAATGCTTCAGCTCATTGTTTCAGCAAAGATTTTACTGCCACATGTTTGGAATCTTAGCAAGAAAAACCCCACATGTTGTTAATGCTGACATAACCATCCAAAGTCTTTGAAGTAACATTAAATAACCCACAGCAGAAGATATTTCAGAAGAGTTGTTTGTGTGGAAACACTTTTAGGAATCAAGGATAGACAACCAAAATGATGGTGTGGTGAGGTTTGGAGGCTATGTTGATTGCGTTTCTTAGTACATAGATAGTGTAGATCGTTGCTGAAAATATCAATCATTGGTTTGTCAGGTCCAGACTCAGTTATATACTTGGAATATTGCCCTTTGCATTAAAACAAACAAATGCTTATTTATTTATTCTGTTCAAGCAAAAGAGTCGGAAATTTACATCTCAAGATGCCAAGTTTGAAAAGAGTATATGTATATAATTGATATTCTCACATTTCACTGGTTGACATTCTTTTCCACAACTTTGTTGTCAAGTATTTGAGCCATTTTCATTGTCAGGGTAACATGCAAATTCATATTTTGTTAATGTTGTAATGAGACGTGGGTCCTTCATGGTGTAAACAGCCATGATTTGGTTTGCAAAGTTGCCTCCCTTAGTGACTGCAGTATGCCAGGATCACTGGTTCAAGTTCCAAATTCAACTTGATTACGTTCCATAATTTGTATGCAGAATTGTTAGTTTTATAAAGTACCGCCATCATGGCCAACTGGATAGGCCAGTGGTTCACTGCATCACATCAAAACAAGATCTGATCGGCTGGAAGTGGTAAACACACAATAACTTACAATACAAAGTCAGTCCTCATTGCACCTCACCTCTTTCTACCAAAGTGATAAATGTATACCACTTATGTCAACCCAGACATAACTGCATAGCTGACAAAGATATAAGAAAGATATTGTTCTTTCACAACAATCTTGAATATTTCTGTTGATCTATAATTGAGTTTGGATAGGATACAACACTGATGGAGTTAGCAAGGGGGGACAACTCCTGTGGTCCTATATGGTTGTTGTCTTCAGCTTTTCCCCTCAATGATGCTTGTAGTATTTGATACACAGTCAGCAATATGCCACCTGCACAACAGTGGTTTGTGAAATATGGTTTCTACCCTTGGGGTCGCCTACTGGAAATATGTTTGCCTGTTACAATGAACACAAGACATGTTATAACATTGTTGTGACCCCATCAGCCTAGGTGCCACAACATAATGGTAGCACACTGGACAGCATCATGATGATTATTTTGTCAGTTCCATACCCAGGATATGTGTGTTTGCCAAAGTGTCTACGACACGTCACTTCAGGTGTTCTTGCTGTAATTGGAGACGAGTGAGTGAGTTGGACCTGGAATCCTAACGGGAAATAACAGTAACAAGCTTTTACAGAAGAACTATTATGTGTGAGTGAGTGAGTGAGTTTTGCACCACTTTTTAGCAATATTCCAGCAATATGGTGGGGGACACCAGAATGAGCTTCACACATTGTACCCATGTCTGGAATCGAACCCTGGTCTTTGGCATGACAAGCAAACACTTTAACCACTAGGCTACCCCACCACCCCAATTGGAGATGAAAGTAATGTTAAGAGATGAGTTAATCGCGCCTCACTTGTTCAATGCAACACCCATGTCATTGTGTTGCGTGTCGACATTAAGATGCAGAGGATAAAAATATACATGCTTCTCAAAAGAAGTTAAAGAACACAAAATGTTTATTTGACTTTAATTAATCTGTCATTGCATAGGGTATTCTTAATTTTCTGAGGGTGGTGGGGTAGCCTGATGGTTAAAGCGTTTGTTCATCACGCCGAAGACCCGGGTTCGATTCCCCACATGGGTACAATGTGTGAAGCTCATTTCTGGTGTCCCCCGCCATGATATTGCTGGAATATTGCTAAAAGCGGCGTAAAACCAAACTCACTCACTCACTCACTCTTAATTTTCTTTTGAGCGGTGTAGAAAACAAAGCAGAAATGTTTTCAAGGACTTGGAACCAAACTTGCTGTTACTGTCAGTGTGCCCAGTTCGTACCTAGTTCTGGCTTAAGGGCAACTCATTCCTTCATATACTCTGCCTGTGGAGGAAGTAGGCAGTTTATCCATCTGCTAACTGACAGGACATGAACACAAATTGGATACCCCAATTGCTGGCATAAACAGCAGTGTTCCAGGTGGTTTCACGTCTGTTTACTTTTACATTCTTTGCAAAGGTTGACTTTGAATATGTAGACAAAATATTTCTTTAGTAAAACATCTCGTGGACTGTAGAAGGGTATATCTTTACAGAACAATTCTTATCTTGCTTTTCTCTTATGTTGGCAAGCCTACAGATGAAAATCAAACGAGTCTGTTTTTTAACTGAAAGTGCTTTCTGATGAGCGTTGTATAGATCAAGAAGCACCATGGAAACAAAAAAATGTTTAAAATGTTTCTGGCCTTTGATGTATTGAAACCCTCTCTGTGTATGTAAACACATTGAAACAGGCTGCAGCTTGTATCGCTGAATAAGATACCTATTGTACAGAGAAATGTGTTTAAATTGTAAATATAAAGAAGCCAAACTTCTTCTGTTTTAAGGATATGTATGTCTGTGAGTACCCTTCCTCTCAAAGTTCAGCCGTTTTCTTAGAGGAAGAGAAATCTTGTGGATGTTTTCTGTGTTTATTTATCCACTTCCCAGATACGCGTATTATGAGATTTGAACAAACAGCTCTCACTGCTAGGATCACACTGGCACTCCTTGCCTCAGTAGATATTGCCTCTGTAAATACCCCTGACGTACCTGCACTCACCTGTACCTGTGGAGAATGGCTCGTCAGCCTGTAGCTGTGATTTCCAACCTTCACTTCAATCACGTATTGCCAGAATTCTGTCGAAACAGTTTGGTGTGGTTATGGTCGTGTGGCCCAATTGAAAGGAGTTCTAACATCATTGTATAAGCTGTTGCTTCTATCTAACACCCATTACGCATCTGTGCACCTCTTCACTATGGAGGTAACAAACAAACACTGGTGATAATTATCTGGATCATGTCAGCATAATGAAGTTGTGTTTATTGACAATCTGGAACTAACCTGTTTGTAATATGGCTCTTGTCTAACAGGCAACGAATCAGTAAATGTTTTGTTCAGCCCGGCATTCTCATCAGGATTAGAGAGTAAGGCTTGGTTACAGTTCAGGGCTCTGATCAATAAAACGTTGGTAGCTATGTGATTGTTGTAATTTTATGAACCCTTTCTGGATCTTTAATTGTCAACAGTGTCTGATTTACATCACAGCAAGCGTGTGTTTTGGTCTGAACCAGCTATAACACAACAAGCTGCAGTGTGTTTTGGTCTGAACCAGCTATAACACAACAAGCTGCAGTGTGTTTTGGTCTGAACCAGCTATACACAACAAGCTGCAGTGTGTTTTGGTCTGAACCAGCTATAACACAACAAGCTGCAGTGTGTTTTGGTCTGAACCAGCTATACACAACAAGCTGCAGTGTGTTTTGGTCTGAACCAGCTATAACACAACAAGCTGCAGTGTGTTTTGGTCTGAACCAGCTATAACACAACAAGCTGCAGTGTGTTTTGGTCTGAACCAGCTATAACACAACAAGCTGCAGTGTGTTTTGGTCTGAACCAGCTGTACACAACAAGCTGCAGTGTGTTTTGGTCTGAACCAGCTATAACACAACAAGCTGCAGTGTGTTTTGGTCTGAACCAGCTGTACACAACAAGCTGCAGTGTGTTTTGGCCTGAACCAGCTATTCCTGACAGTGGGAGGGGGAGGTGTTGGGGGCAATTAATGTTCCTGTCTCGCGCACATTCAGCATCGTGTCAGTAATGGGTGATAAGAATCTTTGCATATACTGTGAAATTCCAATAAATTGTTGCTCTGCAGATTTGTTTAGTGTAATAATTTAGGGACCAATTTTTCTTTAAAATATGCATTTAAGAGACGGAATGTTAGTCTAACTTGCCTTCATCGTGTTTACAATAAATCTGATCTAACTGATAGTATTTTCCAGGTAGTAAAGTTAACGCTTCTGAAAATTGTCAGCTTTTTTTTGCTTTTCTGTAAACTTTCAACACGATGTGTTGGAGCACCTGGATGTACGAAATGAATTCATTCTGAAAAAGTAATGGAAGGTGAAAAGATGTGCTCCAGCTTTTTCACAAAACAGGAACCACTGCTGTGACGGGAACCTTTGCAGGTGTAGTCAGTAATTACACCAGACCTTCCTGTTACAGATGTTGCTTTGTTAATATATCGGAATCATCAGTGCTTTACCAGTACCATTCTCCCCCCACTTAGCAACTGAGATGGATAGAACCCTCTGGCCATCAAACCATCTATGTCCTACTGGACGGTTCAGTCTTCATCATGTAGCCCTGGTGTTGACATTGTTAGCGATCAGCACCCAGTTTGATGGACCACTCAAGGGAATGTTTATTAAATGGCGTTGAATTTTATGAGCTTCTGACATGTTTAGCTACAGTCCCTGCATACTTTGTTTGTCTGTGGTCATGGGTATATGGAGAGAACTGATAGTCCTAGTGTAAAGGGATCAGTATGTAGATTAAAGAAAACAAGGTGAAAGTCTGCTGGACAAACAAACAAGTTGAAGGCTGGAGGTGATGGAAAGAGGTTCTGTTGGACTGGTGGGAGGGAAGTGGCTCTGTTGGACTGGTGGGAGGGAAGTGGCTCTGTTGGACTGGAGGTGATGGGAAGTGGCTCTGTTGGACTGAAGTGCTCTGTGATGGATAGGGAAGAGGTTCTGTTGGACTGGTGGGAGGGAAGTGGCTCTGTTGGACTGGAGGTGATGGGAAGTGGCTCTGTTGGACTGGTGGTGATGGAAAGAGGTTCTGTTGGACTGGTGGGAGGGAAGTGGCTCTGT